>NC_073733.1:16555100-17180100 GCF_023634155.1 Falco peregrinus
CTCTAAGTTTCCCATTTATTGCTGATAAGGCCAAGGGTAAACCCATAATGAGAGACAGCAGCTGCCCCTGAAAACAAAACCGGGGAGACCTGGCTGTGCCTGATTAATAATGTCTCTGGGAGTAGGCCAGGGACTGGCAGCCACAAGAAAGAACATCTGGGCATGACGGCAGGACGGGGAGCAGTGCACAGACCTGAATGTGGGCAGCTTGGCTCACGAGGGAGGGTGCTGCCCCGGGGTGTACTGTTAATGTAGACAGCCAGCAGGTTAAATGGCTATGACTTGCTCATCTCCAGCAGAAATGAGAGGAGTAGAGATGCCAGTCACTGGGGAAACTGAGACTGGAACCCAGGATTTGTGCATTCCTGCTAACCCAGTAAGACCAACTGACTCTCTGCTCTTGTGTATGGAAGTGAAGGTCTGACTAAATGACTGAGGTCTTTGCACTTTTTCAGTGCTTGGAAAGGGCTACCAGTCAGTGGTTGTTTATTCAGAATGGGATTACTGGATTAGTTTCTGCTGCAATGCTGCCCAGTGCTGCTCTGCACTCTCTAAGAAGGGCACTGCAGTGGGTTCAGAGCAGCCATCGGGGCAGGTAAGGCACTTGGACACCTTTGAATCAAGCAAATTAAGATTTGCCCTGTTAGATGCTCGTGGTTTGTACCTACATACATGGGGAGCAGATATTTCATAATAGAGGGCTTTCATTCTTGTGAAGAAAAGCACAATACAGCCCAGTTCCTCAAGGTAGGAATATGTAGGGTCAAAAAGGTACGTATTTTACTTTAGGAGTGTGTAACATTGGAACCCCTTGCTGAGGAACATGGTGAAGTAATTGTCACCAGAAAATGTAATATCAAGGCAGGACACTTTCCTCTCGAAACCTGCTGCAGAGGCTCAGAATATGCTCATCCTGTTGCTATTTGATTTGAAGCAGGATGGGGTTTGGAGAAGTCCTGTGCACTGCACTAGAGTGAAGGGCAGGCTATTGTGATGGTCTGTGGCTTGGTCTGTGCATTCAGAGCTCACCTTCCTGAGCCTTCTGATGGAGAGAAAGCCAATGCTACCGCATACTCATATGGACACAAAAATATGAAAATTAAAAAATGAAGTTAAAGGTCCAAGTGAAATCTAGAAGTTACAAAATTTCTGATTTCTGGATGTTGAGCTTGCTGCACTAGGTTAGTGGATTTGTGTGTGCTTGCTGAAGCTTAAACACATCTGAAGTGTCTCTTGCTGGGAAGCAAAGGCAGGAATCTTCTAGATATGGCCTCTGCCACTCCCAATGAAAACTGGTAGGTTTGTCGTGTAGTGTACCCTACCTGAGGTAGTTCAGGCTGTTGAAAAGGTGAATTATGTAGGCTTATGCAAAGCTCTGTGCAACAGTAGCTGCTTTGCCTGCAGGTCGCTACAGCCTGTGGTGGGGAGCACCTGCAGAAGCTGTGTGAGTTGTTACTGCGGGTGGCTGGGCAGGTGACATCAGAACTGGCCTTTTAGCTCGTAAATCAGGTGTAACACTGGGCTCTCTTAAATGCTTGGAGGAAAGATACATTTTTGCCTTGATGTCCCTAGAACTTATTTCAGCTGGGAAACATCATGATATGTGTGTGAGACCAGTCAATATAGAGGGATGAGACTGTATTGAGTGTTCCTGATGCTATTGAGAAATAGTTTGGAGGAAGTGAGTGAGAACAGAAGGCGATTTTGAGGGAGGGAAGGATCCTTCAGACTTTATTTATCCATTGTAAAGAAACCTATGAAAGTAAACATAAATCAATTTTCTAAAAACCCATCCCAGGTCACCTGTAAGGGAAATAATGTGACACAGCTCAGTGCTGTGCACTGCAGATTTTGTCAAGAACATAAAGAAATCTAATGCTTTATTTTTATTTTTGAAGTGGAAGTGGTTCACGAGGTATACCAGGGAGATAATTCAGTGCTTACAGTTGTGACATGTCAGAGTCTCGTAAGCTCAAAGACGACTGTCTTTATTGTGTTTTCCTTTTCATCTTCCAAACTTTGAGCCCCTGTGTTCCTATCATTTTCCCTTTCCAATGTGAAATAAGGAGCATATTCTAAACAATGGTGCTCTTTTGATACATGCCATAATAAAGAAACACTGACTTGAAGAACAGCAGATCATAGCTGTCCACAAAGAAGTACAGAGAGGTGCTAATCCTTTTGGCATGGCACTGCAGCAGTTGCTCCTGCTGGCTGATGGAAAGCCAACAATTATTTTTCTCTTCTAACATAACAGGGACAAAGGAGCTTCCCTTAGCAGCCCATCTCTGCCCTAATTTGTGTTGCAGCTTTTTAGGGAAGGGAGCAAAAGTCATTTTAGGAGCTATTGAAGGATATCTTCCTCTTTTATAGATCCTGTATGTTTTTGGCAAGTGAAGCAGAATACATTTGTGGGACACATCAATGGCAGCAGCCTGCAAAAGGTTCAGAAAAAAGGCCTAATCACCTCCTCAGTGGTGACACAGCTGCTCTAAGATCCTGTCAAACAGGGAAGGTAGAAGGCACCTCAGGAGCCCAAGGGAAGGCTGCTTTTTGGATGGGACTACAGGGCTGGCAGAGCGGTCCTCTGCAGAAAGGGAAATGACAGGGCATGCTTAGGAAGCCAGAGTCCAGGGCTTGTGGGGGTGTGTGTTGGACTGTGCTTTGTGGCAGGTCCTTCCTGAGACAACTCTGTTCTCTGCTGCTGCAGTGACCTGGGGGGATAACTCCGTGGGGAGCTGGTTATAATGTTGCTGAGGAAAGGCTCTGGGGACTGCCACCTTTGCTTCTGCAGACAGGTAGTTGTGACTCATAAAGGGCTCCGGTGCCCCATCTCACCCCTGGGACCTGCTGCATGGTCCGTCTTTGGAAGTACTTTGTAATTCAGATGTTTTTTCTGCCTCAAACAGAATGACTTTTGCTGTCCTGTTGTGTGAGTGTGATGGCAACTCCCTACTGAATGCTGTGCTGTGATGGGGGCCTTAAGATGTGTAACCCCTGTGAAGCAAAAGCTATTAAAAAACTTCTGTGGGGATCTTTCACATGGTTAGTAAGAGTACCCTGGTCAGATCAGAGCTGACTGACCCTGACTGGACATCAGTACTGTCAAGTGGAATTCCTTATGGAATCCCACAAGGGACAGAAAATTCACCAAGAGTGGAAAATCTGCTTACTCCTCCTGTGTATGGCTGAGGATGAAGCAAGGACATGCCAACAAATGGCCTTTGATGTCATTTAGGGGGAGTGAGGGACTAGAGCCCAGAGGTGACACAGTGTTGTCCTGAACACTTACAGGGAGAAATCCTGCCAGTGGCCAACTGGAGTACATCGCTTAATGCTGGATTGACTTGGGCGGTCTATTCTGATCAGGACAAAATAGTTCAGTTGGCTCTTGTGTACTACAACTTGTGCTGCATGTGTCTTTTAACTAGGAAATCATCTAATCTCTTGTTCTCCCTGAGGAATCTCTGGGCTTTGAGAAAGATTTTTATTTTATTTATTTATGTTTATTTATTTGTGATTCTCCCTGTGACTGTGTCCCGTATTAGGGAGACAAGTGCTCAGGTCAAGGGCCATCTTTTTCCTATGTGAGTGCTAACAGTATTTAATGCAAAAAGGCTCCAGTTTCTGACTGAAACCTCTCTAGACTTTACTGCACCATGAGTAAAAAGTAATGAGATTGGCCAGAAATGAGAAAGCCCCAGGAATTTTGATTTTTCTACCAGACTGAGCTGCATAGAGCCCCCCATCCCTTGAAGACTGGCGTGGGTGGGAATATTCCATAGCCAGTGGGGTGGCTGAGCGTGAAGCACATGGTGAGCCTTTGCAGAATGAACCTTTAACTCCTCCACAACCTGGCCTGCCACTAATGCTGTGTTTGGTGCTTGAACAAACTGACCACTGCTGTAACCAGACCAATGTTTCAGGCTCAGTTGCTCCTGCCTGACAGTGCTGTGCCCGTGGCCCCCTGATATGACAGTTGTTCACACTGCTGGAATTACCATTTTTTGCCAAAGGCACCTAAAATAAATATGCCAAAGCCTGTAGGTGGTTGGTTGGTGGATGTTGATATTTGTAAGCTCCTAGTCTGAAAACCTCCCCTGACTTTTTCACTACTTTCTCCTTCGCATCACAGTGACGTTTTCTTCTCAGGGGGCTGCATTCATCCTTTTATTTGTCCCATTAATGCTGCTTTGTCACTCTCTGAAATCTATCATCTTTCTGTTAGGCTGTTTCTGTCTTGTCTCTGCATTTGATGGCCAGATGGTTGGGATAAGCTCTGTGTCTGGAAGATGCTTGGGGACACCAAAATGCAGGGTTCTTAATTTTTGGCTGGACAATACCTGATGTATCTTGTTCCTGTCACTGCAATTTTTTTAATGTATTTTTAATGTCTGCTTTCTTTAAAAACAAATGTTGGGGAAGGGTCAGGCTCTGAGTTAATCCCAGTGCTGTGACTTCATGGGACTGTTGCAGATTCCCGAGCCCAGCACTGGGTCCTCTGCCTCCTGGAGTCCTTTGCTGTGCCACAGGCCCTGGCCCATGCTTATGTAGCTCGGTAGGGCTGCCTGTGCCAGGTCTGGGCTCCCCTGACTGTGGTGTGGGAAAAGCGAGGAGGAGCAAATTGCTGTGGGCAGTGATATGCAGAGCATGGAGGGAAAGGGGTGAGCTCGCAGGGGGGCATCTGTTCTTAATCAATTTGAAGATTTTTACAGATTGGCTTTCTGGAGCTGGGAGATGGTCTGGGGAGGTGGGGATCTCTTGCAGGCAAAGCCCTGTGCTTTCCCAAGGAGGCCTGCTTGACTGCTGTCTTAGAGGAGCTCAGGGAGTTTCAGAGCAGCTGTGTAGGAGGAGAAGAGGGATTTGTGGTTGAGCTTCTGGGAATTAAAAAGGGTTGAAACCTTGCCAGCCAAAAATGAGATCCCTTTAAAAGTAGTGTGAAATTAAGGCACCACTGAAGTCAGTGGCAATTTTGTTCTGGACTTCAGTAGTATGAAGATTTTCTCAGCTGTGTGGGGAAAGAGTTGGAGTTACATCCACTGCAGTGTTTGCTACTGAAGCTCTATAGCTTGAACACCTTTATAGAAAATAAGTGTCACAGCGGCAGTGCCAGACCACTCAAACTTCTATGTGTATGTTCAGACAACAGAGAAAAACCTGTGGGGGTGTTTGTAGGGTTCAATTCCCTACGGTCCTTTTTATAGTCAGGAGAGAGTGTGCTCCAGTATGGACCATTCCCTGACTTTAAATGTGGCTTTTCCTCTGGAGGGAAGAATCTGTTTCATCTCCCCAGGATCGTGTGACCTGCCTGATCTGTTAGTGCAGTGAACAGTATTATAAATACCTCTCACCCATACAGGGAAATCAAATAACAATTAAAAGGAACCAACTAAAAAGGCATTAATTAATTCTACTAGAATAACAGGCACTTACAGAAATCTCTGTATGGGGTTGATATGTGAGAACACACCAAAAAAAAAGCTAAATTGATTTAATTGCCATTTTTTTTGCTGTAATCTATGATTTTTAATTGGGTACTTTGGTCAGGAGATGGTGCTGTAAATATGTCCAGTTGTCTTTTACACTTCCTTAAGCCTCCCTAGTGCTATGCGGTATTGAACTCTGAAAGCAGATTGCCCTGAAGATCTGTTCTGCTGTGAGATCTGCCCTGTGTAGCTCTGAGAAGAGGCATGAATTACATGGCTGAGGGGCTGTCAAGAAGGTTTTGTACTTCAGATGTGGTCTCCTGGCAATTTGCTATCACCTGGTTTTCCACAACAATGAGGATTTGTCCTATTCTTTGCCCTTACCCCACCCCACCCCACTCCCCCTGCAAAGGATGGGCTATTTGGGCAAAACCCAGGCAACTAGTATCAAGCCTTGAGCACCGAGTTGTTGTACCATCTGAAACAGAGCTATAGTGATGTTCCTTTTAGTAATGTGAATTCGTGCTGACCTTAGCAGTAATATCTTGTGCCTTGCATGCTTGAGGTGGCTTGGAGAAGTACCCAGTAGGGAAAGCTGTCTGTAGACATGTCTTCACAAAGCTTTTTTGCCTCAAATCTGAGACTCAAATACAGAATCTAATAGGATCTGGTATGTCCACTAATGATTTCTGGAGGATTGCTAGAGAGATAAAAAAACATTAATGGATTGTTCTTAATTGTCTCTATTTTGTATAGCCTTCATTTAATAGATGTCTTTTTGTATATGCTTAAAATTAAAAAATATTACACAATTTAAATGCCTGGAGAGAAAAATAAGCTCCAAAAGAAACTGCAGCTAAATGGCAATGCATGTGTCACAGTAGCTAAAATACATATGCTAATAGACCACTGCCAGGCCATGTAGTATTTCTGCCTTGTAATGCCAAGAAATAGATAATGGCTTTGAGGTGAAGTGTTCTGCCTTTGGTTTTTCAGGTTGCTAAAGCCAAGCATGGTCAGGCTTTGACTCTTGCTGTCTCACCATACAATGCTAACTGTATTGGCTAAATTGGCATAGTGTTACATCTGGTAGCCTAATGACTGGAAAACCTGCCCTGGCTTAGCTGCCTGACTGGCTTACAGCACCAGAGTGCTTCTTGTGTGGTGTGGTATATGGACTGAACATGGGCTGTGGAGCGTGATCGCTCTGTATGCGAAAACCTGCTTCTTGTTGGCTTGGGAAAACAAGCTAATAGTGGACTGCCCTCTGATAGCAGTGCTGGAGCTCAGATTTTGGTGGCATGTCTAAAAGCATTGCTTTTGGGGCTTGTGCCTCCTGTAGAAGGGAGCATTTTGCTTAACAGTTCTGGTGGTGCCTTTTTGCAAATAAAGAGTTAATGACTAGAGTGGAAAATACTTTAAATTCTTTTTGATAACTTCAAAAATGTTTTCAGTAGCAGCTGAGTTGTCAGAAAATATTTACATAAGTGCATCTGTGAACCGCTACAATATCTTAAGATCTGCAGCAGCTTTGTCACTTCCTTACAAATAGCTGTGAGCTATCTATTATGTAAAAAGGTTCAGTTTAATTTACAGGAAACCTTACATTTTTCTCCAAGTACTATGTTTATTTTTTTTAAAACTACTGTGGCTTTTTTTAATGCTGCTTTACAGAAGTATGAATGATTTGTAGGGAAGTGTAATACTTTCTTATTAGGCTGGATGACTTGCAGAGGGAGGGGAGAAGTGAACAGTCCTTGTGTAGGTGAGCTGTTCTCAAAGCCTCCCTTGGCACCCCTGGTCCAACACCGAAGTGATGCTGGCAGTTGGTTAACTCAAAGTTAAAACTTATGTTGATGAGCTCTGTGGTGATAGCAGCATCAGCAATGTCCAGAGGATTGCATGTTTCATCCTGCTGAGTAGCTTGGTAAAGCCTTTGGGGCTGACAATGACTGCTCCTGCTCAACACCTGGTACAGGCCCTTCTGGCTGATCTGCTGGAAAGAGCAACAAGCTGGCAGATTCCTGTTAACTTCAGTGCAGCGTTTGGAGGTTTATTTTATCCAAAAAGCTCTAAGTCTTTGTGCAGTGACTTTAGAAAAAACTAATAGGCAATATCTTTGTTCAAAGGCCCAATGTTCATGCCAGCTTAATGCTATTTTCTAAAACTGCTGTTACTACTTGAAGTCTGCATGTTTTGATTCCGAAACAAATGGCTGACATTAATGTAAATTAGCTATTTACATTAGTTAAGCTGACTTTTAATCTCTCCCCTGTTCTTTTAACTTGAAAGATAAAGCTGTCCCTTGGTTGAACTGGTCCAAAACAACAAAATTGTCTTAAACTTGCACCTTACATTGTTCTGAATACCAGTTTTATGTAGACCCAAATCATTCTATCTTTAATTGTGTTATGTAAATTTGACCTACCCAAGTTGCAAAGCTTCCCTGAACAACTAGAGGCTTGTTGGCATATGTCCTTAATCAGCCGAAAACAATCAGGGACACTTCCTGAGGTTGCTTTGTTCTTCTCCACAGTAATGTGTATTGTGTGTGGTCACGTTCTCTAAGTGTGTGAAGACTTACTAACACTGTGGGAATTTCTTCTCTATCTGCATTGCTGATGTAACCAGCTATTCAGACATATTTCTCCCTTAAGTGTAAAGCTAGAAACAATGATAATAATGGGACCAATTATTTTTTCGTAGCATAGTGTCCCAGATCTGACTTTTCCTCAGAGAATACAATGTTTCTCATTTTTTTTTCCTCCCAAACACTAGGTATATATTACCAAGTAGAAGATTGAGAAAGATGAGTGAGCTTTCTCTCAAACTTAGTAATGAAAGAATTACACATTGCTATCCAGATAATTACTGATGTAACACGGCAATGAAGGCAGACTTTGAGCTGGTGCAGGATTCCCTAGAGAAAGGGAACATATTGGCAGAAATTTCTATTAATTTTCATGTGTATTTTCATTCAGTTAAGGATTAAGCTCACTATATGGGAATGCTGATACTGGTTACAAGTTTGCATAGGAAGAGTGAGGTTTCCAGAATTACTCTCTCAACTTGAAATTTCTCAGAAAAATGTTTGCTAGTTTTTGAAGCCATTTAGGAAGAAAACATTCTGTTCTTAAAGGAGGAGAAAACTAACCTGTATTAGAGTTTGTTTGGTTATTTTTTTATCATTTACAAGAAAAAAAAAAAGTCTGTCCAAAGCAAAACTCCGCAAACTTGATTTTCTTGAGGTACTGTTTGAAAATATTTGTTTTAGGGTTTCTTGCTGAAAAGCCAGAAAGCTGTCAGAACTGACCATATTGACATGTCAGACATTAACAGGTAAAATTTCCTGTACAGCTTCAGTAATCCAGCATGGGTTTACTCTTCCCATTTGCTAAATACAGTGTCTAGCACCATTATGTAGCCCTATATATTTTGTTCCTCCTGAAAATGAGGAAATAAAGGTACTCTCTCAAGACAGAAAAGACTGTAGGAGTAAACAGAGCTCAGTGATCACAACTGGGCTAGGAGAATGGCTTAATGCCACCAGTGAAAAAAGCAGTCTACTTGGATGCACTTTCAAAACGTTCACTGTAATCACAATTGCTGGTGTCAGGTTTTTTTGGCTCTTATTCCACTATACCCCAAAAGGTGCAGTGGGAGACCCTTTCCAGTCTCTGTTCCAGAGGGATGAATCTAATGTTTTCTCAAACACAGTTAACTTTTTGCTCTGATCACTATAGTGACTTCCAGCTTAATGCAGTAGCAGTCCAGTCTGCTGGGAGAACCCTTTTCCCTCTTCCTATACTTTTGACATTTTATGACTAGTTGTCTTAAAACACAGCCAGAACTGAATCTCTGATTGCATATTGAGAACAAATCAAATTTGATTGCTGTCTTATGAAGGTATGTAAAGTCCATTGGAAAGGAGTAGAATTCAGCCTGCAAGTATTTTGTTTAAAATCCTTGGAAGAACTTGCTGTGATTCAGGCAACTCTTGGATTGTGAGAGAGCCTGTTTTCCAGCCTAGTAAAGCCATCCAGTTTGGCGAGACTGTATTGCTCTCCTCCTGTCCCAAAATGTTTGAACTTCATTATGAGTTTTCATTTTCTTTGTCCTGCACAAACTTGGTGGTTCCCCAGGGTGCAGCTTCCTGTCTAGCCTTGTTGCTGTGCAAATGTCTTCTTCCACCTCAGCTTTTCTATTAGGCCTGAAGTTGACTTTTCTAAAGGTTGCAGTTTCGCAGTGTACATCTCTTCAGCTGCTCTACATTAGTGAGTTTGCTTTCATGTGATTTTTAGGTTTAGAAATCCTAATAACATTCTGTGCACCTCCAAAGAACTTGTATCCCTCCTCAATCTGTTTTAAGTCTTAGAGTACTTTTGTCTTTTAATTTCCCAAGAGAAGAAAACATTCTCAGGACTCTTGAGATATTGATTTGGGTTCAGATATTAAATGGAAAAATGTTTAGGTAGCTTAAGTGTGTGATTTCACAACTTATTTCATACAGTGAAATGAAGCAGGAATTTGAAGCTACTGCTGGGATAACTCTAAAGTTTTGTTAGTTTGAGATTTTTTTAGGCACTCAGCTTGCACTGCTTTGATTTTTTCAAAAAATTTTAAGCTGCTCAGTTCTTAATGTCATGCTTCTGGGTAAAATAATAATTGCCCTTATTTTGCTCCCAGTGGTTGTAATATTTTTTCCTAAGTTGTGACCACCTGTGAGGCATAATACTGCTGCTGTATGCACTTGCATGTAATGTGTAGGTTTTTTTAAGGTGCCTGTTTAAAGATAGATGCCAGTGCTCTCTGAATTTGAATATGTAAGTAATTTGCTTTTAGTAGGCCGGTTCTTTGACTTACCTTTCTCTTTAGCAAAGCCTCCTTTGGGCACTGTCGTTTCTTGGTGCAGTAAGTGCTGTGTAGTCTTGGTACAGTTCTGTGTGCATACTAGCATTTGTGCTTGTACTCAGTAGCCAGATTGCTTTTGAGCTCTTTTGTCTTAAGTAACTTTTCAAATAGTAACATCGAAGCAGCAGCCTTTGTATTCCCTCATTGGTCTGTCTGGAGACACCCAGCCCCATTGTAGTTCGTTATTCCTTGCAATTTAGCCTTTCGTTTGGACTCTTTTGGAGAGGAATTCTTTCCCCATTTGGCAGTAATTACATGGTAATACACAATTAAACTTGGACTTACGGAATGTAAATTATCAACAAAGACTTTCAAGTACTTGTATCCTTGCTTTCTGTGCCCTACACAGCTCAGATCAGGCCAGATCTGCTCTCTTCTTCCTCCTGAAGTTGCTGTTGACTGCCCTTTGGGTCTGCTTTCCATCTTCTTTCTCCTTAGCCTCCATACCTCCTGCAGCAACTTCCTTAACCTATCAAACATCTTCAGATTGCTGTTTTGCATTGTTGTTTAATCTATTTTTGAGCCTTCTCCCTTCTTCGGTGTTCCATCAGCTAGAAGCTCTTGCAGTGTCTTATGACCATGTCCCGTGTTTAGAAACAGCATAAATACTTTCAAATTAATCCTTTGCACTGGCCTACAAAATTAAATAGAAAGGTAGGACTAAAGTATTCCTCTCACAAATGGACTCAGTGTGTCATAGGAATTGACTATGAAGGGAATATAAATGATTTCCTTGTGGGTCTGGAATCCTTTGGATGTATACTTAAACATGAATCTTATAGGAATCTAAAGTGAATGGAGAGATGAACAATAGATCAAGTATTTCGCTTTGTCATTAAATAAGTAGAAATAATCATGAGTACCAATTTGAAGCTTAGATGTTGCTGCTTAACTAAAAGTGATTTTGAGCGATGCATAGGATGGAGACTTGAATCTGGGTTCAATTCCCAGATCTGCCATTTCATTGAATAACTTGTTCAAGTCACTGAATCTTCTGGTGTCCCACTTCCCCTTTATAAAAAGGGGACAACAATACTGCTTTTATCTTAGGTTATGAGGCCTCTGGGACAGGAACTGCCTGTTATTTAGAGTGTGTGTAGTATTTAGCACAGTGGGGTCCTCCTCGTGGAGATAATAACAACAACATGTGTAACATTCACATAATACGATTTATCTTTCATCTTCCAATGCACTGGAGTTCCCAGATTGCCATAACATTTTCTTTTTTAGATGTGAGAGATTATTTTTTTCTTGTATGAATGCAGGCATGCTTTTTGTCTTTCTATCCTCTTGCCATCTGAGAGGAGGGAGGTGCGTGGGATAAACATGGTGGTGTAGTGCACATTTTTATGAAAGGTTACCTTGAGTAGGTTGACAAGATGACTCACCAGTTTCAAAAAATCCATCCCTGTAAGGGAAGGTAATAGTGATATACAGGGAGGGAGAAATGCTTCTGGATTTCGTGCCTTATGATGCACTCCATGCTGAAGAGCAAGCCAGAAAGACTCTCTTGAGCATTACTGTATTCCAAGGTGAACCACTCAGGTTAAAGATAACTTTTTTCCTCCAGTGTTAGGGCCAGCCTCAGAAAATAGAAGGCTTTACAATAGGGGGAAGGAAGTGATTCTCAAAAATCAGTCAAACCCATGAGACTAGTATCTACAGAGTGATACGGCTGAGCAGAGGTGCAATGGGGGAAATACCTATTTATTATAAATGGCATTGGGTAGATTATTAGGATGAAAAAAAATGTATTAAATGGCAAAAAGCTGTTCTGGCTATCTGTTACACTCACAACAATTAGGAAACTTCTTGTGGAATAGTTGGCTGCAAAAAAATTACTTGGATTTGCAAGTATCTCAATGCAGGAAGCAGAACTGAGCTAGAGGTATCACATCATTAAAGACTGGGAAATTCAGCTGGTCTGTAGGTGTACAACTGCCTTTCACACCCAAATCATGGACCAGCATGTCTACAGGGTGTAGATGGGCAAAGCTCCCTTTTAGCAGATCTGTTCCTTGTGCTGTACAGACTTGTGTTTTGAAACTACACTCAGGAGACTATGGAAATAGCAATGATTTTATTCTGCATCTCTGCAGGACTATGTAAAATTGTTAGTTTCTCCTTGAAGCTGAAAAGCTTCTCTGAGCATAAGCAAGTGAAGCTTTTGTAAACTCCATGTTTCGAACCTTTTTAGCAACTTATTCCAACTAGTATTAACAAAAGACACTTGAGGTCTTCTGGCTCAGAGAGGTTTATCAAGAGTCATAGGATGACTTGAAATAAGGAAGTCGTGTCAAGGAAAGATTCTTCTTAAAGGTCTTGCATAGAGGATCAAATAGGAAATGTTTAGTTGCTGTGCTAGACCAGGCCTAAAATACCACTAGCCCAATGTCTTGTTTCTAGCACTGTCCATTGCAAAAGGCTCCTGAAGCAGATGTGAGTGCCCTCCAAAAGATGTGGGGTTACTGTCCCTACCTGAATATCTTCTGTGTTTCAAGTAATGACAGGACAATGTGAAATTAGAAACATGAGACTTACTAGTTTTTTGGAATACTTGGTTATATACAGGTAGAACTGCATTGTACATGCTGATCTGTCCTGGAAAACCAGAAGTCACCATTCTGTAGAATGAGACTACTAAATATACTCCATAGAGCAATGTCTCCAATATACTGCACAAATAAGCAAATTTACTTTCTCTAACTTCTCTGACTGTTCTTAGAAATTTCTTTGACTAAACTTACTAACTATTATTGCTGTTGAGATGGACACGACACACAAAACCCAAAAGGCCGTAATATTACTGGAAATGGCTGCAGCAAATACAGGCTATGATAAAGCACCATGGCAAAGCAGAGCAGTGTTTTCATGCAGAAAGACAAATTCCATCACAGTCCCAGACTACAGTCAGCAAGCGTTAGACAGTGTTTTGCTATCAAGTAGAGTCGTTCTAGCCAAGATGCAAGATTTAGCAGATGTTTAGCAAAAGGTTCCATTCTTCTTGCCACAGACACATGTGGAGCTGTCAAGAGTCTAGTAAGGATTTTATAAGTTTTATAAGTCATAGTTTATTGAGCTTGGGAAAGAATTTAATATGGCATTGTGATCTTGGAAGCTATTTCTTTTTCTGAAATATTAATTTTTAATTTGTTTTTTTAAAGGTGAGCTCTGCTTCTGTGATAATTAGTAAAAGAGAAGGGAAGCAGATTTTTTAAAAAAATGTTGCTTCTCTTCCTCCTTGGAGTGTCCTCCTGTAATATCATCTTAGGTTACACAATTGTGTTTTCCTCTGAGCGATAAACTACCAGCAAGCTGAATCAGCACTTTGGAGCAGCTTAGATCTGGCTTACCTTTGCTCTGGAGAAATTTCTTTACCAAGTCTCATAATGACTATGGAATGGTACAAATAAAGGGAACAAAATTTATCAACCATTGTTGGCCATGGAAAGTGATATATTTAGATTAGCATTTTATGTAAGTGAAGGATTTCTTAGGACACAAGATAGTGCTGCATATCACAGGAGGCATTTGTAGGGAGAGATCCAGTTTGGGCAGGGAGACATAGCCATGGAAGTCAGTGCTGTTACTATCTACTGAGCACAGACCCTACTAATGAAAGTGAAAAATTAAGTGTGATAATTTTATAATAGCTTCTGAGGTTTAGGCTGTAACTTATGCTACTACTTAAAACATAGTAACTCTGAAATGTTTCACTTCCCACCGAAATTCTCTTGATTTGGTTAAGCCCTATGAAGTTTACTGCCAGACTTGCTTGCTGGGGAGAAAGTGCTCTCCATCAGTCTCACTGATGTGGACTGGAGCCACAGGGATCTGGGTGTGAAATAAAAGCAAGGGATCGGAGAGGCATTGTCAGGGATATGAAAAAAAGCCTAATGTAGACACACAAGGATAACAAATACTTCTGTTTTTTAAATGCCCTTCACAAAGACTGGCTACCTTCTTGGTACTCCTCCAAGGAATTGAGAAGTAGTGCAGTCACTGGTTTGGAGGTTGAGATCTCAATGAAAAAGGTTTCCTCCCCAACAGGAAAACTGGGTATAGAGATCAAGGCCCTTGGTGGCCACTCCTCTGCTCCAACAGTGACACTACTGTCTTCCTTCTCTTGGAGCTCCTGCTGAATTATGAGCAGGATTGAGGCTTGTACAGCACATGGAGATGCATTTTTCTCACCAGCATAGCTGAGAATAGCAGTTTGTTCAGTACTCTATAGTTGTGACAGGGCTGAAGAGATGGAAAAGGAGGAGTTAAGATACCTGCCAGTACTGTCTCAGAGTGATATGATTGTCACACTCTCATGGAAAGGCATTAGCCCTTCTGCTCTTCTTTGCACATGCCATTTCTGAAGGCACAAACACTGCAGAGAATTATGATGCTGATTGACATAACCCTAACAAAGTGCTGGCAAAACCAGCTAGCTGCAGTGCTGTATTTCTCAGTGGGGACAAAATGTGGAAAGGTCCATAGTAAAAACTACAAACTGAGAATCTAGATGTCATCCATTCATTTGAATTTGAGAAACAAGAGCCCCAGTAAGCGACCCTGACTCACTCCCAACGTGGAGGAAAAAGAGTGGATTTGCCTGGAGTGACAGAGCAAGACCTGTTCCAGTGGGAGCTGGAGACAGAGGTGTGCTGTTCAGGAGCATGATGAGTAGTACCACAGCAATGTTTCATAAGGAGCTGGGGAAGCAGTAAGTGATATGAAATGCTGAGTCAGGCATGGCAGTTCAGTGACTGAATACTCCTGGATTTAGTGTCTGCCTTTGTTACGTTTCCATTGCTTTCCCCAGACAAGGCACAATGAATGCAGAGATTCTCAGGAGGTCCACTGTCCATCCTATATATGTGAGTAGCTCTCATTAATGTTATTTGGGAGTTGCATGCCCTCAAAAAATGAAGACTCCCTTGTGATGCTTTGAGAAGGAAAGCAAATATCTAAATGATGTGTTATTATTTGTGCAAATGGTGTAATATGTGATGTCTTTGTTAGGTCATTGTTGCTCAGAGTTGTCCCGATAACATTGTTTAGAAAAATGACCACACACAAAAAGTAACAGATTGTATTAATTTCTGCTTTGTTTTACTTGAACTCTGTGTGCTCCTTTCTTGTTTTCTAAACAAAAATTAGTGTTCCTGTAGTTTCCCTCCCCCAGGAAAGTATCTTTGAAAATTAGTGTTTGTTGGGGAAGAGTGAAGTGTCTGTCCTGAACTGCTGGTTTTCAGGGGATGATTAAGGAAACTGGGAACTGTGGTGTGTACCTGAGCATAGGCTTTAAAGGACAAGATTAATACTATTTCTGAGTTGAGCACCGTGAACAACAACTGCAGTCAGTGGGAGACTGGGAATTTCAGGATCATGATTATACTTCTTCCACTGGATGCCTGATGGAAGAAGCACCTTGTTTGTAACCCAGTGTGTTGCTGAGAAGAGGACCTGGAGGAAGAGGCAAGGATCTCTTCTTTGACTTTTTATGCTCAGCACAGTGGTGCTCTGCATGTAGCCTGTGGCACTTTGAGCTTTGTGAGAGCACAAATGATAAGTAATTGTGGTTAGCACCTGTGTAAATTGCACAAACAGCCTTTGGAAGTTGTATCTTCTGAAAATACCAATAAAGACTTTGAGAACTTTCCATGGGAGAGGCAATTTGGGTTTTGAGTATGTAAAATCTTGAAAATACCTGAAGCAAAGGCATGGACTGAAGTTACTGTGCACATTTGCTTTGCTGGGGTTTGGATCAAAGGGCACTCTTCATTTTACAAAGTGCAGCCTCTGGAAGATGCTGTTGAAGTGCGGTATCTCACTGAATTTTGGATAGTAGCTGGTATAATGGTAGCAAGGTTGGTTCTGGTTAAAAATTTATAACTTCTGAGACCCATGAGAGAGGGGAGTCTGGTCCTTGAAGAAATAACATGGTAACACACTGGTGATCAGAATTAGCTCCTGGTATATAACTCTGAGGAAAATAGTGCTGTTCTGCATAGTTGAACACACAGGGAAAGATCTCAACTCTTTGAACTTGAGGAAGCTCAGTGGCTTGGCAGCTCTCAGAGCATTTGCTCACCCTGTTGGGGTAGTAGCAAAGACAGTCCCAAACCATTAATCAAGTGATAGGGTTGCATCAAGTCCACAACTGAAGTTCGCTTATGCAGCTGTCAGTGAGTCCCCTTGTGTGTATGAGCAAGGCTTGTGTGCCAGGTTTCTTTATCTGATGTGCAGGAATGGCATACATGGACTGTGTAAGCACAGCATGTCACACAAACCCTGGGCTGTGGACGCAGTTACTAATTTTTTCTTTTTCAATGCTTCTGGCTTGTAAACATTTCGCAAATATAAATCTTCATGACAACACTGAGCTGAGAGGGTGACACAGACACCATGGAGAAACTGAGGAGTGGAGATGGTGTTAACTCATGCAGATGTCCAATTTAGAGAATGTGTATGACTGCAGTCATACCAATTTATACTCTTGGTATGTTCAGAGCAGAGTCCTTGCTGGTCTCATTTGCTTCTCAGAGTACTTGGCACTGCTGCAGATGACATGTCTCAGAAGGGGTTCACATTCTGGTAGCCTTCAAATAATGTTTTTTCCTCCCAGTCTTCTCCCAGATGTTCTGTGGTCAGAAGCCTATTCTGCTGGCATTGTACAAGTCAGTACGGTCATTCTGTTAACGTTGTTAGGTTGTTGGTGTTAGATCTTTCGAAGCTCAGAAAAGCACCTTCACACTCTTCATTTCCACTTCTCTCTGTTGCTTCAGCTTTGTTAAAATAAGGTGAAGCCCTGCTGGAGGCAAGGGATCTTCCCAGGCTAAAACAACAGGGAGTTGCTCTAAGATTCTTTTTTTTTTTTTTTTTTCATTTTTAATTTTTAAAATTTAGTTAACAAAACCTTATGTTAAAGGGCCAAATGTATTGTAGGCAAAGTAGCCCTTTTGGCTGGAGAGAGGATTTGCATAACAGTATAAGGCTAGACTGGAGATGGCTATGTGTCTGAATGGTCTTCCATGAAAATTGCTATATAGCCAAAAAATATATTGATTGGATGTTGTGAAGAGAGGTGCTCTGCCTTGCCTTCTGGTTGTTGCAAGATGGGTGCTTATGCACTAGAAAATTTCTGATGTCTCGTAAAAACACTCAGCTTTGTTTCTTGGCCTGTACTTGAATGGAGTTGGATTAGTGAAGAATCTCCACATGGCTAAGAACTCTGGAAAGCCCTTCATTATGCAACAGGTTAAACAGAAATGTTAAAGTATCACAGGTGAAATATTCCTAATGAGAAACCAAGCTTCCTAAAAGAATAAAATTGCCCCCTTTTGGCTGTGGCACTTCTGACTCAGCATGAAGCCGATCTTTGCTGCTCTTTAACTCAGTGTGCGCTCTGACTGTGCTCGGGGTGGCATTAGGCATGTGTCGTTAGTTGAAGAACAAGACAAATGTGACCAGAAGGTACAATACACTTTATAAGGAAGAAGCTTCTTGGTTGTAGTGCAGCTGTCTGAGGATAGGATGGGAACCATGCAGAGAGTGGAAGGGCTACCTACCGACCATCATCCTTGAAGATACAAGCAAAAGTGTCATTAAGGATTGTAGGGTGGAAACTTACTTGGCAGTGGGGATCTTGGCACCTACACATTCAATCCTGATTTTTCAGAGGTGGGATGCTAAGTAAACCTAATATGGGGGATGGCAAATCCTACACCTTTTGCCAAAACAGGCAAGTCAAATAAATGAAGCTGTCATGCTTTGCCTTTTCCTCCTCCTCACCAAGTAGATAGGAAAGACTGCTCTCCTAAAGACCTTTCCGCAGTGGTTTCAGTTGGCTTGTGTTGTTAGACTTACAGCTGATGCCCCTTGGCCAATCATGCATTGCTGATCACCATTCAAGGTAAGAGACAAAAGAGAGAGCTTAGCAGTCAAGAGGATACTGATGAGAGGGGAAATTGCTTATTTGAAAGGCTTTTTAAGCACTCTTCTCTTTCTTGATAACAACAGAGTTTATCGCTCTCCTTTTATCCCTCTGTGTAGTCAAGACACTGTCCATTATGAAGAGCTCTTAAGAAGCCCTGCTCTCCTTTTTGTTAATCTCTCTCCTCTGGCTTGTGTATGCCAACATACACAGAGAGGGGACTGGGGCATCTGCATGGTCGGGTGCTGTATTTGGCAGTGTGAGCGGTGGCCAGCCCAGACCTTGTCCCTGGAAATTATGTCAGCGGTGTGGGTTTTAAATGTTAATAAAATGGAGATGAGGGTGAAGGAAGGAGAAGAAATACCGAAGAAAGTACACCAGTGTGTTTTGAAATATCTTGACTGCCTGTAATATTGGCTTTCTCTTATTACATAAACCAGCCTGGACTCTTCAGTTTTACAGCTGCACGGTTAGCTGGAAAAACACATAATTTCTTGGAAAGTAGCTCAATTGTTCTCTTTGTCCACTTTTGGCTGCCTATTGGTGAAGTTTACTGCTGGCAGTTAACATTGCTTGCATGCCATTTGTCTGATACCAATGGCAAAGTTTAGACTTAAGGTAATGCAGCTGCTTTCGTACTTTTGCTCCCTTCCAAGGGTTGCTCCACAGTCTTTCACTGCTTCCTACATACACAATTTTTGCTCGTATTTGTTACTCCTAAAGGCCAAAACCCCAATGTGAGGCCTTACTTGCAGTTCTTTTACCCCAGGGAGCTTGCAGTTGCATAGACAGGTGGGCAACGTGTAGGACAGGGTTGAAGTTGCTTTTGTTTTACAGGTTGGGGTTTGAGGCACAGGGAAACTAGATCTTGAAGAAACTGAGAAAGAATGCTGGGGCCAGCTCTTTAGAAATAGGGCTTTGTGGAAGACTTGCAGCTGAACATAATCAATAGTGTAATCTTCTGGCTTCTTTCTGCAGGGATGAAGGTGCTTGTTTTGAAGTTTCACATGCTGTCATTTCCACCTGACTGCTTTGTGACCAGCCTATCTTGATGCACACCTGTGCTAATTTGTAGTCTTTTATATATACCCATGAGTTACCTATACAATTTTTGGCTATTATGGAATCAGGTCCTAAAAGGTTTAAGTTAGGGTAACTGTCAGTTCTTGGATTTGAATACTTTTGTGTTCACTGTCAACAGTGCCAGCAACTGTTACTATGAAAAGCCATGACCCAGTGGAGTCACCGTACTTAATTTTGAAGTCTGAAATGTTTCATTACACTTTTCTAAGTCTACCTAAAATGTTTTGTTTCTGGGCAGCTCAGCCATTAAGTGAAGTTTCTTGTGTCCACAGGGACTCGAGTTGGGACACAAGGAGTTCTCTTGCTTGTTCTTCATGGATGATGTGGGCCTGGGCCAGACTGTCTTCCATGAGGTACCACAGATCTGTTGGTGGGGGTGTGATTACCCAAAGTCTCACCACAGGCAAGAACAGGGCCTGGATTTGCCTACATTTCTTGAATTACAGTACTGAGAGTGGTAGGAGAAAAGCACTTGAATGTAGGGACTGTGCCTGAGCAAGTATCTTGCGTTTCTCAAACATAGTCTTTTTTTAGTGATCTCCTACAGAAACTGTATTTTTTTATTGGAAAATGTTCTCTGTACTTCTAGATAGTCGCTACAGGGTTATGGGGGTTTGGCCCTGGTAGAAGTAAAGGTTCTTCCCATTTTGAAAGGAGAATATCAAATGTCATAATTGAAATTCTGGTATTAATGTGTTAAATACAAGAATGTCTTAGGTCAATAAATGTGGGTTTAGAACTGTAATGCTCTCAAACTGCTCCTTGCTGTGCACAGACAGGATGCAAAATGGCATTTTTATCACTCAGTGAAAGCTTAGTTTAATTGGCTCCAGTCAAGTTTTTGTATTGTTCTGCGTAATCTGAATTAAACATTGGTTTGACTACATATGTGGCTTTATCTTCCTTGAAGACATAGGGTGCTCAGTCAGACAGTAGCATTCGCTTTGAAGTTAAGTTATTCATAGCTCAAGGATTGATTCTGACATTAACACTGTTTCCCTACACTCCTTGAAAATGCATACCACCACCATATTCTTCCAGTTCCCACTTTAGTATTAATTTTAAATATCTGCAATTTCATAGTTTTAAAAAAAAGCTCCTCTTCCACTCTACAAGTAAAAGATTGAAGAGCAAAATTAGAGGGATTAACAGGGAATATTACTTTTTACAGAATAACTTCTTGCTCATGTTTATAAACTACCAGCTGTCATATGCCTTAATGTAGAGTTGTTTTGCTGTTTCTTTCTGTGGACAGGTTCTGTCACTTAACTACAGAGCTGGGACAGAAATGCATGCTGTTAGATATACTGAAAGCTTGACCATACTGAAACTTGACCATACTGAAAAATATTTTGCTTGGACCTTGCAAACCCATTCTTGTTAATGACATACTTGCCTAAGAGCTTAGAGTCACTCACTTAAGTAGCCTGTGCTTTTAGTTGCCAGGTACAATTGAGTTAAGTTAAATAAGTTAAATTCCATCCCACCCCCCCCTCTCCCCCCCTTTTAACTTTTTTTCTCTCTCTCTTTTTTTTTTTAAAGGAACATGTGGGGGAGGAAGCATGACTTTATTCTGAACTTTCTTCTTGTTTCTTTAAGGAACTTTTTGTGTGAGAAAGACTGGATGTCAGCTCACAAAAAAATGACTTAAGATTTGCATTCTTTTGCCACAGGAATAAATGAACAAAGTTTGCAACTGAAAAGGCATTTTACACCTTTTGTTGTTTAGGAACATAGAAATCCCATTATGCTTCATGCATAGCCCTAAGGAATGTGCAAACAAGTATTAGATCAATGGCATGTCTCTGCAGCTTCTTTTATCATGAGTATTTAAAACTGAATATTCAAACATTCATTCATATTTCAAACATCTGTCTCAAATAGTGCATTTGTGTTGGAGTATGTTTTATTGCCAATAGATAGGTTAAATGTAAAGCTTTTAAATGTTTTATAACTTGCAGATGCTTAGCTATGGTCTGTAACAGTGTTTGCAGGGTTTTTTTGATGCAACAGAGTGGAAAATCAGCAATAAGCTTTAAAAGGTAGCCAGGCTAAAAAACAACCAAACAACCCCCGCCCCAAAAGAACCCACCTGAAAGAAGGTATGTGAAAAGGTTGATGTGTAATTTGGAGAACGCAGATCAGCTTTAATCAGTAATAGCGGAGTCTGCATCATTTATGGACACTGTTCAACCATCTTGCATCTTTGGGTAATCCACACAAGGATTATGCTCCCAATTAGAGTGATCACCCCATACAGTTTGACAATAGATTTATCAGTGTTAAGGTTGGTGGTGGCCCAAGATGGATAACTATATGGGTTCATCCTTCCCATCACATCCTTTCTCATTGTTCTGTCCCAACAGTGCTGTTCCTGTGCTCATACGTGTGGCCCCCATCATTGCTGTGCCTGCCCACAGCAGCAGTGCCTGTAGACCTTGTATGAAGCCATCTTTCCCACCAGTACATTGCTTGCTTTTGGCTTCATGCTTAAAAAGTCCTTTGGAAAGGACATGGAAAACAAATGTGTTTCATCCAGTCTTGTGCAGAACAGAGTCATAAATGTCATGTTAGGGTAAAGAGATTGCTTCCCTGTCCAAATGAATAGAATTCAACCTTTTTTTTTGTGTGTGTGTATGTACAAAGACCATGTTTGAGTTTTGAGCTCTACTACCTGCTTTACTTGGACTGATAAAATCACAGTCATGACATTCCCAGGTGCAAATATGCTGTCCTGCTGTAAGATGACGCTCACTTTGGTGGTGTTTCCCCAGTGCTTGAGTGGATGGGGTCACTCTGTGAGCAGTGCATCTGACCAAAGGGTTCACCGAGACAAACATCTCCATGTTGAAGAGATGTTCAGCATTATAATTAAAAATACATTACTTTTTGTGGTGAAAATATTTTTCAGTCACAGGAAAGCTTTTATTTATTATTAAAGCATTCCTGGTTTTGGTGAGATTTTTGCTGTTTCTCTGGTGTATAGACTGTAGCAGAGAAATACAGGAAGTCTCCAGTCCTTTAAAGACTTTTTCATATGTTCATGCTGTGAATTCTGACTTTCAGACATAAAAAACTTTTGTAGAGTTACAGCTTTAAAAACAAATCAATATACAAACAAACCAAATAAAAAGCAAAGATAATGCATCCCTTTAAGAAAAGGAACCTTTTCTTTTCTCCTTTGTTGAGCACAGTACACATGGAATTATTATACTGAATACTTTATAGTATTTTTTTTTTGCAAAATTATCAAAAACTTAACAAAGCTTGTCTTCTGGCAGTGATCTCTTGGGAACTAGATTATTTTGGGGTTGGTTTTTTTGGTTGTTGTGTGTTGTGGGGTTTTTTTGTTTGTTTGTTTGTTTGGGGTTTTTTTTGTCAGGACACTAATAATTGGTTTTGCACCTTCTTATGTTGTCCACATCTTGTTTGCTGTTAAACTTTAGGAGCTGACTTCCATTTTTGTGGTTGCAAGTACTTCAGCATCTGAGCATCTGGCCTTCTTTTCTTTACTGAAGTATGCTGGCAAAAACATCTTGCTTGTAGATTGCCTGCATGTGTATTTTCACTTTTAAATCAAAAGACAGTGTGGAGTGGTCCAGCAGAGATCTTAAATTTAACCTGTTCCTAATCTGTTTAAGATAGGCCTGAATAAGACTTACTTTAAACAAAATAATTGTTTGTTTAGCCTTCTGCTTTTGTTGGCTGAACTGATTTAAGATTGCATCTTGTGTTAAGCCAGTAAAACTGTGTGTATAAACAAACCACACATGTGAAATGTGGTCCTCACTGCCCTGTCCCCTTGTCTGACCAATTGTTCCATCTAGCAGTGGATGCAGTGTGGGCTGGTGTGTGAAGTGTTAATCTGTAGAGTTGATGGCCTCCAGAGCTGGATGGAAGTTAACCCTGCTAAGATCTTGTTGTTGCATGGAATACCTAGATGAATTTAAAAAAAAAAAAAAAAAAGTCAGAAAAGAAAAAAGAAAGTCCATTGTTATTTGTATGGAAGTGAAGAAATGCCAAAATGTTTGTCTTGGTGCTGTCTGTGTAACTCTGACATGGCCTCTGCACAACGCAGTGCAGTAGTTTTTAGATGACCAGGCTTTTTTTATTTCCCAAGGGTCCACTCTTTGATACAATTGCATCAAAGTGTTGCAGCTTTGTAGTAATCAAGACTTAAGTGTCCTGACAGATTTTATACTTGTTACCTGTAACTGAAGCAGAAAAACATGCAAATACCTTCATATGTGAGCTGGTCTAGGAGGACCGAAACCTTTTAGGAATACATACATTTTATTGATGGAGGGACCTCTGGTTCCATTTCAGTCCCTGCAGTAGAGCAGACTCACTGCACTCCCTGTCACTTTGAGTATGGCATCTTCTTGCTGGGTTTCTTCCACTTCTTCCCTGTGATAGATACTCCTGTCCCCTACTTTCTCCTATGCTCCTTATATCAGTACCAAGACCTGCACTTGCTGCTTCTGTCCCTGTCCTCAGCCATCTTCAGGGACTTCACCACGTCACGGTGTCTCTTCCAGCCATTGCCTCCCTGCTTCTTTTTCACAAGTGCCATGCCCGAGTTCTCCTTGGGTAATGCTCCCATGTCCTAGCCTCAACATTGGTCCGTCATCTGTAGTTATCAGCTTCCAGCTTCTTCCTTCCACTCAGTGTTTCTCCCTCATTTGTTCTCTCCCAGATGTGGTTCTTGCTGCCCATATTTTCTGCAGCCTGTTCATGTTGTGCTGGTACCAGAAGCAGCGGGATCTTGGGAGTGGCAACATCCCAAGCCTTGGCTCTTCTGCCTGCTGTTTTGGGGAGCAGGGGAAGAGAAAATCCAGCTCAGCCCCTGTCGAGCCAGACTGGAGGCTGCTCTGTGCATATGGCGTTTTAAGAGAACTATGCTGAGTCTCTCTTCCCCAAAGATTTACAACCCGGCCAAATGTGATTTTTTTTTTCCTTTTTCTTTCTTTTAGATTAGCAAAAGGCACAGCAAAATCCCTGTCACCAGCAAAATTCCTCTGCTGAAGTATTAAGGGACTACTCTGTTGGGAAGCTTATCTGTGCCTTGAGGTGGTCAGCACAAATTTGTTATAATGTTTATGAAACAATGTATATTCCTTAAGCCATTTTCCAAAAAGTACATTAATACCTATTGAAGAAACTATGAAAAGATAATGTAAAAATTTAGTCCAAGAAAGGTATCTGGCATGAAATTTTGAGTCCAAAGATTTGCAAACTTACAAGTAACTGAAAACAGGGCTTGTAAATTGCTAGCTTTGTCTTTAATAATAGTAGATGCAAACAGAAACTGCTGCGATGTTTTTGGAAAGATACTCAACCTCCTGCTTCAGGTTTTAAGAGATTAGGATAACACCCATGGTGTGAGGCAGATCATCTCACATCTGTCTACTTCAAGGCTTCTTGTGTCTTGCTCTGAAACATCTGGTACAGGCTGTTGTCAGAAGAAGAACATAAACTAATTTATATGTGCATGTGTTTTTTATAGCTCGTTAGCATGGGCTGGTACTTTTTTGGTAAGTTGGTAAATATTTTTTTTTAGGTGAATCAAAATCAAAGGTTTGTTGCAGCCCAGAACACTCAGAGTATGTTCCTAACTTTAAAAAGATCTGTCCAAGTAACTGATTTTATTTTTTCCTTTGGTAGTTATTTGGCATCTGAAACAAGTAATATTTTCTTTTAAGATGACATAAACCAAGAAAAATTTGTCACAGCAAGGAGTTGCAAGCCATTTAATTTTGAAATAAATGTTTTTTTACTGAGACAAAAGGGTTTCATTTAGCTCTTGAACATATTTTAAGCGTGAAAATTATAATAGAAGGAAACTTTAATAAATGTAATATATTGATGTGATGTGTGACTAAGATCCTGAACTTTGTTGTTGTTGTCGTTGTTGGAAAAGCTAATAGTGGGATAAAGTTGGCTGTGCTAGCATTTTGATTTTTCTGGAAACCTCCTGACTAATTTTGAATGTTCCATGGCCTTAAGCAGTGACCATTAGAGATGCATCTCTGCTGGGTAGTGATAAACCCTTTGTTATGCTGAAGTGGAACCTGGAACCCCCGCCACCCTCTTCTAAATAAAGGGTCTAATCAGGTAAGGCACAAGGGGCAGCTTCGAGGCAGAGGTGGCTTTTCTGCATGGCAGGATGCAGTTGTGTGGTTCAGTGCTAGAAACACCTGGAATTAAAAATACCATTAACTCTGTGGCTGGATCCAGTGATGGAGCTGCCTGTTGAGGTTCGGAGTCTGCTGCTCCTGAACCCAGTGGAACCAAATGGCGGCTCTGCAGAAGTAGAGGAAAACAAGCCAGTGTCTCCAGTGAAGACAGAGTTTTCACCTGGACAGTTTTGTTGCAGGGTAATAGTGGAAGCACAACAAAGGCAGTACTGGGTGGTTTTGAAAACCTAGGCTTTGATGCAGACTGCATCTTAGTGCTAGGCACTGCTGGCCCAGAGGCTTTGAATACTGGTGCCTGGTATATACTGGTAGGGAAAAAATAACACCCAAAGCCTCAAACTTCTGAATATCTTTAAATATCTTTACTGATAAGCATCCCTGCTATGACTAAATGTACAAATCAAACGTAACAAATAATGAAGTTAATTAGTCAGCTACTTTTCCACTCTTGCTTTGTGCAGAGAAGTGATAAAGACAAATATGAAAGTACAATCTGAAGTCCATGAATTTAATAGTAAAAGGTAATTTTTAAAAACAAAGATCTGCTCATAGTGGTTTTCTGTCTTCAAGCTTTAGTCTCCTATCTGAAAGGCTGACCCCTATTTGGATGAGGGAATCAAACTCTTTAGTTGATGTAAAGGGATGAGCTGAATTTGAAAGCGCGTGAGGGAAGAGATGGAACATCTAAAGGCTACATTGTCATTAGTTTTATTTTACTTAAAATAATTGTACAAGTTTAGTTTAAAATGGAGGGGGAAAAGTACTTTGAAACATAATTACATTTAACAGTCTTGTAGCTTTGTACTTTGTGCTATAAATTGTGTTCCCAGCTGTTTTTCATCTCCTGTAATTTAAATAAGTAAACCTTTTGTTCTTAAACTCACTTAGTTCCTTCTAGTTCTGCTGATGGACATCCATTTCTACTGCTTTATTTTATGTTAATATTTAACAATGGCATGCAGTTACCCCCCTGCCAGCCACAGCTCCACCTCCTTTGTTTCTGGAAGGCCTCTTTTTGCCTTGGTCTTTAGTTTTATAGAAGAACCCAAACTTCCTGTCCCTGCATCTAGCAGGAGTGAGGTTTCTGCATAAACTGACACAAAATCCCTTGGAAAGGGTGCTAGCCCCAAGCAGGGAAGGTGGTGCTGGGCTGTCAGCCTCTTTTGTTCCTTGCTCAGATGGAAGTATGAAGTGGATGATGCTTTGTGGGCCAGACCAAAGCTGTGCCAAGGGAATGCAAATCCGCTAGGTGTGCCCAGGTAATTTAAAATGCTCATGCTGGCAGCTTTTCTGCATGAGTAAAGCTGTTTAATTAGTGCATTTTCTCCACTTTCTTTTCTTTACAAGTTGATTCGAATTGAAATGGTCTGTAACAAGCTTGTCATGGGTCTTGGGGACAAATAAGCCCTCTCATGGAGGTGAAAAATAGTCCGTGCATTTTGTATTTCTGACCAGAATGTGGTTGCAGGTACAGCAGACAGAATGACGGTGGTTGGACTGCAGCACCCACTTACAGGCCACACCACAGCCTGGCTTTACACCGGTGCCTAGAAAGTCAGGTGCAGGACTTCAGGCAGGAGAACTGGCATCTGTTGTGGCTTTTCTGTTTCCCCTACTTTTACACAAGGAACTTAAGCATGGTGTGAATGTAGTGGGGCAGTGTGTGTAGGCTCAGGCAGTACTCCTCCTGTCTCCCCCCTCCTCCACCCCTCCAGAGAAAGCTTATTTTTAATTTGCCTAGCCTTGTGGTTTGACAGAAGTGCAACATGGAGGAGACCTGAGTCCAGGATCAACAAAGGCAGCACTGGGCATTTCAGCCACTGCCTTTGAAATAGGCCTTGACAATAGTGGAGTTGGGAAGCCCCACTGTTCAGCCTTCTTTATAGTGTTAATAACTGTCCAGAAAGAAGAGAAGCAAGAAATTGCTCAGATTTCATCTCTCAGATTTCATCTTGCATCTAGAGTGCCGCAACAAATCAAACTGAAATGGGCCCCTTCGTGGCTTCTGCACTACCATGCCGAGCTGCCCTGGGCCCCTTCTCCCCCCGATTTGCTGAAGGTTATAATGCTGAGAGAGTGCTTGAAGCAGGCTGGTTGGGGTCAAATGCATGTGCTTCTAAATTGCACAAGTGTCCGGTTAAGGATGGACTGCTTTGAAATGAATTAGTTTATAGTGTTTCAAGTGGAGGCTCAGGCAGGTAGCAGGTGCCTGCTGATACAGGGTATGGCCAGAAGAGATGTCTGCTCTTCCTGGCCACTCATCCTGGCTGTCCCCATCTTGCTTCCCTTGAACATGCAGGGGCAATTTTAAAGGTTCAACGTGAAAATGCGAGGTGGGCTTGGGGGAGGCTGAGTTCGTGGCTGGCCATCTATTCTAGCCCAGGCTTTGGGGGAAGAGGGCCCTGCAAACTCTTCAACACCATTAACAAGTAATGCTATTTTTTTATGCTTTGTAATATTAGTAGAGTTTGGAGTTGTATGGCTTGTCCTCAGGGATGCACTGGGAAGAGTGCTGAAAATCCACAAGGGCAAACACAGATATCATGTATTGAATTACACTTTATTAACTGATAAGACTTGCAAAAATATTTAATGTCAGGAAAAAACCCCAACAGTAAAATGTACAAAGAAGCTCATGGATTTAAAGTGGAACAATGATGGTAAAAAAAAGTTGCTGCTTTTTATGTTCATTCATCTCAGGTCTACATAGTAGAAAAATTCTGGCACCTGCATCAATTTAAAGGCTGCTTGCATTAATAATCTCCACTCAATAGATTGAAGCAGCTGGAATGCATTCTCATATTACAATAAGACAGCGCGTGGTCTTCAACAATTTCCTTATTATCTTTCATAATTAGCAAATCAAATTTTTGTCTTTGATCCTTCTGCATCCAGGGATATTTCGTGCTCAAAAGGCTGGGAAGTATGTGCTAGCAGATTGTCATGCCAGTTGGAATTCCCCAGGGCACTAGGGAAAATGCTGAGGAACAGGGGCTTCTGGCTCCAGGTCTGCCACTAGTTTTGCTGATTGAGTATTTAGAGCTGCAGCATTACAGCATCCTTTCCCAAGAAGTGCAGCACAGCAGAGAGAGAACACGTGCTAGTGTGTTCACATCTGGCATCAACATATAAAATTTGAGGCATATAAAGTTTTTTTCCCTTACAACTAAATTAAAAACCTGTGGCATAAGGTAAACTGACAAGTGCAAAACTTCTTGGGTGGGAAATTTTAAATGGTTACAAATGTCTCCTGAAAGCTGCTTCTGGAAGACTGTTACTGAGCATGGCTGTCTTCAGGCACGCTGCCTACCAGTGTCAGGGAGAGCTGTCCTGTTGCCATGATTATTACCAGTTTTTGGAGGAAATGTTCTGTTCTGGTTGTGAAAAGAGCACTGCTGCCTAGAGTGTGGGGCAGTCGAGGCTGTAGAGCTGAGTTATGCCATGTAAAATAACTGCATCTCAGCTCTCATGGGGGGAGAGGACAGCCACAGTCTGCTGCTGCTTTGCTGGGTAAAGTGGTACATGCTGATAGCTATTGACTTGCAGACACATTATCTCTGCATTGCGCAACATGTTTCTAATTTGAATTTGTAGCTCATGGGATGTCTCAGCTGAGGTAATGCGCTAGACTCTTGTCTCTGGAGACCTTGTTTCTGACTTATTTTGATGTACTTATTCCTATTTCTACTGGAACAGGACCCATAGGCTCTTTCTGTGTGATTTGAGGCAGGCCCACAGTAATGTTGTTGGTCCGTGTGAGCTGCTATGCTGTCTGGCCTTAGATCAGTTAGGACTATGAGCTCTTGGTTTTGGTCATACCAACTGTGGAGGAGCATGGAAAAAAAAGTAGTGAGGAGCTTGACTTCCAAGGTGCTACTTGCTGACAATATCACTTCAAAGCAATAGGAGCTGGAGTGTACGTCACGTCTGCAGTAGCAGATCTCCCGTGAAGGATAAACACCTTGCTTGCTCCAGATCCTCTGAGGGACACCAACCCTGATTGCTAATGTAGAAAAGCAAAAGTGTATTCATGATACTGTGAACTACAGATGAACTTGAAGTGAAGTAGAACTGCTGTAGTAGAATGAGACCGTTTTAGTCTCTCTAGCACTGATACTTCTCTGCTTGGCTGGACGGAAGTTTGACCCATCTGTGTCTAGGCTTGGGTTCCTGTGTAGACTGAAATTGGGTTGCAACCTATCTTGTGTTCAAAGAGAAATGCAACTTGTGTTGTAATGACCGTACTTGTTTCCTCTTGATGCTGGCCTCTATTGGCCCTTGTCTGTGCTGCGTTACTGCACAAGTGTTAAATCTCTATTAATATCTTTGTTGATTGCATTAGCAACCTTGCTGTTTATAGTACTTATGTTGCAAATGTAGTCCTTCATGAAGGCACTTTAAAAGATATGTTATGGCTGTAGAGACCCAAGTGATCAATAGCTTTTAGATTACTGTGTCACTAAACAGCAGGCTGAGACATGGAAAAGGCACTGTTACTTTAGGGATGAGAGATTTTTAGAAAATAAATCAATAGTGAATACAGGCTGATTGGTTTCCAGTTCAAATAATTCCAAGAAACATGGAGCCCAGGGGAAACCATGCCATTCATACTTGGAAATAAACAACACATGCTTGCTTTCATTTATGTATTTGGGTCAGTACTCTTGAAACTGGAGAGGGAGCCATTGGGCAGGGTATTAGACTGGAAATGGGGAACCAGGGTTCTGCTTTGAGTGTTGCCAGGGTCCCCTTCTCTATACCTTTCCCAGGCTCCCTTTGGTGCTAACAGCCTTTGCTCTGGCTCTGCGCACACAAAACCTTTAGCACGCAGGGACTGTCTGGTGTGATTTGCAGTTAGACTCCTTTTGGGGCTAATAGAAATGTAAGCAAGAATAAACATGCAGGAAGGTGATTTTGCTTTCAAAATGCCTTCCTTTTTAATGCTCAAGTGGCCATGGGCTAAATGATGATTAGTAGCTGTCATGTGTAGCAGTATGCTGGATGGCTTATAGACAGGTATGGCATGAAGCTGCCAGGGAAATGTACGCTATTGCTGCCTCTCCAGGAGGCTGCTGTGACTCCTTGCATGTGCAGGTGTGCTTACATGGCACGGGCTAGCTATGCTGGTATGTAAAAGTCCCCAGAGCAAACTGCTTCCTGTGGTACTAATGCTCCTCCCAGCTGCTTGGCCCTGTCCTGGCATTCCCTGTAGTTGTGGGGTGAGATAGTGAGCGGTGACTAAAGAAGCTTGCCTGTTCCTTGGGAGTAGGGACTATGCAAAGGGAGTTTTGTAGAGGTCTTCCAGCACTTCAGGGATTTTGCGGTCTTCATTCACAGGGGACTTTCCTGTGTGAACTTGAGGTGCCTTCATTTACTTTTTGTTCTAGTCCGGGACCCTACTTCTACTCTGCACTGGATCCTCCAAAAATGTCTTTTGTGACTGTGCTTCAAGGGCAATTTGGTGACAATGCACTGTTACCTGCTACCTCTGGGACACTGGACAGTGAATGAAGGTCCCTGGCATTTTGCTAGTGCTGGTTTTATATCTACTGGTCTACTAGACCGCTGCTTTTATCCTGGGATGGGATGCCAAGCTGGGAAGTCCTGGAAAGCTGCCACTGGAGATGTAAAAGTTGTGCAAGTTGTTTCCTAGAACCGTAGCACAACTCAGCAGCTGAGGGCTGACTCCTATTTGCGCAGTAGTGGCTGAGGAAGGCCAGCAACGTGCTGCCTTAAGGGGACCAGCTGGAGAATCTTATGTAAAGGAAGAAGTGAGATATACTTGAATGTTGTCTTCTCATGTGGTTTTGTTCCTCCTTGTCCAAACAGGAGAAGGAAGCTGGCTCCTCTAATCTGACTTTTGCATCTCTACTTAGGAAAGGTGGTTTCATGATGGTGACAAAGTGAAGGACAGTACTTTGGTTTAAGGTTTGGGACACCTGGAGTTACATCCCTTTCCTGGCCTGGATCTGCATGTGACATACAACTGCATCACCTGGCCTGGTTGCACTCTGTGTGCAAAGTGGAGAAAACAGTATTCCCCTGCCTCAAAAGAATGAAGGATGATTATTTTGAGGCACGCAGATAAGGCAAGCCGTATAAGCATCTAAGACAAATAGATCTGCTCCCACTGAATTCAGTGGCAGAACTTTTAATAGGAGCAAGATCCGGGCCCCATCTGATAAAGAATTTCATCTGGATTGCATATGGGGGCAGGCATTAAAGGACCCATCTAAGGATCTCCCCTCTGGAGTACATCTATAAAAGACCCTCTGTAGTTGTGTTCAAAGCTCACAGTAATGCCAGTCTCCTCAGGACAATTCACTTAGATCATTCAGAAACTCTTTCTTGTCTAAGCCCTGATGCTCTCCCCCAGTGGAAGAATGTGGTTGAAACTCCCATGCAGGGAAGAGTGGAGATTTGTTTTTTATTTGAACCCAAAACATTAACAAATTGGACACACGTGCTTTGAGACTAGAGCCCGTTCTTATTTAAGCCAATGCAAAACTCTCCTTGATCCCAGCAGGATCAAGCTCTTAAATATTGCTTGTACCTTTTTAGAATATCTGCCTCTAAATGAAACAGACAGTGACAAACTTATTCTGGGTTTATCCTCCTTGACTGATTTGCAGCCAGAGAGGTTTGCAGACCCTCCATCTTGGGACAGGGGAGCTCACAGTCTAATTGCTGAATGAAAGACCAAGGGCAGGTATCACTATGCCTTCTTTTGCAGCACACTTTTTAGCATGTGAAAGTCAATGCTATAACTTAGCATTTTTTGGTATTTAAACATCTTTAACATTTTTGTGAGCCTGTTGCTCCAGCCAGCATAGTGATTCTGCTCACATATGCATCATTTTCTTCCTCTTCACGCTAACGTACTGACAGGTGAGTATTATATGGGTAGGAAGCTATTCAGCAGAAACATATGCCTTGATTATGTTAAAATTCCTTGTAAGTCACTTCATCAATGTGCAGTATTTGTGTCCCCTCTGTAACTTTGCCCTAAATTCATATTCATCAACAGAGGTTGCTCAGTACTTAATGGGACACTCAGGCACTGAGTGAAGGGAAGGGACAATACGCAAACAGGGTGAAGAATGAGGACAAATGTAGATGAACTTCCTCAAACAGGCACAAAATGCTCATTCCTGAATAAAAAATGTGAAAAGGTCAAGTGCCCCCAGAGGTTTCTATTGTGACAGGCACTTAACCCCTTCACTCCTGGTTATCTGCTTCAGCTGCTGGGCCACTCAGTGCACAAGTGCCATTAGCATCAGTGGAATGTGGGGCCAGGCAGCGATGCAGGATACGGCTGGGTGAAACTCACCTCCCTTCCAGACAGTGGGCACTGGGTTAGCAGGAAATAATCCTTGTGGACACTGACCCTGTCAGTAGCTGTGTCTAGAGATAATTATTTCCTAAAGTATAACCTTTTCATTGTCAATTGCTCTGTTATATTAGACAGAAGTGTGTTTTCCTTCTGTTTTCAGACACACACAAGTTCTTGTCCTTCCTGCTTTAAGGGCATAACTCAACAAGTGCACAGACAACCCAGTGCTCCTGGACAAATATTGTTTCTGTTTTGCTTAAATGAAAAAGATGTTTGCTGCTCTCTCTTGCCTTTGAGCAGAAGGGATGTGGGGTCTATGCCCACTCCCATGTTTTTTGGCAGACAGGCATTTCCCTTTAAGAATCTAATACTAATCAGGCAACTGTCAATGTTTAGCAATCTTCTGCTCCACCAGATTTCTTGCTTGTTGACTGATTTTGGTTTACCTTTTCCTAGCTTGTGACGCTTCAGTGTATGCCCCTTGACACATCACCAAGGCATCTGAAGAGGCAAGATCAGCAGAGTATGTCAGTACAGACTCTCAGAAGGCATCAGGTTTGATATCGTCAGGAACATCAAAATGAGCAGCCAAGGGTGAAGACAGTTTTCTTGCATGACCCCATGAGCCCTGCCTGCTCCTGCCTGAAGTACACCCCACAAAGGCAGCTTTGGTGGTTGGGATTGGTGTGAAGAGTGTGATGGGGGATAGTGCTCTTCCTCCACCCCAAATACTCCTGCGTGCTCCTCTGTGTTGCAACCTGTGCAGCAGAGACTTGGGCACACCACCCAGAATCCTTGTGTTTGAGACAGTCCCTTCTGGGAATGATGTAAGCAAACTTACTCATCTAACCCCTTGGAGACAGCTTGTGTGGACTGTGATGAGCAAAACAATGACACAAACCCAGTGAGTGTTGCCGAGTATGATTCATAGCCAATATTTTTGCAACCTGCTTCTTGTTTTGTAACGGTGTCTAATTGGTTTAAAGAAATGGGTAGAACTAGGTCAGTTTGCCATTGGGCCCTGTAAGACTCTTTAGCTAAAATCTCCAGACTTTACTAGAAGTTAATTTGAGCCAGACTTAGAAAAAATATATATTAATATACCTGCAGTCTCACGTGAGAAACTTGTAGGCAATGATTTGGGATTCAGAGTCATACTTGTATTCCTAAGACTAAATTCAAAGTCATCGTTTAAAAGCAAGCTTGCACACGTGTACGTCCTGATCTTTAATTAGGCAAAACTCCCACTGACATCAATAGGAGTTTGACTTGAATAAGAACTGCAGGATCAGGTCCATAATTTGGTACCTGGGATTTGATTAAGCAGCTAAATTACTAGAGCAGTTTCCCCATGAGTATAATTGCCTAATTAATTTTTAAAATAGCTAACTTCAGCACCGAATATGGTGTACCTCTTGCCACATGAAATGTATGCTGTTTAATCCAAGTTGATGGAGCTATTTGCAAGAGTTTATTTTACAGTTAAGTAGCACTGTTTATTTAAAGTTCAAAAATAGCCACTATTGTGCTAAAACACCACGTTTCAGAAAATATGCTTTTGTAATAGACTTCACTTTCAGTCCAGTTTGCCTATTAGCATTTCAAATGTATTTTAAAGCATACTGCTTTACTGCATCCTAATTTTTGAGTTCTGGATACTGTGATTCATTTTGCAGGTGGGAAAGCACTCTAGAGGCTGGGGAAGAACATATTTTCTAACAGGATTTTTAAATTCAATGCTTTTGAAATGTCTTTTGCCTTATCAATGATTTTTTTTGTTGTTGTTTCTGGTGCCCCAGCACAATGCCTATAGTAGAGTTTACATATATATAAATAAAAATAAGGGTGTGTTGTGTGCTTTTTGCTGAAATTTCAGTCTAACACTGTGGGCTGTAGTTTATATGTTTGCTGCAGAAGGACTTGCTTTGACAACTGAAGGACTTTTTTGTTTGTTTTTTTTTGGGGTTTTTTTGAACAGAGATATTGTTATGTAAAAGGAATAGAGATCATAAATGGGTTTCCTATGTGGAAAAAAAATTGCAGAAGGAATTGCAATGCCAAAAAGTGGGAGCTTTTCTTCCTAAATGTATACATGTATGCCTGTGTGTGTTTATATATGTGTGTGTGTCTGTGTATATAGACATAAATAATTAGACTTGTAGTTGGCATAATGCCTACTCATGCTGTTGACAATTACTCAATAATGCACGTTCTCCCATTCTCTCCAGCTGAATTCTTAAAGCATTACCATGGGAATTTTCCCTTTCCTGGGGATTGTAACAGGGCTGTAGGACTAGCTGTTTTTGTGATGTGCTTCTTGACTGGCTGGAGTGGCCCTTATTCAGGAACTCCATCCAAGCATCTCCTGCAGAGAATGAAACCATCAGTTGTCCTCAAAGAAGTGCTCCACGCTGCAGCAACACATAACGGTGAGTCTTATGTCTTTGGCAAGTCTTTCAGGGTGGTGGGATCTTGTATTTTAACACGCTCAAAGCATGGCTAGGAGTTTAAATTCCAGCATATCACCATACGAGGTGGGATACAGTCAAAAGTACTCTTTGGAGAGGTAGGCTTGAAGCCTTTAGCAGCCATTCTGTTCATTTTTAACACTCTAACAAGACTTGATAGGTAAACAAGATGCGACTCTGAAACTGCATGCACAGTCTGAAATTGGCTGAGGTCTGCAGTCTTGCTATCTTTCAAAATGATAGCTTTTTTCTGTTCTGCCAGTGTCAGAGCCTTGCCCACAAAATAAGCAGTCCTGTGCCCTTGAAAATTAGCAATTGGGCCCATCCAAAATGATGAGATGGTTTTAAAAATAGGAAGATTATCTTTTATGTTTAAATTGGAGTCCTTTTGAAGGCTGCCCTGCTGTCTTGGTTTGCCAACTTTTATTTTTGCATTCAGCTCATGTTTTGCAGATTTTCTGTGAGGGTTATAAAAAGGAGTAGAAGGAAGATAAACTTTCAGCTTTTGTTTAAAAAGAAAATAGGTAAAATGTCTTGCAGTCTCTTGATTTCTGCAGCTGAAATTCTCTGAAACATGACTTAGTATCATTAGTGATGACTATTGTCTAGAAGCGATGACTACTGCTTTGGGATCCACTGGGTTTTAAGTAAAATTTGGAGATTTCTTGGGCTCCCCCCTCTCTTAACTAATACTGAATCTCAGTAAAATTGAGGAGACTGCTCAGTTATGAAAATGTAAAAGGTAAGAAGGGGGTGCCGAATCTATTTGTGATGATTTAGGCTGTAGTTTGGGAACCATCGCACCCCTTCTCTCTGTGGCACTCTGACCTCCTCTAGCGGTGGCTGGGCCACAGAGAGCCTCATAGCTCCTGGCAGGGGTGAGTCTGGCCAGGGTTGACGTGACTCTGTCTCTGAGATCTGGTGATCTGGAGTGGGATCTCTGCTGTCAGGGATTGCTGGTGTGAGAGGTTTCCAATTCCCTCAGATTCAGTTGAGTTTTCTCCTTCTGCCTTGATTTTTCCTTTGGACAATGCCAGAAGCTCCTTGTCAGTGTGTATCACTCGGGGGAATCAGAGAGACGTGATGCTGGAAGTCTGACAGCTCCTATTAGCCATGCTTATTTTCAGTCTTGGTTTCTAAAATATGAAACCAGCCAAGAACAAATACCAACAGTTTTGTTGTTTTTTTTCTCTTTCCCTTCTCTCTTTTTTTAAATGCAAACACGGGGAAAAGAGCCAAGTTTCAATTTCTCCTCAGATTTACAGTCGTCTTTCTGTAACTGTGGATGCTTGAAAAATCAAGAGTAACACCACAAAGGGGAGACCTCAGTGTATCTCGTTCTCCTTATTGTCTTGGCTCACTCGACCCTGTTGGGGATGTGCCCTTTCATTGTATGCTGCTGTTGGGCCTGTGAGGGCAAACAAAGGGAAATGAGCTCTGTATAAGCCCATGGCTTGATCAGGTACCAGCTGAATTAGCTGGACCAGCCCTTGACTCAGTGTGGCTGAGTAAGGATGCAGCTCTAATGTGCCAGGGTACTGTGTTTGCCTTTAGCTAGGAGCACTGCTTGCCTTCAGTCTGTGTTGTGTGGGGGGTGCAGTCAGTGGTGGTGATACTTTTCTCTGAGGGATTGAGGAATGGGCACTGCCTCGCTCGTCTTGAAGGGTGACAAAAACTGAACTAACATTTCTAAGAGCTACTGAATCACATCCCACTACAACAGGAGGGCAAGAGATGGCTTCTCCTGTGATCCCTTTCACTGGGCAGAAAGCAAAAAGGTGCAGTCCAGAGGTCCTCGCCGCAGGCTCTGGTGTGCAGTGTTGTTATCCCTGTTTTGCTTTCAAGGAAGTGGAGATGGATTTAATCAAATCGTTCAGAGCAGAAATGGCAAGACTGGATCTGGAGGGTGCTTTGCCTCCCAGTGCACTGGACTCTTACTTTCAACATGAATAGTCAAGGACCAGCTCCAAGAGGGTGGTACATAGAATCTTTTTCTCTTAAACCCCTGATGCCCTTCCAATTGCTGCTGTGGAATAGTTTGTTTGTCAAAGATCTAATTTTTAGTTGGCAATCCTTTCTCCTGCCTCTTTGTAAAAACCCAATGCTTTCCCTAGTCAGTGGAGGCATCGTTGTTTTAACAGTGCAAATGTCTCCTGAGGCTTAAGCAACTGTGTATTTTTTTGCTGAACTTTTTTGGCTAAGCCTAGGTGAAATATTTGATTTATTATGTTTTTTAATAACATAAGTAAGAGTAGCTGCTGGATTTTGCTACTGTGTTTTCTTCTACCTCAGATGATTTTTGCGCTGCAGAAATGCTGGAAATAACAACAATGCAACGGATTTCAGCTGTATATATGATTGTGGGGACAACAGTTCAGTATGGTGCATGATAAATAGGGACCTCATTCTCCTTTTGTTTCTTTAGCATTGCAACTCAGGAAAAGATTTAGTACAAGAACAGAAATAAGGTAAAGACTATGAAAGACCCATGGTGTGTTTGAGCCTGCCCTAAAAATAATTAGTCATGATTTGGTGAGCATGGTGGAGTCACTTGGATGAAGTCCTGTGCCACCATCTGAAGTCACCCCAGCCAGCTTGGCAGACCCAGGTGGGGGAGGTTACTTGTTTTGGGGTTGCAATTTTTGCAATGCATTATTTTGGTTTGTGTTTTTTACCCCACAAATTCAATTTTTTGGGGAGGATTTTAAGAGCTTTAGTGGTGTTACAAAAGTTAACAATAAAAAAGCCAAACAACCCCCCCCCAAAACCCAACAAAACCCACCCAAAAGAAAAAACAACCAAACCCCCCAAATCAACTGGAAAAAAACACAAAAAACAAGAACCTAAAACATACAGAGTGAAGGTTTGGAGCCAGAATACAGATAGTTGTATTTTTTAGAAAATTAATGGTGGATTTTGGGTCTGTGAGATCTGGTCATACTGTCAAATGACTTCATATCTTAAAATACACTCATTCTAAGCTTGCATGTTAATGGTAGTTTTGGTAGCTTTTGGATAGAGCTGGTATCTTTGCGTCCCTGGAGCCAGGATCAAGCAGGCCAAAATTGTCTTACCTGGTTCCTAAATTACCCCATGATCTTGTACAGATGTGTGGGGATTTTGGCTTTGCTGCATCAGTCTCTTTGAGAAGAGCCAAAATGAAGTTTATTTCTCCTAGAAAAAGCTTCTTCTGCTTTGCATCTGTATAAATTTCAGTGAATTCAGATCTCTCTCTTCTTGGAAGAGTGGAGGTAGTGGTTAAACTGAAGACTTATGGAGCATGGTAGTGTTGGGAAGTTTTCTAAGCCCCAGGCAAAAACTAAGTATCGGTATATTTCAGTAAGTTTGCCTGGGATATTTGAGTAACTTCATTTTTTATCTTAAAGCAGTTAAAGGCTCTGGAGAGAAATACAAATCTCATCCTTCTCACTATGAAACAAACAGGAATAAGTATGTATTGTTACTGCATTCCAGTATATTTTTTGTCATCCTTTACACCACTATTAAATACTTTTCAGTCTGATTAATCCTTAGAGTGCAGATAAAGTTGTGTTTAATTCTATTGTGATTACCCTGTCTGATCACCCCTCCAAAACAGGCAATAGGATTTTCCTGAAATGAATGAATTTGTTTGAACGAGGGTGCTTTTCTACACAATTTGCTTTGTCTTCATTGAAAAAATGTAGTGATGGATCTGCATTGCTGTCACCTGTGGTGAATGAATGACTTCCAGCCTAGGCAGACTGTTTAACTTTAGTTTCTGTTAGGCCTTTGCTAGAGTGGGAAACTCTGTTATCACAGTTTTGTTCCCACATAGGTGTGTATGAACGTATGCTTTGATAAGCTAATTAGACAGAGATTTCTCACTAAAATGCATCTCCACATCCTTTAATCAGCTGTGTGACTCTGCTCTTAGCTGGTCTGAATTTAGAGATATTTTCTGTTACTACCCCTCTGCCAGTTCTCTCTCCCTTGCCTAGGCTCTGTGGTTTGCCTTTAAGTATCTTTTGGGGTGGGACAATCTACATGGTACATTATTGAGGACCCGAGAGGGCCTCTAGGTACTGCCTTAGTAAATATGTTAAATAATGAAGCCCAGAAGAGTTGCTGCTTTAACAGAATCTGGGTGTATCAGTGAAGAAATTGAGAGCAGATCCTGTTTGTCTCTCCCCTTGCTTAGCCAGCTGGGGGCATGGGAGATGCTCTAAAGACCCACTGTGGCAAACTCATCATCATATTTCCTTTAGAAACACATTGATGATTAGAATCTGTGGCCCTTCGATGTTATGTGGGTTTTTTTCCCCTGAAAAATGCTGCTGCTGCCTTGAAAGCTATGAGAGATCCCCAAAGCTTGCCAGGCAGAAAAGCCCAGGGAGCTCTCAAAGGATGTTGCTGGTTTTCTCTCTAACCTCTTAGTTTCTACCTTTCCTCTGTTCTTCTTTCTTTCTTTGCCAGTAAGGCGCTGTGTGCAGTCTTCTGTGAACCTTTGTGGACCAGATTTCTCCCAGGTGCCTTTTTTCCTCCTCAGTAGCTGCAGAAGAGGCAGTGGATCTGAGGGGGAGATGTGTTTTATGATTTATGACACTTCATAAAGTGCATTTTGCAGCAGGATTGACAGAGCTGAAGTCCACCCAAGACCGGGGATACAGAGGCAGGTGTGGGATGGATCTGCCCCCAGTGACTATTCCTGTGCCTTGGAGCCACCCGTGGACTGAATGGGGACACCTCTGCTTGCTCAGTCCTCTCTTCCCTGCTCAAACTCTCTGCAGCAAGATGGGGGAGGGCTAACGCTAGGTGAGCCCAGGACTTGTCTCTGCTGAGAGTTGTTTTCAGTGCAGTGGTTCATTTTACATCACTGGTATCTCTCCAGAAACCATGGGAGGGCTTACGCATTGACTGAGCTCCATTATCCAGCTGTTGATCTAAAGCCAGGCTTATTTTGACAGCCCCACCTCTTCCTCCATGGGCTGCCTCCTGATGGCGGGGGTGTCAGCACAGTTTCCCAGTGTGAGGGAGCTGAGCTTTATTCTGCGTTCCCTTGGCACCCGCATACCCTGTTAGATACTTCAAACAGGGTTCTTTCCCACGGTTCTCCCATGCTAGTCTCTGCCTCTGCCCCTTTCTTGCCTGTAGCCTCAGGGCTGCAGCTCTCCAGCCATCTATTTATATGGCCCTCATTTGTCTTAGTCTTTTTGGCACTTATATGGCTCCCATTGGCCCAGGACCTGAATGCCTCCCAATCTTCAATATATTTATCTTCACACATGCAGACACACATGCATACCTGTGAGGTCAGGAAGTACCATTGCTCCTATTGTACAGATGGAGAACATTAAAAGGTAATTGGTTAAACTGGGAGCAGGTGGTGGTGGTGATGGAGGAGCACTGCTTACACATGGTACAGAAAATGGCATCACAAGAAATGGTTCATCAGCCATAGTGCAGCGCTGGGTAATGCAGGTCTCCTAACTCATGTGTGAGTTTTGTAGCCAGTAGAATATGAGGAGTCATCCCAGCCATGCCCTATCCCTGTTCTGGCCTCTTCAATCTCACATCTTGCTTAAAAAGATTTTTGTCCCAGTTATACAATTTCAGAGGTAAAAGCTTCTGTCAAATTGCCCAGAAAGGATGGAGATGGAGATGGGTGTCCTCTTAGTCTGACAGTGAAAGCAAAGAATCTTATAATGGTGGGATCCTACCCCGTTGCTCACTGGGTTTGATATGTTGGAGAGGGGATTGACCCCTTCTTTTCCGTGGCTCCAAGGTGGGGATGGGCCCAAGTCTAAAAGGCAGCCATCAGCTCAGGGTTTGCTTTGTTTTGCTAGAGCACTCTGAACAGACTGTCTGCTGGGGTAGGAACTTTTGGCAGCCCATACACAGTGACACTATTCCTTGGCAGTAGCTTTCTGTTAGCATTTCCCAAAGATGGCAATGCTGCCAAGCGTATCTCCAAATGCTTTGCAGTCTTGAACAATTAACAGTGTCTTCAGTATAGAGACAATGCTAGCTGCATTTAAGGAGCTAAGTCAAAACCCATTGAGGGTCAGTGGTAATTCCATTCTTTTGAAGTTAACCGTGTCTTCTCCTGTTGTTGCTTAAAGTTGAGCGAGTGCAAAGTGTCTGGCTGAGCATGAGCTGAAGCCACATGCCTGGAGCCACTGCGTGTGAATTGCAAGAGAAGTCAGGTGGCTGGTTCCTGGGCCCATGCCTGGCCAATAGACCACGGCGCTTAATTAGTGTGGCAGCTGTTCTCCGTTAGCAATGCTTTCCTTAGGCGCCTGCACTAATGTTCTTGATAGCAGCTAAGGAGAAAGAGGAGGAGGAAATTGCATCTATATTTAATTAATACTGCATTCATATTTTATTGCAGAGAGCCCTTAGGTGCAGGAAGATTCTCGGTGAGAACAATTGCATTTGTGTGCTGGAGCCATTGTATAGTGCTGAGGAGGTGAACTTTGGTTTTAAAAACAAACCAAACTTGTTTTCAGGGTAACCTGGGAAAGCCCAGAAACCCTCTGCCACACATGTCCCAGCCTCAGGCTGAAAAGCAAGTGGCAAATTTGCTGATAATTCATATTTGATTAGCTTTAATATCTTTTAATATTGTGAGTGAGAGAGGGTTGATGGGCTGCAGACAAACATCACACTGATTATTTTCTCCTTTTGATAAGCTGCCAGGCTTGGAGAGGTTTCCTTTTTGATTCGCTGAGCTTACTCCCCTCTTCCAGCTGCATGCTGTGTTCCTTCTCTTCTGGCTCTGAATCCCAGCAAGGAGACGCAACGTGTCATTAAAATGGCCATCACATTCCCATCCTGCATGGTTGGATTGCTGTGCTGATGGTGGGTCTGAGGCAGCCTGTGAGTCTGGCAGGGTTGGCTTTGGCCGCTGATAGAGCTGAGAGCGTGTGAGTGATAGCTGTTTGCTGGAGTGGCCTCGGCCACTTTTAAGGCCACCTTGAGGCATCACTTGCTGGGCATCTGGGTGTGATGCTGTACTGAGTAAAACTGCTGGTCTTTTGAGGTTAGCCTGAGTGTGGCCGAGCAGGAGGTGCAGCAGCAATGCTAGCATGTGCCCTTCTTGCTGGAGGCCCTGATCCTGCATGTGGATGGGTCGCTGCTGCTGTCTCCTGCTGCAGCATTAAGGCAAACGCAGAGCGTGCTCACTGACCTGCTGTCAGCACTCACCCCTCTGTCCTCATTAGGAGCAGACTTTGGCCAGGAAGGAGACATTTTATAGTCCAGTCAGAGAAACATAAAAAATAGCCTTTGAAAGACTGTGTGCCGTAATAGACCAAGCCTCTTAAAAATCATGTACACACCCTTCATGCACCATTAAGTATCATTGTTTCATTTCGTTAGCATGCGGTATAGTTTGCTTGTGCTTTGCAAAACACATTACATCTCATTCTCCAACATGTTGTTATACTCTGTGGTTTGTGTTACAAGAAAAATATGCGAACAATTATTATCCAAACAAAACTAAATATGATTTAATTTTAAAATCCTCCTCATTCTCCTTTCACTGATTCCACAGTTTTTCCTTAGTAGCGTCCAAAATTCAGAGAAAGGAAATCTGAATTCAGAAGTGTTTACAGAAAGGAGTATTTCTGCCTTCCTACAACTACAAAAGAAACATTTGTTGCCTCAGATAACTCCTAAGCAAACTGCCGTCAAAACAATTAGTGTTATTTTTCTATTATTCTCCTATTTGAGAGTAAATAGCCATTTCATGAATATGTTAATTATCTGGTAGGTGCAGAAGATAAGTGGATGTTATATCTCCACCAATGATGGAATGATGATAAAGCTTCTATTGTATACAAAAATTTCCAACCATGATTTTTTTCCAAGTACTTGGGGTCAGGCAATTGCAGTTAAACTGCTCACAACTGGACCCATTCTGTTCTGGTAACTTAAAAGATTTAACAAAAGTAACACAGTTGTGCAAATGAAGATTTTTTTTTTGTTTTCTTTTTTTTTTAAAGAAAAAGCAGGCGGGTGAGCAGTCAGAACTGAGACTCTTCCATAGGTGAGCATTTAAATCCTCTTGTATTTCTGTATGAAGTTTTAAAGGCTAACCAAGATTTTTTTGGGAAAAAATCCCTTATGTGAGTACTGCAGGGTGATATGTCTGTGCACTATTAAATCCATGGTAGTTTTAGATGTAAAGTGATACTGGGTTATTCCATTGAAATTGGGCTGTCTGCAGGACAGGAATTGTGAATTTATCTGTCAGGAGGAACTGCAGGTTACTAGATAGATATGTTTGTTTATTTTTTAAATAATCCAAATATTTATTTTAGTGAAAGTGTGCTTATTTAGGCTCTGTAGAATCAGAAAAGTGCTGGTTTTCCTTTTGGAGATGTGTACATTTAGGAAAAAAATTCAATATTCTGCAAAGTTGAATGCACCATTGTGCCAGATAATTAAAATGTAAATTTAAGTATCTATGCCTGCTTTGTGATTTTTTTAATACTTTTAAGTTAGTTGTCTTTTAAAACATGTGGTCAGCTGTTGTATTCACATATGGTCAAATGATCAAAGTCTGAACTCCTCTCTAATTGTCCCCTGCTGCTTGTCTGCTCTGTCCATGATCAAGGCCTCAGCAGGTGATAAGAAAGGCATGAGAACAGGCTGGAAGGAGAATGAACTACTGAGGGGCCCAAGCTGAAAGAAATAAAGACTTCCAGTACATCACCCTGACAGTATAGAACCAAGAAAAAGTGAAGTCTGGTTAGTTCTTATTTTTTTCTTTCTTTCTCGCCTTTTTTTTCCCCCCTTGCTCACCAATCTGCATATATTTTTTTAAAGGCAAAATGCAAATGGGGTGGTCTCTGTGTATTCTCAGCTCATATAAAAGACAGAACCAAACAGCCTACTGCAGACATGTTTATTTACTTGCTAGGAGGAAGAAGCTGCTAAGTCACACAGTTTATAGTATTTCACATGTTTGTGGAAATCATTGCAATTCTTTTCACTTGTGCTTGTCATTGTTTGCCTGGAGTTCACTTTGCCAGATGGTTCTTTATTGTCACTGGTGTCCACACCTCACTCTTGCATCACTTCAAGACCAAATGGTGTGAAGAGCTTTAATACTTAGAGGATTTAGTAAAAGTAAATCCACACTTTGTGGAAGGTTCATTCTCAGCCATTCAAGCAGGTCTAGCACTGATTCAGAGAGGGAGTAGCTGACCCAAGGAATGAAGAAAGGGTGAAATAAATGGATTGTCTTTGCCATTCCTGTTTGTCCCCTGCTCTCTTGCAGTCAAAATAGCAATGGAAAATTAGGGATCAATATTAGATTTAGAATGAGGAGTTAACAGTTAAAGAAAGGAAGGAGCTTTGTCAGATTCCCCCTCCCCCTCGCCTCCCCCCTGCCCCCCCCCCCCCCGCCCCCGCCTAGAAAACAGTTGGCTGCATTTCTTAAGCTAAATTTCTTAGACTTGCAGTAATGTATTTGTATGCATCATGTTTCTGGAACCACGTGAGGATTAATTTTTTACATGAATTTGCATGCAAATAGAGTACTCCCTTTTGGCTTCTGTAGAGTCGTTTCTTGATGTTTGCAAACACTGTCACTCAGATGTAAGAAGTGCGATTGCCCCATTTTACAGATGAGGAGGCAGTTGCTGGCTGAGAAAGGAGAGAGTAATGTGCAGGCTGTCATTCAAATATGTAGGGTTGTGGGACAATTTATATTCCATTAGTAAAAATAGGTTTGAGTACCTATTTCTCTAATTTTGCAGGTAGATGAAGACTATTTGCCCAAATGACTACAGCAATAAGAGTGGACGGAGAGAGTGTGTGTCTCTGCATGGATAAGGAGTACTTTAGCAGAAGGCAGGTGTGAGAGGATTTAGAGGGTATTATAGAACAATCCTCGTGGTGATCAGACTATTACATGGCTGCTGTAAAATAGGCAAACAGGTTAATGGGGTATATCCGCAGAGGAAAGAGCACACATTGCAACTCTGCTGCAGTCCCTACAAGGAAGCAGAGCTGTGTTCAGTGTCGTAAGTTCTTTTCTGGGGATGGTATGGCCAGCTCCAAAGGGTTCTTCTCGTGGACTGTGGGGATTTTAGGTAGGACATCTCTCAGAGTGGGTTCATGGTAGAAAGGGAGATGTCTCGTAACTTCAGTGTGCAAGGAGGGTGGTGGAGAAAGAGGAATACGATCACGTCTCTGCACAGGGCAAAGGGTGAAAGAGACTTGAAACAAAGGGTTTGGAGCATTTTGACCATGAAGATTTGTGGAGGGGAGGGCCCCAGTCCTGCTGGGAGCTCTGCTGGAGAGTGTCTGCCTCAGCAATGACCCACAGAAGTGAAGTGTCCCATGGAAATCTCAGTGCTTTCCTTCCTTCCCTCCCTCCTGGATTCCCTTCTGGGGTGTGAGCTGGTTCCACTTGGTCATGCTCAAGTGACTTCCTGAGCTGGGGTCGGTGGAAGTGCACCACTGAGGAGGTGAAGTGCCCACCACAAGCTACGTTTAATGTGAGAATTGGCAGAGCTGTTCGCTCCAGAGTGCAGTAAACAGAGAGGCTGCCAAGTGAGGGCAGTGAAGCAGGGTGCATAGATGAGCTTAAAAGACAGCTAGAGGTTTTAAGAGGGGTTGAGTGGGGAGGTGGAAGGATGTGGTGACAGGAGAGAGAGGAGGGGATAAACAGGGCAGGCAGGCTTGTTAGGCAGAGTGGGCTGTTTCTGCTGTTAATTCTTCATAGGAAAGCTGTGGCATAGCAAATGCAGGGAGGTATATTCCTTGTACTTCATTTGCACATTCAGGCTCTGCTTTTCATAAAATGGGCTGATAGCCCAGCATTGTCTATTCAAGTTACTCTCGTTCATCCAACTCATGACCAGTGTAAATCGAACCTGAAAGGATAACGCTGCATTTCTTGCTATTTGCTTTACAGCCCACAGTGACTGGGGTAAGCTATGGAAGGAGCCTGGACCTGGCTGTTGCACTTCTTCCACTCCACCTTGACGACTGCTGAGTAGTTGCAGCTTCTTATCTGTGGTGCAAATGATGAAAGATCTTGTTTTTAAGGGGAATTGTATTTGCCCTACTTCTCTTCAGCATTCCTACCACATGCATTCAGCTCCTTGTTAAATACCCTTGTTCAGCGAAGGCTGTGTGGTACTGTTTGGTTTGTGAGCTGTTTTTAGGGATCTGAGATGAGGCAGGGTTTTGCAGATGGAACGGGTTTTTCTCTCAAGCTGGGTTTGACTCCAGCTGCTTCTGCCTGATGCCCTTTGAGCACAACTTCAGAAAAGGTGGTGCGGGCACACAGTTGCCTTGTCCTTGTGCCAGTATCTAAGACAGTCTGTATAGTAGATGTGACTTAACAGACCTGAGTACTGGGAATTTGCCCTTGCTTGCTTAGGGTATCTCGCACGTCCTGTGTACTGCTCAATCCATCCCTCTGTGGGGTGCTGCTGGCTGAGGGATGATATATAACCCTTCTGTCAGGATTTGCCATGCCTTAATGACCTTCCTGTAAATATTTATTGTTCAGAACATCTAGAAGTAGGAAAGAAGATCTACCGTGATGGTGGACACACAATGGGAACAGAGGCAGCCAAATTTAGCCAGCTTAAAAATTTTATCTTCTGCCATTTGGTCCTCTGTTTCCTTGGGAATAAAACTGACCGTGTCCAAAAAGAGCTGGTGAGAGTCACCTTTGCATCTGGAGCTTTCTGAACTCGTGTGACTTCTCTACTTTCAGCATAGCTGAGAGGTTTATTTTTCATAGAGAAAACACAGCCTTGGTCATAGACACTCACGGGAATGTGGAAGTGAATTCTGGTTCTCTAACGGTAGTTATTGTAGAACACATGTATTTGTTACATAGATAACAACAGCATACAGCAATACATTGAAAATCCCAAAATTGTGGTGGGAATTACCTCGTATGCAATACTGCATTAGCCTTGCAGACAAATGGTTGGGTGAGGAGTTATTGGTCACAGTAACTGTGAATAAGCTCACATATTCTTATTTTTATATTGGTTCAGGTTTCTTTACTGGCAGAAGCTTGTCTTTCTGCTAGCCCATGGAAAGTTCCTGAGGAAAGAGCTCTCCACACCTGCTGCTGATGGTAGTTAGTGTCATGCTGTTTTCTTGGAAAATGTGTTTGGATGCTATTTTCTAGAATAAACAAGTTAAAGTGGTCAGCAAATAAAATAGATTCCTCCCACTTCTCTCCTTCCCCCATGTGCTCATAATAAGTGGCTGGGGGTGGGGTGGGGGGTGGGGGCAAGATAAGTGGTTGGGTCTCACTCCTGAAAATGGTCAAGAAAATTACAGAGCCAACAAAATCAATTTCTAGCTTTAATAGTCCACAAGCCTAAGGAGTTCTGCACAGTACTCCCTGGGGGCAAAGTAGGCTTTTAATCTCTGAAGTTCTATACAGAGGGGAGGCGTGTTGAAAACAAGTTTTTGGCAGAGTCACATGCTTCAGGGGGTCTGGGATCAACAGGAGGTGCATGGTTTGTTTTCTCTCATAGTGGTTTTGGACAGGAGCTGTGAGCAGTAGGTTTGGTGGGAGGAGGCGAGATGCCAGGCTGTCCTTCACACCTCTTGCTGCACTGTACCTCCTGTGATGTGGGTGACTGATGTGGGTAGCCATCCCACCGCTGCTGGGTCCCAGTCCCAGCATCCGCTGGAGGGCAGTTGTTCCTGTGACTGATTTTATGCTGCTTTATGGGTAACTGAAGGAGGCAGGTCCCAGCCTTGCTTCCTTGACAGTATAGTTCAGTTGATTCCTTTGCCAGCCTCCCAAGGACTGTCTTGAGAGCTCTTTGCAATAACAGATTATTGAGGGAGCATCCTTGGGCTAAGCAAGGTGAGCCCTGTGTGCTGTGGGACCTATTTCTTATCGGAGCCAATCTTGTCAGATGTTCCTCCTGGCTGGACTTGTGTGGGAGACAATCTGAGCCCACCCTGTCCATGCATGTGCCTCCAACCAACCAAAGCGAAAGGGGTGAACAGATTGGTCACTGCTTTGGACCGAGTTGTGAGGCAGAAGGGAAGCAGGAGGCTTCAGCAGGGGCTCTCCAGGAGGATTTTGCCTGGTGGAGGGAGGAAGGTACTTTCCTCTGCGCTGTAGGTCAAGTGGTAGTGTAATAAAGAGAATGGCCCTAATGTGCATAAATGCTGCCTATCAGAATGACTCTTTCTCCTCTACAAATCTGCTTAAAAATAATTGCCCATGTGCCGCCCTGAAACATATCTAGCAATTAAATGATAAAGTTAATATGTTACATGCATGGAGGCCAGGAAATTTGGAGGGAATGTTGCCATAGCAACTGTAACTGTGCCCTCCTGGGCATAGGCATTCCTGTGGGGTCGGTCAGGGCACAGTTGTGGGGGTGGGAAATGCCGCCGGCGTGGTAGCAAAGGGGTGGGAAAAGTCATAAAAATGTAAAAATAAACCCAACTCTTTCATCTCATTTTGTGGTGTCAGTGGAAGAGCAGTAAAAGGTGAAGCTCCTCTCCATTATGCATATTCGAGGCAGCACGGTGGTGCTTGCTGTCAGGATGTGCCAGAGGCCCTGCACCTTCGGGAGGGCAGTTAACTTTGCTGGATTTGGCCTCGGCAGATTTCAGCTGCTCTCTCAGCACGCTGGGGACACTATTGAGTGGGGAAAGGATGTCTTCGAAATCATACTGGTATCCTCCTTTTGTTCCTGCAGCTAAAACCCTAGTCCATAAAAGAGATGTCTGCTCCAAAGAACTGTGTTTCTGAAAATGCTGCTCAGGCCCGGCCCACTGAGAAAGCATATATTCAAATATGCTCAAAATAATACTGTACCATTAAGAGCAAGACTTTGACTCCAAAAGGGAGTCACCTTCCACCAACTTTGAAGCTATCTAATTGTGGTCTAAGAATTACAGAATGTTTGCTTTTGTGTGTTTGTGAGCCCTTGCATTGGTGCCAAGTGGCTGCTTGTTCCTTCTTTGGGAGCTGCAGCTGAAGTTGTGCCCTCGCCTCTGGGCCCATTAAGCCCGTGACTGGAAGTGACAGGGTGCCATCACCCTTTGTGATGATGAGTCCCCGTTTCTCACATCTGCAGTGTCACTGCCTGTGACTCTACTGCTAACAGGTTTTTGTTAGTACAGGTGATTTTAGGCTAACAGAAACCCCAGCGGTGAATGATGTGGCTTCTACAAAATATAAAAGTAATTTGGTGAAGAAATCAGAAATGATGTCTTGGCTTTCTCGGCTTTAATGAACTACTTAAACCTCGGTAGTTTTGCAGAGATGATGATTCTTGTTTCAATATGCAGGCCTCACTCCTCAATAATCTCTGAATCTATTGTTTTGCCTTTGTGAAATGGTTTGGTTTTCTGTTGCTATCTTCTCAGAATAGATCTGTCCTTACGTATTACCACAAAATCCAGGTAATTTTTTAAAATGAAAAAAATGTTAGCGCGTTGCTGACAGATACTTCTCATCTGGAAAAGACTCTTGGCTCATATGCTGGTTATCCCTGCTGAGATAAAGGGAGCAACTGGAGCAAATGAAGCACTTGTGAAGTGTGCTATGGCTTCTTCCTGTAGTATGCAAATGAACTGCAAATCATCTGTGTTCCTGCAGGAAGTTCTTCATGAAAAGCAATGGGATGGAGAAGAAAATGGAGGGCTTGGGCACTGGAGAGGTTATTTTCAGTGGAGGGCAACATGCATTTGCTGTATGGTTGGAGTACAATAATAGAAATCTGCTTTCTGTGGAATGCTTGTGGCTCTAGGAGGCAGGAGATGAAAGACATAAAATGCCCTGAGATGTACCACTTTATCGTTCTATTTTATATTAAAACATCATTTTTTTTGTGGCAAATGCATACCAAATGTGTGAGAAAAAGCCTATAGTATACTAGACTTTAAAATTAAAATATGCACGGAGATCATGCAATTGGTTTTATTGTACTGAGACATCATCCTAATATCACTTTGGTTTATTTGAATAAACTACACATCTTTGGCGATTGTGTAGTAGGAATTTGACACGAAAAAGTCAGCAAAGGTACATGATGACAATACCATGAAAGGCAATGTTTATGGAGAAGATATTTTCTATATACCATTGTTCAATGTTGAAACATGTTTCTTCAATTTACATTCTTTTTTTTTTAAGGGTGCATAATAACTTAGTGTAGTGTTGGGAACTTGGGGCAGATATAACTTAAGCAGATTTATCTAACTACACACAGTACTTTGTTGTTCGACACACAAGCAGCTGCCATAGCAACTGCAAGATCACAAATTGTTATGATACCTCCGAGAAATGGGTTGTCTTTTAAAAGAAGTGCAAGTGTGTGAATTTGCATGTCAACTTTATTCAACAGTAGCCATGACTTCTGGGGAGAAATGGTATCTCCACATGCATGCTTCTGTCTCTGTGGGATCTTTGTGGTTTATTTTGATGATGATATTTTTTCACTTGCTGTAGTTTTTTTCATCATCATATATTTTTTTGCTGAGCTGAAGGAATAGAATGTATTTCAAACTACTCATTATTATTTTTATGTACCATGATAGTGTCTAACCCTTTCAAACATTAAGACCTTCTTCCTGCCTCCAGTTAAAAAAAAAGAGAGAAACAAGTCCTGTTCCAAATAGTTTGGAACCGAAAAAGATGGAAATGGAGCTGGTGGCATAGAGAAGCAAAATTATTTGTCCCAGCCGCACGGTGGGTTGGTGGCAGAGCTGGCAGAGGGTCTCCTGGGAACAAGGACAACTGCTCTGTCGTATACATAGTTGGGCTGCTAAATGGGCATTGGGGACACAGTGTTGTGGGCTTGTTTCACATGTCCAGTGTATCACTTCCTGAATGCAGCTAAGTATGTTGTTATGTTAGATAAGATGGAAACAAGGCAAAAAAAACCAGGGAGGGGGTCAGTGGCAGGTTTTTTCTCTCCTGTTGTTTTGTCATTAAATAATATATCCCAAATGGAGGTGAACTTACCTTCCTAACAGCTATAAGCAAGGTATTGTCCCTGCTTCACAGGTGGGTGAACTCCACTGAAGAATTAACAGACTTTTATGAGACTTAAGATTAATCAATTGAGAGGTGGGTGTAGGTCTCACGAATGATTAGGAAAATAGTGATGCAAGTCCCTGCAAGCAAAATTTTCCATGGCAGGTAACAAAATAAAACATGGAATATTTTGCAGCAATGTCCCAGTCCTGCAGACAAACTGGTATCAAAAAAGAGCTGTATCAGTGGTAGGTCACTTGTGTATAGCACTTGGCCTGTTAGACACCCAAGTGGTTTAATTTTGTGACTCCAGATTTATTGGTTTTTGTTTGTTTTGAAAAGGTCATGGTGATGTGTCCCAAGTCATGTTATATATCAGTTGGGGAACTACCATGTGTCTCTGAAAATAAGAGCAAATCAAGAGCGTTTCCCAGTTTTTATTAATAACACATGCAGAGAGTCTACAGACATTAATAGATCACTCTTAACGGGTGCATTTTCTTAGAATTTGTTACTTGCTTTGTGAGGCCAATGAGTCTTAGTCATGGTCCAGGATGTCAGGGAATGCATTGAAACAAACCAAAATGGTCCTGTCCTCAGAGCACTTCCAAAGCAAGCCCAAGACAAGAGGTAACAGGAATAGTCAGATGGGTGTGTGTAAGGAGTTGATGAGAACATTGGGCTATGGACCTCTCTCAGGAAGACAGCTATTTAAGTGATGACAAGCTGTTTGTTTGCGTGACAGTTCAGGAGACTTTGAAGGCTGGTTTGAAGGCAAACAATGAAGTCACTTTGTAGATGGTTGTTGGGAGCTCTTCCTAGCAGGAGGGGCAGCAGGGGGAAAAGCACAAAAGGGATTTTGTTTGAAAACCTAAGATGTAGGCTAGGGAAATGTTGGGGAGCAGGACCCAATGTTGCAGATACATCACGCCATGTGTAAAACAAACCTTTATCAACTGTTCCTCTTATTTGTCAAACTTGCTGTGAGGAGGAATCTGTGGATCTCTCCCAAAAGTGACTGCATTTTGCAATAGTCAGAAATATAGTATTGCTGACTTCGGATGGGTTTTCCTAGTCTTGCTTTCTGGTAAATCCCTGTCATCTTACGTGAATGGCCAGCTCCTTTCCTTTTCCAGGAAATGGGCTGTGATGCACGTTATGGAGAACTGCCATACCCTGCTGGGGATGTATCAGCCAGAGACCTGTATCAGGGCCTACACCATCAACAAGCGGCACTTGGCAGAAATGGGAATGAGTTGTGGATAGAAGCATGCAGAAAAGCACTCATTTTCTGGTTGTTAGAGCCCAAGTGGTATCTGTGACTTGGGAATTCTGTGGCCTGCTTTCTGGGAATCTTTGCAAGGAGTCTGTGCATCTTTGCCAGCATTACGTGCTCAGAATTCATGAGTTATACCTCATAAAGTTCATGAAGATGTATTCTTTTTGCTTGTTTCTTTTTAAATTGTTGGATGTGTTGTCATGTTTCTGAGCTTTTAGGTCCATCTGTGTTGCCTATTTCAAGGTTTTCTTTGCAACTGAGAATTAAAACCTTATTTTTATGGTGCATGTTCTATTTTTATACAGAACCTAGATTTGGGCGAGTCACGTGCCTGCAGGTTCTGAGGCTTCCTGAAAATCACCAGCTGTTGCAGGTTTTGGGATGAAACTGCAAGAGCGTGCAGTGCTGCTGGTATAATGAGGCCTTTTTATACAACATCCTTTTTAGATTGCCTGGATATAAAATGTGGCTGTATTATTCTTTCCGCCTCCACCCCCTCTCCCCATCATGCTTGGGCTGGGTGGGAGGCTGGTTTCTGAAAGGTTTTAATATGTTGTTGGATAACATGACTTTCTCTGAGATTTTACATGTAATCTGCCCGTATTATTGCTAAGTTTTTATTCCCCTTGTGGCTGTAGTGGATACAGTGCAGAATTCTTCAGGATACACTTAATATTTATGGTGGGAAATGGGCTGTTTGCAAACTAGTATCAAACTATAACAATTACTTTGCTTTCCACTTGAAATGGTGATCTGAAGCTCTGACTGCCACAAAGTTCCTATGTAAAGCCACATAGATCTTCAGCTGCATTTGTTGGATCTATTTAGATCCCTGCTTTGTTTCTAAAAGTGGCAATAATGGCTGTGAACATCTCTAGCCACTTCCTCCCACGCATTGCCTTGTGTGAGCTACTGTCTGCTTGGGTATCTATATACAGCATAACTGTAGGTGTGACTTTCTGTGGTTTGACCAATTTCCATAAGTTAAAGTTGCTAAAGATGACTGCAGTGATAATTTAATATGAAATGCTGTAAGGAAATGCTGAGTTAGTGGTGAATTTTCTAGAAAGAACTGCAAATGTCAAGCGTTTGAAAATTCAGAGGGGAAAAAAAACCACATTTTGAGGATGTATTTGAAGTCATGAGAAGAAAACCAGTTTGTAAACTGGTGCTGATCTGGTCAGTGTCATAGAAATGTAAGTTTCAGCATGACCAAAAAGTTTATGGTGTTGTGAAAACTCTTGATGGACAAATTTTGAAGTGATTTGGAATCAAACTGGGGACCCTCATTCTAACTCTCTTGGGTTTGCTTCGATTCTTCTACAAAAATTGTACCTTTATTTCTTAATATTGGCTAATATTAATTAAAATAATAATATTAATTAAAATTAAACCCTCCCCAAGTTTAATTAGGTGGTTTTGAAAGGCACTCTTGACTTTTGAGGCTTTCAGAAAGACTTACGGACAAGGACGTGTGATGAACTTGGTGTAAATGTAAACAGAAGTATTTGATCGGATAGCAGAAGGCAGTGGCTGGGGCAGGGGCTTGGATCAGGTTTAAAGCAGCTCAGACAGCCTTAATTCTTTTCCTCTGTGCAGCACTAACAACTGAATCAGTAGCAAGACTGGAGCAAGACTTTGTCAAAATGTCTTCAGACAATCAGGAGCCTACAGCCATGTTTCCTTCCTGTTCCATCCTATCCACTGTAAGTCTAAACCTCTGACTCTTCTTCCTCATAGACTGCTCCTGGTGTCCTTCTAGAGAGCAACTGGAAGACCTCAGGTCCAACTGTCTCACAGCATTTCCAAAGATTTTCTCATCCTTTGATCTCAAAGCACAATGCCGATACAGACTAAGCCTAAGGCAAACTTTTCAACAGTCATCAGGTCTTTTCTATGAGGTGGAGGAAATGCAGGTGAAATATAATGAGCTGACTTCTTCAGGAGCCTGTAAGGCATGCTGGTTATATGATTGTCATCTCCTGACCCTGACTTTTGCAGTTGGTGACTGGATTGTCTTTGCTTTCCCCTAATCCCTTTGAAAAATTTGAGTAGATTTTCTTTTGACAGCTACTGCTGCTGCTGCTTTTTCTCCAACAGAAAGCCATTTAAATATCCCTTTCATTGTTTTCTGGGCTCTGGCAGCTACATGGAACTGGTGGAAAAAGCGTAACTGGGATCTCTGCTGGGAGGAATGAGGTAGCAGCAAGGGAGCAAAAGGAGAATGCTGATGAGGAAAGCCATGCCATTCTGCAAGGTCCTTCATCCCTGGTAAGCCTTGGCTGAGGTTAGGCAAGTTGCAAGAACCACATGGGAGAGGGCAGTTGTTCACACAAGCATTACTGTGCCAGGGGTTTTCACCCCTCCTGTATTTAGCATCTGCTAGCAGGAGAAGCAGTTGAGAGGATGGAGATCCTGATCTGCTGTGAGCCAGTACAAAGGAGCCATGGGGGTGGGGATGCTCTGGTATCAGTTACGGCTGGAGTCAACCTTGGAGGAAAGCAAACAGTGGGAATAAAGGTCACAGAGGAAAGCGAGGATATCATCTTAAAGAAAGCCTCTGCTGTACAGGATTGCCATGTGCAGTGCTGCTGAGCATCTTGAAAAGCAAACCAGTAACATCAGGGTGGGAATTCCCACTGCATCCCCCTCCTCTAGCCCCCTCACCTCTGTCTCAAGATCAAAAAGGCAGCAGCAGTGCAGTCTTCTCTCTGCGTGAGAACAGACCCTGCAGAAGGGAGCTGCCGCATGGGAAAACTGCTCTGTGAAGATGCTTGAAAAATAAACAATGGAACATCAGCACAGAGAAGGAGAAAAGGAGAAACCATTTATGCTTTGGATAGGCAAGAGCCTGCTTTCCCCTCTCTTTTGAGTGGCACCCTCTTCATTTCCATGTACTTATCAGACCCAGTGTAGTGTTTACAGTGAAGGCAGTTTGGTGAGGTAGATGCTGCAGGCAATATAGCGCTTGGGGGAATACGTTTTGTCAGATCTTGCTTTCTGCTTATTGAAGGCTAAAACACCCTAGCACAAACCATCTTGCAGTTTGCACTGGGGAGCAGGACATTAATGGATTCTGCCAGCAGTGTTTCCTCATCTTGGACAAATTTCAGAAAAGATTGGGAGAACTTGAGGCTTTTCTGTGCCAAAATTCTTGCCGTTAGCCTGATCTCTTGCTGCACCTGACAAAATCTTTCCCCCTTTGGAGAAGACCAAAACAGTGAACTGTTCCTGAAAGGCACGCTGATCTTGGGTGCCTGTTAAGGATGTGCGCAGGGCTGTTTTTTCCTCTTGCTCCATTTAGGTTTCCAGTGCAGCAATACCAGCTTCCTGTCTGGTATTCCTGACCCACCACATGGGAAGCCTTGAGTAATCCCACACTGCACTGAGCATGTTTGAGAAGTTTTGTACGACAAGATCGCCAAGTATCCTGCCCTTTGCTCTGCCCCCTCTCGTGTTTGTCACATCTAATAATGGGCAGAAATGTGGTGTGTGCCACTGAACACGGGGAATTTGTTTGTATTCTGTGTTTGCCACAGCCTTTTAATTTGAGGAGGGAGCGTGGGAGCAGGGAATGGCTAAAAACACTTCCCTTTGGTACCTCTCTACCACAGGACACATACAGCTCCTAGGGAATGATATGAACTTCAGCTGAAGCTTTGGGTTTTAGAGTGGCAGTCGTGTCTCAAGGGGCAGCCTTAAGTGCTATAAACTGCTGTATCTATTTCAGTGGATGGTGAAGGATGTATAAGATACGCCACTATCTGTGCTCTGTTATCTGCAGTAGGGATATTGGGCATTGTAATTTCCAGTGAGGATGTTGTCATGTTTTATGCTGGGAGGGAACTGCTGTACAAAGATCAGGCAGGCTGTCTCTAGCCCTTAGCCTGTCAGGTGCTGAGACACTTTTTGTGATTTGTACTTGTGTTACTGCCAGTTACAGGACTGTACTGCTGCAGTCGAAGTGGGCTTTTGTCTTTAATCTCAGTGTGGGTACATTTGGAGCCTGTTCCTTGGAGAGACACCATCTATTCAGGTAATAATAATAATGGTTAAAAGTGTAGGAGATTTCTGGCTTGTGAATCCCTGATGGTTTTTCCATGCTTACACATTTTATCGGTTGTTAAATGTGTGTATCTGAAAAGGCAGCCAGCCCGAGGGTTTTCCTAGTCTCTGATACACTTGCTCACTGTTCCTGGATGTAGCAGGTTCACTTGTTCCCAAAGCTGCCCCCCAGCTTTTCTCCCTCCTTTTTTATTTCTTCCTTGAGTTTTTAAAACATGGTGAATAAGTGCAACACAGCAAGTCTGGGAATGTGACTATTTAAGGGCTCTTTCATCAACGTGTCTGAAACAAAAACAAGAATGAGAGAGGCCTTTAAACTAGTTCTGAAGTCACAGAGGAAAGTTGCTAAAAATAATGACATTTTTATGAGGAGGAGGGGAGAAATTAAGACCTACTTGGAAAGGGTGGAAAAGATATGGTGGGACATAATTTGTGGCCAGCTTCAATATTAGCCATTTTGGGAGGATGAGATCAAGATTAGGTTGCAAACTTCAATTGTCTTTATGGCCTAGTCCAAATGAAAATGGGTCTGGTTTAGCTGGGATGTTGGCAGGAAAGGAAGACATACATAAGAAATTATTCCTCATGTGAGGCCTTCAATCCCTCCTTAGTCAGTATAAATGGGGACAAGGTCTACTTTTGGATACGTATGAGTATTCAGCAGTCAGCAGGGAAGATTCCACAAGGCAAATAAAGTCCCTGACAAATCAGAAAGGCATCTGCCTTGTTCTATAGGCTATGTAAGAAGCGTGGGATCTTAAATGAGACATGGAAATTAGGTGGATTGTGCCAGTAGGATAACATTTTTGAGAAGCATCTGGTTCCAGATTGTACAGTGTCTAGCATGGGTGCTCTCTGGGACAATTTCCCATCCAGGGCTTGGTTCCATTTGCTTTATGTCTAGCCCCTTCCAGAGCATATTGTGGAGATTTGTCTGATTGCCATCATTTCAGAAGAGAGGGATTCTGGAGCGTGAGTACTTTGTCAGCATGATATTGCACCCAAGTGGGGGAGCCCTGCTGACAAGATAATTTCACTGCTTCTGGGACCTGGCTAGCATTTCCAAAGGAAGTTTTGTGTATGTACTGGCACTGTGCACAGGAGGAATGTCCTCTGAGATGGCTGAAGGCAGGAGATGTGCCAGGATTAGTGCTGCTTTTGGGTAAAACTTGATGGTTGCCTGTTATCCAGAATATTTTAATAATGTCTTCAGGGTATTTCCTCTGAGACACTGATTTTTGGATGACTGTTCTTATCTTTATGTTTTCCTAAGCTTTCTCAATATCTTTTTCACTTCCAGCTATGAAATCAAAATACAATGTTCTTTCTCTCATTTTTTTTTTATTATTATTTTGCCTTACACAGTTGTTGTGGGCTAACTTTGTTATCTCTGCTGCACTTTGTATGGCAATGACTTTTGATATCAAGCAATTTAATTGCAAAAATGCAGAAACTGAATAACACCAAACAAAACCACCAGAACCATATGACAAAACTGATTTTGCTGTGCCTATGAATACATGATAATGCAGCAAGAACAGTGATTGCCAAATGCATGTGAAAATTGGTGGGGCAAGGAATGTCATTTCATGGTCCAAGCTAGGTATTGCAAATAGCTTCCCTTTCAGCTTTATACCTTTCATCATCAGAGCTGTTAGGCTTCACTTATTATGAGCTTCTGCAGCGGGCCAGCCTCACTCATTGATAAACTGGCTTCATATCAAACTGAGATTCTCTTTTTTTCTGGATGATGCAGATTCTTTTTTTTCTTTCATGAATTGGATCATTATTTTGGAATTTAAGGCCTTTCAATAAAGGGGGAGGGGAGGGAAAGTTTAAAAGCCATGAAATGCTTCATAAACTTAAGCAACTAAACTTTGGCACATGGGCATAAAGTATCAGTACCCTCTGTTAGAGCCTGGGAAGAGGCTTCATTCTGAACTGGCACTACTCTGCATCATGGCCCAAATCCCCAAAGCTGGCTGTGTCCCTGTATTAGCAGAGTTCTGCTGGCACCCACCAGCTGAGAGTCTGGCACACTGAGCACTTGTTCTAGCAGAGTGACTGAGGACAAGGTGAGTAGCCACCAGAAAGGCTGCATCAGTGTGTTTAGATCAGAGAAAAAACCTGCTTTTAAACCAAAATGCATTTTGCTCAGGTATTTAGAAGATTTCAACAGCAGCTTTCTGCTGGAGGGCTTGTGTGCTGTGAGTCAAAGGTGAATATATGCTGTAGCCTCTACAGAACTAAGCCCTGTGTAATGCAAATCAGCTTGGAGGGGAGGAGAAAGCCGGTGCCAAATTTGCTGTCTGGTTTGAGTTGCATGTTGTCCAGTTCTTATAGTAATACCTGATAACACTTTTTTCTTGGTTTTGGTATTATCAGCAAAATGTGTTAGGCGTTTTGTGGTAAGATGATGTTGGTTTGACAAAATCTGTGGGGATTTTTTTCAAACTGTGCTCTTTCTGCTGAATGTTTCTTTATCCTGTGGATGCACGTGGATTATACTTCATAAATATTATTCTAATGTTAAGTAAAATTGAATGGAATGAGGAAAAGAAAACTTTGAAGCAATGTGTTTTGAGCTTGACAAAAACTTGAAGCCTGATAAAGTTCTGCATTTTTAAACCCAGGATAAATACCAGACATTTTATTCAAATTTGGGATGAACCTGTGCATCAACATTTTAAGATTTCCCATGGCAGCTGGGAAATCTTGTTGACCAAAGAAAATGGCCTAAGTAATATGGCACTGTTATTTTGGTAGAAAGGGAAAGAAAATCAGCATAGATTGAAATCGTTGATACTGCAATCAGTATTGCTGCAAAAACCTGAGGAGCTGGTGCACCATCTAAAGAAACTTGGAGAAAGACCTCTTACAATTAACTGTCTGAATCTGTCTCTTACCAGTTGCTTAGGGAAGTAAAACAAATAAGTAAGGCAGCTGATTCTAGTGGTCCTGGTTTGATTGCAGTGGTAATTGGAGTGCAAGAATGGGGAGGCCTTTCCCAGGAGCTGCGTGTGAGACCTTAGTGTACCATTACACCTTTTTTTATAGTACACTTCATCCTTTTGAAAAGTAGTTACATTTTTTTGAGAGGAAATGCAGAGTTTTGGTTTGCATTTTGTAACTTGTCTTCTCTTCCAAAGCAAAACTTGGCACTCTGAACTTGCCAACTCCAGCAGGCATCCAACACGTGCTTTTGAGAAGGTGATTATTCTCTGTCACTGGGGCAGGTGTCTTTTCCTGTGAAGATTTCTGTTGCCATTAAGGAGTGATGTCCTAAAGGGGTTTGTATTTTTAGCAGCTGTGATTTATGTCCTGTGGGCTCTGTCTTTAAACCATGCCTCAAAGAGGGGCAGGTTATTTTACAGAGAAACCCATAAAGTAATATATGCTTCTGGTGTGACTTGCTTTAAAGCTGTGCATTAATTCTTGAGAACTGAGGTCAGCCTGCCTGTGCTGAGATCTGCACAATGACATTTCCATGCTGTGGCTCATTTCATGCTGATGTGAGAAGCAGGAAGTAATATTTACCATATGGAGATACATAGTGCTATTAATAATAATAACAACTAATTAATACTAATGCAGTACATTTTGTAATCATTCTTTTTATCCTTAAGTCTCAAAATACTTAATAGGACTTTCCCCAATTTACAGAAAAAGTAATGGGAATGCTAATGAGAATTCAGATTTTGTAGAAATCTGTATCAGACTCTGGTACACATGCAAGCACTTGGTTGCAACTTGGTGGAAAGCAGGTATATGTTTTGGAGTTCTTGCTTTTGGGCTGGAAACATATTTGCTGTTCTGGTCTGGAGACGCCTTCTCTGCATGCTGGGAACCATCCAGGATTCCCCCCACATCTCCTAGAGAAGTAGTAATGAAGATCAAACTGAGAATGGAGAGAGAGTAGCCTATATTTGGCTTCAGTTAGAAAGTGGTGCTGGTTTAGAGAAAGCCTCAACCTGGACTGGGCTTTCAGTGTAATCTGAAGTCACCACCAAAATTCAAAAAGCAATCTTGCTACTGCTCTAACCCAAGTGTTGAGGAAAACTTCTCCTATTCCTAACTTACTTTCTCTCCAGTTTCCAGGAATTTCATATACCTCCTGTCTAAGGTCTCATTATAAAAAAAGCAAGGCCCAGAAATATTCAAAAGAGTTAAAGGTGGTGACAGATTCCAGACATAGGAAAATGTTGTCTTTTCTTGGTGTTGGGCTTTAAACAGATTTATCATAACTCATATACTTTCTCATGGAGAAACATCAGGAGGCAGAAAATATTACTTTATTCATTTCACATATGGAGGGAGAATTCTTCTTGGGAAGCCATAGTGTGTCCTCCATGGCAGACAACGCAGAAATTAGTCAGGACCACAGTAAGAGCAAATACACTTAATCCCAATACCTTTAAGCACCTAAATAATCTTATGCATAATAGTCCAGCTGAGAAAGAGATATTACTATTGTTGATGTTGGTTGCACTATTGTAGTATTTCCTCCGCTCCCTGGTGCTCCGTGCAGTAAGTCCTAATTTATGGCTCTTCATGGTCTGATGAGGACATAAACCTACTTCTATTGTGAAGATTTATGGGTAGGTTGTAGATACCAAAGCTTAGTGCTATGTATCTTTCAATGGCATTACACTGGTGGTTATGATGCAACGAATAGGATTTCGTTCATTATGGATTTAAGAAAATGATGATGTATCTCTGATGTGTAAGACATATATGGAGGAATATAGGAAAGCTGTAATTTTTTTTCTCGTGTAACTATGGAGGCATGCTTTGATATCAGAGAATTGCTTCATAAATGAAATTGTAAGAAACATTTAAGTGTCAAGTATCCATTGTCTTTTTCATTCAAACACAGAACGTTTAGGAGGATACTGTTGTTAAAGCATCTTTGCCTCTCTGGCAGAGACTGGACTTAGGCAGAGTGGAAAGGACTAAAAAAGTGAGAAAAGGATATTCAATGAATTACTTTGAATTTCTCTTGCACTCCCTTTTAAGGGTTTTGTGAATTGCTACAGCAATCTGCTAGGTATTAAAGGGAACAAATTAACAGGGCCCTCTCTTTTTGCAAGACAATGAAACAAATGTTTTAAGTTCTTCAGATTGCTTCAAAAATAGCTTGATGAAGATGGACATTATAGCAAATGAAATATTTAACTAGAGTGACCCTCACTGAAGTGATGTCAAGAGTAGTAAGTAATACAATTGTCACATTGTATGTAATCACTCCTTTGTAAACTACTGAGGCACAATTATTTTAAATAAATTGAAATGTCTAATAGGGACAAGGAGGTTTTTCTTTAGCTAAAAATAATATATCAAATACTTATTCAATCTTTTAAATGTTGCAGGCTTCACATCAAGGCTGAAAAATTTCACTCTCTTGGTTTTATTCTTTCTAGTTAATATCTTTGCTCTGAAGCTTTCTTATAATACAAGTATTTAGCAGTTTCAGCTCAAATGACAAAGAGTATTTATCCACTTAAGTTGGTTTTCCTACTGAACAGATTAAAGAGGTTTCATTTTTTGAATGGCACTCTTGAGTCTTGGCTAAAGTGTTTGTGATTTGGAGAAGCTGCAATATTGTTATAAGAAATGTGATTTAAGAAAAAGCTTCTGAATTACCCAGATATCCGGGAAGCAGCATTGGGTCCTGAATTGCTCCTGCTGATGCAAACAGCAAATATTGCACCCTTGTCCTTGAGTGGCAGCATGGTGTTCTGCATGACCCATGAGCTCTTGCCACTTCCAGTGATATGTCAGGAAAAAGGTCAGGCCGATGCCACATGAATGTTCAGCACAGTCAGAGCTTGCTGTAAGAGTCACTGAGATAATGCTAGTGTTAAGGTCTCTCCTACATTTCTTTTCTTCTTCAGAGGCTGTACAACCTGTAAGCTCTTTGCACAGGGTTTGCAGGAGCTGAGCATAAACATCTCTCAGAACTCAGGGCTTTCCTTTTACGTGTGGCCTCCCAAATCCTTTGCCTTTAGCCCCCTTACCTGTTGTTCTACTCGATTATTGCGTTTCCGCCTTTGGAAAGTTTTCTTCTTTTTACCAAACATGCACAAAAGTACTGGAGAAAGTGCCATGCAGTGTCAAGGCTATTGGTGCTTCTAGCTCGTTTCCAGGGTGCAACACAGAACTGTTTTAAATGTATCAAGGAAGACAAGGTGCCCACTTACTAGTTAATTTTCTCCTTTGATGGCCAGAGTGGAGTCTTCTTGTATTCTTTTGGTATAATTTCAAAAATATTGTTCTTAATTATTAGTAATTCTAAAACTTTACTTGCTTATGAAGCTGTTGCTACCCTTTTGCATGACATTACTCAGAAGTAACACATTTAGGACATGTCCTGGAGGGAAATGGTAGCATTGTTTTCAAGATACCAGAGGAAGCAGCTAGCAGCTGCTCCTGTCACCAAGCCCTGTAAGTCAGGCACTTGACCAAACCAGTGTTTTGGCATTGGTCTAGTGCCCAGTGGCAATGATTGTGAGATTGCCTGAAAACTCTTACCATCAATTTCTTGAATATATCCACAGTGAGCTGGAAAACAGTGTTGTGATGAATTTATCGTGGTCTAACTCACCATACTGCCCCTCTTCCTTTGGCAGTAGGATTCAGAACTTTGACCTTTGACTGTAAAAGAAACATCACTGCCTGAGCTTGAGAAAAAGAAAAATCTTAGCAACAACCTTCATAGCATTATATAGTTTCTTTTCTCAGTGGCCCCATTACCAGTAGAGAGGTGCAGTAGCCTACAGAGCAAGCTCTACTACCACAGTAGAGTACCTTGATGCCATTCTGGGTACTCCATCTGAAGGAAGGTCAGTAGCTGCTAGAATTGTAAATAGAAGAGGTTTCTGTTTAAGAATCATGGGGAAAGTGTGGACCAGCAGCTATGCCTGGACCTTTGCCCTTGTCTCATTCATAGTTCAACAGGACCTTTTGTAATTCCTGTTTTCAAGTTAGCAGGAAACATGCGCTGAAAACACTGCACATCAGCTGGAAAGTCTCTTCCCTGATGAGTACTGAGCTGGCAGCTTCTGAGCTTCCAGTATCAGAAGCAAAGTTGATGCTGCATGACCCGACCTGGAGTGTGTCCTCTTTAGCTGTGCATCTCCACTGCCTTTGAAAGCCCACACAGAAGAGTCTGTAGGTCTTTAGGTGGCACTGGCTACAAAAGCCAGTGCCTGACCTCGATGAGCTTAACAAACCCAGATCCTCTGCTGTCTTAGCGTGACCCTGAGTTAGCAGGGCCCTTCTAAGCCCTGCCAGCCTGAGCCTTGCAATGTCCTAACTAATCAGATTAATCTGAAAACCTGAAACCTGTTTTTTCTCTTCCTAGGTAAAGAATACTGTTTTTCTTGATACATATTTCTTCTGAATACCCATTTATGAGCATGAGTTGAATAACTAAAACCCAGTTATATTCTCATCAGATAGAGACATGAGTTATTAAGATGAAAATTGTTAGTAGTATCCATTTGATCAAAGGGCAGGATATGCTGCTAGGTTCTCAGTTTTTCCAAGAAGTTGAAAACGTGTCAGGTCTCAGCCTGGATCCTTATTTGTCCAGATGGAAGTCTCAGCCCTATGTTCCCAAAGCTTTTGCAAGCTTTTCTTGAATGCATAGTAAACCCTAGTGTTGCCATATTTCATATGGCAATAATTAATGTCCTTTGCTTCTATTCTGGATAACGTCTAGCTTTATTATCATTATTATTACTTGCCACTGTTCTGCTGGGAGCACTAGTTTGCATTTAATTATGGATCACTTGCAAACAACCTTTACGGCCCTGATGCAGCAAACATTTCTAGCAGGTGTGTAATTTTAAAGCAAGGGAATGAGCCCATTGAAGTCTGTGTATCCTCAGTTATATTTTGTGCCTAGTATCCACTGATTTCATGAACCCCAGACCTGAAAGATGCCTGCGTGCAGGTTGGAACTGAGCATACTGTTCTGGCTCCATGACCTACTTAGTAGGTGTGACACTGAGGCCCAAAATTGCCAAGCATGTCATATCGCAGGCTGCCCAGGGATGTGGTGGAATCACCATCCCTGGAGGCGTTTAAAAAACGTGTAGCTGCTGCGCTTAGGGACATGGTTCAGTGGTGGACTTGGCAGTCCTCAGTTAATGGTTGGACTTGATGATCTCAAAGGTCTTTTCCAACCTAAATGATTCTATGTTTCTGTGATCTTAAGTCAGCATCTTAAATGAGACTGAAGCTGCACCTGGCAATCCATTAGCATTATATAGGACTCTAGGACTTGGAGACTTCTTAGAAGGAACAACTATGCTTTTTGTCAGCCTAGCACAAAGTAGGACTCCCTATCTTGCATGCTTTCTTTGGCTCAGTATAAATTTTAGTAAGAAGCATCTATACCAGAAGTAAAACTTGGCTAAATTACATACCATGGAGCAGGATATGCCAGGCACATTCATAATATTGTATAATTTAATTGGCTAGTTGGAAATGCATAATAAAATACAGGGTGTTTGAGTTATTAGTTAGCTGCCTATGTAATTACTTCTGTTTAATATTTAATTGTGTTGATCTTTCTGTCTTGTCTTTGTTCCACGCAGAAAATAGATCCCTCTTTTTGTCTATTCACAGGCACTGGGCTACTGGGTAGCGGGCTTTGTGGCTAATCTTTCTGATTGTTCAAATGTCACCATAAAATATTTAGCATCTTGATAACTCTAAAGCTATCACAACAGATTGGATGGTAACAATTAAAATTATGCTAACATCACTAAAACAGATATAACGGAGTGATGCTTGTTAAGCACTTAATGATCCCTTTCTCCAAGGAATTCCATTTCAATTTCTTTATGCTGCCTGATTGCTTTACTGCATCCTGCAGGTTTTTGTGCACTACCGCTCTGAGTAATACATATTCAAACCCTTCTCTGCAGCTCTCATCATGCCAATCAAGGATGCAAATGGAGGTCTATATGACTGTGTGATCAGAATTTCTTGCTTGTTTGCAAGCCCATAAATAATGGAGTGAATAAGGATCCGATGCGAAACAGTATAAAAGTAATCAGACCTTGTATCTGGCTTCTAGTAAACATCAGTACAGCCCTGATCGAACTGCTATTGTACTCAATGGGAGGCTTTTATTGACTTTAATGGAGTTGAATTAGGCCTTGTCTGTGGTTTGAAAATTCATCTGTAGATATTGGGGCTAATCCTTGGCTGGTGTAACCTGGCTTTGTGCTCCTTGCAATCAGACAGCCATTCTGGCTTACCCCGCTGAGGATGTGGCAAGCAGCACCCTATCCTGAACCCTGCTCTAGTCCCGCACGCACTTCAGCAGTGCTTTCTGTTCAGGGGGGAGCTCTGGGTTTTGCTTCATTCAGCTATTCACTCAGGAGCTTAAACTGCTCTGTGAACAGTGTTTAAAATGTATAATTACCTTTGGAAAAAATGTTTCACTTGAAAGGGATTCTAATAATCATTATTTTGAACTTCGGTAGTTTGACATTTTCATTGTTTTTAAAGGAACAGTATCTTTTCCTTTTATTTTATTTGGACATCAAGAGAAGAATAAGCCTAATTAGCAAAAAATAAAAATAAAAATAAACTTAAGTTGATAGAAAAAGCAGTTCTTCCAGGTTTGCAGACCTGTTCCTGCAAATGCCAATATTAAAAACTGTAAAGGTTTTATAAAGTCTCCTTGGTTTGGGGTTTTGTTAGGATGAATGGGCAGAGAAGATAGTAATGCTATGTGGTTGAAAGGCCTTTTGAATGTAATTTTCTGGATCATCTCTATTATGAACCACTTAGAGCTGTGATACCCTTCCTGTTTCTTAAGTATTACAATGAGTATAAAAGACCCTGTAAAATTCTTTGAGCTGAGACTTATTCTGGCTTCTCTGCTTTGAAAGGATACAGAAAATACATTATTTGCAAAGTCTTCTGGCCAGCTGAGCTCTCCAAGGACAGGCTTGAAAGCATGCTAGGTTGGTGTTCTGGAGCAGCTCCAAGAATGCTTGGCCAGTGTGTGATGGCAACTGTACCTACCCTGAAAATCAGGGCAGCAAATGCGTACCTACTTCTGACTTGTGTATTTTCTTTATAGGCTTACTCCACAACAGTGAAAATCAGCATAGTGCTGTTTCCTTCCAAACAGAGATGCTGATTTATGCTAGCTGAAAATCTGAGTCTCCACCTCCTTATGTATGCATAGGCACCACTAGTTGTTTTTTGCTGTGTTTTTTTTTCTCCTCACTTGAGTATATTTCCAACAAAAACAGTGGAAGCAAGTTGGCTGTGGTTATTTCAGTGAGAAATCTGCCCTGCGTATAGGGAAGTACTCGGCTGTGTTGGGAAGCAGGATACAATGACCTTGTCATCTCTCAGCAGAGGGGGTAGTGGCATTACTGTGGCTCAGCTCTCAGCAAGTGGGTCTTTTGCTCAGCCTGGGAGTCAGCTGAGGGGAGTGCTTGGCCAGATGAATGCCTGCCCACCGAAGGAATCTGCCCCAGTATGCTCTGGTTCCCATATACCTCCTGTGGATCCTGCTAGCTTTTTCCTGCTCCCAACTGACCTATTTGCCTCCATGTGAGACAGAGCAATTGGTGAGGTTAAGGTGCATTTGTGGGTCCTGCTGTGCTCATGGTAGTTCAGGTACAGACTTGTTTAGAAGTGATCACCTTCCAGAAGGTTCGCGTGAGAACCCCCTCTTTGATCTAGCCACTCAATATTGCTATAAATAAATTCTCTGCTGCTCTAGTTTTCAACAGGAAGGCTTCTTTGCCTGGCACTACCAGGCTATTCTGCTCTTCAGACCTAAGCTGGGAAAAAAGAGAGATTGCTGGGCTTTACAGGAGACTTTTATTTCTTTTTTTTGTAAAATCCGATCTTTGGAGATAAGTTCCATGAGGTTGATGATAACCCCCTTATAAAAATTGTGTTTGTCACTTAGCCATTTTCTAAGTTCTGGCATGTTTTATTTACAGTAAATGAAAGCAAGAAGGTAAAGTTTTTTTTTATTTTCCTACTTTCATGTGTTCTATATTTATAGGCTTTAACATTTGCCCTCCATCCTCTTCCTGTGTTCATTCAATATCAAACTATGTAGCAGTAGGCACGGATGGTGTCATGGCTCACCTTTCTGCCATGGTACGCTCCTCCTGAGCATTCGACTGCAAAGTATTTGGTAACCATTGTTTGTAGGTGAAAATTGTCACTGCTTTTCCTTTTTTCTGTGATGACTTTGGAATTGCACCTTTTCTCTTATGTTTAAGGAATTCCTTACGTTTAAGGATTTTGGTTCATGGCTATATTGGATGAGCCTAACAAATAAAGCCAAACTCAGCTAAAACACAGAGAAGGACTGAATAGGTCCAGTGAACAGTCATCAGAGAGAAAGAGTATAGCCTGACAGGTCTGCAGAGCAAGTAAGGTGGTAGAGATAAGCTGCTTTATTTCAACTAAACATCTGTGCGTTCTCACTAATTCATGTTCTGTTACTACGCTGGTGAGTAGAAGGATTTCTTCAATGATGCTGTTTACTTTTGTTCATTAGTATTTGAGGTTACAAATTGTTTGAAAGCAATTAACTTTTCACATAGAAATTTCACTCAGGGGGAGGCTTCTCTGTGCTAGGGAAAAAGTGAACAGAATTTACATTGCAATGTTGATTTTAAAGTCCTGAAGTGTGGAAAACTTCAGAATGACCCATTGCTAATATGTGGAGCAGTTCTTCCACCTGTTTACCTCCTCATTTTCCACATTATTTTTTTTTACCAACCAGATATCTCCTGCCTATTTCTTGGGAAAGAGTTTGTTCTCTTCCCCATCAACTTCTAGTGTCTGTTGGTCTTTCATCTTGTAGATCTCTGCTTAGTACCTCTCCCTGACCCAGTCTGTTTGGTCTTACTCTGTCACTGTTGAAAGTTCAGGCCACAAAGACTTTGCCCTTGTCATCTTCATGTGCAATTAGCACAGACTGCTAGACAGTAGACATAAATCCTACTGTTGCTAAGGGCACTGGGAGCCTGGTGATCGAGTTCAGTCGGGTTAGCGTTTGGGCACATTAGAGCCTTTCAGTGCAGCGTAACTTACAAGTAATTTAGAATATTAGATGGACAAACATGTCATGATTAAATCCTTAGGAGCCTTTAAGAAACTGTTTTTACACAACTGTGCCTGGTGTGTTGACAATAAATGTCCTGTCAGGCTGGACATGTGTCCACTTCCAGGCATGAGATGACTTCTCCAGTAGCTGTAATTAGAAACAATTTTCAGATTTATATGATGAGTTTTATTTTATAATGTGCACATACACACAATCCATGCAGAGAAGAAGAAAACCTCTTCTCTTCAAATACAGCTACCTCTCCAGCTGCCTTCAGAATACTCTGCAGTGTCTGTAAGAGCCATAAAATAAGTGTAAGCTTATAAATTCACTTTTTTCAGTTATTAACTGAGCTTTACTCATTCCAGCCTGTTGCTGTGGAGATAGGTACAATATAGGAACCTTGGCAGTATGACAGGCAATTAAAATACCAAGATGTTTAGCCATGTATGAGTATTTTCACACAGTGAGACCTCTAAGCTTAGCCTGCTACTGACATTGTTAGTTATTGAATCAATTGCATGAGATGAGGTTGACAGGTGTAATTATATATTTCTATGGTGATTATGTATGGCCTGTCATAGAGACCAACGTGCCTGTAACTTTGTGCTCATTTAGTAGTCATTTATTGGGTGAAGTATTGAAGTTGGCATGCCATTTCCAAGGGAAGAAATGTAAAACAAAACAGAAGTCCATTTTGAAATATAATTGATTCATTAAAACATTGACCATTACTTGCTTTTAGTACACTGAAATATGTCTTTCCATATTTCCTATAGATCTCTGTTATTTAAGCATGGCCTTGCACCCCGACTTTAACAAAAGAATAAAACTCATGCAATGAGTTAATGGGAACCTGGGTCAGGTCTTCAGCTACCAAATACTGGGAGAAGTTATGGAGCTGGCTGGGAACCAGCTGAATATGGGGCCATTTTAAAGTATTTGGCTTACTTGTTAAAACAGCTTTTGTTTTGTCACAGAATCTTTTAAAATAAACTTCTCTCTATATATACACGCTTCTGTACAATCTTCTTTTTCACAGTAAGTGTTCTTCAAAATGTGCTTAAAATTATACAGGTATTTTTGGAATACACTGAGGTGAGACATGGGCTGTTGCTGAAATTCCTCATTCATTTTGTAGATAAAAATTTCTCTGTGCAGTGACATCACCCAAAATTTTACTGTATCATTTCCCAAATAGTTATCTCTGGCCTTTTGTGCCACCCTGATGAACTGAATGAGAAGTCTCTGTTTCTCAAATGAGAGGAGGCAAAGGGAAAGTAAATACTGGTCTCACTTTACTTAGAGGTCCTCTAACCTGGCTGAAGTCAAGGAACCAATTTGACTCCTTTTCCTCAGCCATACCTCTCTGCAATACAACTGTTAACCTTATTCACAGCAGTTTTGATGTCTGAGAGAGATACCTGAGATGTGGTGGGGATTTTTTGTGTGGTGGGTTGTTTTTTTGTTGTTGTTGTTTGTTTCATTTTTTTTTCTTTTAAAGTAAAAGAAGAGCTGTTTTCAGTGACTACTTTAACAAGAAGAGTCCGCTGTCTTCTTTTTTTAAAAAAACAGGATCTATGTTTTCCCTGGTCACTTAGAACAAGCTGAAAAATGCGATAGGACTTTCTGGAAACAAAAAAAAAAAAATCCCCTCATTTTACAGATATGAAAAGGACCTTTTTATATGTTTAACAAAGAATTTTCATTGTGTTCTTAATTAAACATTATGATTTTAAAACTATTTTTACCAAAAATTGTTTTTCAACAAGTGTGTGCAATATTCCTTGGGGAAAAAACTAAAACTTTTGAGAAACATTTTCAGTGTGTTTCAAGATTTTTTAAAAAAAGTAATTTTATAAATAATTTTATATTTTATTTCTTAGCACAGAGTTTAATTTTGAAGTAAAATTCTTCTCTTAAATGCACAAAAGAAAATGGTTTGATGTGCTCTTTATTTCAGGTCAAAGAGCAAGTCCTGAAGGAATAATCATTAATCTACAACAATTAGAAAAATGTCATGCTTTGTAAAACCTCTTTTTACAGAAACTCCTTATGTTGCACATCAATGCACTTTCATATCTGAAAATAAAAAAAATTCAAGTTTTATCATTGGGGAAAAAAAAAGTGGGTTTATGCAATTTAAGTTCTCATCTCATTTGAATGGCATTTCTTGCTAGTTCTTCCGCCATCCAGCTGATGAAAAGGATAGAGGTCATGCTGGAAGTGGACCCTGGAAAAGGAATTTTTTTTGATAGCTGAGCAGTCCAAAGGTCCTAAATCCTATTTGGAAGGAACAGAGATTGACTTGTCACTTAGGGGTAAGCCAGGTGAGACACGGGGAAAAGGCTGAGATTATTCTTGTGCTAAAGGTCTGAAAGTTGATGAGAACACTGTATGTGAAAGAACACCGACAATCTAAAGAAAAAAACCCATATGTCAGTTTGGTTTTAAACTTAAAACCACTCAACCAAATGTAAGGAAAAACAGTCTTCTGAAACTCAGGAATATTTTTTTCATGCGTGTATAAAGGCCTACTGCTATCCCTTCCCATTTCAGAGTTGTGTTTTGGGTTGGGTTTTTTTTGGTGGTTGGTTTTTTTTTTCCCCCTTTTGAACATTTGATGGTCTTCCCTGTCACCACCCCTTTGGTCATCCTCACATCTTGGGAGCTGGTCCCTTAATAATGAGTTTGGGTTAGTATCATCTGTTGCCTCGTTTTAAAGACCAGACTGTCATATTTCTGCATAAATTACCTTGATCTGGCTTGAAGCTGATCTCCATGGTAGGTAGGCAGGCTTTGCTGCATTTTTTTTCCTGTTATTTTAAAGTCATAGATGTTTATTTTAATGTAATTAAAGGTGAGTAACACTTCTACTGAGACTATGTAGAGGAAAAAGACCAGTTATCTATGTCATTGAGAGATGTCCTGTTATTCAGTTAAGGTGTTGCAGCTTTGTACAAGACTCCATCATTTCAAGGAGTCTTTTCTTAGAGTGTCCGTGTGGCGGCCTGGTTGCAGCAGTGGGATTTTATGAACACTTTGGAATTAAAACCCAACTGTGATGGTGGTGCTGGGTCAGAGCACAGATGCAGTGGCTTAATTTCCATCCCACATGCACTTGCAAATCCCAGAATCTTTTTGCCCCCCAAGTTTCACTGTGCTGCACTCATGCACCAGCCCATCTCAACTGTACAGCAGAGGATTGCTGTGAAGCTCTTTTCCTTTCAGATCTTGTGGTCCTGCTAGAAGTTCTTTTAAACAATGGGAGGGAATGGGATTACTGGGAGGAGTTTGTGTGTTTTGCAAATTGCTAACAGTCCCTGTGTTTCTTCTCATTGCCTTATCCTCCTGGCCACACTGGAAGCTCTTGTGTTGTTTTTTAAGGCTTATTGTCCATGAAGCTAATGTTCCCCTTCCTGATGTTTCAACACTGCAGTCCCTGGCTGTCCTAGCATCCTTGTCTTGAGTTAGCTGATGGTACAAATGGCACAGCAAATATATATCTTTGAATCAGCATAAAGACAACCAGATGGCTGGCTTCTTGAACAGCAGTTGCAGGAGGCGGCTTACGATGCTTGGAAACAGCTGTAATGAGCTTTCCTTTGCATGGTCACTTGTTCTGGTTTCTTTCCTATCTTGCCCTTCTCTGCCTCATCTTCACTCTCTGAAGTTTTAATCACATGATTTCTCTTTTCAAATTGTGTTCTGGGAATTTGACATCTAATGGACTACACTCATCCCTCATTAAATTAAATGAATTTGTAGCAGGGCTGAATATAGTCCAATATATGATGCTACTCTTTCTTGAGAATCTCCCTAGCAAAAGTACTTTGCAAATCTGGGAAAAGAGATTCCAGTATAATCCATCTGGGTTTTGTCTTCTACCCACAGGATTTGCTTGCAAGAACCTCTACTGTTTCCCTGTCTGACACCAAGCTACTATGTGGATCCTTCATGCATTGTTTTAAAAGATCACGCACAGCAGGCAGGAATTGCAAACTTGTGGCAGTTTTCTTTAAAAATCAAGAACCATATTATTAATTCTTTAATCTTAGTGGCAAGTATGACATTATCAGTGAAAGCAAAGGACAGAATTCAGTAAACAGATTTACGAAAGGCTGTGTGTTGAGAAGGGGTAGTGCAACAGCTGCTGTTTGGAATTTCCAAATCAGTTAGCTGTGGCAAAATGAATTTAGGGTCGAATCATGCTCAGCAAAAGGGGACTGAATCCTCATCTTTAGGTTATGTTATGGAGAAAGGAGTGGTAAGGACCCGTCTGAGGGGGAGAGCAGGCCTCAAGGAGAAAAGGAAAGGGAAATGGAATCTAGGTAAGCTTAGAGGTAGGTATTTTGAGTTCAGCCTCCATGAACCGGGCAAGGACATTGTTTTCTATATGAATCATTTGATATAGATTGATATATATCTGTATCATTTGCTCCCCCTTCCCCTCACCAATTATGTTCCTATAGTGCTTACAAAAAAACATTTAGGGACTAAACTATATGATGAAGGAGAAAGCCTTCATAAAAGTCACCAGACTAAACTCTGAGCCCAATAACCTAAAGACATTTATGGGCCAAGCTTTCGTTTCCTTCCTGGAGTACATATGCTGCACACGGGGGCTAAGGAGCGGAGCGAGTTAAAGGTAACAGCAGTAGAGTAGACAGTGGTGGTGGAGCTCTTGATGGGTTTCAGTGGAGCCCTTTTGGGACAGGCTGCGCCTGCAAAGGGCATGCAAGCCATTGGCAGGGTGGAATCAGTCATCTTTTGAACAGAGATGAGTGCAGCTCAGCTGGGAACCCAGGGACTGATGAAAACCAATGCCCTAAAGCAGATCTGAAAATATGTAATAGAGAAGAACTAAAATGAGCGTGAGGAAAAAGGAGGGGTGCATCTAGCAGAGCTTCCTGAATCTAGGCGTTGCTTGTCCTGCTCATTCCATTTGCTCCAGCAGCGTGTCTCCCTGGTGTTGTGGCAAACTGCTTCCCATGAGCAGCTTGGGTCCCTCTTCCCAGATGGACTGCAGATCTCAGAGGGGACAATGTTTCCTAATCTGCAGCTTTAATGCCCCCCTGGATAGCCCTAAAACAAATCAAGCTCTGTGTGGAGGTCAGAAAATACAGTGCAAGCTTGCACAGGCCAGTTAGGACTGCACATCCACTTGCTGTCATCACAATATAGCCAGCTTGGAAGCAGCAGTGAAATGTAATTGGGATAGGATATGAGCAAAGGGGACAATTTGCTTTTCCCACGCGTGCTTACTTTTTGTTTTCATATAGTATTTATTTCTGACTTTGAAGCAATTCCTTGTGTTTTGTTCCAGTCTTGACCACATGGCTTCAGCAGCTCCCATGTCTCCTGTTGCTGATGTTCTAAATGATGTAGCCATGAACAAAATACTATTTTTTTTCTTTTAGTGTACCCTTTTTAATTGGTCTAAAGGCTAAATTTTGAAAGCCATTGCTCATTTGCATAGTGAACTTGATGATAAAAAGCAAGTTTGCTTATTTAATATTTGCTTTGATTTGATGATCAGTCATTGCTTTTAATTATTTTTTACCATTTCCACATGAGTGATCAGGAAATGAACTGCTGTCTCTCACTTTCAGCAAGTTAAAAAGAGCCTAACTATGGTATTTCCTTATTGACATTTTCCTTGCCCCTGTGCAGAATCTTTTAAGATGTTGTTCCTCTTGAGTTGCCCGCCTCACAGCTTGAGTGATGCCCCAGCTTTTAAAAATGTTTCCCTTCTGACTTGCTGAGGTGATGAAGACAAGTAAAGTCATCCAGCATAAAAGGTATACATGAAGAAAACATGAATTGAAGGTGTGGGTCAAGTTACAATCCAAACAAGAAAAATATTAGAAACAGTTTTGGAGACTGAGGAGACCAGTCTTGTGGTACACATCTGCAATGAGAAATAATATCATCCTGGGATCCTGTGTGATGTTTATACACTGATAGCAAATCCTCTTAGAAGAAAAATAAAAATAATTGGCTTATTCTGCTCCTTTTTCTGCTGATGTTTTTCTTTCATCTTTTCATTCCTTTTCAAATCAGTAATGATTGTAAATCGCTCCTTGCCACAGAAAGTGCTGTTTTCGAAGAGCAGTGATTTGGTTCTTGTAATCTTATTTATTAGTTGTATTCAATAAGTGTCCAACCTATGCCTTAAATGCCTTTTTAAAAATAAACTAATAAACAGACCTTGATTGTTCTTTGATTGCATTGCAGATAAGCCACTGATGATACAAATATCATTAAGTTAATCAGCCTTCCTACAGAGGCGCTTCCAGCACAGACACCAAGCTCTGTAGTGTATCTGTCTTCTTGCAGACATTAGCTAAGATGATGAGCTGGAAGGTAGCCTTCTCTGTAGTTCTGCAAAGTTGGGCTTTCAGGGCTTTAACAGAGTGGCTGGCTTCACTGCAATTATTTGACTGATATGAGAGTGTCATGAGGGAGATTCATTTGTGCAAATAGTAAGATTTGCCAGAGTAGGACCAGAAACTGCTAGGCTTGGTTTAATTTATGGTGCTGATTGAAGAAAAATGGTATTTGGATTTTTTTACTTAATGTACTTTTTCTGCATGTTTTTAGATGTGAGTCTTGGTTTCTTTGAAGTCATGGGCATTTCGTCTTTAACAGTTAGGATCTGGGCACTGCAAAGCTGAATTGGAGTAATCGCTAGATACATCATGGCTGATCTTGCAGCACCTACACATGTACCTCGTTTTTGGTGGGTTTGTAGAGAAGTTGCTACAGAACTGAATGGAACTATGATACCCCTGGCAGAAAAATGTCTGAGGACTATCCTGCAAGACATTTTATGAAGCCAACTGTAGAGTGACAATGCAAGAGGGATGCAGGAATCCCTCTGCGTCATACCAGCATGTTTTAAAAGGCTCCTGAGCCTTCTGCAAGGCACAAGGTAGTATTTTCTGTTTGGATGACACAATAGCCACAGGCTTCTCCAGAAAGTGACATCTTCTGACCTGTGCTGGAGGTCAAAGTGAATGTAACACAAGTAGACCACATTCCACAAAGGTGATAATGCTGGTTGTCTCTGCATGGGGTATGTTAATAGGAAAACAACTGCAATGTTGTGTGGCTTTCTAAATCTTGCAGATCTTGAAAGATTACATTGGCTCTAAAGCAGATAAAATAAAGTACCTTGCAAATGTTGCTGCAGGGAGTTTGTCTCTTAATAGCCAAACCTAGATGATTTCTCGCATGTATTGTATTCTTCAGTCACTGTATTAATAGCATGATGTTGTTTATAAAACCCGTTTCTAGTCAAGTTGCCTTAGTTTAACCAAGAATGTTAAGTAATTTAAAATTAAAGGGAGTACTTATTTAACCGGCAAACAGCAGAAGGATGAACTCTTAGCATCATCCTGTTATATCCCAAGTGGAAGTGGAAAGGCAGCTTACAAGCCGCATGGGCTTGTGTCTGATATGTGAGCAGACTGGTGCTGTAGCTGTGTTCCACCGATAATACCTGTTAATCCATTTTTTGAGCAGAGACTTTTCTGGTGATGCATCAAACCCTGTGAAATCCTGTAGGTGACATAGTATTACCCTTGCGATTTGTGCTCTTCAGCAAAGGTCACCCCCAGGTAAGCCCAAACTTTTTAGTTTTAAGGCTGAAATTTTAGCTGCGTCTCTGACTTGCTGAAAACTGGAAGTGCTGCCTTCTTCCTTCTGATTTGAGGGCTCGTGACTTCGACTTTAGATGGTTTGGATGTCATAGCCAAAGGCTAATACATTCTTACAGCTGCTTTGCCTTGCCGCTGAGCTGGGGTGTAATTGGACTAGTTTTTCAGTGGTTCAGATGTCAGCTGGGTGTGGGCTGAAGTTCACTGCTACGATTTATTTCAAAGGTCTTCAGAGCTGGGCTTCTAGGCCTTATTTAGGTATTGAAGTCAGTGCAGTGATTTTCTTCAGTGCGCTGTTCCTGCTGCATTCGCAGTTGATTGAAAGGTCTGGGGAGAACTATTGGGAGATGTGCATCCTCTGAAGCCTCAATTCTGCGTACCCCGTGTAGCAGAGCTGGAAAGATTTGTTCTAATGGTTGAGAAGAGTATTTCTCAGGGCTAAGATAGTATTTAATGCTCCTCTCAGCTTCTTACTAGTTGAAAATTAAGAACTCCGAGCACTTTCATTTTTACTGTGTTTTTTCATTTGACTTAAAAAAAATCACTGTGGATGTGCTGACCAGCCACTTTTTTTTTTTTTTTTTCCCCCTAAGGAAATGGGAGCTTTTAACATGCTCTCATGTGTGTCTGATTTACACTAGGGTTTGAGAATTGAGACTGGCATGATTCTAATCTACTGCTGTGCTCCTCCAGGGGTTTCTTCTGCAGATGTGGTGTGGGAAGATCTGGTGACTCTTTCTGCTTAAGGAAAGCAATGAATGGCAGCAGAAGTGCTTGTGATCCACCAGTAGACTCAGAAAGGCAACAGTTAGTCCATTCCTATTTAGAAATAGTCTTTACAGCCATCGTAATTGCAAAATATTATTTTTAAGGGAGAAAGAAATGTATGAAAGGTAAAGAAAAGAGTCTAACATAAAAATTGAAACTTAGTTCTGTTTTATATCTGGCCATTGAAAAACGTACTCGCTACTTTTAAATCCTTTTGAAACAGGTATCAGTGTACCAGGCTGCGTACGACCCAGAGGCACCCAACTCTGGGGCTCCTCCTGGTGGTTTCACCCTCGACCTCGTCGGCTGAGCCTGCAACCTGGCTTCTCCAGGATAACCGGACCTTCTCTCACCAGTTTGTAAATGCTTCAGTTGGCAAACAAACATCTAAAACTTCAGAGGCTTCTATAAATATGTAAATAGAAGTGAAATATTTTTCACAGTATTGCTTTTAACTGTTATAGTAAGAAATGCTCCCAAAATCCAAAGGCAGGCTTTAATACACAACACAGGTTTTGGTTTTTATTTCTCTTTTTAAAAATACTTGGATAGTTGCAGGGAATGACAGAAAGAATACAGGTGAATGGAAACAATCTATATATATTGCATGTGGCTTAATGTACCTGTAGGCTCTTTTTTGATGAGTAAGAGCTAAATAAACTTTGTGTAAAACACCAGATGGAGAAGTTCTCCATGCTCGATTTGGGATTACCCATCTGTAATGAAGCTGCCTCTTGTACCACTCAGCAAGGTGACCACTGAGTAAGATGGCAGGTGTCCTGGGGTCAGGAAAGAAATGCTGCCGCCAGTATAGCCAGCGTCCTCTCTTCCCTCATGTTAACTCAGCAGCTCGGGGCTCCGATGTAGCTGCATAACTGGGTGGTTTTGCCTTGTCCTAATCCTGATTTACCCAAAATGAGCTTGGTGACATCAGCAGAGCAATCAGCAAGGAAAGAACTGTGTTATCCAGTAGCTTGGTCATTGTCCTCGCTGCAGCTGGAGCAGCAGAAGCTGTGGTATGTGACTTGTGTAAGGTGTTGAGCTGCTTTGATTTTTCTCTGAAGAGAAAAAGAATTCCCTTTGAAATGCTGGGGTTTTCAGAAGGATACTGAAATACAGCACTGTCTCGGTGTGATCAGCAGCTGCAGTAGCTTTGGTACCAAGTTATGATGAAAAACAGATTCCATTGCAACTGATCCACTACTAGAAATATGAATCGTATCTCTTTCTACCAGTGGTTTTTCATACCCTTTCTGGCTCTTCATGGTATTATCTTGTTTGACAAATACCCTCAGATTGTATAAAATGAATGCTTTATGGAATTTGTGGTGCAGCTCTTAGGAAATAAGAAGCATATTTATGAAGTCTCCTTTTGCACATGCAAAGTACGTGCCTAGATATGGACGTACGAGCACGTAACATTTGCACGTGTTTTAAACATGCGCATGATTAAAGATTAATTATCTGCCCTGAGTGTGGTGCAGAGGTCTGTTTACACTGCACAGTGTGATGGAGTCTGTACGGGGGATACTGTTACTGAGCATGGAGCTCCCTCTGGTCTCCTTACTGCTCTGGAAATGAGTCTGTGTTGATTACAGCCCTAACAGCCAGCTGGTAGGGGCCAAGTGCTGCACATTGGCGTCTTCTTTCTGCCCATTTCTGGTCTCCAGATGAAGATCGTGGTGCCTTCTTTTGCTTCTCTGCTGTGATATGGGCAGATGACATAAATTCTTGAATGAGGTTTGTGCACAGCCATACTCTAAGTGACCTGGATGGCTTTTTTCACATTCAGAGGTTCTGGTGCTCTCTAGGCCGGCTGGTTAGTTTTAATGATTCCATTTGGATCTGATGGTCCCATGCACTTATTTGTTTCCCCATGGTATCTGTGTGTGTGATTTGGCTGTGATGTCTTACCTTTATTCTATGTTCATTAACTGTGCCAACCTTAGAGATGTTTCTGTTTCTGGATTTCTCCAAACTTCTTCAGCATGGTCACCTTCAACTTCCCATGCATGGTGACCTAAAATAGCATCATATGTCTCTGAATTGACTTGCCTGAATACAGTTTTGGCCCATAATAAATAATAGAGAGCATTTTTGATGCACACATTGTGAGGAAAAACACACAGAAAATGGAAAAATAGCCACACTGAATGGTGTTTCCAAGTCAATTAGAGATGTGTATGCCAGCTAGGTCTGTGCTGTGCTCAAACTTGAGAAGACTTATGAGGCATCCACCTGACAGAGATGATGCTGACACTGAAGGACAGGCTTTATTTGAGGATTGTGCTTTAGAATTGTATGGCAGATACAAGTGTGGTTTTTTGTGGGTGAGGTTTTTTTTTTTTTAATCTTTTGTTAAAGTTTTAATTCTGCAGTTAACTTTACTTCCATCCATTTAATGGTTTATGGAGTTGTCCAAACCTTACAGTGTGTTTATAGCGTCACGGTGATATTACAGAGATTAAAGGCAGGTTTTCTTTCCATATTTTTATCTGTGCCTGCATACCTCATTTGGTAATTACTTGTAATTGTTCAAGGATCTTCAAGTTTTACATTTCCCTACTTTCAAAGTAACTGTAAGAACATTTATAAACGGAAAACTAATTGTTTAATCACTTGACTTGTGATTTCTTGGAAGAAAAGACATCTTGCTGTGGTACAGCACAGCACCGACATCTACCACCTTAAGTGGCAGACAAGACCACCTTAGCTCTGTGCAATTATTTCTGTACTACAAGTGCAAGTTATGATAAAACATAGATCACTGTGTCAGCCAGATGCAATCTGATTTGGATAATTTCATCCAACTAACCTGTTGATCTTACTCTATGCTATTTTTGTCACAAAGGTTGTGCTTGAAGAGCCTAGAAGTAGTGTTGTAACTACAAGGTGTAGTGGACTCAAACTTTTTTATTTTAAATATATGAGTTAATGTGGCTGGTTTCCAGTGTTTCATAATTAAACAGAAGTCTAGGAGATGTTTGGGGATGACTAGAGCTTATCCAGGATCTTTATAGCTCCCTGAAGACAGAGATTAAAATATCTGTATTTTTCGATTTTGTGTTTGTTTATATTTTTTTCCTCTATATGCAGCCGACTTCCCATATCTCAGTTACAAGAATCAGTGGGTTTTTGGGCATTGTTTCTGTTATAAAAAGAGTGGTAGTTCTAAATGCCTTCTGAGCCAAAGGTCTTATTTGACTTTGTGACCTGGGTGCAATTTAAAGTAAATTATAATATTCTGTGACTTCTTAGATTTTGGCTCATAGTCTTTAGATGCTTTCATTCCTGCACCTGTCATCCATTAGGAGACCTCCTTCTGTGATCTTTCATCGTTCAGAATATATGATGATTTTCTTAAACACTTTTGCTAATTGGGAGTGACTCTTGCTTTAAAATATATGGCACTATTTGTAAATACCAGACGTTGGGCAAGCTTTAAATAAATACATGCAATTTGAGAGGAATTCTTGAAAAATGTAAAGCCACTATAAAATTGAATGACAACCATAAGGGCCCTGCTCTATACAGGGCAGACTAAGCATGATGTTCCGTGAGTAAGCTTGCTGAAACAAACCGTGTCACATGCTCTTCATTACAAGAGAGAGATCTGTTGGTGTCAGTCCTTATCCTTCAGCATGCTACCTGTCATTACACTTTAATGGCAAAGTGCACTGATTATAGTATTTGACAGTTTGGTAAAAAGAGCACCATTTAAATTTTATAGAAATAAATCCCTCCTAATGTAAGGTCCCAATTACTGTGTGTACTGCTCTGCATAGCAACATGGAAAAGATGGAAATGGGTTTGTGTTTGATTAAAATCAATGGAGATGTGAGAATGAGTCCCACAAATATTTTTATGCATCACAATTTTTGTTGTCTTTCTTGTTAGAAGCTAAGCTCAGTACTTGGTGTTTGCATGCTTTCTAATAATCTAGCTTGAATTTCCATATTCACATCACAAGAGAGTTCTTTCAGAACCATGAGTAGCTGGTTGGAAAACCAGAAATTTAAAGAAAGGCATAGCTTTGGTTAGAACAGTGGTATCTCACACTGTGTGAACTCACCTGTTGTTTAAAAAAACCCTATGAAGTGGCCAACCATAACATGCCATACCTAGGTAGAAAATCCTGAGTCAAGCATTGACTTGCATCCTTAAATCTTATGTGGGCTTAGGCCAGACTTCAAATCTCTAATGGGCTGTATTGCTTTGCAGGTATGACCCTTTTCAAATACCGCAGGACACTAGCATAGCTAAGAATGCTACCATTCCCTGGTGGATTTTCCTTGGAGATTTTTATTGTTAGCTCTAAGGAACAAGATGGAGTGGCGGGGGTGGTGTGGGGTGGTGGGGAATCTCATTTAAAGGTTCAGGTTTTTGAATGTTCAGGCCAATCTACAATAGAATTGCAAAGCGGATTGTTTGGCTGCTAACAGTTATTCTGAAAGTGTAAATATTATCCAATAGACGGGAAAGTTGCAAATTTTTTGGTACTGGATTTTTGACCTAGTAACTATTATGGTCTTACTTGTGAAAGAGTATTTATGGACTCTCAAAATGCTTGTATCATTTGGCTGCTGTACACACAAATCGATTCTGCATGCTAAAAAGTCCTTCCTTGAATTTTCTTCCTAGTTAAAAGTGCTGTTCCTCAATCAAATGTTCCTTCAGTCCCTATACACTTGGAGTTTCCTATGAGAAGTCATAAATAGATTTATCATTTCTGGGTCCTTTTATGGGAAGTGTCATTAACTTGATTACCTATGAGGCCCAAACATGCAAAACTTTTTCAATTGGTTGAACCAATAAGAAAAGTTTCATAAATAACTAACGTTTCTAACTCAGCTGAAAAAGCTGGAGATTGAAACTACAGGGCAAAAATATTTCTATTGAACAAAATAGCTAATGCTACAAAAGAGCTTACTGGATGAAATTGCTTAAATGGTGATTTGCTGAAGGATATGGAATTAGGAAGTAAAGTTGGTAAAGTGAAAAAAGCTGCTAAAAACTGATGGAAAACCAAAGGTATTTGCAACACTAGGCCAGGATGTTTCTATCCTGTGCCTCCAGCTCTGGAAAAAGTCCTTCAGTAAAGCACATGGTGCTTTCTACCAGCAACAGAGTAAATCTGTTTTGTGGGCTGAAATTAATGAAGTCCAGTGATGAATCCAAAACAGAAAAAAACCTAAAAGCTTGAGGGATAAACAGTGATAAATGTATGTTTTTAACAGATGTATTGATGTGCTACATCTCTTACTGGGTTGCTTGGTTTGGACAGTCCCTTGGCAGCATAGGTGGTTATATATGCCACAATCGAGATGGTATTCAGGGGAAGGTACCATCCCAGACTGAAATCCAAACCAAATCCACATCCTGGTGGCTCTCTTGGACAATCCTGTCATTCCAGGCCTGCTCAGCAAAGCCTGGATGTCCTATCAATACAGCTGGCATAGCTTGAGGGTGCTTCCTGTTTACAAGGTAGTAACCTTGTTCTTGGCTAAATAAACACTTCGGTCTTTCAGTTTATGTAGCCTGTGTTACAGTTGTTAACAAGAGGCACCCTCGAGCTATATAGTAGCTTTATATCGAGATTTCCCATGATCAGATCTTTTACTGTTTTTTACAGAATTACACAGAGAAGTGAGATGACCACACTGGTAAGGAGCATGGACCTGAGCACGGTTCCGCCCATGCTGCCACAGACCCCTCAGACAAGCTGTGCCCAAATAGCTGGAGGCATTTTGCTAGGTGATTTCATGAGGAGCTAAATGCAGTCTTGCTCTCTTCTAGCCTTTCTGTGCCATGGATCTGTATGGTGAGAGGGAATGTGAAGAGGGGAGCAGCATACTGCTGCTTGCAAGGACTGCAAGAAGATTAAGCTAAAAAACTGGGAGATGTCTCAACTTCAGTAGGCGTACCTGAGCTACCTGGATGGCTAGTTTTATTATATTGTGAATTCTGACAAATCTGCTGGAAAACAGTGTAATTCAAAATGCAGCATGACATCATGTAAGAGGTGCCGGAGGCAAGACCTGATGTAGTTGATTCCGGGTGCATGTCTTACCTAGTTCTTGTTCAGGTCAACACCTGCTGCAAGGTTTTTGTGAAGCTGGAGCACAGACTGTGCTTACGAGCACTGAGCTCCAGGAAGCTGTGTGAACGCAGGGAACCAAAACTTGTCTATTTTCAAAATGTGGTAATTAACATTCATTTTCAGACCAACTTTCGTGTTCTTATAGGAGCTGCTTGGTCTCCGGAAGACACAAAAAGAGGAAAAGGCAGGACTGGAATGGCATGTGGGAACAGAAGTACCAAACAGCTGAGCAGGGTTGGAATAGCAGTTTTTACAGGCTGACTCTGCAGTCAGGGGAAATGGAGGTGCCAAATCTGCAACCTCTTATGTCATTAGGATGAACTGTAATGAGTCAAGTCTCTTTTGTAGCAGGGCAAACTGAGCAGCTCTGGCTTTGGCATCTGGCCACTTCTGGCTAGGAAAGCTGTTAAGGCAGCAGCTGACAAATCGTCCTGGTAGTGCGGTGGGATAGTAGAAGAAACTTAGCAGGTCTGAAGCTCAGGTGACTCGTATCTGAAACACTACCTGCACAGCTGAAACCTCTCCTTCTCAGAGCTGTGGCATGATTGCTTTGAGCTTGGTACCATGCGAGAAAAACAGCTGCTCTTTAGTCTGTTGGTACTTACGTGGTATGTGTTTGGGACAGATCTTAGCAAGTGCTGTACCTGGCTTTCTTTGCACTGCTTCACTTGTTATTGTTTTGTTCTTTCATGTCCTGTGTGCTCAACAGACTTAAAACAAGGCATGAAAATGAAACATCTTCCCCTCTTGCTTGGACATTATGTTTCTAGCAGTGTGCGGACTTTTCTGAAACATGATGGGAGCTGTATGAGATGGTAGGCATTAAGGCTTGGGACACCAGAGAAATGGCAAGGCTTTGACTGTCTAGAAAATAATCATCCTCCATCAGTGGAGCACACTTATGTCAGTAACTGTTGTGCTTTGAGTCTAAATACATGCTTCTCCTTCTCTACCCCCGCTACCCCACCGCCACCCTGCACTTTTTTTTCAAGTAATTGCTAATAGTTTAAAACAGGTTATTAGCCAAAATTTTTAAGAGCTGCAAACAGACTTACTGGCAAGTTTTCAGATCTCTTATGGCAATCGAAAGCAGCTGATGCATGTTTTGAAATCTATTTGCAGACTGCCAGAACTTATGACTCAATTAATAAAACAAACGTGCCTATGAACTGCAGCATAACCCTTTTGACCTTAATAAAGTCCTAAATCTTTAGTGAATCTGTTTCAGGATTTCAAATCTACACACAACTAATATTTGCACATTCTTGCAGAACTGTATTGCCTTGCCATGCTACTGTTATACCCTTTGCTAAGCTTATGACCCTTGCATGCACACACCCTTTCCAGATGACTGGCAATTTGGAAAGCCTCATCAGGCAAAAGGTTATGTTTCTGTGCCCTGTTACTTGATATAACCTCTGACTAATTGCCACTTAGGACAGAGCAAGCTGCTCCTACTCCTTGAACAGTGCAAACACTGGTGACATGGAAGGGTTTGCCATCTCTGTGCTGCCCTGTGTGCCAGACCAGCTTCCTCATTCAGCTGCCATGCAGAAGAGAGTGCAGCATCCCATTCCCCCTTCCATGCAGGCTGGCAGAGTGGCAGGAGACATCTGGCACTCCTTTAAGGTTGGTATGCTTGGTCCCCAGATTCAGAGGCTTTTCTGGAGCAGGGTGACCCTGATATTTTAAGGCACCATGGGAATATTCCCTGCCAACTGTGTGATGTTGCTGAGTCTGAAGCCCAGTCTCCAAGCAATTGCTCTTTTGCTAGTGGAGAGACAGGTATCTAACTGTGCAGCTAGACTAATGCTGGCTTGTATTTCTGTGCAGAGAGAGACCTTGGTCTTGTGTCTGCACTGAGATGTGCATTGCAGGCATTCAAGAAGGGTTTCTTGGCATTTTAAACAGGTACAGAAATGCTACTGATTGGAAAGACACCTCCAAGGTTTTGAGTTGTTAGTGTGTTTTTGTTATTTTCTGGAAGGGGATAAAAGATTAAGTGGAAGATACAACTTTTGTGAGGGATCCTGCCAGCCTCCTTCACTCTTTAAAACCTCATTGTAGCTATGAGTGTTCAGCTTGTAAAAGGTGGGGAGCATCACTGATAGTCTCTGCTGCATCACTTCAGTCCTGAAGCCATGTCAGTGCAAGGTGCCAGGGAAGGGAGGCTGGTGGAGCTGTTTCTTGAGATCCAGATGAGCCTTCAGCAGAAGAGGGTGCAAAGGTCTGTACTTCCTCAGCTGCAGCTCAGCCTTTTTCTCCTGTGCCCATGGAGCACAGCAATGACTGCAGTTTTCCTAGAGATGCTGCCGCCAGTTCTCAAGGTGACAGAGGGCATCTGAAGGGGAATGCTGGTGCGTTTGCTCCACAGTGTCTTCAGATGGAGGGTTTGGATGAACTCCTGGAACACAGTAACTAAGTAGTCGACATCAACACAGACTATTAAAAATCTGATTTGTACAGTACCCAGTCTCTCAAGGACTTTAATAAACAGAAAGGCATTGCTTCCCGGGAGAGCTGAGCAGGCTGGAACAGAAAATTAAGTGTAACAATACTGCTGTCTGCACGTTGTCTCTTTCTCCTCATGGTAAGTGCTCTCCTTACAAATCTTCCACCCTAACTTTTTTGCAAATATGTGAATGTTCAGCTTGCCAGGGATACCTACAGTCTTGACAATGTCAGCATGGTCAGATAATTCACCGGTCTTAGTATACAGTTTTCTTGTTAACTTATTATCCTGGTTAAAACTACTTTTGCAAATATGAATTAGCTTTTGTAGTCAGATCATAAGAACATTTTAATGCTCTATCAGAGGAGAAGGAAGGTGATTTAAGGATTGAAGGAGGGACCTAAATGAGTTGCCATACTGTGACTGAATTGTTCCACTGTTTTGACTTAAATCTCATTCTTACCTTCATTTTCTGCATGAATTGACTTGAGAGTACAGCCCTCATAGATTTATGTCAGCCTGGGGAGGCTGGTTGACTTTGGCTTAGACATAGTTATCCAGGCTGGCTAAGTCTGATCTCTTGCAACCTCCTTCCCTCCTTTTGCTAAGGAACAAGAGGCTGGGCAGCTGCCAATGGGTACAGCGTCTTTCTCTATTGCATTCTTCTGGATGATGATATTATTTCAGCCAGGAGGCTGCATTTGGGCCCCAGTGAATGACCTGTCAGGCAAAAGAAACTTTTATTCCTTGGTTATTGCTCCATCCCCATGACCTCTCCTGGCCAAACTGCAAGGGGTGAACTCAGGAATTGCTTAGCGTGTGGCTGTGTAAGGACCGAGCAAGGGTAACCGTTCCTGGACGAGGGTAGCAAACATACCCAGGACAGCTTCTGAAAGGGACTTCTCTGGGGTTTCCCAGACGCAGTAGAGGAAAGGCAATGAAGGGCAGATCCTCTCCTCATCCTCCTTACCTAAGCATCTAAGGGTGTAAGTCAGTCCAGGAGAGAAATGGAGGCATCCAAGCTGGCAAACCATGCATGCATCGACCCCGCAGGACCTGTGGAGATTTGTCTTTGGCTGTGCAGGATTTTCTTAGGTCACTGTTTAGTCCCAAATTGTACAAACTATATAAGCAGCAGTGATGGGCTCAGGACCCCATAAGACCAAGGGAGTAGGTGGCCAGCTCAGAGTCTGTAAAGAGTTTGTTGCTTTCCGAATGAAGTGGGGCAAAATAGAAAATGAGAAGTTTCTGAAACAGCAAAGTTTTATTTTGATTATTTTAATTTTACTGAAAGAACAGTCTGATTTGGAGACAGGAAAAGATGGGTTTTGGAGACAAAACGTGAAGACTAGCTCACTCTTTTAGCTTGTTCCTAGGAAAATCAGACGTGGTCATCTAGTACATATATAAGATCGTACCATAATTCAAATCAGACGGAACCTCATACGTGTGTACAAACCCCAATCCTTCCCTATTCTCTTCCTCAGTATATTTTGAATGAGAGAACCAAATTCAGATGCATTTTGACAAGATTGGAGTGGCTTCAAAGACACCAGATTTCTGTATGTTTTTATAAAAGAAGCTGACATTTTATATAATTTGACATTTTATTACTTTTTTCACTTTAAATAAAAAAAAAAAAAAAGAAAAAGCTGAAGCAAAGTTAAATTCCATGCAAGTTCTGGACAGAATGTTTCTGCCACGTCTCCACGGGGACGTCCCTGGGGATGAGGGACATTTGGGTGCCATCTCCCCCTGCAAGAGACAGCTGCCGTGTGCAGGTAGACGGGTGCCACGAGCAATGCTGCCCTCTCGTGCTGACACTAGAAGAGCCCGTCACCGTGCCAGGCCTGCCGCCGCAGGCTGTGCGGGCAGCGCCGGCTGCAGAGAGGGGTGGCCGTCTGGGTCAAGCCCTGCCGGTGCGGCTGCCGTCGCTGTGTACGGTAGCTTTTGCTTGAACTGCACTATTATTTTTAATAAAGGCAGAAGCGGCCAGAGCAGGATGCTGAATGCTCGTTGTAAGTTGTTACAGAGTTCAGTTCAGCCTAGTCCCAGGTTCCTTTTGCTTGAGGGGAGCCTTAGGTCTAAAACAGGGACAATAACCATTATCCTTGCCCTTTTAGCTCCTGAGCTGCTTTGACTGTAGGTCCTTTGGATCTCGTAATAGCTGTGGAGTAGCAAGCACAGTGCATGGCAATTCTGGCCGTGGACTCCTAACAGTCTACTAACTAAAATATAAAAATTTGCAGCACGGTGGATAGATTATATTGTCTTAAGCAGTTAAAACCTTGAGGTGGTTTAAAGGGAAGGACTGAAGTAGAAAATGAAAGAGCTGCTTTTCAGTTACAGTAAGTCCAATCAGTCCTGCCAGTTGTAACTTTCCATAGGTGTCTGCTTGGAGACTCCCTGAGCAACTCACTGCTTTGTTTTTACAAGTTATGGTTTCCAACGATCCTGAACTCTTCTTAAAAGGAGGCTTGCAATAATTTATGTATGTCCGTGGGGCTGATAATTGTAAAAATAAAATGGATTTTACAAACTAAACAACTACTTAAAGTATCCCCTGAACTCTGTATTAAAAAAAAATAAATAGTAAAAAGTCAAGCTTGATCCATAAGCTGACAATAGTAAGGAAATTCAGACATGAGCAGGGAAGTGTTCCATATGTTCTCCAATACCTAGGCACAACTGGGTGCCTCTTTAATGATGAGCTGAATGCTCCCTGTTGTTACTAGGTACTGCAGAACATATGGTGTGTTTTTCCCCTTAACTGTGAATTTCCTTGCTTTTGTCAGTAGGTGTCTTAACTCTATTGTGTTTTAATATAGTGTTTGTGCCTCTGAGCATAGTCCAAATTTGATCTTGGGCAAATTGGAGGGTAGATACAGCTGCTGATTATCTCATATTCTTCTTGAAAATGTATTTCAATACATAATCTGTATCTATATAGACACACCTTGTAATTGTTAATAAGGGCCCTCTGAGAGTTTAAAAATCATTTCACTGTGCTCCAAACTTAGCATGGATGATAAATGACCATTTAGTTGCCAATATAGCACAATATTTCAATTTCCTGCCTTCACAGAGGTATTCCAAAGGTTGAATGGAGTTCATACTCACAGTATGTGTTGTCTAGAACTCTATGATCTCTTGCTGGCAAACTTTAACCAAAACCTTTTCAATTAACTAAACGCATTCCTCATGGAAGCCAGCCAACCTAATGCTGGACAAGTAAAGTTTCAGCGATATTTTGCAATAACCTCCCCCTGCTCCTGACTCTGGGTAAGTGTAGCCAGGGTGAGTGTATTAGTGGATATGTAAACTGTGTGACGGATCAAAACATTAATGTAACGTTGAACTAAATTTTACTTTATGACAGTGATGTAACTCCAGTGTAGGTTTCTTCAGTTTTGCTGGGATCCTGATTTACATGGTGTAACTGAATAAAATCTGGCCTACAATCAGCAAAGCAGAGATCATACTAACAAAAGCACGGGATACTGAGGTATTAACTTTAACCAAACTGGATCAGTGTCTGAGGTTTGGTTCTGGTCCTATTTGGTAATATGCACATTGGGGATTTGTTTTAGTAGCTACGCTGTTGATTACTGGAACTATAGGCAGTAAAGGGACTGAGGAATACCTCAGCTCTCTTATGAAATGGCAAGAGAAAAACCCTCCCAGCGCTTTTTAAATAAAAGACGTGGCCTCTGCCACTGAAATTCCCCGAGAATTGTCTTGAAGCAGCATTCTGCATAAATAGCACTGTGGGCTTGCCCTGTGCATGTGCTCTTGTGTAGCACGTGTTGTTGACGGCTCTTGGAGACAAGTAACTGGGCTGGAGGGACCTTTTGTCTGAGCTGGTTCAGCCATTTTTATGATCAATATTTGCTGCAGTGATTACCAGGAATATTTGTAAAGGACAGTTTGGTCTGGAGGCAGAACTCCAAATTGTCTTCGTTTAAGTACTTATCAAATTCATTTGCATCAATATGAAAGTGTCAGCCCAAACAGCTTCTTATTCAGACAATGCTTCTTGCTGAATATTTTCAGTGGAAGAGAGCATAAAGATACCAAATAGCATGTATGGATGGAGGACATGCCTCTCTCTCCCAAATAAACTGTTCATCAGTTCTGCTCTGTCTTGTCATAACCTGGACCTACCATGGCTTCTGGACTCAGAGTCAGATGGTTGACCTCATCTAACTGAGCTGGACAGGTAACACAAACTGGTGTCTGTGTCTTTATACTAAGGCATGTTGTCATTATCCGTTAATATGTAGTGTGATCCCCTGTCCTTGTGTCCACGTGCATGTACATGGACAGAAATTGATTTTATGGAATAAAACCATTTGGAGCATGAAACACAGCAACTGCTAAACTGTGTGTAGCAACACCATGTGTGCAACCCCTTGTATAATTATCCCCCATCCCGACTGATTAACTATGTCTTAAGTAGAAGTAACCTCAAATGGAAGGTTCTCCAGCTGCATAGCATCCAATTGCAAAACACTGAAGAGGGCTGTTTTGCAGCTCTTTTCCTCTTTCCATAAATGCCTGTTTCCTTCTCTGTCTTACCTTGATTCCTCTGGATGCTTCTGGTTTATCCCACCCAACCGTGATTCTCCTGCATCTTTGGCCTGAGGATGTTATTTGTGCTGGTTGCAGTGTGTGCTGCTATCATCTTCCCAGCCTGCAAGCACCATGGGGCCCTCTCAGCTAGTGGCCACTATGTATTCTAGTCCGTCCTTTTTTGTTTCTTTGAGGGCATGTACCTTTTCAAAAGCAGAAATCACCATAGAAATTAGCCATATGCTGCAGCTGGACACACTGTGAGTCAGTCCTTTAGTATGTGTAGAAATCAATGTGTGACACACGCATACGCACACCAAAATGGCTCTTGTTTTGCCCATGGAAAGGTAATTTGCCTGTTTTCAGCTGGAGTCTGTATGAGCATTCTAATGAGCCATGACCACTTCTAATTTTGTGACTGGGTCAGCGAATATATTGCATAAGAGAGCTACCTAGAACTGACTGGGTTTTTATCACCATTCCTGTTTTTTTGTTTGGTTGGGTTTTGGTTTTTTTTTTAAGAACCCTTTTGTGTAGCTCAAAAACGGAGGAGGAAAGGGAAATGTTTGCTTGTTGCTTTGCAACAGTGCAGCTGGATCCCAGACCAGTGAGCTGTGTCTTTAAGGGAGTACAGACCCAGTAATCCAGTAAATACTGTGCGCTCTCATTGAATAATGCAATGGATAATTACTTGAAAGACCACACAAATGACTAAAGCTCAAAAGGGTGTGTTCTGTGCTGCAGGTTGGATGCAGCTGGGGGCAGGGTCCTTTGCTGGGGTCCAACTAAATTAAAGCGAGGAGGGCTCTGCTTCACCTGGCTCATTTAGAAGTGATGCATCATGCTGTTCGTGGTCTGGAAGGGTCATGAGACATTCCCAGGGACTTCAGGTCTCCTCATATTTTCAGAGGTCACTCTGGGTTGCATAAAACACCGAGAGGCTTTTGGTGCAGCATGTAAGAGATAGGGAAGAGTGTCTCAATGCAACAATTTTGCCACTTTCCATACAGGCTCACTGTAAAATCATAACTTGTGATCGGTGGCCAGCTATGCCATCCTAGGGAGCAGTTGTCTATTCCAACTGGCTTCAGGGATCTCTTGGGTTTTAATTTATTTATTTTTTCCAGTCCTTGATTTTATCCCTTCTATTTCTCCTAGACTCCCTCACCCCAGGCAACTTGTATCCCCACAGTGTCCTCCATGCTGATGAGAAAGAACTTATTTTCCCTGCAATCACTTTGTTCACTGTTATTACCCCTTGAAATCTTCTGGGTATCAATTTTTCCAGTTATTTATTTTTTCCTTAGCTATTTTCTCCTTAAACCCCCCTCAGCCTAGCTCATTTCTCAGCCAACACAACTTTTGTAACATGTCTGTGTGATGGGGAGAGCCTTCCATGGGTTTTGTTCCTTCCCATTGCCTTCCCTTAAGATAGGTTTTCACTTCTTTTTGAATGCTACCTGTTTGGCTTAAATAACCCCTTGAACCTTGCTGTTTTCCCATGCTAATTTTATTTTTCTTGCCTTCCATGTTTCTTTGAAAAGCTGCGCATTCCTTCTGGGACTCTATTATGGTTGCTTAAGTAGCCTCCATGCTGAGTTGAAGGATTTTAATTTCCTTACTTCTGACTTCAGGGCCTTTTTGACTAGCTTCCTCATTTTTTTTTTTTTTAAATCCCCTTTCTAAAGCTTAATGTCACAGTGCTAGGTTTTGTTGCATTCCCTCCCACAAGGACACTGAACTTAATTACACTATGCCCCTTTGTACTTAGTGATTCGGCTATAGTTAGTTCTTCAACTCACTTCTGCTTGTCATTTTCACCGCTAAAGGAGTACCATGTTGGGTTTTTTAAGCAAGAAATGTAACTTTCAACAGTTATTCCAGTTTACAATCCAAATGGGACATTTTGACAAAGAGCCCTACATCCTAGTGAATGTTGCCTCATCCAGTGCACTTCTCCAAAAATATATTACCTTGTCATGGCTGGGGTTGCTGTAGAACTGATACTACAGGTAGAGGGTTTGGGGGTTTGGTTTGGTAGAGAAGTCCAAAGACTAGAATTACTAGGTAGAATGACTATGGCAAAACTGCCTCTTCCCTAGTTCTGTATCTCAGTGGTACACGTAGGATTGATACAGATCCTTCCCATGGGTCTCTTTACTTCTGGATGTAGGACATTTTGGTTTGTTCTGTGGGCTTCTTGGAGTTTAAAGCCATTTCTGTGACTCTAAGGATAGATATCATGGGAATGCCACCCCTGCCACACAGTGTGAATGTGAGACTTAGGTGACTAACTCCTCACTTCAAGTCCTACAGAGCCAGTCCCACTACCTTCTCCTCTGTGAGTCCCTGTGACAGAATCAGAGATGGACAAGCCCCCAAGGCAATGGTTCCTAAATACTTAGCCTGCACATCTTAGAAATGTCAGAAAAATCTCCAGGCACATGACTTCAGGTATTAGTGACAAATTGTTTGAAAGGCTGGTACGTGGCTCATCAACTTTTGTCCTTCCATCCTGTCTCACCAGTCTGTGTTATTGAAGTCCCTAGACTGTTGACCAGGCTTTTCTATTTTGGCTACCCTCCCCCCTGTGCCCCCAGCAAAGTGCCCCCTCTGTTCTTATTTGGGATGTCCAGTCCCTCCTGGAGTTCGGCTAAATGGCAGCGTGAGGAAGAGCGATTGCTGGCGCTTGTTTGACCGCTGCACTCTGTTTTATTGACCACCTTTTGTGATGCTGAGCTGCATTGCTGGAGCGTCCCCCGGGAGGGCTGCCTGCCTATTGCAGGGCTCAGCTGTAATTTTTGCCTTCTCCTTTACAACCAGGTATCTTGTTACCTACACATAACTGACAGCCTGTCTCTGTCTGCCTTGTATGCTGTTTCCCCCCATTTTCTAGTTTAAATAACACCCTTGTACCTTGTCAGTTTTCTTATAAAAATCTTCTGATCCTATTTAGCTTTTTCCTATCCCAGAAGTCTACCAATACACAATATAGGGAAACCTTCTTTCTGCACAGTTCATCACCTTCAAGCACATTTAAACATCCTCACGTTCTTCTACTATAGCTGGCCCTAGGAGGACTTTTGAGAAGTCTGTTGCGGTGTCATCCTCCCCCTTACTACACAAATAACTCTCAGGTACCTTTGTACAATCATTTTATCAAACGGCCACTTTTGGAAGAGGAAGGTCAATCTAGAGCACTAGCAAGGGACTCCAAGCTAAGAGAGTAGAAAGAGTCTAAGTTGATTAAGACAGGCATTAACAAAGGGCATCAAGACAATGGTCTGAAGGAGAAAGGGACTTGTATCCCAGAATCTGCTTATGGCATCCAGGCATGTGTTCACACTGTAAAACTGAGATGGCAGCAAAGACCAATGCTGCTTTAAGGAGCTGAAGCCCAGGACTGAATCGCTAAAGATCGGTTGTCTCCTGCAGGAAAACCCCTATTGTGGGCAGTGTTTGAACATGGTGGCCCTGGGTTTTTTGATCAGACCTGTAGCAATTTGATTCTCTCCTTCCTTGTAGCAGATTGATATTTCCTATAGATTTCAGCTTGATGGCATTTCTCTTGCTATTCGTCTCCCTGCTGCTGTCTGTCTGTTGGTTCGCTCTTCCCCCGTCCAGTTCTGATAGCCATCACTTAGTGTACTGTTTCCCAGCCATGCTGGCAACCAAATGTGGAACTGCAGAGGGGCACCCAAGAGGCAAATCCAGAGTATTCATTGTTGGAAACCTGTTTGCCTCTGTTAAGTACCTGTCTCTGTCATTCTCCTCTATCCTGAACAAGAAAGTTGTTTCTTTTGGATTGTGGTAATACAGTTTTCACCTGCTTCTCTGCACCGAGAGTAGAGACACCTTGACTGTTATCTTGGGCATGAGTCTGATTTCTTTTTCTTCAAGGGAAGAAGCTGGCGTGGCTCCTTTTGAACAAAAGTTGTGCAGACCTTCCTGATCATGTTTCATGGTGAAGTTGTAGGAAAAGGCATTTTCCGTTTCTCTATGATAAACACTTAATTTTAACTCTCTGGATCCCCATACTGGCTTATCACAGGGGTTAGCTTAGTTTCCTGGAATTCTCCTTGATGTGTTAAGAAAATGTGAGTCTGTCTTATCTGTGCACCTGAACACCATAGAAAGGGTCCACAGCTAAACCTCAGCATGAGGGAACTGCAGATAACGAACTCAGTTAATTTATTCTAGTGAAGGTTCCTGAGAAAGGTTGGCCGTCCACTTGATTGCAATCCAGTGAGATCCCATCCTTGGTCTAAGCTAGATTTGCAAAACTCATTTTGCCCTGTCATGTCAATGGTCCAGTTCATTTAATGGAAGTTTTGTGCTTATTCAGGTTGGAAACTTGCCTCACGGGTCAGAAAGAGGAATGAAAGCCAGCAGCAAACATTTCAGTGTATAAAGTGACTCAAAGATCCCACCACAGGTACTTTGGAAGCAATCTCAGTCTGCTGAATTAATTCACTGCAGCAGTTTTCTGCAATTGATAATTAGCATGAAGGAAATTACTTTAGCATATCTTCATGACGTTTTTAAGATTTGCTTTCTGGGATGTGGAATGTGGTCAAAGTAACCAGGTTGTAATTTCATCTTCATTTTAAAGAATCTGCTGCCATAACTTTTGTAGAGTTTCAAGTGGGGAAAATGCAAATTTGGGGATGAATGTTAGGAACAAAAAGTTTTGTCTTGTATGTGAATTTTGAAGAGCATTCTTGTGGTAACACCTTACATTTGCAAGGTAATTATTGTAATAATTTGGTACGTGGAAGTGAAGAAAGCTTTAAAGATGGAAGACAAACGTAGCTGCAGATCACATTCTGACCCCATTTTCATGCCACTTGTCTCCCGGAATGTTCAAGATAGTGGCAAATACTTCCAAAATAGTTCAATGCATTAGACATTACCTGCTTTTGGAAGGGAAAAAAATGCACTTAGCAGAGGCAAACCTTTATTTAATTAGCCACAGTGTAAAGGTTTCTTGTATTCCTTTGCAGTTACACGGCCATGAGAGACTGCGGAGTACCTGAAGGGTAACTCCTACTGGGACTAATTCAGTCCAGACAGCTCCAAGTATGTTCATTAAGCTCTGGCTGGGTTTCACACAGGTGGGGAAGGTTAGAAGGCAACAGATAGAGAATGGTACTGATTGTGTTAAGCATAAAACACCATCTGTTTCACAAGTAAGTAGGGAACAAAATCGGCATGTCTTGAGGGATACTATCCTGCTGCTAGAAGTCAGTTCTCTTTTTTATTTATTTTTATTTTCTTGCTACATTTTCAAGCTTCAGTGTAAAGCAGCTAGAATGTAGAAACCGTAAGCTCATAAATCAGGGGGCTGCTGAAAAGATGCTGAAGTTTAAACTAGCATGGGGGGTTTCAGACCTGTGATAAGTCGGGAAGAGGAAATTTTAAATAAGTGTTATGCTTGGCATGAGAGAGGGAGAGGGTAAAATGAGGTTTAATTCCAAAAGTTTTAAAATAGAGAAGTATAGGCTTAAAAAATCAATTGATGTAATGGTAAAAATGCTCTTCCTTGACTACTGCTTCCTCTTCACTTTCTAGTGACCAAATAAGATCTTTAAAAAATGTGTTTGGAATTGCACAGTAAATATGTCAACATATTAACTACATTATTATTGAATTAGAAAACTTTCTTGAGGGTTGCTAGTTAAGAAGAAACATTATGAGCAGATGTAAGTGGCTGAATGCAGATGTGTCTGGGTGCTACAAAGCTTTGTGGACACTGTGAGCTTCTACTGTGGCCATATGGGGAAAGAGGCAACTTTCCTCCTTGCTTTGCTTGTAGAAAATTCTGCATGGGAAAAGCCATGCGTGGGATTGGGTAGCTGCAAGGGCTGCAAACCTCTGGTACCTTGGAACATCAAAATGCAAAATGATTTCTGCAGATCCTGAAGATGATTGTACTCACACCTTCAGAAATCACCTGTCCATGTGAAAAGCTTCTTTGAGAATTCAGAGACTGAACTTGTCAGTCCCATGTTTTTAAATTTTGGCTTAATATATATAATCCCCAAACTCTGCACTAATGGGAGTTAAAGTGCAAGTAATCAAGTAAGTTGTAAATTTTAACTGTCACAGCTGTATCAAAAGTTTAGTGGTATTTGGTACTTTTGTTAAAACCCCAAGTTCCAAAATCCTAAGGAACCAGGAGTCTCTCCTTTCTTTTTCTGCCCCTCTCTCTCCCACTTAATTATTTTTCTTTTGTTTTCTGTGGTTTTAATATAGTTCCATTACTTGAACAGGACTAATTTCCTGACTCATTAGATCAATAATGGTTTTGCCAGTTCTTTAGCTGTTAAATGCTGACCTAGTTTTGACTTGTACCAATGTATTGTTCGCATTAGAAACAGGATTGCCAGGGTGTAAGCCAGAGCTTTTACAGGACAGAATGAGATGAGAGTGTGAACACATCTCCTGTGCCCAGCAGAGCATTTGTGGAGGTGGAAACAACATCCAGGCTGGCATGTGTCCTTCTGACACACAGGTGTTGTGTAGTGGTAGAGAAGAAATACCTAAACAAATGTTTATTGGTTGCTACAGCTTTACTTCCCTAAGGAGAAGTATCATCGATATTCCTTCCTTAACCTTTGCAAAAGCCTGTGCTCTTCAGCTTTCAACATTTGCCTTGCAAGACTAGAAGATTCAAAAGCTTTGTCTTTTGTGTTTAGAAGAGATTTTTCTAGACAGTTTAGCTTTCATCCAATGCAGGTGACCCCCAGAGAATCTTGTATTGGTGTCAGTCTGCCTGGTCTGTGGTTTTCAGTAGGATTGCTTTAAAACAAGAGCTTTTTTTGTTGGATTTCTTTCTCATTGTGTATTGCAGTATTCGAATAAAGAAGGTGCAGTGGAAAAGCTGAGTGTTAAACACGTGGGAGCCCAAAGAAGGATGGTGGCTAAAACCCTCATGTCCATTCCAGGCCCTCACTTTGCACTACGAGGATGTCATCTTTTTTAATACAATTTCAGAGCTCAGTCATCTTTGAACCACTTTGAACCAACCCCCTGTATCAGCTAGAGAATTTTTAAAGTTACCATGACTGTATTTTTCCTTAAAAACTGTTAAACCTCAGGATTTTTTGGTTTACAGAACATCTTAACCATCTGTGATTCCCCTCATTGGTCTGCACCTGAACATCCTTTAGCATTTGAGAGGATCTGCTGAGGGACTCCTGAACCATGATAGCTAAGGCAGAGCCCTATATCCTTAAATGTAGAGAGGGGAGAGTGGCTGTCTGCTTAGGATGACTGAAGATCAACCTACTGAGAGCAGACTGACATGGTAGGATCGATAAGGGATGTTTAGTTTGGGGTTGCTTGTTCGTAGCAATGATGAGGTTAAAAAATGAGACAGGTCATCAGCTTTGCAGCCACTGAAAGGAGTTCCCAGGCAGAAGGTTTGTGCAAAGCTTTCCAAAAAGGGCCATCTTTTCCTTGGCATGAAACCAAGGTCCAACTCTTTTCTCCTCCTGCTTCCTGACTGTCTTGGGTGCTTTTCACTGGGGTTGAAGGCACGTGAGACTAGACCGAGAGCTGCTGGTGCTTTTGGACCTCCTGACCTCCTGTTCAGCTTTATTAATGTAAACTTTCCTATACTCTCCATCACCTCCTATTTTCTAACCCAGATGTGCCTATGGACTTGGTAGTAGAGGTGAATCAAAACACGTCAGTGTCTTCACCGAAGTGGCACGAAGCTTTGGTCATGTCTGAAATGCGGTTAGGCATTATCATTTACAGTGCTCTCTTGTCTCCAGTCATCTTTGTTGAGGCACTGTTCAGCTGTGGCCATGGTTGCTAGTGGGCTGAAAGGAGGTGGCCCCAGGCTGTTGGCATAGAGACTGCCACATAGGTGGAAAAATGTCAACCAGTCCAAAAGCCTGGACTATGCCACAGAAAGTTCCATTTAGTTTTGTAGCAGCTTTAGCTTATAAAAGTCCTGTTTCTTTGCCCGGGCAAGCAATCATATTGTGACCTAAACGCAAGAGTTTATCGCATAAAGTACAAGATGCTATGTTCATTACTATGAGGATTTTGATCAAACAATAATTAGCAGCACTTAAAAGATATTCTGTAGCCTAAAACACTAAATCCATCGGTATATAACATCCAGCCGTGGAACATATGTGTGTGTAATAGTATCAATATTGAAAGCCCCTACTGTGACGAGCCATAGCAAAGCATTTTTAGTCGACATACTTCTGGGATCACTAATGATTAATTAGTGTGTATCATAATGTAAAGCAAATGTCACCCCTGCTACCTCGGGCTGCTGTCATTTGAGAGGGGAAACTATTTCCAGTTGAGCACTGGCTGGAAAATGCAAACAGCATCGCAGCCTGCCATCTCGTGGGCAGAACCCCACGCTCCCACGGGTGGAGGAGTGCCTTCCTCCCCAGTTGCTCGCCTGGCCAGGCTCCTGCCACTGCTTGGAAATGGCCGACAGGTCTCACCGTGGTGCAAAATGATTTAAAAGGAGAAAGATCTGCAACAACAAATGTTTTGTCCTCCGTCCCTCCCTGGAGAGCAGCTGCCTGCAAGGGAACAGCCTCAGAGGGTTGCTAATAACTAGACAGTGATTTCTGACGGTTGCGTGGCAGAGCTGTGTAAATAAAAAGTAAGGATTAGGTGCCTAGAAACCATATTATTTACTGATGATTTCTCCCATAACTAACCTCATTATTTGAAGGTGTTGCTGTTGAAGCACTTTGCAAGATAACCACATAGCAGAGGTTTTGCCTTTTGTTGAGAGAACTCGAAGAATTTTCTTTCTATGTGTGAAAACCACACTGTGCCTACATTTGTGTTAATTCAGAGCGTCATGTTTTATCCCACCCTCCTCTTCCCTTTTAGTCCTCAAGAGCTAAAAGTTTTCAATATAAATAACACTGTTTTATAAATATTTGTTGCTCCTTTTTTAAAGTAGCTCTCTGGGAAATAGTTGCTAATCAACAGGAAACACTGTGAGTTTGGTCCCGCAATGAGATCTAGAAAAAGAGATTCTACTGTTTGCCATGGGCCCCTGTATCTCATTGTAGATACACACTAAAAGTCTTTGCTTACTGATTTTTACTAGAAATATTCAGATCACCAGAAGGGGTGTCACAACTGGACTAATAGGGGATTTTCCTATCCAACACCATTTTAAGCAAACGGCTATCTCGGTGCCTACAACTAGTGCATTTGTCTTCAAAACTGCAGCATTAAATTTTGTAATGTTACTGCCAAGTGATGGAAAAAAAAAAAGGCAATACAACATTACAGCTGTGGATCCCTAAATAGTGCAGTCAGATAGCACTAATCTGGACGATTTGTGTGAAGTTAACACAGTCACAGTTTAACTTCAATTGAAAAAGGAAAGATTTGTTTGATTTACCACATTTTTTTGTGTGCGTGCAAGTTGAAAAGCATGCTTGATTTCCGCTATAAATTATATCCATGCCTCATCACTTCGTATTTTTAGAGTTATGCTGACATCCTAAGCACAGTAGGATCTATACTTGACATTTTAAAGGAGCTTTTATAATTTATGTGGACGTTTGATATAACATATTTTTTCAATCTGTAACTTGGGAGGGTTACAATTTAAAAGTGAATTTGAACTTTCATTTTGGATACATTCTAGGAGCAGTTAATTTTAAAAATATAAACCGTATAACTTGCTTATATTTTACAGTTCTCTGTCTAAACTATCTCATGATAAATTTTTATGTAAATAAGAATAGCTGTAGTGGACAGAACTTAACTATCAGAGTGATACCTAACTAATTACTAGCATGGGTTTGATTAGGTTTGATTTTTTGCTACTTATTGTAACGGATTTTAAAACATTCTCATTTCATGTTGTTATTTTTTAGCAAATAAAAATCACGGAAATACTCCATTGCATATCAAACAATACCGTGGTTGCATGGTAAATAAATGATTGTTAAAATGACAGGCTTGTTACTGAGAGATATACAGACAATGGCCAGGGCAGGAGGATGGGAATTAGTGCAGCCAAATTTTAACCATCTCTTCTATGACGATCCTGACCAAAACCAGTGAAATTACAAAATTTTTAAATAGAGTCTTTCTGTGAGCTGGGAGGATTTTATTGTGGGGTTTTTTTTTCTCTTTGCTGACTTGTGCCAAATGGTACCTCTGCCTCAGACTGTGAGGCAAAGGGCTAAGTCTTCCTTAGCTAAAGCTTCCCAAGGGACAATTTTTACTACCTATTTATTGGGGCTAGATATTTCCCCCGTGGGAAAGGCAAAGAAATTCTGAGCTCTGACTTGGACATTTTCTTGCTGGAGCAAGCACTTGCCTTAGGGAGCCAAACACAGCTGAGCTGTGCCCAGTGTGCCCTGGGGAGCTCCTCTCTCCCGTGGGGTGGGGAGGCGTGATGCCGCAGGGATGGGCACCTGGGCAGGACTGCTGCTCCAGCAGCGTGCAGTGTGATTTCCTCTGCACTCCTGCAGCATGGAAACAGCATGACAGCTGGAAAAAAACTTTTTCACTTAAATATCTATTTTGATTTGTTAACCTGTCCGGAGTGAAAAGCAACTACTGAAACACTGCTCAATTTTTTTTCCTGGTTTTTTTTTTTTTAAGTTATTCAAAATTCTATTTCTATTCTGCTTTTACAATCTTATTTTAGCAAGAATTTGGCAACCTAAAAAATTGTAAGTCCAAGGGATCCTTCCTTTTCCCCAGTATCTTTTAATCCCTTTAGGGAAGGAGAATGTGTGGCTTGTCTAGGGTGGTTTTCCACACTGTAGATTTTTTTTCTCCTTGAAAAGACCTGACGTATCTCTAATATTAAAATCTCTCAGAAAGAATGCAAAGGAAAGCTCAGAGACATTCATAATAGTTATGGACTTCCCAGTTACTCTACACTCTTGAATCTGTCTACTTTGTAATTGAGGGGAAGCTTTTCAGGATGAGATCCAGGGGTTCAGAGGTGCTTTTGAAATCACAACAGCAGAATGTTAAACTGTTCCCTGATTCTCCTCTAGACTGACCTGGATAGTGCTGGGAGATGCTTTTGTCTTGTTTATACCAGGGATGGGGGGGGTCCCAGTAGATCCCAGGGCACTGTGGTCCGTGGGAGCTGAGCAGGGTTGTGCTTTCCAGGCTCTTTGTGCCACTGGTGGGAGAGACACAGGACCTGGCAGAGGCAGTTGCTGCGACAGGGGATTGCTGTGTTGGTGATCCATAGGCAGAACCCGATCCAGTTACACACACATTTTAATGGGAATACTCACTATCAGTTATACACGGGCTCTAGTACTTTGCTGAACTGTGGCCTGGGGGATGCAAGTTTTGGAGAGAAAAGATCAGGATCTGATGATGCAATTATGGTTGAGCTCTAAGGATGGTTCACAGCAGGGAAGGGGTGAGACAGCGTGGTGATTTCTGCCTCTGGAGTCCGCAGTACTTTTGCTCTTGCAATGGCCTCATCTGCCTTGAGCCCATGCGTGTGGGTTGGATGCACAGAGATGCAGATGTACGTCTTCTGCCTGTGTGTTTGTAACATAATATAACGCGTGTCTTGTGGGAATAAAACATTAAGTATTGCTTATATGCACACAGACATACACAGCCTGTGATATGTATCTCTTCAGAATTATTTGGCATATTGTATTATATATTTAAGGTGTAATTATATTATTAATGCATTACTTAAAGAGATTGCAACATTAGCTTGCATTAGCTGGGTGTATTCTTCTCCTGTGCATTCAGTCAATCTTCCTTGGACCTGCCATATTCTGAGCATGAAACAATACAGATTTCTCACTCGAAAGGCCAGCTTTACAGAGAGTGTATATGTTTAATAAAGTGCATTCACTGATTTTGTGAAGATACTACACAAGGCTGAATGCTAAGCTTCATAGACATACAGTGCTAAAATTGCCTTGCCTATTATAAAGATAAAAATATCTTTTTGTTCAAATGTTCTGCTTGCTTCTTTACAAATGAAGGAGTTAAATACTGAAAGGCAGGTGGATGCTGTAACTACTTTAGAAAAAGATGAATAGGGCTGATGGCTAAAGCTACAGGGAATCTATTGAAGGTCCAGATGCAGACATGGCTCTTACTCCACACACAGTTCAAAGTGGGGTGAAGCTGCCTGGGTAATTGGCTATGAAATAACTAACCTCTGGGAGAAAATTGCCCTTGTACTTAATTGCTTGTGTTCAGGGTAACATGTAGCCACCTGGCTGATTAGTGCCCTTACCTATATTTACACCCACATGAGTTTAAATGCAAGCACTATTGTTGGTCTGGCTGTATGCATTCATGAGTGGCCCGAGTGGATTAAAGAAAATATGACCACCAAGGTCAGTTTTTCTTTTCATTCTTCTATCTCCTTCTGAATCCCCCATTTCTTACATAAGAAGGGCAAAGTCAATCCTAAAGCAAATCCGCTGGCTTTAACAGAACAGTAGTGGAATGAATTTGGTCTCAATTGTTCAGTTTGGTCATATGAAATACTTAAAGAGAGGAAGTAAAATCTAACAGCCTAATGGAAGTCGGAAGGCAAGGGAGGTGAATGGGTGGAAGGCAAGTGAAGTACTGAAACAGAGAGGAGGTTGTGGTGGTTTTGTCATAGAAAAATCTTTGGGAACTGGTTGGACGAACACCTGTCAAAGATGACATTGGGCTTTCTTGAGGTGGAGAGGAGGGTCTTCTGGTGTTCGCACTATGTAGTAGCATTTCTGTTCAAGTTTTCAGCCACTTAAAATGTAAGAAAAACATTTCTTCGTTTAAGGGTAATCAAACACTGGAACAGTTTGCCCAGAGGACTTACGGAGTCTCTGTCCTTGGAGATACTCAAAACTTGACTGGACATGGCCCTGGCTAACTTGCTTTCTCTAACCTTGTGTTGAGCAGAGGGGTTGGAGCGGAGAATCCACAGAGGTTGCTCCAGCCTCAGCCTTCCCATGCTTTTGTAATTCTGTGACGCAGTGTCAGGTTAATATTTGTCATCTTACGTTTTACATTCATCTTTGTTTTCTTTGATTGGTAGTAGTCAATTTACATGGTTTCCTTTTTAGGTATTTAGGCTATTTAACATTACGTTTTCAAGCTCAGATTCCAGGTGCTCATGATTATTTTTGATACTGATAATGCTTTGCCCACAGTCAAACTGAAGTAGCTTTATAAAGCCCTTGCATCAGCCAGTACTAAGACTGCACCTGCGCTGCTCGCTGTGGCTCCCATTTCAATCTGGAGTGCATTAATTGCTGTAATTGCTCCAGAAGTGTATTAGTACAACACTAGATTAGAACCTGGTTTTGTTACCACTGATATAAAGCATGTGTGAACTCTCTGATGAGCAGTATATTGCCAGAGAAATATGGGTCTGAAATTCTGAAATAGAGCATGATACAGGCATCGGGAGCCACTTTGTGTAACTAATACCTACAAATTCTTACAGCAAAAAGGGAAGATTGGCAAAGACAAAAGAACCGACATTTCCCAGAAAATAAATACCTACATTTTCCAAAATTAGTCTTAGCTTTTGTCTGTCACCATTAGGTGTATCTAAAAAAATATATACTTAGATTTTTTATTTATTTTGAATATTAGATGTGTGGTAGATATAGCTCAGGGTCTGTGTATTTAATTATCACTGAGGGAGGTGAGGATCCCAGAACATCAAGCATTTCAACCCATTCTAAATTCAGGGATAAAACCTGAAGACTTTCCAGTGGCCATATGAATATTGGGAGTATTACTGCACCATCCTGTAATTTCCATGCACCTTGGCTCTTGGAGTCATGCTATTGCACAGAATTTTAGTTCTCCTACTTTAAAGAAAGAAAGGTTTGCAAATGTTGGCTTGGAAAACAGTTTCAACCCCAAACTGCTCAAAAATTGGAAGACTAGCCAAAAGGGTAAACAAGTTGCGTGTAGAATTGTGTGATTTTTTAAAATTCATTTCATGCTATTTTGCTCACTTGCATTTGGCAGTGCTTCTGGGGGAAGCTGAGCCGTGTTTTCTCTAGGACCTGGACCTCTTTTAACCAGTTGTGCTAAGCAACTTCAGTGCCTATTGACTTTGGTGTTGGCTGATTAGCATCTCTTGAAATCTGGTTCTCTGCTGATAAGATGTTCAATTTGCAGGAAGGGGAAGAGGTTATAGCAAGAAGGTGTCAAATTATAGTTTCTTCTGACACCACATTCCCTGTCAATACTTTGACAGCCCTATTTTTGCTGTTGCCTTATTAGTGTTTTCATGTCCCATCTGTCATGAAAATGCTGATGTTCTCCTACTTTTAGAGCAGAAAAGCTGCAATTGACCATTTTTACTGAGATATGATACCTTGGCAACTTTGAGTCCAGAGGACAACCTGAGCAGGAATGTCACACGACCCTGAATGGAAAGATTTCTGTGTGGATATACAGTTACTACCTGTGCAGAGTTCGAGGCTTCTCCTTTGTTCTCAAGAGGTACTTTATTTATTGAGAAATAGCTGGACACTATATATGCCAAACAGGTGATTACAGGGCAGAAGCGATGGAGTTGTTGATGGAAGCAAACCCGTGGGACAGAGGTTTTTTCTGCTTTGCTTAGCCAGCTTAGAATCTGGCATTTTGTCTGAGTTTGTCATCCAGGGTCCTTCAGCTGTCAGCCCTCTACCTCCACAGAGAAATTCACCTCACCTGCTTTAAATGGGAGACCTGCTGTCTGTCTCCATTAACTATGGAGAAAGCATAGTCAAATAGCTTAGCTCAAACATCTGTGTTTTATCAGGCCAGTGTTCAGTGAGATTAACTCATCCTAAATAATTTGTCTGCCCTGCAGCTCTCTGACTGGTAGAGGCATCTCCTTTTCAGTATGATACAGAAGACCTTCTAGTCCTGGTTAAATTGGCAGTTTCTAAGCATTCTGGCTCTGTTTTGGCAAGATTAGAAGGTTTAGGTGAGTGTTCTACCCATGGAATCTAAATCTCTTATGCTCTAAATCCTGTAGAACAAATTTCAGCTTAAATTATAGTTCTTTCTAATACTTCTCTGTTTTCTTTCTATGTGAATGGCTATTATTTTACTCTTTCATTTACGTGACTGAGATAAAGAGAAATGTAGACTATTTCTGTTATTGACAAAGATAGTGGTACATTTGAAGGTATAGGGAAGCTAGAGGGAAGGCTTATTGCAACAGAATGCAGCAGATTGCAAGAATTGCAACAGAGAGTAGATTAACACATCACAACTCTGAGTGATAAGGACCTGGCAAGGGTAATTTCCTTTACAAGTTTAAAGAAGGATATATATAAAACTTGAACTTGAGAGATAACACAGACATAAAAATACACATTAAAATGGTGTGACAGGAAAAGATTATGTTAACAACTATTTCCCAGTCTGTAAAATATGGGGAAAGTGCATAAATTCATGGGCTGGAATGAGAAATTGTCTCCCTTAACTCTATTGTGTTATAATGAGGACCTTCCACTTGTATTAAAACTGGAGCCTTTAGAACCTAGCAACAAAAAGAGTTCATTTGTATTAAAGATTTGTTTAAGGATGGACATTTTAAATCGTTTGACCAATTTGTAGAAAATTTTAATATTCCTGGAGCTCAGTTTTCCCGTTTCCTTTGCATAAGACATGCTGTTCTTTGTGAATTAAAAAAAGGTATAGAAATGCAAATGTCACAGATTGAAAAATTGTTGTACAAAGAGACTGTCTCACTAAATTGATTTCAAGGCTATATAGGACATTGTCAGTATCCTTAGACAAAGGCAAATTGGAAGTTAAAGAGAAAAAGGAGAGATTTAGGTAAAGAACTTAATATATAAGAATGGAAACAGACAGTTTAATAAAATGGATTTCTATGAAAATAAGACATCAGGTTGTTCAATTTAATTATGTCCTATTCAGAGAACACATTTATGTCCTCTTAAGTTGCAGAAATAGCTAAAGAGATTGTTACTATACTATAATAACAGCAAGATACTGCATAGGGGGTAACACGTGTACTTCGGTATTAAATGGAGATCAAACATTTTCAGAGAAAAGTTTTGGAAAATCTGCTATGCAAAATGAGATCCTTAGGTGTGTTTAGACTGAATTGTAAAGACTTGTTGATTATACCAGTGGGAGAGATATATTTCTTGATCTGTTTCAAGAGTTTTTAACATTTTCTTCCTATGTTTAAACAGGAATATATTAGAAGGCCAGAGGAGAAAGATGGCCTGTGTTATCTGCAGTAAAATATTTAATTTATCCTATGCCCCAGCATTTTATTATTAAATATTCCACAAGGCTGGTGGGACAGAATAAAATAAATTAGAACTTAGGAAGCATATATGTCAGGTGGAAGTGAAGGCCATATAAACATGCAGCCAGTGGAGATGCTGGGATATGGCCAAGACACAACATTTACGAAACTGAATGAAAATCTCAAAATACTGCAATGCTATTATCGTGCAAAATCTCAGGGACTTAGTCCAACAAAGTAATAAATAAGCCCTGGAATAGTCACTAAAAGGGCCTACAGAGTTTTGAAACTCTTCCTTGATGGCTGACTTGGAAATATCTTGACACTGCATAGTCAGGAATGGGAGTTGGTGATGTGATTGTTGCCAAATGATTCACCTTTGTGAGAGCTTGTAAGTCATCATATCACAGATGGGTATCCAGCTCTCAAGGACAGAACAAGTCCTTTCTCCATTGCTGGTTATGTGGGGAAGATGAGCTGAGGTTTCTGCTGGGGATTCTCCCTGCAACCAAGTGTGAGAGTCCCAGAAAGTTTAGTGCAGTGATATGTTCCGTCTGCAGCTGTTCCCTTGCGTTATCAGCCCTCGCTACCTCTGTGATGGGCTTTTCTGGGTCTCCTTACTTTTTTCAGTGTGGTGGTAGAAGCTTGAATAAGTCCTGCAAAGTAAGGCTTTGCCTTGTTTCATTTTTTCTATTGACTAAAAGTCGTACCTTGGCTGTGCCAGTGAGATGAAAACGGTCTTATCAAGCAGGGCAAATGGACAGGTTCTGCAGCCTTGTAGAAGGGTGTCGTGTTTGTCTTTATTGGATATGGTAGATGTAGGTGGTGAAGACAGATGCAGCTCACAAGCTCACACCTTCTACTTACTTTGTGCCAAAACCTTATCTCTTAGCTCTGAGACTGTAAATCGCACATTCCACACATTCAGTGGGATTTTTTTTTTTTATTTTTTTTTTTTGTGGCTGAGGATTTGGGTGACTCATGCCTGCCCTGTGTGTAAACAGACGGCAGCAACACTCCTCAAGAATTGTAAGCAGTCTGGCCCCTCAGCAGGACACAGAGCTTCACCAGCCAGTCTCTCAGTTCCGCATTAGGAATGTCATTTTGGAGTTCTCTGTGCAATTCTGAGATCTATCTGGTGGAAAGCTAAGTTTTGCTTTGATATTTATGCCCATCGTTTTCTTCCAATGAAATTACCACACTATCAGACATATGCTTATCTTCACCCACCCAGTTCAGCAGATAATAGTACTTCATAAACTCTTGTAAAATGAAAGGGGATATTTTTAATGTTCTATAAAGTTTGCTGTTCTTCAGTCAGAGTTGACTCATTTTTCTCAGTCCTAAATAAATGTGTTTTCTTCCTCCTGGCAAATAAACAAATAAATGGAAGACCAACAGTTTCAAGAAGGAAACAAAAAGGGGGACTTCAAATGTAGTCTTTCTAATGAGTTAATCAGCATGTTTGAATGCTAATAAGCACAAGTTGGTAACTGGATCATCTCCTTTCTATTGTCCACTGGGAAGCTACATTTAGGAAATTAATTCAAAATTCGTATTTAACTCAATTTTCATATGAATTAATGTGAATATTTAAATCTACCATGCAACAGTATCGTTGGCATCTGCTTTTTTTCTGCTTGCTTCCTCCATTAATAGTTACTGTTCTCTAATAAAAATTAGAGGATGGAGAAAATAATACTAATCGTGAATTCTAGCACTGTCATGCAAAGATCGTCATTAGAGCCTGCAATCACATGTTGCTGTTTAAATAAATGCCTGTGATTCTTGCCTTTGCATCTGGAGTATCTGTTTTTCCTCTGTGACATCAGTAAAGTCTTCCCCTACTGACTCCCATGCCTCTTTTGCAAAAGGACTGGCCTTTATTTCTGAGGAGTATCAGTGTTGCTGGGTTAAGGCAAGAAAGGGGAACCCGACTGCTGTCAGGTATGTTCACAGCCTTTGGAAATGTGAGGACGGTCATTTCAATTCCTTGCATTTGCAGGACTGTCAGAAAAAAAATGTTTGGTAGTTATTTCTTCAAGTCTGCTGTGCAAAATTGCTCAGGATGCTCTGGAGAACTCAGCAGAGTGGTCACAGACAGTAGCCTTGGAGAGCTGGAGGTGTATCTGCCCAGCTGTCACCAGTCTTCCAGTTCCCTGCTTTAAGGTGCTGGGATGCTCTTGTCAGCTATGTAGATAACTGTGAGTAGAACGAGAGGTGTGAATGTGAGAAACAGCTCATGCACTACCAATAAGTAAGGTACCTTATTGCAAGAGATGAAGTAGAAAGAAATGCTCTGTGTACAAACACACAGAATAGATTGACTTGCTGTGAGTGTGATCCCCCTAAGTGCACGGCAGCTGAACGTAAAACCTGATATGTCTCCTAGCTTGTTTTGCAATAGAAAACAATTTGGCTTTTCCTATTAATTTTTGTAGCTACCATTAAAGGCATTACCACAACTAACGTTATATCAGGCCCAATTACACTAGTGCACTGCTTCTATTTTTTTTTCTTTCATGCTGTGGCATTTCCTTTCCCTTGAAAACACTCTTTCACTCAGTCTAGCAATTAACTGCTTGAACAGTATAATAAGGAAGCAATTAAGAGGTGACAGAGAAAAATTAACACTCCATTTCACATTAAAGGCCAAGTGAGTATCCTGGCCATTGTGAGTTAAATGTGTCTTTGAAAACCTGTAGTTTGGATGTATTTTCCTTTTGAATAAGAAGCCAGCTCCATGTTTTTTTGTCTAGAGTCCCAATCTGAAAATGGATGATAACTAATTGGGTGCTGTCTGCTTAAACAGGCTGTATTAATTGCAGTTTGTTCTCCTGTAAGTGTCAAGGAAAACAAAATCTTTGTAATGTGTAGGCACAATGTACGCAGCCTTAATTTGAATATGCATGTACCAGAGCCAATAAAGCAAACTACTGCATGCAATGTTGCCATGGCAGACAGTATTTGCATAATAAATAACAGCTATCATGAGACTTTCTTTATGAAGTTCTCTGCTGTGTTGTCAGCTATAAGAGGCTGCAATAAAGGAGCCAATATTGAGAAAGTAAGAGTGTGTTTTGCTTGCAAATGCAACACCCCGACCACAGTCATTGTTGAGCATACATGATTCTGGTGTTGCTGACAAGACGTAGGGGGTTGCATTGCGTTGCACATGCGAGCGCAAGAACTATGCAGGGATCATGCGAAACGATGCTCAAAAAGTGTTTTTTGTGAGGCCAGATTTTCCAAACCTGTGCTGTGGAGGCTGCAGGTTTGGCATGAGGTCATTAGCTTGGCCTGTCAAGTAGCACTGACCCAAGGCTCTCCTTTGTGACACTCTAACAAGCGGGACACGGCAGAGAGGGTTCGAACAAGGCTGCTTTTTATTCTATAAGCAGCCTAATGGTCCAGACTTTTGTGGAAGTTTTGATTGGGCTAGTGATAAGATCAAGATGTACTGACAGAATTCTTAGGACTGGGATGTGACAAAGAAATCAAGGCACGTTGCTACTAATTCCAGAGGAACTGGGGTTGTTCCCCTGAGTCCAGGTTGAGCGTCAGTGCTGTCTTGCAGAGTTCTGGCTTCAGAGCTGGCGGTTTCTGCTCTGTGTCTCCAACATGTTTCTCTCCTGCCAGGTTCCCTTGTGCCAGAACAGGAGATGAGGACAACTCGCAGCTATTTGACTTAGCTCTGTGCCCGGGGAGCTCTGTCCTCCTTTGGATCAAGGCCTTTTTGAAGGCTCTTGATGCTGTTCTGTCCTCACTGCCTGGAATATAGACCCTTCAAGCAGAGCTGGTAAAATATATTTATTTTTAATTCTATCTTCAGCTGAAGGGTTTCAAACCTCAGAGAGCAGCAAAACTTTCATGATCAAATCATAAAGCTTTGTGAGGCTCCTTTGCTTTGGGGGTACGTTACAAATTATAAGCACTGTTTCACTGGGGAGTCACTGAATATTGATAGTCAGCTTGGGCCTGGCTTCCAGTGAATGTGTTGTGGAATTTGTTATTGAAATCTGTGACTTTGATGCAATACCAGCTGAAAAGGAGAGGTTTCAGCTGCATTTTACTCTGAGCTTTTTATTTCCCTTTCGTTGAAATGAAGGGGAAACGCGGATGAAGGCAATAGCTGCTTCCGAAGTATGAGGGAGAGCAAAGGGAAGGTCTGAGATGAAACGTAAGAAAGGACCTTAGGATGGGATTAAAGGTAATAATAAATCCAAAGCTGAGACTGTGTGCTTGGAGGTGAATGAGCGTGGGGAAATACGGCTGTTTTGGTGCGGCTTGTTGACGTGGTGGGGAACATGATGGAAATGAAGTAGAGGACCACCTTGAGAAGGCTTCCGCGAGGCTCACTGCATCTGAAGCGGGTGCTGCTAATGGTAACCACCCTGTTCAGGGTTAGATTTCTTGAGCAATCCAGTTTGTCATTTAGTTCTGAAAATGGGAGAGGATGGTAACTATTACAGCAAAATAATCAGACTGTGACCAGGGGAACCCCTCTGTTCCTCTTTGGCAGTGAAGAACAGCCTCCCTTTACTGTTCCTGTGCCACAAAGCTACACTGAAGCTTTCCAGGCTCATAGAAAGCAAAACGCGAGGTTCTGGAAGATCTTAACCAAATAAACAAATGCTGCCAAGGTTTGTGTGCATGAGTTTAATGAGCTTTGAGTAGGATTTTAATGAAGTTGGTAGATGTGACTTGACTGAATGCTCTTAGGTGTGATTTAAATAAAGAATCAACAATTTTATCCCGTCCCAACCTTTTCTAGTAAAACTTAAATGATGAAGAGACTGGTAGTACTGGATATCTGGTGATACCAGTCTGGTGTGTGGATTACCAGAGAGAGAATTGTTGCTGGTAACTCCTTCACTTTTCCATAAATTATTGGAAAATAAAACAATGCTGAAACTTAAAAGAGGCTTTTCAGAATGTCCTAACAGTTACTAACATGAAGCAAAAGTTACCATGTCCCTGATATAATTTGTCTTTTGGAATCTGCTTTTTTTTTAATTTGTTTTATTTTTCTGTATTAATTGTTTACTTACAGTAGTCTCTTCCCTTTATTTTTATTCTTTTTAATAAACAATAAGGAATAAGCTGACTATCAGTAGATATGTTAAAGTAAGCAATCATTTTCAGGTTTTCTTTTGGTCTGAATATCAGAAATTATACCTTTATCTGTATGTATTTTTTAGCTAATGGATGGATCATGTAATATCTATAGTACTAATATCTTCTCCTAAATAGAAAAGAAAAAAGTATCTTCAAACAAGCAACCCTAGATCTCGTACAACAGCACAGCATGTGTCAATTCACACTGTGTCATGTGACATGAAACTACTTAATACAGCCTGACTTGGAGTGACATTTGTATTGCCCATATCAGAGAATAAAAAAATAACACTTACTTTCACAACTGAGTAATTATCTTTTCCAGTTGATGGTATTTTGCTATTTGCAGGTCAAAATGAAAAACAGGTAAGGGTTAGCGAGCTACCTTGAAAAGAAGTATTACAGTAGGGAGGAGATTTGATAAGGCCCTAACCATGCTGGCAATATGAGCAAAAGAACAGTTCTGTTCATGAAAGGATGGCTCTGCCTTTAGATGTGATTTGAACTAAAGCAGAGGGAAATCCAGAGAGGAAATCTCAGCTCTTGAACAACAGGCTTGTGAGCTAATGAAGGCCAAAGGACAATTTTAAGGAAGAAAAAGAAAACATTGTATAATGCCAAAGACCGAGGGCACATTTTCATTCTGCATTTAATCCGCATGTCACATCACAGTAGACTGGCAGTGCACAGGCACCAAAGATGTGGAGATCATTGGGCAAAAGGGACCAAAGCTGGATGCTCTCCTCCCCATCCCACCGCTGTGCTGTAGCTGCTCATCTTGCCTGGTGGGAGGACAGTTCTCTGGTGTATTCCTACCCTGAAGACATTTTTGGTTTATTCATAAAGATCCCAATTTGATCCATAGTTAAGAGCTGTGAGTCCTATGAATGCTGAATAGGGAAGTAGTTTATGAGTAGTAAGAGTCATCTGCAGCCTAAGGTACTTTCCCTGCCCACAAGAAAATCCTCAGTCCTTTTGGAGGTTTTCCTAGTTAGACTGGATCTTCTTCGTACCCACAGGAAACCCTTTGCAGCAGCACCTCGTGGTAATATGCAGTTATCCCCAGCTACAGTTTATCGTGTTCCTGTTGCTCTTACAGCATCTCCCCATTGTTTGTTCCTAAAAAACCACCTGTAATGCAGGTGTGTGCCAGCTTGCAGGCCCTATCCATCTGCACGTGATGCTGTAGGATGTTTTGCATGAGCCCTTTCCTGTAGCCCAGGAACTGCGAGTGAATGTTACCTTCAAAAAATGAATGTGGAAATAAGATGATAATTGAGGAGACAGATGGCAAAATCATCCAGCCATGGGCAATTTCCCAGCAAGAATTTGTGTGGAGGGCAGTAAAAGGCTCCGTTTTGCACAACACTGGGCGATTCCTGCCAGCCGCCTGGGTGACAGGGTTTCTTGGAGGAGCTCTCCTCCTCTTAAAGTATCTTAAGCTCCGAAAGGCAAAAACCATATTAGCATTGTGATTTCCAAGATCCTTGTAACCTCATTGGTTTCTACAAAGTTGCACAGCTCAGAGCAAAATTCGACCTTGTCTAACGTGTTGAAACTCTGTTTCTTTGGCTCCAAAGTACTGAGACACTGGAAATATTAATTGTCAGTTTATTTCAGCTCCTTTCACAGATGTTTTACAAAGCTACAAACATAAGCTTGCCATGAATATTTCTTGTTCTCCTGCCATGGCCCCATGCTGCCACTGCCATGGCAACCACAAAATCTCCTCTCCATCCCTATCAGGCCTTGTCTGCTCCGCTGGGGAGCCTCTGCCTCGTGATGCCACAGTTGTGGCAGTGCCTCTTCCCACTACCGGGGCCACTTCTCCCTATTTCCTGACTTTCCACTGTAGGACCCCCCCTGCAGTAACTGGGGATGGGATCACATCTCACCTCTTCTCTCCACCCCATTTTAGTCCAGAGGAATAGTCACATTTCTGCTGTGTGGAATTAGCGCAAGGGAAGAAGGACACAGTATTTGAGGTCTCCCACTAGTTAGGTCTTCTCCAAGCCATGCTTGGGAGGCTCTGGACAATACTTTGTGGACAGTTTACATGTGTGGGTGCTACACAAAATTCCTCATTGAAAATGGACAGTTCCAATGACTTTTTAACCAGATTTTGAAGGTTTAAAACTTTAATACATTTTATATATGGGATATACCTTTTTCTTTACAAAGGGAGGAAAGGACATATCAAATCTTAGAAATGAACATAACATGACAATTTTGCAAACCGCCATGAAATAAGGATTTATTAGTTTGTTGATCTCCCCCGGGGACCTGAGTGCAATAAAAGCAGGAATTGTGCTGACTCGGGTGGAAGTGTGGAACATGTTCAACTTGAAGGCAAATGGTTTTGCTGCACAATCTAGGGATATAGGCTGGATGAGCTCAGCTGTCACTCAGTCTGTTAATCCCTCAAATCTTTAGCGCTTGAGGATTAATTTCTCTAAATATTGTGCCAAATATAATAGTCTCTATCTCTCACACTATTAGACGTGTATGAACTACAAGGAGCCTTTTGTCTCCCTAATAGGATTCAGCCCTAATTCTGAAGTCATAAAGCATGAGTTTAAAATATAATAACTTAAAAAAAACCTCAAAACATTTTCCACAGGTAGAAAGGTGACAGCTGGACAGTTTTAAAGCCCTAATCCTGGGCTTTGCTTCTGGCCTTTATACCAGCCCTACAGCAGAAACAGGCCAGGTAACGTTGTGCTTGCTTGCTTCTGCTTTTGCCTGGTACAGAAGATTTCCAGGGTGACAAAGAAGCGATATCAGCAACACAGTGCCTTTCCATTGCCATATCTTGATTTGGGAGGGTGGGGATGGTGGTATTGGGATGGAAAGGGTGCCTTGATGGGAGGCACCCAAGTATAATTATAATGCTGAGCAAGTGTGCACGTGTAAGTGACAGCAACTTCTGAGACTCATAGTTACATGATAGAGTGCTAGTCCAAATAAGGCCATTTTGATTAACAAAATAACAATACTTTCAGATGACATTTTATGTGTAGGGTTCTATTAGGGCTTTCTGCTTTCTCGGGGACAGTCCGTTACAGCTGGGGAGTGCTGTCAGGGAGTTGACCCTGTACTGTTACGCTTCCTTATTGTACTAGCTTCAGGTTGTAGAGAATCAAGATCTTAAGACTTGGTTTTGGGGTCACAAGGCTGTGGGACTGAATACTGACAGCCATATACTTTCCTGCTGTGCTACTCTGTCCTGGCTGGGAAGTCGGAAACAGCTGGTGGAAGTAAATAACAATATAATTTCTCACTTCAGAATTGTCTCACTTGGCATTCATGCCTTTATGAAGCAACTGCTGCTATTTTCCCTTCCTCTCCTGTATCCCTAACAACACCTGCAGATGACAAATCGTAACCAATTACACTATTTTTTTTAATGTGGGTTGTATTGATTACCCAGACTCGCTCCAGGTGGGTCTGAGATATCTTGCTTCAAACAGTTCTTTTCTCTTGGCACCGAGAATCAGTGCGTGGTGCATTGAAATGAATTTAAATTAGAGCAGACAGCGTGTGATGTGGTGAGTGATGGCCACTGCTTGCCAAGAGGCCAGCAAAATTTGCAGCGTATTGGGATAAGATGCAGGGGCATATTCCAGCAGCCTTCCACTGAAGCTCCCTATCAGAGACCTCACTCTGAGCCCTTGGAAAAACTCCTTATTCCACAGCCATGCACCGAGGCTCAGCCCATGCTGAGAGCTCGAGCTCAGGCACGCGGGTCACTGTGCCCCACAGTCATGGCTTCCCAGCAAAAGCTCCTCAGCTCCTAGGTGCTTTCTGTCTAGATGACCGTATGTCATCACAGTAAGTTGCCTTTTTTTTTCCCTTTTTTTTTTGTTGCTGCATCCAGTTTGCTTTATTCAGATCACTTTCTGCTGTTCTGCTTTGTTTCCATTCTGACATTCCTCACGTCCATGTTTTTCTGCATCCCATTGATAAAACATGGTAAGGTATTGGGCTAGGAGCTGGCCCCTGTGGGACTCTTGGAAAAACTTTGCTTGTTGATGATATCCTGCTGTAACTGAGGTTTCAAACACACGCTTTTGTCAGTTCAGTATCCTTTTGTGCTAACTTCTGCCAGGCTGCCTTGGTGTATTTTTAGTTTCTAAACTAGAAAAATGTCCTGTGATACCAAGTCAAACAGCTGATGCAGTATCTTCTGTAAGAAAACTGCAGTTCACCAAATGAAAAGTTGTACCCAAGACTGAATAGATTTCAAATAATCTAACCAATCTGAAAACAAAGTAGAATAAAAAATCTGAAAGTGGCAATGAACGAGTTTCATTTTTTAGCTCTGAAGGACCTTTTCTTTTGAAATTGTAGCTCATTTATACTTTCTGAGAAGTGAAACTTGAGATAAAGCATTCTGCTTTCATGGCTTGAAAAAAATTAAGGTTAGTGAGTACTCTTCTTGGTATATAAACTTTTTCTCCCAGTTTGGGATGGCAAAGAATGTAAAATTCTAAAAAAAAAAAAGAATAAAAATCATTGAGGTATTGACAAATTACTTCCTGGTCAGAACTACTTAAGTACAGGATATCAACATTTTCATTATAGCAATCAAATGTGCAGTTTTACTCCAAATGATAATTAATTAACTTTGAAGATGCAAAGTGAAATAAAAATCTTTAAATTCAGAGCCAGTTAAGATTTTCACTCTCTTGCTTTTAGGTGAAAGTGAATGCAGAAATATAGGAACACTGGAAGCAAATGGTTTCACTGTTGTAGTTCCTAGCAATCCAAGAATAAATTGATACCTTTCTATAAAACTGATCTAATGAGATTTTGAAATAAAAAGGTCGTCCTTATTGGAACATTAATTAGATTCTTTGAAAAAATGGGAAGCTGAAATTTTTGGTCTGTCAGCACCCTGGTAAAGATAGAAAACCTGTTATATGTCTGTTAAAAGTATAACAAGATCATGTAACTAGAAATGGAAGAAGTCAGCAAAAATTAGAAAGAAAGCAGGCCGTTTTTAAAGTAAGATTAATTAACCATTGAAATAGCTTCCCAAGGGGCATGGTACCTTTTCTACCACTTAAAGTCCTTAACTCAAGGTGGGATGTCTTTTTCAAGAAAATTCTCTAACAGTGCAAACTGTTCAACTAGATCTAGGCGTCGTAGTGTGAAATGCTGTGTTATGCAGGTCAGGTTTGAGAGGACTGTGCTGTTCTGCTTTGGCCCTTTGCACCTGGGGCTTCAGGCTTCATGGAATAGGTGAGAGTCTGGCCTGCAAGCTGAAATGTGGTCACTCTTGGAAGGGGAGACTTTGAATGAGACGTAGGGTACAGGTGTGTGGTGCATGGACGTGCAACTCTGTGCAGGTGGAGCGCAGTGGTCCATTGTGAGCTCCAGCTGGAGCAGAACATGTCTAGGGAGGTTGCAGGATGGGGCAGGCTTTTCCCTGTGGTTTGCACTTGTCTAATTTTCCTTATCCCTTCCTGTTGCCCCTGCACCTTTGAGTGACGGCTGCTTGCAAACCTGCTGTTAAACTCTGCTATTGCTGAACCTGTATTAACCTGAAGGCATTAGAGAAATTGGTTGGAAAGCTCAAAACGTTCTTGGAGGTCAGGAAAAAGAGTCTTACGAATGACAAAGAAGAAAATAGGAGTCAATAAGACACACAATAGTAGAGGAAAATATTCTCTTTTACAAAACCTGGTGACTGAGGAAATTCCCCAGAGGAAGGAGAATAAGGTGCTTCCTACCTGACAGTGAGTGACAGCTTTTTCGTGTACTGTGGCTTGACAGTTAAGTTTCCCCCCTGAGAAGCAGGTGAGAAAGGAGAGACTAACTTTTCTCAGAGCATTAATGCTCGCTCACATCCCAGCTCTTCTCCATTTCGATGTTCTCCATGTCAAGTCCAGACCTTCCTCCACTTCCACTGAATCTTGCACTGGTCTTTGTTGCACAAAAAGATTTGAATGAATAAGAGACTGGGTAAAAGAGGAATGGACCAACCTTCTGCTTCCTGCCCTGAGAGCAATCACTCCTGGTTCCCTCTGTATCACCTGCTGCTGCACTCCGTGACAGATCATCAGCAGTGGGAAACATAATTTCCAGTGACACCAGGAGCTTCAGCATGGAGACACAACCATGCCCCATGGTGAAACCAAGAGGTGCCTGGTGCGTTTGCTGTTTCACAAGATTATGGACTATGGGTCTCCGCAAGCGCTCCTGGGCAAGAGAAAAGGCAAGACAGAACTCAAGGGAGACTTGTAGGGTGCTTTGGGAGGAGTTAGGTCCCAGTGACCCCATGGAGTGACAGCTCCTTCTCAGGCTCCCATGGCTAGCTCTGGTTTTCCTGTGGTGGCCCTGATCCAGGAGTCTCCTCCTGGTCGTCTCACCCAGTGGTGAGAAGATGGATGAAGCTGCCCTCAGCAGGAGGACAACACAGACTCGCCACTATCATAACCCAGAGAGATGGAGCAGTGATGTGTCAGGGCCACCATATCTTTTCATCCTCCTTTTTCAGGCACAAGGCACTGAAAGGGAGAACTGGCTGCAGTGTCTGATTCCTCTGTGTGCATTTACGCATTTGTGGGGTTCAGGCTCTTGTACAGTCTGCAACCAGTTCTGCCTATCCCATTTGCGGTCACTCTATCCCATGCAAGTATGGGATTTATCCTGCCTTACACCTGCTGCAGTATTTTTATGTTTCCTTCTGATGTCTAAGGATGAAACAGGTTTCTAAAAGGAGACCACATAGATTGTAGCAGGCTAAATAGGATATGCAATTTTTGAGAGCATATGAAGCCCCTTAGGCAACAGTTATGCGATCTCAAAGCAAGGTTTGGTGAAATAGCTCATGTTGGTTTCTTGAGGGTTATAGCTTCTTAGCAGAGAAATCCCTAGCTGCATTTTCTTTCCCTTGACTCTCTAGTTTAACGTCTTGTTTGCTTTTGTCATGTATTATTTTTCTTCCCTTTTTTCAGCGAGCCTTACTTGCTGACTTTCCTGGTGTTTTTGATGCCTGATTTATGGCTTATGACTTGTGAGGTGCTGCAATAGGGAGGCTGATGTAAGTCCATCTCTTGTTCTTGTAATTCTGTTCTCTAAATTCAGCTGCACGGGATAACAGATAAAAACTACAAGCCTTCCCTGCAGGTCTCGTGATGGCCTTGATCTTTGTGTTTTTTCAGCTCCAGTCCCATAAACCTTCGAAGCTAACCTTGCAGCTGTGTCCTGCTAGGCTCTCCCACACAGGTCAATCTCATTTCTATTTTTGATTGTTACATTTTAAAGATAGAATTTCCCTTTCTTGCTTCACAGCATTCAAATGCTAATTAGATCCCTTAAATGTCTAGGAAGTTATCCCAGTTTACACATATATGGTTTATTAACTCATGCTCATTTCAAACCTTTTCTTTGATGTAGGCTAATGGAATTATTCTTTTAGAATCACTTTAAAAGGTGACTTCGCTTTCTTTCTTGCTGGATAGTTTTCCTCTGAAGCACATTTGTGACTCTGCCTTTGGAAAAAATACCTGCTTCTCCATGGGCGAATGTGAACACTCCTGGACTTGCATGCAACAGATAAACAGATGCTTTCTATTTGCAGCAACTTACTTGTTCAAGTTCACACTTTCACTCTTCACTGAAACAATATTTATTTTACTTAACTTTCCATAGCTGCACAGCTAATAAGATGGAGCAGAGCAGGTTTGCAAAAATACATCTGCCTAGAGAATATGGTCATGTGAGCCAGCATTTGTTTCCAGCTGTTTTCTTGTCATTAGCTTTTAATTTCAACAGCTACCTGCTTGTGCCTTTCCTCTTTTTTCCCCACCTCAGGTATTTTGTGCTGTTATTGTGATTGTCAGTTCTGTTCTGCTTGAAATGTTTCCGTGTATGTTGCCATGGTTACAGGTGCCAGAATTGGAAATAAATGAAGGGGGTATCAAGGCACCGTTGTGACTCTGATGGAGGCTTAGCACTAAGATGTTAGCTATTACATTGCTGGATTCCACGTTATTTGATGATGGATCCATTTTAATAGAATATTTAAATGCTTACGTGAATATAGATTGCACTAAAATGGAATTAGGTAGAACTGGATTTAAAGTAAATTAATTTTTTTTAACGGCGTTTTTTTTAATGAGTACATAGCCTTTGGGACAGTCTGCAAGTAAGTGAACAGAATGTCTAGAACATCTATTGCATGAATGGTATGAACAGGTATGATTTTATCTACCACTGGAATATGGATGAGTATTGAGTACATTTCTTCACAAAAGTTCAAAGGGAGAAGAGAAAAAACCGGTTTAGGAAGGCTTCAGAGTGGTTGCTTATACCTGAATAAGGAAGACATTTGGAAATTAGGTGTGTGCTCTCTCTCTTTTATATTCTGTATAGCAGTATCACCTGCTTGTAAAGGTTTGTGGGAAACTTGTGATGGAGATGACGTGAGGGTTTCTGCAAAACAAGAGTTCCTTCTTCCATTTCTCATTTTATAGGCTTGAGACTTAATCCAAAGCTCAGCAAAGTCAAGGGAGAAATTCCCAATGACAACAGTGAAATTTGAATTGATTCTTTGTTTAGCTTTTTAGCAACCTTTTTCCACGTTGTTCAAAGTGATATTAGTCTGTTTTAAGTCCTTTTTTCTATCAGATTGTGTCAATCAGTCAACCCCCCCTCAGTGTGCATCCGTGGGTAATGTGTTTCATGTGTTCTTTAACCAGGGGGATGGGCAAAATGTGGAAGCGGTGCTAAATGTTTTAAATGGGTGGGTAACATGTCACGCTTGCCCCAGAGAAAGTTCCTGCCTTCCTTTCCCAGAGAAGGGATGGGTTTTCCTTTATTGATGATACCTGGCCCCGCTGAAGTAAGCTGAAAGGCTTCTGCCTATGTGAAAGGAAATTGTGTGTATGTGTGAATGTATTAATAGGCTTGTATAGCTATGTACGTATAATTAAAACCTTCATATTTTTGAAGTAGCTTTAAAATTAAGCTATGGCTTTCTATTCTCTGAAATGTTATTTTGAATCCAATAGAAAGAGGGCAAACAGTGTCGTATGCTTATAGTGTTGATTAGTGATTATAATTGGATTGTAATAGTAATACAAGGTTTTACTGAAGGTTGAGGTTTTGGAGTAACTCAATTTATCATGTGTAAAATGCAGGGAACTGGAGAAAGTGAAGGCAGTTACTGTATTGATCCCTTCCCCTAATTTGTATCTTCATTTCTTATTAACCTTCCTCTAGCAAAATTGCTCAATGAGAGTATGCTATCACTAGCCCTTGGGATTAATCTTGTGGAATAGCTTTGATAAGTTATAAATGTGGAACTTAGAAAATACATCCTCCACAAAATGCAGAACCTGCATTTATGCTCATCTGAGGGCTGCACTTATTCTTGAAAGCTGTCTCTCTTTTGAGGTAGATTAGAAATACTACTATATGTTAACCCCAGTTGGGTGGAGAGTAAGTGTCTGCGATTCGGTACTTTAGTGGGGAAGCGGAAGGTGCCTCTGGTGTCTCTTTTAGGTGTTCACTGTCCTGCTTGCATAAAGCAGGTAGATGTGGCTGGAGAGGGAGGGTTTAGGCTGTGGAGTGAATCAGCTAAAGGGAGGAACAGAGCTTGGGGAAGGAATGGAACTTTTTTTTTCTCTCTCTCTCTCTTTTTTTTTTTTTTCCTTCCGTTAATGAATGTAGATCCCAAAAGGGAACTGAGATCTAAACCATCTAAAATCACAGGTGCCTACAAAAAAAATTAAGGCAGAATTTAACCATGTTAAATTGTCAGAGACCCACAAAAACTATGCCTGGTGGCCAGAGCATTTCAGAGTCCGTAGGTACTGGGGTTTTCACCAGTGTAGTCAGTTAGAAATGTGAAGTTCAATTTATTAGTTATGGCTGTGGTCGCCTTTTGTATACCTTGTAGCATTTATAGAAGGGCTAGCGGCTGTACTGTTTCCACTGCTTGAACTAGCTCGTGTAGAGTAGCCGGGGTAACTCTGCACAGCACTGAAATATGCTTTGCAGCCACCCCTTCAATGCCCTACTGATATTTGTGAATTCAGCTCCACCAGCTGGATACCTAAAAGCTAAGCACTTAAAAGCCTGTGTCCCTTTGTCAATCTGGACCTAAATTTTTAACTCTATATACTGCAGAGACTTTGTCTGGGAGAAGCTAGGGAAAGCAGCATCTGCTTTGTTTGAGCACTTGCTTTGTATAAGCACTCAGCAAACACACACAACTGCCACAAAACAGGGTGTCATATTTGCCTGTGATTTTGCAATTGCCTGCCATTAGGTCGGGGGACGTACATGTGCACAGGATAAAAGGAGTCACAACAAAATCAGTGTTTACACAAACTCCACAGGCAGCATCTGCCTGGCTAGCTGCAGTCGTTCCAATTCATTGCGATATCTAATTGTTGACAAAGTGTTGTGTTTTCTTTGACACTGAATATAATTTGCAGGACAAGGTAAATGTAACGCCCGTTCATCTCCTGACGAGTGTGTTGAGCTACTGTTTTATGGTGGACTTTAAAATTTTGACTCTGGTTTGTACCCGATGAAAATAAGCTTGTGGAAATTGTTTGGCAGTATTCTCTCTCTGTGTGAGCGCTGGGAATTATTGCTGCGCGGGACAACAACGACCACTAGTGGCTAAAGATATTTTTCCAAAGTTCCTAAAACTGGAAGGGAAAATCCATGAATTCAGTATATTAAGTTACGGCAACACATGCTATTGGATGGATTTTGTGTGCTAAGACATGAAAACACGTCAGTGTTTTTGTAAGATGCACATACTCTACTCACAGCTGTGATTTGTCTCCTTTTTCCAGGACTGGTCCAAGGTGTCTTTGAATTGGCTGCTTGCCCTCTGGTCAGTATTAATGCAGACAGTTCCAGTTCCACTTCTCCCTCCAAATCACTCAGTTTTGTTGCAAGCACAATGATGCAAGGCCTTCAGCAGCAGAGTGGCTTCCAGCTACTGCCCCACTCCAGAGAATCCAGGCGTTACCCCCCATTTAGGTACACTGCATCAGTCCTTGGTACTGCAGTTGTTGCTTCTCCTGTTGGTTAGCATCTTTTGTCACTTGTCTTTCATGCACTTTTTAATTGGTTAATTACTGTAGCCATATGCTAAGCATGCATTAGAGCGCTGGTTATTAGCATTTACCATATGTTCAGTTCACTTTATACAGTTTTAGATGCTATATTTAGGCATTTCCTGGTCTGCATGTCTACCTTATACACCACCACAGGTGTCTCACGTGGGCCTTTTGTTAGTTCTTTAACGGGCTGTAGGCATCCTGTTTGTTAGTCTATTACGTGACTGCTCGTCATTCGTGCTCACCGTCTCCCTCCACTTGTACAGCTACAATAATCACACATTATTTTTTTCTGGGTAAGGAAATGCTGCACAAATCTGTAGTGTTTCATGGGCAGATAATGCAGGCTGCAAAATGTTACCAAGATTTATCTCCCTAGGCCAGGCGCAGTTTTACCCTCTGCCTGTTTTGCATTACTCACATTTCAGTGAAACTGAGCGCATCGTTTCTGCTCCGTTGAGGTGAAGGGACCCCAGAGCATCCAGTCCCTCTTGCCTTTCTTTAAATGACTGTAAATTAGTGTACAGTGCAGGGCAGTGGGAATCAGGCGTTATACATCACCATCTCAAAATGTAGATCTTGCTGCCCCCCTACGCCCCTCTCTAACCCCCTGTGCTCTCGCAGCAGTTGCAGTAGCACATGGCAGAGGAAGGTGGCACAGGACGAAGAGGAATCCCAGACACGTTAATAAGTAAAGCTGACGGAGTTTGGTTTGGACACTGCTCCCCGAGTGCTGCCGTAGCCCCCAGTGTAAACTTAGTCAAAATCAAGCAGAGTGGCTCCGTTAGAGTGTAAAACAGTAACGGCAGGATAAAATATAGATTATTTAGAAGTGCACACAGAACGTGAGTTTCCTCTCTCTGTAAGCTCTTTGTGGTTCCTGCTGTTAATCCAAATACCAGTCTGCAAACTGAGTTTTCCACTGGTTCAGCTGGTGTGCTGGGGGGCTTCAGCAGGGACAGGAAAGTCATTTGATCCATAGCAGAGCTAATTTGCCCTAGCCATGCAAATGTGTGTAAGTCACATTATTGTTAATGAGCTGCAGGCACGATTGGAGGGGGAACGTACTCCCCAGCTTACTTTACGAGACAGTATGTAGTTACTCTGAATGGTCTCTGCAATGTGCAGTTGAAACCAAGCCAGGGGCATAATGCCAAAAGAAAGGGGAAAAATACTTAAGGCAGACAGTTTGCCAGTAGCTTAGCAGCTGTCAACTAGTTGTTCCAGGAAGATATAAATATTTAAGATTAATGATACCTGGCTCTAACTCTCTTTCTGTGTATATAACATATAACAGTATGTGCGTTGCTATACGATGCATGTGTTGTATTTAGAGAGATATAATGATTTATTTAAACGCTCAGCAGTGTGTACAAAAGGAAGACGCCTGGCTGCACACCAAATGCAAAAGCTACATCCTGTATTTACAAGAAAAGTTATTTCTTCCCAGCTGGCTATTACAAAAGGTAAGTAAGGGTGGTTCTCTGGTCAGGGCATCCACTTGGGCTCTGGAGCTCTGCACTGAATTCTACTTTGGGGAAACTCCTTTCCAGGAAGCCCCAAATCCCCCTTTTATAAAAATACTTGCTCTTAATACCAAAGAATGACTACATAAGTGGTTAATGTAAAGTAGGTAGTTAATTTCTACTGGGAGAGAGGGAATAAAGGGGCATTTCTTCCTCCTTAAGGGGACTATTAGGATATATGGTGAGGAGCTATACCTATCAGCAGGGAATCATATCCAGAAATAAGATAAAACTTTGGGAATTTCCCCTTATCCTTCTTTGATTTTAACTGAAATATAAATTTTAAACAGCTTCCACTAACTGGTCAGAATACAGGAAGAAAAGTCACAAAGACCTCACAAAAATTTTCTTTACATCTTTATTTTTTTAGAACAGGGAGAGTACAGGAATGGTTGGGCCCATGGTCTAGTTTTCATCCTTTGATTTATGGGTTGATTGTTCTTGGGCCTTTCTGGCTAACCAATATGAGAAAAAGCTTAACTCCTCCCTGTGGGGAGCCTCCAAAGTCTTGAAGTGGACACTGATTTCTGTATCTTTGTTAATAGGGCAAACTTCGGTTAATGATCACATTCACACAGCCTCTGGGATGGATGTGACGGTGTTAACTGGCTCTCCAAATGTCCCACCTGTGCTGGAAAAAGCTGGTCGTTGGTTCTGGGCTCAAGAAAAATCACCAGTTTTGGAGCAGCCACTGTAGCCTTTATAGCTCTGTACCTTCAGGACCTCCTTCTCTCATCCCCTTCTACCTGCCCCTGAGTGGAGAGAATCCAGCTCCTGGAGCTGCAATTTGAGCATCCTTATGGGTGATGTCGGTCAGTGTGAGAAAGCCCTGCCCTTGTGCAGGCTGGCTGGCAGGGGATAGCTTCTGCTGCAGGACACACCTGGGTATATTAAACATATTAACACATGGGGCACAATCAAATATGTGCTTAGCGGAGAGAATTCAGTGCAGGTTCAGTTTTCCACTAAGGGTCCCAAAAATAGTTCAGAGCTTTTTTTTCCAAGAAAGTTAATGTCTTGTTCTAGATCCATTTTCTTTTGAAAGATTTGTTGGGAAAACATTGCACCATCTCCAGTGTTTGCCCCACATTAACTGGCAGGTTGGAAATGCATCCATTTAGTGTTTGAATGAAGCTGGGCTGTTTCTATACTGAAACAGGTCTCCACTCTCTTACATATCCTCTTTTATGGAACCAGTTTGATTTGTTCCCAGTTTCTAGTCCTTTTAGGGGGCTACTTGGAGAGTCTATGTTAATCTGCTTGCAAAAATTTGTAGAGATCCATCTGAAAATCAGCCTAATTGGAGTGGTTCCTTGCTGTTCCTTCCTGTGCCGATGTGCTGAGCTCTGACGTGCATTAATCCACTATGTCAAATAAAATGCACTTGTGATTGATTCATGTTAAAGGCAGCCTTTTATCTGGTTATGTAAATTCTGCTCTGTAAAGCCCTTCTATTCACCTAGGCAAAAAGGTGTTACTTACACCTTTGAGGAAGAGGGATGTGTATCAGTGATACTGAAAGTGTTTGGTTTGCCAGAGCACCTGAGCAAATAGATTCACTGGTTACTGGCTACACCTGAGGCTGCAGGCAGTGCTGGGGTCTCCATTATACCAGTAAAACCTTTCTGCTTCCTTCTCCCTCCTGGTTTGGGAATGAGCAAGGCCACGTGGCTTATCAGAGCTGAAGAGAAACAACTTAAATGCCACAGCTGCTGGAGCGCAGGTACCTTTCCCAAAGTGTCAAACTATTTTAGATGGCCTCTTCTAGGAAACCATGGTGCACTTGTGGACTTTTCATATATGGAAAGAAAAAAATAATCAGCAGAGTCTGAGTTAGGTGTTGGGAGCTATCCATACAGCCAAGGAAAAGTGTCTGCACCCTGTGGAGGCAGTGTGACTAGCCTTCTCCTCACATCCAGAAAAAGGAAAGATGTTTTTCATTTTAAACAATTTTACAAGTGCAATTCTTCTAGCTGTTTTCCTGCTTCTGTTCTGTTTTTCTTTCTGGAAACCTGGCACAATTTTGGTCATTTCAGCTGCATGTTAGTAGGTGGCAGTCTCGATCAAGTTTTGAAACATGGTGAAATTTCTCTCCCTTCCTAGGCCAGCCCTGAAGATGGTGCAAACCCTCCTCTGCTCAGGATGGGTTACCTGGGCGTGGAAGGAGCCATGGGTCTCGCTTTCCTATAGCAATATATACGTCCTGCACTGGCAGCAAATCTCACACAAGGATGTTTTCCTCTGTGATCTCATTTCCTTATGGAATATGACTTTTAACCATACCTGTAAAAACGAGTCTCGTTAAGCAAGGTGATCAACTGGTTTCAGATATTAATGCTCTTCTGCAGTAACGAAGCAAACGGTGCAGTTTGGATGGTGTAATTACCCTTGCAGCCCAGCCTCGTGCCCAAAGGGGCTGTTTGCATGTGCGGGCGCCCGTGTTCGAGCTCTGCCTGAAAATCTCGTTAAGCAAGTGTCCAGACTGAACAGGAAAGGGGGAGTGTGGGGCTGGGGTAGGGCCCAGCGTTCCTGGGGCCCTGCCAGCCGTGCCACTGGCTTACCACCAACAAGGTGTTATTTTACTGCAGTTATTTTCCAGAAGAAAAGTGTTAACTTAGTAAACTAATGCTGACCTTTGAGACATCCTTCCGTGTGACCTCAGCTCATGAGCAGCAGGGACATCCTTCCTCTCCTGACGTCTGCGGAGTAGGTTGCTCTTCCAGCATGGTAATGGTGCTAATGGGGACACCTTGACCTCCCTTTTCAGGAAAAGCTTTCTGAGATGCTGTTGGTGTGGGCTGGGCATGCTCTGGGCTGTCTCCACTTGGGACGTGCAGGGGAATGTTGACTGAAACTCTTTGAGTGTGACCATCCAGCCAATTCCTTACCCACCAAGTGGTCCATCTATCAAATCCATGTCTCTTCAGTTTAGGGACAAGGTTGCCATGTGGGACAGTGTCAAAAGCTTTGTACAAGTCCAGGCAGGTGACCTCAGTTGCTCTTCCCTCATCCACCAATACTGTAACCCCGTTGTAGAAGGCCACCAAATTGGTCAGGCATGATTTGCCCTTAGTGAAGCCATGCTGGCTGTCACCAGTCACCTCATTTTCCATGTGCCTTAGCACAGTTTCCAGGAGGATCTGCTCCATGGTCTTGCTGGGCACAGAGGTGAGTCTTACCAGCCTCTGTAGTTTCCTCTTTCTTCCTTATCTCCCTTTCTAAAAATGGGGGTTATGTTTCCCCTGTTCCAGTCTGTAGGAACTTCACTGGACTGCCATGACTTCTCAAACGTGATGGATAGTGGCTTAGCCACTTCCTCCACCAGTTCCCTCAGGATCTGTCTGTGCATCTTATCAGGTCCCATGGACTTGTGGTGCATCTTCAGGTTCCTTAGGTGGTCTCAAACCTGATCAATTCTTCATTCTCCCAGTCCCTGCCTTTGCCTTCCGTGACTTGGGTGGTGTGGCTGCAGCACTTGCTGGTGAAGACAGAGGTGAAAAAAAATCATTGAGTACCTCAGCCTTCCCCATGTCCTGGGTAACCACACGTCCTGCTTCCTTCCAGAGGGGGCCCACATTTCCTCTGGTATTTCTTTTACCACTGGCATATCTGTAGAAACTTTTCTTGTTGTCCTTGATGTCCCTAACCAAGTTTAATTCTGTCAGGACTTCAGCTTTCCTAACCTGATCCCTGGCTTCTTGGACAGTTTCTCTGTATTCTTCCCAGGCTACCTGCCCTTGCTTTCACCCCCTGCAGGCTTCCTTGTTGTGCTTGATTTTGTCCAGGAGCTCATTGCTCATCCATGGGGGCCTCCTGGCATTTTTGCCCAATTTCCTCGTTGTTGGGATGCATTGCTTCTGAGCTTGGAGGAGGTGATCCTTGAATGTTAACTAACTTCTGGGTGCCTCTTCCCTCCAGGGGTCTATTCCATGGTACTCTACCAAACAGATCCCTGAAAAAGCCAAAGGCAGCTCTCCTGAAGTCCAGGGTAGTGATCTTGCTGCGTGCCCTCCTTGCTGCCCTAAGGATCTTGAACTCCACCAATGGAGTTCTGCATGGGCACTGCAGCCAAGGCTGCCCTTGAGCTTCACATTCCCTACCAGCCTCTCCTCATTGCCTCCTCTATCACTTGGAGAAGGAAGCTATTAGCCATGCATTCCAAGAACCTCCTGGATTGCCTATGCCCTGCTGTGCTGTCCCTCCAACAGATATTGGGGTGGTTGAAGTTCCCTATGAGGACCAGGGCCTGTGAATGTGAGGCAGCTCCTCTGTCTCTAGAGGCCCTCATCCACTCGGTCTTCCTGATCGGGTGTCCTGGAACAGACCCACACCATAATGTCACCTGTCCCTGCCCTCCTTTTAATCCTGACCCATAAACTCTTGGTCAGATCCTCATCCATCCCCAGGTGGAGCTCCATGCGCTCCAGCTGGTCACTGATGTAGAGGGTGACACCCCCTCCTCTTCTCCCCTGCCTGTCCTTCCTAAAGGGCTTGTATCCTTCCATTCCAACACTCCAGTCATAAGAGTCATCCCATCATGTCTCCATGATGCCAATAACACTGTAGCCCTGCAAGTGCGTGCATGTCTCGAACTCCTCTTGTTTATTCAAGAGGAAAAAATCCAGGGAGACAGTTCTTGTACTATTGTCATGAAAGAAAGATGAGCTGTTTAGCGGGGACTAAAATGTTCACCCAGAGAGGTGTGAAACCTCCTGAAGTGTTTTTGAGGTTGGTGCTGCTGGGGGTCTCCAGGAAGAGGAGATACACACATATATAGGGGTGCTTGGGTCAGCAGGGAAATTTAGAGCTAGAGTTCCCTAAACTGCCCTAGAGGCAGAGGTAAAATGGTGTGAGTAGAGGAGTGGGCAGGAAGAGCAGATGCCACAAGCCATAAACCCTGTAATGCTGTCCTTGGCAGTTGGAGGGGAGAGGGGCGAACAGTGCCTGTGCTTGCCCACGCCTCTGTGCAGGGGCTCTCAGACACTTGTGGAGCATTTCAGCTCACCTCTCACCCCCGAAGGCACTCAGCTGGCTCACTTCTCAAGTCTGGCCTGTCTGATTTGACCATCTCTGGAGAAGGAAATGGGAGGACTTACTGATCTGGGTTAAAAGCCCTTCTGTGTTTCTGCTTGGACTCTTTCCCAGTCTGATTCCTCTGTATCAATAGACAGGTCACCTTTCTTTGCTTTCAAAGTGGATGGCTTTATGTTTATCATCACAATATGTCTCTCAAAAGTTAGCCAAGAGAGATGACTTGCATGCCAGTCTACCAAAGATATTTTTAAAGTAATCTTCTCCATTACAGATAAATGGAGGAGAAAGTGGGTGATGGATAGTACATTTCTTTCCGAGAAACTTCACGTAACTGGAATATCACTCCATTAAACTGGACTGAATGTTGTAACAGTCATCTAGTGAGTTGGAGAGAAGCACTATTTTCAGCCCTAACATTAATCTAGAAGGACACTTTCCCAAGTTTTAAATTATTTATCCCTTTGCTATCTTGCAAGTTCAAGGTAACTGTGGTTTTAAGAACAGCTCTAATCCACATCATGAAGGAAAGGGTTTGGGTATGGAGAGATCATGATGTGCCTGTGGCACAGCAGAGAAGCTGGTCCTGCTCGGGAGGGAGGGAGAACCACAGAGCTGACTTGTTAAGTGTGTGGCTCGTGTGGCATGGCTGGGGAAAACAGGCTGGACGTCAGCTGGGACCTTATTTTCATTCCCTTTAGTACAATCTCTTCTTTGAAGCTCTATCAGAAAAAAACGGATCGAATCTATACTCAGGCAATTGCCAGAGGGCTGTTAATAAAAATTTGAAGCCATGAGGGATATCTGGCCTGGCCTTTCCTCCTTGGACAGAATGAGGATAGGACTCTTGACCTACTCCTAAATTCCCTTTTCCTCAGCTGGAGTAGCTGCTTTGTGGATTTGGTTCTTAACCATCTCCTGAGGAATTTTGTGCCATCCTCAGGCCACTACAAAAACTGGAGCGGGGAACGTAGGGTAAAATAATAATGGGCAAATGAACAAAAGAGAAAGTTGTGAATTCCTCCTTGTTGGATAAATGTACACTCAGCTGCCATGTTGTTCATGTGTAGTCTCACCTTGCACAGTGCTGCGAAACTCTAATCAGCCCACAGGGTTGCTGGGAACTGCTGGATCTTGGAGGGAGGCAGGTTGCAGAAGTCCTCTGAGAAGGAGGCATCTGCTTCTGCAAAATAAGCAGAAGACATGAGGCATAAGGCCTCCACTGTTAGCCTCTACCTTGCTGTCTTTGTTTTGGGAAAGAGGCACAGGAAAGGGTTCCAACAAAAATATTTTGTTTGGAGTAACTTTTGGCTCTTCTCAGCCATCAGCAGATATTTTTTCCTTTTTTTGTGTGTGTGGGGTTTTTTTTGTGTTTGGTTTGTGTGTGTGTGTGGTGTTTTTTGGTGGTTCTTTTTTTTTTCTTTTACCATGACTGTTGGTAGCTTTGAAAAGTGGAAAAAACTAATTTCAGGTGTTTCTTCTCCTAGCCCTGAGAATTTTACAGTACAGTAGAGTGTGGTCCCTTTAGCAAAGCAATCAGGTAATTAGTCTGGCATCACTGAGCAGTCAGCAAGTTTCTCAGCAACAGTTCACCTGTCTCTGAGGTACCACGGATCTGGTGTTACCCCCTCCACCTAGCACTGTATCACAGATTTTTAAAATTATGAGATGGAGTGGTAAGAGCAGAAGGACCATGTGTGCATTGAAAGCTTATCTCAGGGACCAATGTAGGGGGAGAAACTCTGACTTCTCGGAGGAGAGACTGGCAAATCACTCCTGCAGCCCTGGGCTGCGGTACGGGCTCTGCGTAACCCTGGGAGGGTGAACGCTCCCAGCTGTACAACAGCAGCTTCTGCATGGCTTTGCAGTCAGTGCCCAGTGCCGTCTGAGATAAAACGGTCTGAGTTTATGGCTGTGATGCAAGAACTGCATGGTAAAAGTTTTATGGACTTCTTGCAGGAGCCAGAGTAATAGGGTAACTGTAAATTATGCAGTCTTCTCGAGGAAGAGCATGTCAGTGATTTCAACGAAGTGATTTCTTTTAATGCTAGTAACTATGCCTACAGCATACAAATCCATCCTGTGTCTGACTTCTAAATCCTGTCCGGGGCCTTGCTGTGACGTTCCTGTGTGGTGCCTGTGGATCCACGAGGTGGCACTTGGTCCTCATGTTACTCTGAATCTGCTTTTTCCTCTGCTCCAACTTGTTAGATGCTAGGAATGGTAGCTGTCTGGGTGACTGGGTGCTACCCTTTTCATTCTGAGTTAACCCTTTTCTTTTTTAATTTTCTGCTAATTTGAAAATATGGCAATGCTAAAATCCTCCAAAAGCAATTCACGGAATAGATTCTGCTGTGACCCACACCTAGTGTTATAGTTATTTGTAAAAGAGAGCCCTCTGGAAAAATCTGCACCCAGTATATAAATATTTTAATGACGTCTAATTGGATTTTGAAAAAAACTTCCAAGCATTTTAACTTTCTACTTTAGTTTTCAGCCTCATTAAATGTGCGTGATTACAGCAATGTATAAATCCAGACTGATGGGGAATTATTCCAAGCCATTGAAAGCTCCATCAAGAAAACCTCGGCTGAGAGTTGCTGCTGACTCCATTACAGTACAGAGAGCACCCTGGGGTGATGGGGACCGTCCTCTGTGGTGTGAGCCCTAAAAATGAATCCTAGCAGATGTAAAGAACAAGATAAAAATCAGTGGGGAAAACTAACGCTGATTAGAGTAATAAAGTCAACAACACATGTTCATCTTCTGAGACAGATAATTACATACATGCTAGAGCAAATAACGCAACATGTAGAAGAGACAAGGGACTCTATTGAACTGAACTAGCTAGCCTACATGAAACTAGCTCTAAATTTTTTATTTTTGTCCATTTGATTTTTCGGTTTTCCAAACTACTTGTTGCTCCCCTTTGGAAGAGCAGAGGTTGAAAGTGGGTATTTGCAGCTGAAACGTCAAAATCTGTTTTCTTCACACTCACAGGGAGTAACACAAGGAAAAGCAGCTTCTCTTCTTGGCAGTCCTAACCTCTTCCAAGCCAGCGTATAGCCCAACATCTGGCGCCTGGCCCTTAATGCAATGTCCTAGCAACGTTTCCTTGCTGTTTGGTCCAACTGTTTGGCATCTGCTTCTTGCTGAAAGGCAGCTGTAACTGAGTCAGTCCTTGCCTTGCCATTGTTTTGGACTGCGTGTTCCAGATTTACACAGCAAGATCTTTCACTGGTAACTTCTCACTGTGCTGGTACCTGCCTACCTCACAGGTCTTTTCTCTTTTTCCTTGATTTAGTTTGGCTTTTGATGCAGTTCTCTGTCATTTCAGAATTTCTTTTTAGGAATTTTCAGTTGATGCTACTGGGAAAATGGACTGAAGAACGTTCTGTGGAAAAAAATGTTGCTTAAACTTGGTAGATCTTTCTGGAGACATCTGTCTTCACTTTTCCAAATGGCTCTGTCAACACTGGTGCAGTTTTTTTCCTCTTCCTGCAGGTCCTCCAGGAGTATTAGAGTTTGCTCATGTTTCCCTAGTTTTCCTACCCAATGAATTTCTCAGTTTTAAATGACACTATTGTCATGGGAGATGGTGGTCCACCTTCTGTTCCTAGTGATGTTTGTGTCTGTGAGAGACAACGAGATTACTCTAGATTGAAATCAAAGCTTTCTGTCTTATACAATAGTGTTTATATTGAAACTGTAAATCTGCAAAATGTGTTGGAGCTGACAAAATGTCTTGTGCTCTTTTTCATTTCAACTCAGACCAACAAACCCAAATGCCATTTCTGACTGTGTTGTGAAGTTTTAACTTCTAACACTTTCCTTCCATTTTAGTTGGGAAATTTCATACTATGGATTTTAAAAGCCTTTATTTCATTTGAAAAACCGTGAGTTTTCTGGAAAAAAAATACACTTCAGTCTGCCAGAACAGTGTTTGTCCTCCTTGGGAACTGCACTTGCCCTTCTCCCTATTGAATCTCTAAAAAAATGTACTCCTGCCTGGAATTAGTGTGCTGATTTGATCACAGCTCCAAAGTCTGCTTAATGCTCCCAGTTCTCCTTGAGGCTGGCATAAGCCAAGGCAGGATTTTGCCATTTGCTCCCATAAGGTGGCCTATGCAGACAGGCTTGTTTGTTTAGCAGAGCATTCATACTAAATGGTACCAGCAATGTTAAGTAATGAACTTTGCTAATACATTTTGATGAATTTCAAAGACCATTTAAACCAAGAAGAGCACAAAGTAGTGCTGTATAAATATTTAATGTAAACTTATGGATTACATTGTCCTGGAGACTGCTATCAGAGGCACTTTGAAACCACATGTGGCTCATGATAGCTAGGCACAGCCAGTGTCAGCCAGAGATGAGTTCAGACTCCTCCATTACACACCCCTCCCGGGATCACTTTGAAGCGGTAAGATTTTATTAGGAGCTAAAAAATTAGAGTTCTTCAGTCAACAATAAACACCGTCGTATTTCCTTTCCATCCTAATAAAAAAGGACAGAATATGTATTTTTAGTATCCTTCACCAAAATGACAGTAAGATAACATGGTTTTGAGAGAAAAATGACAAACAAAGTGTTCATGAAGAAGGGGAGCCTTTGTAGCATCAGTCTCCAGATGCTCTTAAAGCAATGGATTTGGAAAGAAGTTCTTTGTACCAGCTGCTGTTGGTGACGTGTGCCTGGGCTGGAGCAGCCACTGCTCAGCTCCATGTTACACAGACGGATCAATCCCCATGTGTGCTGTGAGCGCCGGAGAGAACAGCACGTTCTCTCCCTGGGTTTTATCAGCTTGTGCTGCTGGCACGGCCGCGAAGCCCCCACCCGCTGCTAAGTGCAGTAAGTGCCTGCTGGTCTTTGCTCTTCCTCCCTGATGCCCTGCTTACCTCTTCCCATTTCAGCCATCAGACGCAAAGTGAGCTCCAGGGTAACCCTGGTGGCCGTGCAAGGTGGGAACCACGGAGGAGAGCTGTGGGCAGGAATTTCCCACGGGTTAAGGAGAGGCTGGTGGAAGGCTGCACAGCACAGAGAAGGGAGAGAGGATGAAGGAGGTATATACCCAGTAGAAGAGGATGTGAGTGGTCCATCCACTTAACGAAAATCAGTGGTAGAGACTATTGCTAGCACTCGCCACTTCAGCAGAGCTTTTCACCCAGTGGTGAAGGACCACCTACTGCCCATTTTGCAGGTGGGAATGCTGAGGCAGAGGAGGGCGGTGGCACCGTGGAAGCTGAGAGTACAGCTCTTGCCTGCCGACTCCTGTTGGATCACCCCTTATCAGCCAGGGAACACTGTCAAGGGCAGGAGGTTCCCTGCATGGATGTCAGGGCTGTGTCTAATGTGTCTCCCTAATCGAATTTGGATTCACGTAACCGGTCGGGAGCACTTGGGGATAGCATCTCTGCATCTATAAGCCCCCCCTTGATAAGAAAGGCCTCTAATCTCCTTAGGTAGTCAGATCCCTCTTTGCATGGGGACGCACCCCAAACCAACGCATATCACAAGTCTTCAATGTCACAAGCAGATTCTCCCAGGTTAGTTTCACCAGTTCACAACTGGCAATGACTTGGCCAGCTGAATGTGTGCCACGCATCTTAGACACACTTTTTTTTTTGGAAAAAGTTAAAAGTGGCAATGTGCAGATAAGAGTCTTAAGCAATTGCAACAATGGCAACTTAGCATCTACATTTCCAGAAAGTTTTATAATGCTGGAGACATCTGTGTTTTGCACTGTACTGGGTTTTATTTTCAATCATTTTTCTCATTAAAAAAATGTGTGTATCTCATTATGTCTTTATATCTGAGCCAGCATTTAATTCTCTGATTGCATATGGTCGGTACAGCATGTGCCATTACACCCACCAAAATAATGAAATGACAGTTCCCTTTGCAAAGTAGAAGACTAGAAATAACTTTCTGCTGAGAGGTGCTATTAATTTTTCTCTCTTCAGCTTCCCCCCCCCCCCCCCCCCCCCCCCAGTAAAAGTGAATAGCTAAGTGGCCACGATTCAGATCTCAGAAATTGTTTTCTAACTAGTCTGTGACTTGTCATATAAGGGCTGCACTGCAGCTTTGATATTTATGGTATATTATACCCATGTAAGAGTTATTTTAAAAGGCTACGAGAAATATTTGCTTCTTGTTTTATGTATTATTTATCAGCCTCTTATTCTTTCCTTTGTGCCACTGTATTTTTTTTTAATCTTTCCCCTTGACATTACAAAGTAATAGACCTAATAACGTAATTCATGTTGGGAAGATGCTCCCATGCTTTCTTTTGCAGGCAGCTGGGACCCAAAGTGGGCTGTGGTCCCCGCTCTCATGCAGACGGGGCTGTGGGGCCACTGAGCTCCAGCAGCGGTAGATGGCTCTGTCAGCTCTTCCTCAGGAGACACAGCTTTACTAGAGCACCTGGATTTTTCCCAGTCTTTTTTCAAACTTTAATACTGCTGTTCATCTTGTGTTAATTGTTTCTTTCCCCTTAACATTTCTTCCACCTTAAGAAAACTTCTCTCTGCCTTGTGCAGAAAATTTCTCGTGGTTTGTGATAAGGACATAAAATCAATGTGAAAGCAGTGAAAGGCAGCATCAGGATTCTTCCCTGGCTGGATAACAGAATGTGAAATGAGCACTTCTGGCCCAGCAGCATCAGCTGTGAGGGCCAAAAGAGCTCCCATTAGCCCAGGGCAAAAAATACGCATCTGCGAAGCACATGTGCAGCAAACTCCTGGTTACGCTGGTGTGCAACAGCCCTGGGTACTGAGGAGGTGCTTTGTGGATGGGCAGTTTCCCTTCCCTTAGGACTGAGGAGGATTATTTAACAGAAATGCAGTAATAATTTTTTTAAAAATCTGGAGTCTCTACTTTCTTCATTTCCCTTGTTAATTATGCCTCCTGGCACTTATAGGGGAAACCAGTCTGTTAGCTCTTACATCGGCTGCCTTGTGCCTGTCTAAATTCATGGAAGATGTTACTGTTGCTCCTGCCAAACATGAGACAGCTCCTTTAGGGAAAGAGCTGGTGCAAAAGAGCCACAGCACTACTGCTTTGTGCTGGGGAGGCTCAGCAGTGCTCTGGGGTGGGCAAATGGAGCACAGGGGCCCACTTCTCCAGATCGTTCTGTTCCCTGCACTTACAAATCGATCAGTGTATTTTGTCAAGACTACAGTGACCTGTTTTATTGCCTTTATCTGCCTGCTTTAGTCTAAGCCCTGAGTCTTGCTGCTGGAGATAATAAAGAAACAGCTGTATGTTCACCCTAAAGGTATCAGCTACGATTTTACTTAGTTACTGCTTTTCCCCCCTCTTTCTACATGAACTCTGATGACATCCCTTTGAGCAGCTGTTTCCCTCCATCGCTGTTTCATCAGGCTCCCTGTTGCTTTAAAGCGATTCTTTGCAAACCCATTATGCTGAGTAGCCTGGGTCTGCATGTAAGTTGGCTTATTGCAGTTTGGGCAGGGGTTGGACTGTTTTCCAACAGGAAGGCTCAGTTGTAAGCATGAATCATGTGGAAAAGACACGTGCCAACCAGCCCAAAAGTCAGCCTCATCTTGCCAGCATTGTTTATTCTGATATACTTTGGTAAATGGATCTCAGTAAGTGAGATAACCCAGGAAATGGGTGGGTGTTTGTTCAAAGGAAAGTAAAAGCCAAATGTGCTTTTCAACGGAGTTCACCTTTCAGGGCGTCAGTTGTGATCTGTTTTCTAGACTGTCCCTGCTCTTTGAAGATACTATACTACGTTTTTTTCCCCTGATGTCGACGATGTGCCTGGGAATGTGGACCCTAATCTATCACTTACTGCATTTGTTACAGTCTGCAGTGACACATCCTTTTTACTTTTTCTAGCAGGTATTTTTTAAATAAAAGAAAAGGCAGACTTCTTAGCAGCAGCTTGGTTATTCATCAATATTATTAGATTCTCCCTTCCCTCTCCTGAAGCTAGGAATAGAAACCTATGAAATTACTGTGGAGGATGCGCTCTTAAAACAAAGCACTGAGTGAGGAAGATGTGAAAAACATGTACAGCTGAAATACAGAAGGAGATTTTATGCACCAGTGTAGGGGGAATATTGCATTCAATACTTGGTGTATGAGCTGGCAGGACCCTGGCAGGGGAGAGGCATGAGTGAGCAGGGAGGGTACACCATGCCATTGCCGCACTGCTGCTGCCAGGGCTTGCCTTTCACCTGCACGAGGTTGGTTATGCAAGTGTAGTGCCTGGCTGTACCTGGCAGGACTTAACAGGTGCTTTTGAGAAATATGTTGGATTTTTTCCTTGCCTCCAAAGGCAAGACATACACAAACTCAGAGAAAAGGCCATGCCTCCTTGAAACCTTGAAGAAGATTTTTGTCACATCACAGGGACGTGCACACCTTGCACCAGGACAGCTGTCTGCAGATGGGGTTGTGTTCCAGCTGGTTTGCCCAAAATGAATCAGGGAGTGGAGGCAGCCACAGAAATCACTGCACCGGCAGTGCCCTGGCATTAACAGCCTACCCAGGCAAGAGGTGGCATGGTGCATCCTTCCTGGTTTGGTCCCGGAGGGTGTTTGCCTGCTGGCCCTGCCTTGGCAAAGGAGCTTTGTCCTGGAGAAGTGCTTTTATGGCATATTTATTGTTAGTATCTCCTAGCCAGGTTCACACTTTTTTCCAGTGGGTGACTTGAGGAACCTAAATCTGCAAGTGAGGGATGTACCCAGACTGCTGGAAGTTTGAGCAAGAGCTGCTTGGAGGGAGAAGTACTTGAGTCTCCAGCACACCCAGTCATGGCCACAGGCAGCTTTCCAGTAAGAGCTTGTGTGTGGCTCGTTCTCTTCAGGAACTGCTTGTTAACCTTCTCTTAGTCAAACACAAGCCTGGGAAACATTTAGTTGGGCAATATCTTGTCTCTCACTTAACAAGTGGAGAAATAAAAATGTAGCCCTCACTCCAAGCCCATCAATATATATATATACAGATGCGAGGAGTTTAACAGGGCAGTACAGTAGGTGTTAAAGCTTCTGTAATGCCACCTGTGCCGCAATTACAAACCGATGGATCTTACGCGTGAAGAATAAACTGGAAAAACTACAAGGTGCAAGTGCTGTACGTAGCAGAGAGCTGGTACCCCAGTCAACACAGGGACAGCATCTTCCATCCTTCAGCTGCAGCTGCTTTGCTTTTTCACAATCTATGGCATTATGGAAACACAGCTGCTATTATGTTTCTGCTACAAATACATAGCTCACAGATGCGGTACTGCCTAGAAAAGCCCTGTGCTTCTCAAGAAGTTATTGTGCTGGCTTTCTCCCACCTTTCTGGCATGGGTTAATAAGGCCACAGAGGGCTAGATGAGAAAAACGCGGAGCTTTTCTCTTCCCAGTTTTCAGAGGCACAAGGTTCACCTGTGGTTCAATGTTTAACTACAATTAAGGCTGACAGCTTTTCCCTATAAATTAAATTAATGAGATGTTTGAACTACAGCTAAATTGTTTGTGCAGATCTTTGCTGCTTGGTATTGTCTCCATGCTCCCTTCCCACGGACACCCTCTGCAGCCGCACTCGCACCCCTGCCCATGCCGGGATCAAAGGAGCAGTCCTGGCTGGCGCTGTGTGTGCCGGGAGATGCGGCCACACAGAAAATTCCTGTTTCACACAGAGCCGCTCCTCTGCGGGGAAAAAGTTAACTTACTAAAAACCATAAATAAATCAATCCTGCCTTTCTGATGCAGCGCGATGCTTGTGTTGGTAGTAGCACTGTCTCACAGTACTCAGGCTTTATGTAGTTCTCTCCACTTTACCCATTTCTACAGGCTTTTTACTTAGACCTGCTTAACCAACCCTGTTCCAGCCACCTCCCTGCAGCAGTTCTCACCCTGCACTTGCCATCACTTCCAATCCTTTTCAGTTAAAATGGGCTGGATTAGCAGAGGATGCTGATTAAGCTAATGAGCTCATTTAGGCCCAAATGGGATAAGGGATATATGTAGCCTGAGGTAGGAGCTTTGCCTCTGGTAGAGCAGCAGTGAGTGGGGTCTGTTTGCTTGTACCACCAGCTGTAAGAGCTCAGTGGCTTGATCCAGTTTGGGGTCAGCTTGGAGAGGTTTCAGGACCTTGGTGATTGTGGGAACCTTGTTTGGGTGAACCTGCTCCCTGAGTAGCTCTGGGAGGGTAGGTAAGGTGGGTAATAGGTGTGGATACTAATGGTTTCATCTTAAAGAAATGTAGTGCTTGGACAAGGAGAATGTCTACTCTGTAGTGCAAGCAGAGCAAGTTACTTAATGAATAGCAGCCTTGTAGAAAAGTTTTTTAACAGAAGATATGGAAGTTTGTGTGATTTGGTAAAGCTCCCTGAGTGTTTCCTTTGCTGTATCTTTGCAGAGAAAGGCTTTTCTTCATTATAGCACAATTCTCTGTAGCAGAGTAGAGGCAGTCGTGACCTGGGAGCTGTGGTTGACCACCTGCGGAGGGGAGAGAGCACATTAGCTTTTTGTTGCTGGAAAATTAATCTGAGCAAATATCACTGCCAGAGGAGCTAATAGCTGTAAAACAGATCAGAAAACAAAATGCAAGTAATGAGGCTGTTTTACACATACAGCTTCAGAGATTTTTAGCTGTGGTTTGATACCTCAAGGAACCTGGTATTTCAGTGCTGTTTGTGGCCAAAATCTGTGGTTTGTAGTAAAAATCATGTTTGTTTTAAGCTATTTCAGATTTCTTTTTGTCTCATCTTCTTCCATACTGTTCACACTGCATCTTCATTACAGTTCAGGATGGATGTAGAAAGTGTTGTTAAGGACTTGCCCTCTTTGTCTACCACTTAACCCCTGGCTGTGTCAGTGGAAACACCACCCAAAGGAGCACATTGCGAGCCTGGAGTGCAGGTAGAGCAAACATCAGTTTGTTTGCAAGTGTTTGTGAATTAAAGCTGGTTACTAGACTCTATTCTATTCCAGTAAAGGTAAAATTTTTGTAAGAGGAAAAAGCCATGACAACTGCTCAGGCACATACAGAATCTCTTGGGCCACTGGTAGCATTGTGGAAGTTATGCTGAACAGCAAATTGTCAAACAAGAATAAAATGTGATCAAGTACAGTCATTCATCTGATGGAAGTGGTTTTTGGCAGAACGATTCAGCATCCAGGATTCCCAGTTCCAAGGGACTGAAATTGGACTGAATGTGAAGTTGTGTGTATTTGGTGGCCTCTGACACGGATATTCCTATTAGATCAATGTTTCCATGGGGAATTCAGGTGCTGTTTTATAACTGGAGCATTGGATGTTCTTTGGGAAAACTTAGACCTCTGCTTCTTTCTGAATCTTCAAATAAACAGTTTGGCCATTAAGTTGTTTTTAAAATAACATCGTGTTCTCTCTCTCTGGTACTATATTCTGTGTAATAAATGCAAACACAGTACCGGGAGTGTTGAAAGAAGCAAATCGGAGATCCATCTAGAGCAAAATACCTTTAATGCAGGGAGCAGCTAGCACAGAAGACAAAAATGAACATATCATATGGATGTGGCCTGCAAACATTGCAGCTCACTCTCTGTTAGGTTGAGAGTGGCTGAGAAGGAAGGAAATGTGTACGATGACAGGGAGAAGAAGAGAGACTAAGAGGACGGTGGTTGAGATGGGGAAACATGGAACATGTGTAGATTAAACTTAACAAATACAGTGCATTTAGTTGGATAACTCTTTGTGTGAGTTGTCTCTACCTGGGATGTCCAGATTGAATAGCACTCCAGAATTTCAGGCTGTCCAGCTGCTTTTTGATTATTGGCGTAATTTTGGTAATCTCAGCCTTTTAGGCTGATGCAGTATTTCTTCAGGACTACCAATGAGTTTTGTGTCCTTTCCTGTTTGCATTTTCATCTGAAATTTACAGCAAACAGCAATAAGAGGTGCCAGAGGGCAACTTCTCAATTCTTAGCAAAATAAAAATATGTGCCAGCATTCATGCATATATTCATGTGGACACCTGTGTTATTGAAACACATTTCCTTTGCTATTTGTGATGTATTTACTTGAATCATTCTGAAATTCAAGTAACGCATAATACTGAAAAATCTCCTGTGGAGCCCGGTAGGAAATGTGAAACTTTTTGTGCTTGGAAATACTGCGTTATATATTACTTACCTTTGCCTTCAAGCATTTCCAGCACGGAGCCCTATTCTTACTGGAACCAGTGCAAACGTCAGAGGGTCTCAACAGGCTCTGACCAGAGCAAAGCCTTAGGGGCCAATACTTGTTTATAAACCGTATTCCTGGGCAATTCATTTCCCACCTAGTACTTACCTTAAATTTTTGTCTGGCTATTTAATATGCACTCTCATCACCAACACATTTGCATCCTTGGTTAGCTTGTTTAATTTATTAGATTAGATCTCTCCCCTTGCCCTGCTACTTTCTTTTTTTGGTTGACTAGAGGAACTTACACTCAGGCTCACGTTAGAAGTGGCTAACTCTTCCAGGGAGATACCAGCCCTTTAAGGACCTCCCCTCCATGACTTAGAGGAGACACTGCTTTACTGCTGTGGATGTCTGACAGACTGTTAAGATGGAGAAGTAGGGAGGAATAGGACCTTTATTATGGTTTACTGGGAAGTGTGGTGAGATCTTGACCCATTGCTCAGACACCCTCTTATTTATCACCTCCTGTTTAATATATGTCTGTTTAAAATGTAGCTCCAAGCAGATGTGCGGAACTTACTGCTGTAAAAGATCTTGTCAACCTGCACAACATTTGAGAAGAAGAACAGGAGCAGAGACCTTGAAGTTAGAGCCAGGGAAGATTAATAACCCATGTCTAGATACATCTATGCTATGGTATCACATTGTCACCTCTGTCCTGCTGGCACAGGTCCCTGGCATGAGGGTTTTGCTTCAAGACCACATTGCTATGAGGAGCTTGTGGTGCTGCCTGAACTCACGCTGTTCAGAACTAATGAAGATAATCAAAAGCTCCCATTCCGTGAAATTGCAGTGCACTGGGCCCTTCCCGTACATGTGATTTAAACCTATGAAAACTTGCCTTGTTTGCTACCAGGAGGCTGAGGCAGTGGCACTTGTTCGACCTCTTCCAGCCAAGCCTGGGTTCGAGGTCTCTTACCTGTGAAAAATCAATAAATCAAAATATTAGAAGATGCCATGCTGATAATTGATTCTTCCAAGAATGTTTTTCCCAAAGCTTAAACTATTTCCAACAGCAAGAAGTTATAATGAAGACTAAGTGTATTTATGAAGTGAAATCATTAACAGTGGATTAGCCAGTGAAATCCAATTTCCTGTTCCATCAGTGATGCTAACACAGACTGAAATTTCATTGATGTATTGGGCATCATTGTCATCCTCTTAACTGAGAGAAAAATTATATTTGCCATTCTCCACTGGCTGCACTTTGCAGACAAAAGTGCATCTTATAAAAGGATCAAGCCAGAATCTTAATGGAGAAAGTATTTACAAGAAAATAAATGTGCACATAAATATTTCACAGGCATCTCATATGTGCTTTGTGTTTCATCATATTTAATGTATGAATGTAACTATTTTACTTGTGTGGATTTTTTCCTCTTAAGCAATGTCTTAAGGAGCTTAAGTTAGAGAAATACGTTTGTGTGAATGTGTGTAGGGGTTTATAAGATAATATATGGAAGAGGTAGAGGAAACCTTTTCCTAAAGGTTGTTTGGTTAATTTTTTTCTTAAAGAATAGAATGAAAAAACCCCTCCTTTACAGCTTTTTAAGTATTAAATACTAAAATCCAGGTGTTTGAAGCTCTGGTCCCTGCTTTTATGGTACATACTCTCAGCCCTGCTGTGGCTTTCTCTCTCCCCTGAGGAGGGTGGCACACGGCTCACAGAAATGGGCTGTGCTGGCAGTACCAGGGAAGTGGGTGGTGTTTTGGGTAGCCAGTTTTACTCCAGTGGACCAAGCCACCTCAAGCAGAGCAAAGATCTGGACTAATATGGACACCAGTGGTACCTGCAAGTGTTGCTGCCTTGCTGCTCATTGCTCTCTTCTCCCAACCCCTCAGGAAATACATTGAACAGCAGATGATCTTGTAGGGAGCCTTGTGGCTCCTCTCTCTGAGGAAAGCTGACAGTTTAATTCTGCTCCTTGCTTTCCGAGTGCTCTTCATCCCTCCACTCTCAGGATCGTATTTTAGCATCTTAAGTAGCCTTTGGTAGAGGACTCTGCTGGACTGCAGCAGGGTTGTTCATATGATGTGCATGGTGGTGACTGAGACCAGGTGCTCACTCTGTGAGTAGTAAAGTTGCATGTTTAGCTTACTGAGCACCAGATAAATCCAGGCTACTATTTGTTAGGTCCTGTGAGGTGCTCTTGGCAGTTCAGCGTGGTGCACTGTCACCACAAAGTCACTGATTTATAGCATGATGCTTTGGGGTGTTATATAGGTCTGCAAACAGTATGCCTATTTGCTTATGCTGGTGCTTATGCTTATTTTTTCCTCTTTACATTGTTCACTTTCAGAAAAATATGATGTGGGAAAAGCCCCAGGAGATGCTGATGGCCAGGAAAATCAGGAGCTTTGCGCGTGGTGGTGTTACTCCATGGGCAGGCAGGGAGGTTCCATCTGTACCTCCCTGAGCACAGACGGCGGGGCTTCTTCTGTAAAAAGAGCCTTTCTCCAGGTGTCAGACCACAGTCTTAAAGCAGAGATGAAACACTAGATTTTGATCCCACCAATACAACAAGGCAGTAATTGATACAAAATAAAAAAAGAAACAACAACAAAACAAAACCAAACCCCCCAAGACTTTACTTAGGGAAGAGTAATTTTTGGAAATGTTATTTTAAAAAATAAAGATATGGGAGTTTTAAATACAAAACAAATGTGGCTTTGCTGTGGGCTTTTAATGAAACTTGTTTCTTTTTTCCTGCCAATTAAAAATCCCCAAACCGTTCCATTTCTGAACCAGCTCAAGGTGACCAAAAGATAATTCAAACAAAAGATAAGACCTGATTGCATTTGGACTTATCTTGAGTTTTAGTACATGCAACTGTGATATTTTCTCATCACATAAACTCTAGAGAGAGGAAAGATTTTTTTTTTTATTATTTTATTTTTTTTTTTTAGTGCTAGTGCTAAAATTCTGTGCTAGTTATGAACATTGCTGTTATGGTAGTTGTAGTGTTACCTCCCACAGCTCCCTCTCCCACCCATACAGAAGCTGGGGGCCACGAGGCTGTGGTTGTAGTGCATGAGATCAGCTTGTACTGTGGATGAAGGAGGCTTGGCTCTAGTAAGCCACGGAGTTTGTCTCTGTCACTCCTCCGGGAGTGGGCTGACCTCACCGGAGGGCTGGAGGAGTTGGTGTTCGGAGGAAAGATTCAGTAGAGGGAGGTCCCTTGCAGTCCTTAGTGCTTCTGTCTTTTAACAGAGTGATTAAATACAAACCAGATCTCTAAATCAGGTTAAGCAGCCAACAGGGGCCTTACTCCTCACTGTCACTTGGTATGCAGTGTAGTCAGTATGTGATGCCAGGTAGCTTTGCTGTTTCCTTGGAGCAGAGCTCTGGTTTTCTTTTGCAGAAATCCATGACAGATCCCCCTGCACTGACAGTCAGGGCTTAGTTTTAAATTGCACTATGGAAATAGCTCCTCAAACGCAGTTTCTGCGGAGTTTGGGTCTCTCACTACTCCTGTGGTGCTGGAGGACACAAATGCAGCGCTGCTGTCATCGTCAATTTACGGTGCTGGTGGAGATGTTAAACCTACTGTGCTAATAGCGTGGGGCTGGGTTAACTTCAGCAGTTGAGTCATCGCATTTATAATATGAGATCACTGTTCGTGTCTCCAGTGTGATGCTACTGAGGCCAAAGCAGTGAGGGGCTCCATCCATCAAGTACCCCAGCCTGTGAAGCTTTTAGGGCCAGCATCCCTCCCGGGCAGCCGGGGAGCTGTGGCCGGGCTGGGCTGTGCTGCAGGTGGCGATGCTCTGCAGGGAATGTTCAGCTTGATCCCTGGCGAGGAGGCTGGGTTTGGAGCCCTAGTGCTCAGACCTCGGCTAGAAATGTGCAGTCTGGGTCCTTCCTAACGGGGAGGGATGTGGGAGCAGGATGCGAGCACTGCAGAGGGGACAGTGGTGAGGCACAGTTAAAAGAAGGAAAGAGAAAACTGTGATGATGAAGGAGCTAACAAACAGAAAAGAGGTTGTCACTGTGGGGGCAGGTACGTATGAGACGAGGTCAGAGCACACTGTGTTTTGCCATCCAGGTGGGCCGGGGGCTTGCAAAGAGGGAGGGATGCTTGCTAGATGGGACACGTGGGCTGCCATCAGCCTGCAAAACTGAACTGTGCTGGGGATGCTCAAGAATGGCTGCGAGCCCCCAGCAGTTCTGCCTTGGATCTGTCCCCTCCCTGTGCTTAGTGCCATGCTTCTCTGAAGGGAGCCTGGGGGCCTTAGGTGGAAAGAAGTTGCCTTGAAAAGCCCATCCTGTAACTTGAAAAGAAATCTATTCCTTGCCATTAAGTTATCCAAATCAGAATGTGCCATATGCAACATTTCCTCATGGGATACAGCCAGCAGATGCGTTGGCAGGCCCCCACAGCCCACATTGGGCAAAACAAATGCTCACAAGCCCAATAATAACCATTCTTTGAAATTCAGGCCAGTCTTGGCTCTGCCTGTACAACCAGTGAGGCTCTGGGATGCGTCTGACATCACACAGGAAATCTGCAAAGCAGGGACTTGAATTCATGTCTTTCCATCATATGGTGGTGCTGTAGCGAGTGGACCATCCTGGAATAAGAGCAGTAACAGAAAACAATATTTAAATGTACGTTTGACTGAGAAAGTGGACTAGAGGTTGAATGTAATAGGGATCAAGTTTTCCAAGAGGGTCTGTGGCTGAAGGATGGGGTGGGGACATTGGTCTGATTTCTTTTGTGTTCTTCAATCACTTACAGAATATCAGAAAGTCACAGGTAGGGGGAATCCTTCTTCATGCTGAGACTACTCTTAATGTCATAGTTATGTTTTGCACATCAACATCAAATACTATGCAGAAAAATTATTCTGTTTAGAAAAGCATCAAAAGCTATCTTCAAAGAAAAATTCATCAAGAGCATGTATGTGCTCTGGCATTTTTGAAGTTGCCTTCATACTCATTAGACTTTAATGATATGATGAATGACTTTTTATCTATCAAAAGTTGCAGAGATTTCTGACTTTCTAAGCACCTTGCACATCAGTATTGTCTGGTTTTGGTAGTCCTCCCTATTGCATTATGTTTTGCTTGTGTGCTTTTAAGCCTTTTATTACACAAAATGAGGACTTTTACTTTTGCTTGGCAAACTTTACTAATTTTCAAATTCTGCAGGCTGTGTCCATTTACAAATCAAATGGATGAATTAAATTGGATTGGGACAATAAACATCAAGGGATGGTAGAAAATACCGTCTTCTGAAGCGTAGCCTTCATCTGGCTCAGCTGCACAGACCCAGTGTAACAAATCAGCTCTGTTTACTGAAGTGCTCCCAGTGTTTGACATGCCACGTCCCTAAATGTCATTGCTGTGAAGCGTGCAAACTTCCCCCAGGCCCACCACTCTCAATCTTCAGCTGTTTTTAAGGGGAGGTAACAGATTTCTGATTTGGGCTGCTATTTCTTTTTAAGGTAGGAAACTGTCTTCAAAAGTAGATCTTTGATGTAAAGTAATAACTGGAAAGGAAGGGCAGGACAAACTGATCCCCTCCCCTGCTTCCCTGCAGTACCAAGCTGAGTGAGTAGATGTTACCAGGCCCTTGCTTTTTCCTCTTCTCACACTCCTGCCCCACACAATAACATGTGTTGGAAGTACCCTACGGGTTTGTGCTGGCATCACCTCCCAGAACATCACAGGTCATCCCTGCTTATACAGGAGCCAGCTGTGTTTGAGGGTGATGAAGGCAAGATCCAGGTTTCACAGGCTCGCTCCCAAAGAGGCAAACCCGACTCATCCTTGGGACTGCCTGACAGCTGTCAGCAGCCTGGGGACTCTTTCAAGTCTGTCTGGAGTTAGCAGAAATCCTGCCTCTGCTTTCTTGCATCCGCATTGGGCAAAAAGTCTTTTCTGAAGCTCTGACATTAAGTTTTTCTGTCAGATGGAGCTTGCATGTAATAGAGGATGCAAGTTACTGGTTTCCTGGGAATAGTGTATGCTGTGTTCGTTTTCTTTTTATTATCATTTTCTAAAGTTGGATGTCTTCATTACTTGGACAGCCAGGAAAGTGAGCAAGTTGCATAAACTTTGGTGATCGCCACCTTTTCCCTCACCTCTTGCATACAGGGAGTAGGGACAGCAACAAACTTACTCCACTGTAGTATGATTGAGTGCTTGGCTCTGCCTGTACAGGGAAGAGCTGTCTCTTCTGCTTCCCGACTGGGGGTGGCACTTCTGCAGGTAGCAAGGGAGCAACCAAGGGAAAACATTTCCAGGTTTTCTGGCTGAGGTAACTGAACCCATTCTTTGTAACCCTTGGACCTTTGCTACCTCTTCCCTAATAGTTCAATAGGATTTTTTTGTGAGTTCTTAGATTTTAAAATCAACCTGGTGTAAACCTGTTGCCCTGGGGTTCTGCCAGCAAAGTTTTAGCTACCCCAGTGGACCTTGTAATGGTAGGGAAAGAATGCAGCACTGGGGGTCTGAAATGCAGCTGACAGTCAGCACAGCTCTGGATAACATTCTGCTCTTCCCTAGTGAGATGTGGTGCACACAGGTATAAGTAGGTGGGAACAGCTGCAGCTCTTTTTGTGGGAAAGAATTAATACCGTTTAAACTGATTTATGTGCTTGAGATAAACTACCTCCTGCAAGTATTTTGATTCAGAAGAGTCTATAGTTTGTATTGAAGAGGACTGTCAAGATGTTCAGGCTTCTGCAAAATAGGGAGAGATTTAAACTTGTGAAGGAGCTACAGGTTCTCATATTTCTTGGAGATCTGTGTTTCTCTAATCCATGTCTATATTCGCTTACACTTAATTAGAGACAGGCCCTGAAATGACTTAGTGGGCTGTTTGCATGCCAGATCCACAGCTGAGACAAATTCATTTGTCAAGTATAATTCCTGAACACAACCGACCACCTTGTTGTAAAATGTTGGCGTGCAGGACCTCCAGCGGGCTGGGAAGGTCGTGGGAAAAGCTTGCTCATCTCCGCTTGTGCAGGCTCTTCTGGCTGCCTTTCAGGGATGGCAGAGCAGTGGTCTTGCCTGTGCCAGTAGTGGAGCTGGAGTGGTTGGTGCCTGGCATTTATAGCTTCCTTTTGCAGTTCTGGAAGTATCAGCCCATCTCCTCCTGCGTGACAGTAAGCATCAGAGCAGTTCAAAACCCTTCTCATCATGTTCCTCACTGACTTTGCAAATGCACTGCTTGAAAAACTTGCTGGTTATGAGATCAAGTTGGAAGTGATTATCAGTTTAACAGCTGCTTTGTAAAAATGTGTTTGTCATAAAGTCATGTTTATCAGTGAAACCAAGCTGGAATTAAACATTTGAACTGCTGGAGTAAGTATCCTGGTAAAATGATACGGAATTAACTGACGGAGCCGTAGTGATACGGCATTTGTATCTTGTGGTTTCCATAGATACACATGTCACAGTGTTTTGCAAACACTGCACAACACCTGAAATATATTTCTGCTACTCCAGGAATAATAATTACACTTAAGTGCATTCTGCACAAAACCACTTCTTACGCATTTGTTGAATGATGAAAACTAGCCAGGTTTTCAAAGGTCATTGCAGCTTTCTCAGCTCTAATCGTAATTTTTTCCCAAACTAAAGGTGGAAGAAAAAGGAGGCAGAGGAAGCCCCTGGCCCAAGGTCTGTGTTTGTAATTTTGTGATACGGTCCAGTGAGTGTGCTTCAGCCTGGGGCAGGGACTGGGATGTGCACATGCCCTGTCAGCAGCAAGGCTGGTTGTACCCACGTTGGGTATGGGAGTGGGGAGTACTGAGAGGAAGGAGGCAAAGGAAGGTTCAGGAGAGAGCAGATGAGATGAGCAAACAGATCCTTCCGTTTCAAGCAGAGTGTCTGAAGGTGGCAGCGAAGTGAGCAGATCAGTGAGGCTGGAGGATGATTCCTTCAGCACATCTAAGTTGCAAAGAAAGGGACATTCAACTAAAGCAGCGCTTTGCTGATGGGAAGTCTTCCTTTTCCAGAGACACATTTCCAGCTGATGCCAATGGTTTGAAGCAGCCCGGTGCCCTCACTGGGATCAAGTGGAGGCAGAGCCCTGCACCCACTCGGCGCCTGGGCGAGGGCTGGATCCCCCGAGCGCTCAGCCCCGCAGAGCACACCGAGTACTGGCCTCAGCTCAGATCCGGTGCCGGCTGTGGAGGCTGAGCTCGTACAGGAATCTGGCTCATCTTGTGTAGGAATAATTGAAACAGTCAGAATTATTATTCTCCCTCCCCAGTTCTTCTTCATATCAAACACGTGTTTCCCCCCTCCATGCTCTAATTAAAAACTAAAGAAGAGGGAGAGAGGAGGAGGAAACTAATAATGCCGGTTACACATTTGGCTTACAAAAAAGAAAAGCACGCTCTTAATGAGTTTGTGGACAATAAGTAGGAAATGATTCACACTTAATAAATGTCTTTGCTGTTAATCTCTGTTAACCTAGGGGCTCTGTTACTTATATCAAAAAGTCCTGTCACTTTCTGTTGTGTTATTGCAAAGAATGAACTTCAATATTATTTTTTGCAGGGGCTATTGAACCTGCTGCCTCTGGCGCACTGCGGTGCCGTGCAGCGTGGACAGTCTGGTCATTGTCATGGTAAGAGTATTTTATCGCTGTGGTGACTCTTCCCCTCGCCCACTGCAGGGCTGGGAGGATAGGAGGTCCCAGGACACACACCAATGTCACGGAAGGGTCAGCTGCAGCTTCCTAGATTTTGATGCAGGAGGGCTGCTGGGGTCACCTGCTCACTGAGATAACAGAGCTGCTGCTGGAGGGGTTTCTGGGTGGTTTACCATTACCTGAAGGGCTGAAGATGAGTCTGTGCTGGAGAATTTCAAAAGGACCGCAGAGCCAAGCATCCGCCAGCCCTCCTGCCACATGCTGGAGAGCTGGGAGTACAACGAACGGATGTGATTAGCACACTGTGTTAAAAAAACCCCACATTTATCTTGCATGATGCACAGTCTTTCACAGCTTTCTCATCCCATGGAGTAATGCCCAGAAACTGATGTTATGCTGCTGTAATCGGACAAGAGAGGGGGGCTGCAAGGGGCAGAACGGATATTGCTGAATATCCCTCACGCTTAATGGTTTTCTTTCCAGCAGCAGCATCTTTCACCTTGTCCCTTGTGCCTGGGCTTCAAACATCTAAAGCTGCTGTATTTTGGTTTTGGGTTTTTTTTTTTTTCAGTTTTGGTCTGTGACATTAAATTCCATCACTGTTTTTCTGAAGCAGCAGTGGTGGCAGGGGCTGGGTGACTCATCCTGTCAGTAACTGATGGCTCAGGAGGATGCAGATGGCCATCAGTGTTACTGGGAGCTGCAGGTGATCCATGAACCTCTTGAGATGCTGCTGCACGTGTGTGCAGCTGACCTGAGGTGAGTGAAGGTGTATTTGCAGGGAATGAGCAGGAACAGCCGCACCAGGGTTGGCAGAGGATGGGACAGAAGAGGAAAATTAGATTTTGGGGAAGATCTAGTGTCAGAACCAACGTCTAACTTAGCAGCAAGATGTGTCTGTGACTCCCAAAGCAATTCCCAAGAAAGCCTTGTGATCTCACTTTGTCTGGATGACGGCTCTTCTCTGTAATCCGCAGATTTTCCCTTCTGGCCCAGCTGGACCCAACTTTTCAGAGAAAGCCAGCATCTCTGGCTGAGATGTCTCCAACCTGTGAGGTTTGCAGAAGGGTCAAATCTTGATTTGACATCAAATCCTTCAAAGGAAACTTTTCCATTGATTTAATGCATTGTTTCTTTTACCTCCAGCCAGGAGTTTTATCTCATTAATTCTGTGAATCAAACCGTGCATCTGAAATCCTTTAATTTTCTTTCTGAGAGAAAGATATTTTAAATTTGGAGCTGGATAAAAATTAAAGCATGAACATTACCTGACTGGATTCTAAGTCCTTTGTAACATATTCAGAGTGAAGTCTGTACAGCTGCACAATGTCCCTGTTAATGTAATCAATACCCTCCTCTCTTGCAGTGTTGTTACAGGCATGCTACTCTTCTCTGGTTCTGGCCAGTGAATTTGGAAATATTGTTTGCATAAATTTGCCTACTTCTCACTGTATTTATTTGACAATGCTTTTAATTATCCCAAAATCAGATTTTCAAATATAGCAGTTTCTCCCCTCTGTGATTGCTATGGAAATTTCACTTGGAAAATCAAAGCTTTCAGAGGTTGTTTTACTTTCATCTCTTCCTTTTGATGAGGTCCTAACACATCAAAAATCTACACTCAGAAACATCCCATCATATCTCTCTACTCAAATATTTAAAATACCAGGAGGTCTTCCTGGTACAGAAGGAGTGCAACCAGGGGCATCACACCCCAGTGCTCACTGGAGCTTGGGATGAGGACCCAAATCATGTCAAAGCTCGGGACGCTTGGCTGGAGCGTTGCCTGTCTGCAGACACCACTGCTGGGACTGAATACAGCAGAAGCATGTCAGAGCTTGATTGAAACTGGACAGAGAAGGTCCTATAGGAGCACATTTTCTACGGGAAAATCCCTGATCTGAGAGGATTCAGTGCTGGGTTGCCAGCAGCCAGTTACTAACCCTCTAAAGGCTTTGTGTATCTGGGAGCACTAAATAATTTAGCAGTCTTTCCATCCAACCTCATGGAAATTTTTCCGATGTGTTGAAAAGTTCTCCCGGCCACCACCAGTAACGGAAATGATGAGAGAAACCCAAAAGACGAGTACTAGCACTTGTCATAACAAAGATGAACAAAAAAAATGCATGGAGAAGCAGCCCTCCTGGCAGAATATGACATTTCAATGTGTTTCCCTCCTTCAATTTAACCTTGCTGGAGGTTCAAAAAGCTGTTCATGTAAAGGATCAATAGATCCCGCACCGTATTTAGTGTCATACTAAATGCTGGACCAGGCAATTATTTGATTCATCGCTGTGGTAAGTGAAGCATCCAAGTGTGACAAAATTATCATATTTTCTTGTTTCTTGTGTAACTGAAATATTTCATCCTTAGAGGCAGTTATGTTAAAGATTAATGTTCTGTTCTTGACAGGTATTACCAATGGCTTGTTAATTCAGTGTTAGTTTTACAGTTTTTTTTGGCATTTTGCATTCACTCAATCTCTGATCCATAGGATATGTGTGCCAGAGGGACTCTTCCAATAGCACCAGTGTCCTCTGAGCCAGCTGGCTGGAGCACTGGGGAACAAATGTGCTTACTGGCATCACAGGGAATACTCCTGCTGGCTCCAAAGAGCCAATTCTAGAGTTGAATCCATTCTACTTTAACAATCCAAAAGATATAGGTCTACATTTACTCAGCGTAATCAAATAGATAACCAACAAATTACACAGGCCTAGCCACTTCACTTCAAAACACTTTAATAGTTCTGTATTCACTAACAGCAACAGCCAGATGTCATAATATCTCAGATAAAACCTGCAAGGAAAGCTCATGCACTTTTACTTTTCTAGTTACATAGGTAAAAGCTGCAGATGCTTGTGACATCTTTTGCCAGTCCATGGGAGAGCTGAGATACTGGGAATTTATGACCTGAGCCTGCAGTGGATTATCCCACATCAATGACTTGCAAGTACTGTTCCTTCCAGCTGAGATGGACAGAAGTTTGACCATGAGACCAATGCTGTTCTGAGTATAGAGTGGCTTTGTAACCACGATGAGACGTCATCATCAGTTTGCAACCCTTTCCAGCCAGAGAAGGGTGTGCTGAGGCCAGTGAAATGAAATTCTAAGGAAGCTGCTGACTGTCTTGTATGAGTGGTATGTGATGTTCTGGGTAGCTTGTGAAGAGCCCAAGGACTTCCATTTTTACCCAGGGTCTTCATGGTCTTGGATACCTACAGAAACATGGGCTTGGGAGTGGAAAAGGTGTCAGAAGTGAAGGTAATATTCTGAGAGGAGACCAGCTCATCTTGCATGTGAGAAGGGCACAGTCCCCTGAAAAAACAGGGGCCCAAATGGGTATCTGCTGGAGGCTTTCAAGGAAAATTGCGGCTCCCAAGAACAAAGACCTCTGGACTGGAGGACATGGTGCTGTTTGAAGCTCTGAGATTTCAGCTGCTTTCAAGTGCTCAGTGCTTGTTGAAGAACCTCTTGATTTTATCAGCTGTGTAAGTCTTAGTTTGCACACTACAGAGCAGTTGCACCTATCTGGGTGCAAAAGGATCTGATTGCATCAATTCTTGAGCACTTACCTCCTTGCACAAAGTTGCAGCTCTTCGTTATTCAGTATCATTTGATCATACTGTGCAAAACACTGCAACTCTTCAATTACCTGTGCTGTAATGGGTTAGAGATACAGGCTTGTTCTTACAGTCCTGGGCTGGGAAACCGGAATTGTAACTCCAGGTGCCATTCTACTGCTGTTATCCCTACTTGCTGCTGTAGACACACCTGCCTGAAGAACCAGGAAGACGTTTGCTTAAGTAATGTGTGTGTCTATATATATTTGTATATTTGTTTCTTCCAAAGTAATTCAAATTCTACTGAAAAATTATATGGAAAGTTCCCTGCTACTTGCCTGTTCTTCAGTATTTCTGCCTTAAATCCTTGTTGCAACCTCAGGCTACAACATCACCTGGAGGGGGGCTTTAAAAGATCAGCAACAGGGCTGAGCTGGCCTGCAGAACTTGGCAGGCAGCTGGAATCTAAATTACTAAAAGTACCAGAATTTATATCAGATATAATGTATTACAAGTAAGATTTATAGAAGGATTACAGAAAGCAGTTAGTTAAAGCTACTGGCAGTAAACAGGAATTAAAATATTTATCTAGCTGTAAAAATATGAATAATGGAGTAATTTATTTAGTTATGTAAAGAAGCTGCGTACTTTAAACTGACAACAAATAACGCTCTTAATATCACTAATATTTTACAATGTCCATGTATCAAAATCCTTCCATGCTTTTTGCTTCCAAACAAAATCCTCTTGTATCTAATTAGTGCATAATACAGAATTTCCTCAGGCGACAGACATGCTCACAAGGGGGTAGAGCACCCAACAATGTTAGTTATTTGCCTTTTTGCCTGCCTTCCCTCTCCAAGGCTGTAGCATTTGGAGATCAGTTCCTTCCTTTCCTTCCCTCTGCGAGGGTATGTGATGCTGGTTACAAGGCAGCTGGCTGTGTTCCTGCATTTTTATATCACTCTTCCAATTATTGCATTTCTTCTAATTTTGCATTTTGTGTTTTATATTATTTTTTTACAGGAAGGTCAGGTCTTTCTCTGGGAGTTGGTTGAGATTTGGGCCTCCACTATTCCAGTCTAACATTTGAAACCTTTTTTTATGGAAAAGCATCCCTCTTTTTGACCCAGACCTCTCTGTGGTTACCTCCTGCAATATCCTTTCAGTTCAGCAGCTTAGCCACATGATCTATAAGACAAACAGCAAATGTAAGGCAACATTTACTGCCCCAATAAAAATGTATTGGTGATCATGACCTCATGAAAATGAGGTTTCATTTTTACTTTTTCAATTGCCTACTTGCCAGGAATAACTTTCAACACATTGTACACTTACAGCAATGCTTCCTGCTGTTCTATCATGGAAGAGCTGCAAATTCCTTTGTTGCTGTAGGTCTGTAAATCTGTGCTTAATTCTGCCTGGACTGATAAAAAAATCTGGTGGGGAATCATCAGCTTCACCTGGAGAGCTGTGTAATCCTCTGCTAGCCAAAGCACCGCCCTGGGGCCAGCTCCTTCCTGATGCAACTTCATGGATTTCAGTTACCACCAGGTCTCTCGAGCATCCTGCTCCCAGCCTTCTGGGTGAGACAAAAATATCGTTCATTTCTTGTTTAGGACTAAGGTAGGAAAGCTCAGTGGTCTGCTGGTTTCTGCTCTTACTCTCAAGTCCACTTCAATTTTTAAAATATGCAGCAGGGAGGATTAAGAAGCACAGCTGGCCTTGCTTCTGTGTCTTGCTGGATTCCCAGGGTAATTGGTCATGCTGCACATGGAGTGGCTCCCAGCAGCTTGGTTATCTCCTATGCTATCTTCTGCTGACAGTAATAAAACTAGCCCTTGGTGGTAGTCTAGGAAATTAGCATTAATAATGATTTTTGGGTGGTCAGTTCATTGCCCTCCTGGGTCAGACCACCCCAATACTCCCTCTCACGCTCTGCTCCTCTCTCCCTCTGCAACAGATTGGTCCCGCTCCACTGCGTCAACACAAATTACTTAGTCAATTTGTGTTTGAACTTTGTCTTTTAGACATAACTTGTGAGTCCTGTGTGAGCCGTGTGTGTGGTTTTCGGTGTGCACCGTGATTCATCCCCTCCTGACCATCTGTGGTGTTGAAGTTTGCTCTTCCTCTCAGACGGCGCATCCCCAAGAGGAGTTTCAGCCTTTGTGAGCAAGGAGCCAGCACACAGCTGGCCGCCTGCTCGCCAAGCGGGGACCTGCAGGGCTCGCTTGGCTCTGCCTTTGAAATGGCAAAGTGATTTTGGTGCTTATAGAAAGCATCGCATGATAATTTAAAGGATATGAGCAGCGGCAATCAAAGAAAGTAAAAATGGTATTAAAATAAGGCTAAAATATATAGTATTGAAAAAGTACTGTGATTATTTTGGCTGACTACTTAAAAATGATGTAGTAGGACTCATGAAAGAGAAAGGGATCTGTGTGTAGCAAGGGACAGATAGGGAGTAGTTACCAGAGGGTTACCTGAATGGTAAAAAGACATGGAATTTTCTCATAAAAAGAAATCTAGGCTGCTACAACGGGAAGGAACTCTTTCTGTTGCAAAAGCCTTTTGGCTTCTGCCGAGTAGGGGGGAGAAATATGGTCGTGACACCTGGGATTTATTGCCCAACTGTGTTGAAAATAGAGCTGTTTTTCAAGGTACAGACAGGAAGCAGAGCAGGAGGGGATTACAAAACCTTGAGCGCTTTCTCCTCTGGATTCTGCTGGGGAGATTCCCCAAGGTTTCCCATCTCAACAATTATTTTTGATTATTCATAACCTAGTGGGTTTTGGTTTTATTAAGGCAATATTAGCATGCATGCTTTACTCATTATATTATAATTCACGTGTTCTCAGGGCTTCTTCAGACCATTACCTAGAACTAGTTTTCCATCAGCATGGGGACGTATTAAACTTGCAGAAGTTATTACCCTGCTTTCTCAGGAGCAGCATGGGAGCGAATGTGCTGCACAGCTGTCCTGCCCCTGATTAGCAACACTGTCTACCTGCTCAAAGACTTCTTTTTGCGAATAATTTTAAAGCATTGTTTATTAACGGTGTTAATGGTGGGTGACTGTACCTGTTGGGTACGTTTTTTGAAGTGTTTAACCTAAATATATACAAAAATACAGTAAATACTAGCTAATGGTGGGTGTTCCTAAGTAATTTCTAATAACTGATGAAGTCTTGTCGTGTTTGCACCGAACCCCTACCCCGTGCTCCTCATCCAGGCTGCTGGGAAATCTAGCAGCAGTTCCTGCGCAGGAATTAACTTTGCTTTGAAGTGAATTTTTCTGGGTTTGTTCCCTTATGGGTACCAATTTAAGGTGGTCAAAATGATTGTTGATTCACAACGGGTGAATTCAGGGATTTCTAGGCATACAATTTGAGAGAATTTTGGTGAAACTGAACTTCAGCTTTCTAGAAGATGCTTCTTCACAGTGTGTGCTTTGCTCATGGAACCCATTACATTGCTAAGGCAAGGTGAAAACCCCAAACTCAGCAAGTTGCAAGGAAAAAAATGCAACTTCTTTTCTGAGGGTTGTGTGCTTATATTTAACGTAAGGCTTTCAGGCCTAAACGAGGTTCCTAGTGGAGGCATGTTCTTCTGCAGGATTGCTGCTCCCTTCCTGTGAAACACCTGGACTTGGCCACGGCCTCAACATAGGGGTAGTGGACAAACGCACTCCAGACCAACTCACAGAGCTACGCTTTTATTTTCTTATGACAGCAAAATAGAGACTTTGCCAAAAGCGTGTGAAAGATGTGGAAGTTATCAGTCTTCAGAAGTAAACGTGATCCTGGAACAAGTTTATATCAAGCCTTGGGTCGTTGCCAGCTTCAGTGCAGTCCTTGGATAAATACTTCCTGAACCACTATAAGACATTAATATTTCATACCTTCGGGGAAACTCGCAGCCAGCTGTCCTTGGTGCGTGTCCAATGTCTCCGGCACTGGAAGGAAAAGCAGCACTGCAAAGTGCTGTGTACTCTGGGTCGGATCCAGCAAAGGTGCCGCTACAGGGACAACTGGAAATCTGTGAGCTGCTACACCGTGGGTGCTTGAAGGAGCGTGCACCTGGCTGGACTGAGCTCTCACCGGCTGGCTTGCACCTTAGGTTGGAGTATCTCCTTCTGCCCTGCCTTCTGCTTTCCAAACACCTGGCACAAGGGGTAGGACTGCATGAGGAAAGCTGGTTGGGCATTACTGGGAGACACCCAAACCAGGAAATTAGACTGGCCTGAAAAACAACATCCATGTTGTTTTAGAGTGAGATCTACCCAATTGGTTTGCTCTGGTTACATTTTCTTTTAATGGAGGCTGCAATGAAGTGCTGGAAAATGAGGCCTTTTAACAGCAACAGGAAAATGAAGGGAAAAATTCAGGAGGGAAATATTGTTAAGAATGAAGAAAAATCACAGCCAGCTAAGTATCAAACCTTAATTTTAAGGAGCATAGCATGCCTGAAGTAATAGGGAAAAGCTATGTCTGAAACGATGGTTGGCTCAGAGGTGCAAAGCCTGGAGCTTCCAATTTTCTGATTTGCCTCATTATTTCAAGACTCCTTGATACATTAGGTCAGATGTTAGACAGGTTTCAGAGGAGGAAAGAGACTAACTTTTCACTTCTTTCTAACTTTCACTAAGTATGAGATAAATAACTATATTCAGTCACTATGGGGGTGGGGTCTGTTGCACACTTCTCACTTCAGCCCCATGGAGATGAAATGTGCTGCACCATCCAGGTTAGCATTGTCTGACATTGCTTATCTCCTCTGCAAGAGTAGATGGCAGCTCTGCCACTGTCTTCAACAGCAGCAGGTTTAAATCAGTATTTAAAAAATGATATTCTTAATAGTAAACAATTTGGAGTTGCTACTTAGGCTATGGAATGTGCTTGGGCTTTAGCACGGATAGTGCAGCAGCTGTGCAGGCCAGGGATACTCCTGTTTGCTTAGCCTTGCTGCGAGACACCAACATTTCTGTGAAAGGTACTTCAAACTAAAGTGTTTTACTATTTGCTTATAGCTTCTTCTGAGACTGGTAGCCAGGGGAAGAGGTTATACAAAATATCCATTCTTCAAAATGGAATGTGATTTTTTGATTTGTGGACTGTAAACTAAAACTTTTAAACAAAATGACAGTGTGTTCTTATAAGAGACATATGAAGTGAATTTTTAAAGTAATACAATATCTGAATATCTGGAGCTAAAGAGGGAAGTTTTCAGTGCTTTTTAAATTTTTGGTTTTTACCCAGGGCAGACACTTCAGTCCTGCCAAGTGCTGAGCACTCTGGTCTCTCCCAGCAAAGCCACAATACATGTCGCAGAGCATCAGATCAATCCTACAGATTTCATGCTCAGTCACTTTTTTGGATCAGACTGGAGCACTCTGTGCTTATTCTGGCAAGCTACTTTTCCATTGAGAGAGGAATGCTTGGGATGCTGTGGGGACAGATCACTAGGAAAGTACAGAGCTACTACTCTACAGGAAAGTAGAACAGAGCATCCCCCGTATCATCCCATTTGATTCTTAAGGAGGAGTAATGCCCCCCAGTGTAAACTTCAGTGTTGTATCAGATCTTGCTTCAGAAATCACAAGAGGGGGAGAAGAAATTAGGATATTGGGTAGGAGGTAACTCCAGCAAAGATGGGGAGGTTGCCTGGGAGAGATGTGAACGTTAATGGGGCACTTTGTAGGAAAACAGGGTTCTGTCAATTCCAGCATGGATCAAGGGACAAGCCCCTCTCCATGCCTTGGGACCTCCACGTTAGCTTTACAGAGCCTCATCAAGCAAGACACAGAGCTCAGAAATGTCACCTGCTGCCATGCAGACCCGTGGGTGACTCAGCAATGCAACACAAGGGCTTGCTCAGTAACGACAGATTGTTCTGTATTTTTAAATACATTACTTCATTTTATTTTTTTCCCCAAGTATCTTCTAATTATGTTTTCTTTGGTATTGATCCTGTGCTCTTTTAGAAGCTAGATTCATCCTTTGCTTCTTAAGAAGCAGGAAAGAAAATATTTGGAGTCTGAGGTGCTCTGTGTTCCACCAACCGTGTCTGCTGGGCTTGTTTGCTGCCTGACAGTTGGTTTGGGACTCCTGATCGCATTTTTTAGGGCTGTGATTTTACAGTGTGTCAGGATCATATGTCTATCTACCTGCTCTGCAAACCACTTGTGGACAGTTGACCAAACAAAAGTTTTATGTTTTAAGAAAAAAAAAATTATTTTTTTAGTGATGAGATTCTGTTGCCAACTCTCTCCTGTCATTCTCCTGTCCTGTTTACTGCTTAGACTTGAAAAGCATAAAATTTTTTGAAGGCTTTGCTTTTAAACCCTGCTCTTGTTTTTCCTTTGTGACTGCTTTGACAGACTTCTCAGATGTATATTTCAGTATAGGTTGATGTGAAGCTAATGAGAAGGCAGATGTTTATTTACAGAAATATGGGTTCCATTTGTAAAATTATTTCCTGGTGAGAAAAAACATTGCTTTCCTATTGCCTTACATGCTAAGACTTTTTAAAAATCGGTTTTTCTTTACAGCTTGGTCTTTAAACTGTATATGGCTATAGGCACATAAAACAGCCAGTAAACTCTAACCTCACAACTTTAGAGATCATTATAAGACACAAAAAGATTCAACTGTTGTTTTAAGTCAAGAAATGGATTTACACATCATAAAATAAGTTTAGAAATAGCACCACTTGTTTAAAAATCTGACTAATAAGTACTAAATTAAAAAAGACTAAGTTTATAAATTCTCTGTCTACACTTTGAGATATCTGTTGACTGATTTACATGAAATAAAACTTTGAAGCTCTGTTGTTCTTAGTTTTACACAGTCAGGTTTTCCATATAAACACCAACCCTTGTTGCATACATCCTTCTTAGATTTATTTTTATCACTTCATCTTTTGTTATTACCATTGACACTATAAAATAATTGTATAAATAGAAGCATAGCTACTCTGTAGCATATGCTCACAAACTGATCTGTATATAAAAGCCTACCTTATCCAAATTAAACGCGGAGGTCTGCTTGTGTTTCAAAATGTGGCTGAGGGTCCAAGCACCCAGCTGTGAGAGATTAAACTGACCGTTTTGGGGATGGGATGAAGTACTCCCGGTTAGGCTGTGGGTGGGGGATGCTTTTGCTGCAGCCTGCGTGGATTTGGGGCCAGCCCTGGCACTGCCTACCTGTTCACAAGGGCAGGTGAATACTCCAGGATGTAAAATTTGCCCAAGAGAAAAGCCAAGTACTCATGTGGCTGGCAGCTAAACTGGCTTGTAGTGAGACGTTGTGTGCCTCAGAATCACTACAGTGCAACTGCTGGGGTGAAGTCTGTCCATGGTGCTCCTCTGCCTGCAAGGGGACCCTTGGCTGGCTGGGGTGTCTCTCTTGGCTTGCACCAGGGTAATTAACAGGGCTTTTCCTAATTTAGGCTTTCAGGTCATGTGACAGGATTTACTCCTGGTGTGAGTCACCTAATGAGAGAAGGTAAGTGGGTCCCTCCAGCTGGTGTGCAGGACCAGGTGGTGCTGGGAGAGACGAGCCCTGGCAGTGCACCGGACGTGAGTAAGTCTCCTGTGCTAGCCTCTGCTAGCTCTCCTGCCCTCTCCTCCTAAGCCCACAGATCTGATAGACCCTAGAAGTCCATTTGCAACCTCTTCATCAATGTTTTTCTAGTGTCCTGATGGTAACTGGAAGGACAAACCCTCTTGTTTCTCCTTATTTTCAGATGCTTTGTTTATTTATATTTATATAATGCTTTGCATTAAGTGTCTTAAAAAAATTATCTGATGTTTTCTGGGTTCCTTTGCTTTCTGTTTTGCTGTTTTGTAAAAAAAAAGTGCAGCTGCTGCAGGGAGACCTCCCCTTTCCTGGTATCAGGGACAGGCTGGAAATCTGGAACCAGGCCCCATTTGGGACTTACCTGTGTTGTGCAACAAGCCTGGAAGTCCTGCCCATGGTTACATCCAGCCTGAGAAGGCTGGCTTAGAGGTGAGGTGGCTTGTTGCCTGAAGTGTTGAGTACAGCTGGCTGAGTTATGCAACTGAGTTTCTCAGTTCTTAATTGAGAAAAAGAAAAAGATCTCCTGTTCTCCTCCTTACTCTTTGCCAGGGAGATGTTTCCTCATCATCCCTTTGTCAGCTCATGGCTGCTCTTGCTCCAGCTCTGGTGGGCTGAACGGGGCCAGTCCCATGGTGGGGAAGTCTGCCCTTATATTGGTGGACCCCGGCTCATGTGTGGAGCCAGCTGTGTATTTTCCTAACTTGTTTGTAGAGCAGTAAAATCCCTTCAGGTTGTTTCTACTGCATTTTCCTTCCTTCCATTTGAACTTTCAAAGCTGAGCTCCTCTGTCTTCCCAGGGTATGTTGCAAAGTTAGAGAGCAGGATCACACGAGACCTGACCTCCCTGAAATCGCTAGGGCTGCCTTGGATGTCAGAGCCAAATTAGACCCATTATCTCCATATTCTACAGTTCAGCAGCTGGGCAGTTTCCCACTAAATCTTGGAATCCCTGTTGATAGAAGAAAAGGGAAAAATGAATAGCCTGAGTAACAAAGGTACTATCAGAGAACTTATTGGCATAGCAATTGGTGAAACCTGGCTGTGTTCCTGTTTGAGACTTTGAATGAAATATGTTGTTTCAGTTTTTGATTCCCTTCTCTGAATGAGAATTACACAGTCCTGTTGCCTTGTCTTCAGGGAACTGCTTTCTAAGGCTTCATTTACTAGTTTACTTCTAGAGTAAATTTTATCAGCCTTAGTCTCTACTCAGCGTTTTTGAGGAAATTCCCTTTTCTTGCTTTTTATTTAAGATGACAAAATATTTCCACCCTTTACTTGGAAAAAAATCATGATCCTAAACTGTACTATGTGACTCCAGTGGGAGAGAAGGATGTTCCAGGTGAGTATTTCTAGCCAACCAGAACTGGAAATTTGACCTAGAAACGCGTGTAGATTGGGATCCAGTGTAAACCATCTGCAGAGTTGCACCGACACTGGTGGCAGAGCAAGTGGTGCAGCAGCCGGCAGGCAGGGCCCCTCCAGCACAGCTCCTGCATTTGCATTCTGTTCACAGGAGCTGTGCAAAAGAGTCTGTGCTGCTGGAGGGCTGCAACTTGCCAAATCGCCTTGGCAGTCAGATCTGCACAGCCCATCCAGGATGGGTAAATGAGAGCAGGATTTGGCCTACTTTCTTTCAGTTAATCTCTCTTTTTAGAGGAGCTCCGTATTTGTCTGGTTGGCACACTGATGTTCAAGAGCTCAGCCCTACTTGTTGAGGATGTTACTAGTCTGACAGCAGCCTATAATTACTGTATGTCATGCAGGGTTGGTGATAGATACAACAGCACCAGAATCTAGGGGCTGCTGAATTTATGAGCCACTCGAGGGTATCTTAGCAGCGAAATGATACTTGGTGTGACTGAAGCATGCAAACACTTCAGAAAGGGCTTAATATAAAGCCTGAGCGTTGTCCCACAGAAGCAAATGGAAATATTAGTGTACTTATAAAAAAATATCTGTATGCTTGAATGCTTAAATATCAATCCACTTTGAGACTTAATTTATATTCACGTTGTGGTATGTTAGTTTATGTAATTATCCATGCTTAGGGTATCTCTACCCACAAAAGTCAGTGTGTCTTGTGGTGGTTTGTGGTATGTAGTAACTGCATGCGCTTATGCCATCAAGGCCACTTGTTCCTTATTTGTGTAAGGGAAGCTTTGAGTAAGTCAGTCAATGGGGTTCTTCAGTTTATCCTCTTGCCATATTTATGTTATTTCTCACTTAATCCAGGTTTTGGACTGTAACCCTGTAAGGGTGGGTGATGCAGGTCACTGTAAAGTCTGCGATGTGTTGTGGGAGATGTTGGATTAGGCCTGTTCCCATTAGCCTCTTCCACATATCCAGCTCAGCAATGATGTTGCTTTAGGCTGTTATTCTTTGATTAAACCCTGATTTGTCTGGAAAGATGAGCCACCTGTATTCAGCACATTAAATGAAAGACCTACCTGATTTGCTATTGAGAAATAATCACAAATTCAATAAAAGCTCAATTCCACACTTAGAAATCTTGATGCTTTCAGCTCTACAATCGCTGTTCCCTGTCAACCACAAGTCTTTTCATGGTGTACAAATGCAACAACTGTGCAAGGAGCTGCAGGCAGATGCCAGGGTTGACTTGATGTGTGGTAGGATGCTGCATATTCAGATACCATCTCATCTTGTCAGCAAACATGGGATTTTCATGTTTCTAGGGCATTTTATAGGATAATACATCTAACAAGAGTGTCACATCCGTCAGTGCTGATGTCCTGAGAGATCTGGCCAGCAGCTAAGAGGAGTAAGTCAACATCGCCCAAACTGCCAAACTCCCCTGGTCTGTATTTGGTGGTGTCCCGGAGTATTTGAAAGGAACATGGTTCCTGGAGTTATTTTAGCCTTTAGGAAAGTTTGGGGAAATGTGCTGCTATGTGAAACCATATGGCTCCCTTGTCATTGAAAGGTTTGTCCCAAAAGGAAGCCTCGTCATGAAGTCAGAGACATCGCAGGGCAAGAAGAGCCATTCAGCAGCTGTTTGTTTGTTTGGCTGTTTTTTTTGTCCCACATCTCTACTGACACAGGAAAAGAAATGGGAACTGCTGTGCTTTGTGTGTGCTTTTCTGTATAGCCAAGATCCAGATTTTAGCTGTGGCGTTCTTCTGAGTGATTCAACAAAATACAAAAAGTAAAAATACCAGCAAAGTCATTTCAAAATTCCCCCAAGGTTAACTCTATTATATACCTCTGTAGTTTCAGCGAAAAAAAAAACAGGCAGTGAATGAGCTTATGGGAGAGAAAGGATTTGGTGTGTGCTTTTCCGTATAAGTCTGAAGTGGGCTAATAGCAGTTCTGAGGTAGGGGAAAGAGGCTAAATCAGCAAACTAAGTGCTCTGTATCTGCAACGGCAGTGCTTCCTTAAGTCTGTTTTACAGAGTTATCAGAAGGCAAGGTTCAGGCACTATGCAGTACAAGGGGAAGAAATGCCATAGTGCAAGGCGTGTCCTCCCCTGTTGTGATGCTCAATGCTGTTATGTTTGAGGAACCTTTTTTGAAGGAGAGGAGTTAAGGAGGAGGCAGGACTGACAGCTAAAGAATTGATGTTTCTTGTATGCACTTAACTAAACTAACTTGCGCCGATGTATAAAAGCAGAATGAATTAGTGTGCTTTCCCTCCAGCAATTTTCCTAGAGCAAGGACAGTCCAGCACTAAAAGGATTTGTGGAATGATGGTTTTTTACAAAGACAGAGAGTGGCAACTTTTATATCAAGCATGTCTGAGATTTTCTTTTCGCTTGGCACATGCAGGCTCAATTAGACTCGAAGTGATCCTAGGATAATGATACAAGCAGAAGCAAAACAAGAAAACTGAGGGAAGTGCTTTTAACTGCAGTGATCTGAAGTGTCAAAGATAAATAATACATATATTAGCATTGCTTGCTAGAGTCGGCCGCTGAGTCTGCTGGAGATTCTATTGCAGAGAAATCACATGTGCCCTGTGGAAGAGCTGGAGTCAGGTAATTTATGCTGGGGATTGCTGAACTGATGGGGGGGTCCTCTGCTCTCTGCAGCACCAGAGAAGGGTGGACTGCTCCTCTGATGACAGCAGATCCCTTCAGCACCCTCTTTTTTCAGGTTGCTGTGTTAGCCCAGTTTTAGTAATCTACCTGAAAGAATTAATGGAGCCTGCTCCTGCAGCAGAGGACTCATGAGGCAAGGTGGTGGGGATGGGATGGTGCCCTTCAGTTAGGCTGAACTCTGTGCTGGAGCTCGAAAGAGGAGGCAGTGTTTTTCTCTAAAAGGTGCTCTCTAGATGGCATAATGTGATCTGGTGTGACTTTTCCCAGGCTTGTTGATGGCAGGAACTGATGTAGGGGTGGAAATGCCTGAATCCAAAGGAGCTGGTTTTGTGGCATTTGTTGGGCTGAGGTGATGTGGAGATGTGCTGGCACCAGAAGGAAGGGAGGAGGTGAAAAAGGTGAATGCAAGAGAAGGTCCTTGGTGACAGCCTGCAAGGCAAAGCAGGAAGGGGAACATCAGAGAGAATGGGAGAAATTAGGAGGGAGGGAGCGTGTCTAGGATGGGTTGTGTTTCCCTTTATCTGACTGTGGAGCCCGGTGCTGATGCATCCAGGACCAGGGTAATACTGTCCTGGGCACAGGTGTCTCCTCTTGTCTCCTAGACCTGCTTTCCACAGCCTCAGGCTTGCCCCATTCATGGCACCCAAAGAATGAGCCCTTCTCACTGTGCTTTGCTTCCTCAGGTTAGCAGCTCCAGTAGCTGGTCGGGGGCCAAAGTAATTTTGATGGAGACTTTTTCCATTCAACTTGCTCCAGCAATGTTTGATGGGTTGCACAGAGGCCCCACAGCCTGCAGCCTCATCCATATTCATAACTAAGATAGCTTCACACTTACAAAAATTGAATTGCCTGGTTTTGCAACCTTTGATAGATACAGTATATGGCTGTGTTTGATTTTAACAAGGCAGATAAGACACATCCTACAAGCTGGTGGCAGTCTTATATTGATTTTGAGTACTTCTGGTTTCTGTCTTTTGACCAGCTATCACTTTCTGTTGTGATAATTAAAGTACATTTTTGCATTCTGTGGCATGAAGCCCTGACTTTCTGTGCATGATACACTGAGTTCCCACATCACATGGGAAACTATTGGGAAATCCGTAATTGCAGGACTTTGGCAACCTTTAAATATTTCCATGGTTACTGAGGGGAAGGAATTTCCCATTGGTTGATGCAGTAATTATTGAGGTGACAAAGATGAACATGATTTTTGAAGTTGTTAGTGCATTACTTGTAGTGCCAACTTAATTTTGTAGCTTTAGAGTTCAATTTCCATCCTAGCTATTTCTTGTTTTTCAAAGCTGATTAATGACAAGTATTAAAACTCTGGCTTATAGTGCCAGTGGAACGATGTGGAAACCTTTGCCGCAGGTACTTTTCTGTTAATTTCAAATGAAAGAGGAAAGCCATGCTCTCACGGCTTTTTTATTTTTTATTTTACTGTGTGTTGTGCCTGGTTTTCATGCTTATATCAAAAATTGTGGTTTTAGTGATACAAAAATCCCCAGCAAAGAAAATTCAGAGTTATAACAAACAACTGTAAATTTATGCCTTAGGTGTAGTCATGTGGAAATGGATGTGCCGAGACCATACGTGGTCCAGCTGTGATCAGCTGGTGCCCAGCTGATTTTAGGGTATCTCTGTAATGGGCTCCTCAGAGGCAAGATGGGTCAAAAAGTGCTTGCTGACAAGCTGGAGAGAGACACGGAGAGAATGAATGCTGGGTTTTTTGTGTGTGCAGGAGGATGCTGAGACTTCCCCGTTAGAGCTCTTCCACGAACAAAAGAGAGCAACGTTGACTGAATAAGTAGCTTATGATATACTGCTCAGTTTCCCAGCAGTGAGGATGTAACAGTAGTTCAGGAAAAAGCCCCAACCTGTGACACTTGCTCTGAGGCTGCTTGTGTAAGGGTGTGAATTGATGCCAGGTATTGGAAGCCACTTCCTTTTGTGCTTGTTTCTGACTCCTCTTTTCTTCTTTGAAGAGTGCCTGTGTAGCACCGAGGGTGGGTGTCTCTATGCCAGGTGACTTCTTGGTGCATTTGCAACTTTGGCCTGACAATTACTAGAGTTAAAGATTTAGAGCTTGGTACTTTTGCCAGGTTTTTGGTCCATTGTAAGTGTAACACAGTTTGATGAACAAATATTGATATTTGTATTATATGCTGAGTCTCAGCATGTTTGTTTTTCCTAGTAAAGACAAGTGTTAATGTCAGACTGAATTTAAACTGAAAGCATCACACAGGAGCTGTTTTATGGGATAATACTCCAGTGCTGGGTTTTGGTTTCCTTTTTTTTTTTTTTTTTTTCTTCATTCTTTTTTTTGTGTGCCTACCCCCTCCTACTGACTACCCACAGCTCCAGATTAGGACAGCTAGAAATTTTCTGGTTGAAAAAGCTCAAATACAGCTACCTTCAGCATGTCTCTGTGTGCTAATGCCACGGATACGTGAAAAGAAGCAAGACTCAAGGCACAAACCTGGAGCAATTTACACTGTGGCAGCTGCAAACAAAGAGGCAGACCATGTGTTGAAAGGCAGACACTTGAAAGTGTGTCAGATTTAGCCAGGATTCAACCCAGGGGGCAGAGTTAAATCATCTGGGGGGGCTGTGTGCACAGATTGGTTTATTTTTTAATTGGCACAGCTTGTGTTGCCAGGGGTTAACTCATTCATGGGTCCATGGCCAGCGAAGGAGTGTATTGCTGTGGACTGAGAGGCCACATGCTCCATTGCTCACATAAACAAGCCCACCTTCTCCCTGCCAGGAGCTGCACTGATGCTAACAGCATATTGACTTCTGTACAGTAGTGAAACAAAACCTAATGTGGACACGGGAATCTTCTCGTTGGCTATGATCACCTTTAAAATGGTCCTCAGATAAACTGGAAACGGGGATCCTGCGTTTAAAGGGTTTTGGGTACATGCAAGGTGTTTTCCCATTGCATGCTGGCTGGCTAGAATGGGGGTACCCTGTGCCCTTGCAGGAGAACGGTCACTTCTCTCCCTATGTGGTGGCCGACCCTAATGGGCTCCTGCTGTCCCTGGACATGTTTCCAGGCTGACCCTCCCCAGAGAGCTGTAAACCCACAAACCTTGACTGGCGCATGGGGAGATTTTGTGCTGCTCAAGACTGGTCCAATGCAGTACTTACTCCTGGCCCCCCAGAAAGGTGAGAAACTGCTGGACTCAGAGATGCTTCTCTCTCCTCAGTCCCTTTTCATCAGACAGAAAACCTTTTGCTCACCTGGAAGAACCTGGGCCGGGCATTAAATGCCTCCCTCCCTCTCTTCCCACCTGGTTGCTGTGAGGGGTCTGGCCCACCTCCCTGCTTTCTTTCCTCTGGTCCGTGTGCTGGCAGTGGCTGCTGGCTTCATCTCCTCTTGATGCGATTTGGGATGACACAAAGCAGCGACATACAAGATTAATGAAAATGTTCTGTAGTCCCTTCAAGTCTTTCTGGTGAGGTAATGTAATGCAGATTGATTTGCACCATTCCTCTCGTCTGTCCCTGCTTCCCGGAGGTTTTGACAGGATGGCAGGCTTGCTTGCCTGCTTTATTTATTTATTTTAAATGGGGGAGGAAGGATGTTAAATATCCCAATTGGTAGCTGTTATTTGAGAGCTCAGTTATCTCAGGTCAAAAGAAGTCCCTTCCTGATGTATTTTTTTAAAAAGAATATAGTCTCTTCATGTTCTTCTGTGGGTGTATAAGCAGAGATACATGCATAATCACTTAAAATTCATGGTTGCTTTTCCATGGGAGAAGGAATTGAGAGAAAGTGCCCATTTTATACATTTTGATTAGAAGAAAACCTCATAGGAGTGATGGATCTGTGGTACTGATCACTTCAAGGAGAGAAGCCTGGTCCCCTATGGAGACCATTTCAATTCAGTTCACTGCCAGCTGCCAGGTGCAGGTATGCCCTCAGCACCTCCTGATATTTAGGATAGAGAAGGAATTTCTTCCATGTGTACAAATGACTCTGTGGACCAACTCTGCATTGTACCATCCTCCTCTATTATTACTAGTGCCCTTAAAGCCCTGATTTTCTGCTGCCCCCACAGCATCCCCAATCTTGACAATGCTGTCCTGGTAGTGAATGTAGCTTTGCTTTAGTTTTGTTAATGCAGCCTCTCCCTGCTCCTCTTGCCCTGCCTACAGCATGCATATGCCACCAACAGCTGCCCTTCCAGCGAGGGGCTTGTATGCTGCCCTGCCCACCCTGGGCTAGCTAGGCTGGGGACTACTTTATCTCCTTGAGTGTGTTTGTTCCTTCTTGTTCCTTAAAAGCTCTGCAATTCGGATGCAATTCTGAGCATACCTGTCTAGCAGGACAGACTTAAACCCTGGCCGACTTCCCTTCGTGACACCCTGGGGCCCAGGCTTTGCCCCAGGGAGCTGAAGAGCCACGCAAACAGAAGCAAAGACAAGAAACAGGTATAAAAGTTCTTGAACAGAGAGTTCTGCACTTAAATGCCTTGTAGAGTCTAGATCTAAGTACCATCACCTTTGTACCTTCAAAGCTGATATTTGCATCCATGCTTTGGGGTTGTCTAAGTGCTAGTTCAGGGCTCAGATTCAGTTCCATTTTAAATAAATTTGATCATAATAAGGAATCTGTCATTTTTTGAGTTTTCTCTTTCATGCTTTCTTGCCTTCCTTGTTCTAGTTATTTCTCAAGGGTTCATTGACAAAGGTGAATTCGCTCTGCCACAGGTAAATAGGAAATCAAAATGATGAGTTTCGTTTCTTTAGAGAGCCCTGTTTGGCTCTTTTCCGTCACTGCTGATGTAGCGGCAGCACCTGGTGCTTCCAGGTACCCAACTGCTCATCTTTGGAGCCCATAACCACATTGCTTTAACGATTTTTTCAACATGCATCTCTTGACTTCAGAATCACCAGCAGCTGATTGCAAAAAACTTCTGTGGATGATCCCAAGAGGGATCCTCTCCCTGCCACCTCACAGCCTCTGGCAGTGAGAGGGGAAGCTCCCTTCACCCCCAGGTCCATGGGCAGCAGCCCGCAGCCCTCGCCATGGGGCTTCCTTATTAACCCAGCTCCCAGCCCAGTGCCTTGCTCAGGGCCCCTGGGTTACTGCAATCAAGTGTCTCCTTGATTTTTATTTGTTACGTATTTTTCTTATCTTTTAGCTGGAGCTGCTGATTTTTAACCCTTTGACAGCAGCAGCCATGGCTGCCTGCAAACGCAGCTGGGTTGTAACAGGCAGCTGCACTCAGTCGCTTTCTTGGCTATGAGCCAGGCTTCCTGCGCTTGTATCAGCCTCTCCATCAGCATCCCTGTTGCTTTCTGCTTTTTAGAAACCACTATTAAAAATACTAGAAAAGCTTCCTTTTTGAGTGCCTAATTGTTTCACTGAGACCCTTTTTCCACTGGTCCGTTATCTCTGTGGCGTATGTGATGAAGAGGTCTCACATGTGGCTCTTTCCTTCTATTTTTTTCTTTAAATAACTTTAGCACCAGCTCCAGGTGGCTTTTGTCACTGCAGTGACCAAGTCTGCCTTAAGAAAAGAAAACAGCCTGTCGAAATAGGCCCAGTCTCACCCTTGGGGATGACGGTCTGCCAGTGCTTCCTTGTGAATATGTGTTAATTTGCTTTTCCCTTCCAGTCAAAAATCTTCTTCCTGGCTTTTGAGTCTACATTCAGTGTTTATTTAAAGCACTCCTTTTAGCAGCTATATGGAAGCTACAGTGTGAGACAGCTATGGACATATGTATGCACCAGATTCACATGTGAACAAATCAAGAAAAGAGGTAGCAAGGCAAGAAATAGTACGGCAAAGACAAGTGGGAGAACAAGTGACTATCAGAGGAGGGATCTCAGCCTCGGTGGGAAAACATGGCACCGTTGCATTCAGGCACCGTTGCATTCAGGCACCGTTGCAGGTCCCACACCAGCTCCTAAGGATGAGGAATCCCTGAACACCCCAAGCATGATGTGGGTAATCAAGGAGCTTTGCAGGTGTAGGAGCTAAGAGAGGGATCTGGGCAACCTCAGAGTAACTCAGGAAGCTGCTGAGAAGAGGTAATTTTTTCCTTAGTCTCATTAGTTTTAGTTTCAGTAGGGTGTGTGTTTGCATTTGTGGTGGGGAAATTGTTTTTTTCAATGATCAGATTAGAAGTCACCTTTCCCTGCTTTAATTCTCCTGGGGAAGCAAGGGAGGAGCTTTGGGTTATAGTTAAAAGCAAGGGAAACTTTTTCAAAGGTAGCTGGTGTGACCAGTTTTTACTGCCATTGAAATGTTCTTCCTTAGGCCTGGAAGTAGTTTTAAGGGTGACTTACCTGAACAAGAATAAATCTGTTCCAGTGCTAGTTTAGTGTTGGGAAGGTCATTTTCTTGCAAGCATTTTTCTTCAGCTGTGCTGCTGCTGTATGGGTTCATGCCCTCATAGAAAGTAATTCATCTGCACAGAAAAGGGACTTTCCGTAGATGCTGTTTTGCAACAGTGGGGGCAAATCCTTAATTTTTTGGCTTGGAAGGTAAGAACGAGCCATGCTATGCACTGAATAGTCCTTCTCACAGCTAGAATTGCATCTGCACACATCTGTCACCACAGTGTGTAGTGACAACAGAAAAGACTACGTTAAACCCAGCTGGTAAATCCTGAAGTAGCCTAATTTTTCTATGAGGTAAACCTCAGGCTAGTTGTCTCTGAGTCCGACTGGAAAAAGTTTTACAATTATAAGAATTTCTTGTTTAGTATCTTCATTTTAAATCCTCATTACAACTAAACTGCATGTTTAAATCAACATCTTTGATGGGTCAGTCTACAAATAAAAGTTATTAGAGGCAAAGGCAGTTGCAAGTCACTAACCTGATTTTCTTTAAAGGATGAGAAGGATTAATTTGTCTATAAACCTACATTTTTTTCCTTCTCTCTTGTCCCCATTTTGCAGTCTCTTTTCCCCAAGACCCAAAGCATGTCCTGCCAGTGTTATCTTGGTGGCACCTCCACATGGTTAAGTCTCTGAGCTGCTTCTCCGGCAGTTGGATCCCAACTTCTCACTGGCTTTCAGCTATTGTAGGTGCCAGGACGGTGGCCTGGGTGGGGAGCAGAGGCTTGTGCAGCCCAGGTTTTGGGGTGCTGCACACAGTATGTGTGTCTCAGGGAGATTTGTGGGGCAGAGAGAGAGGGAAGGGGCAGGAGGTGTGCTTGGAGTGGCTGTGCTTACTGCACTCCCAGGAAGAGAAGCTGGAGCAGAGGGTACAAACAAGCTTTTTGGAGCCCCCACAGCTGCGCTGTGCTGCTGCTGGTGATATCTGCACGCCTTGCTAGTAACACCATGCAATCTGCATGATGAAATCTGCCTGTGAACCACAGATCTGCCAGAGCAGAGAAATGCAAAGGTTGGCCTGGTCTGCACTGCTTGCTCACCCGTCCTGCCTCTGGCATGGCTGGTAATGATGCTTGGGAAACAGCATCCGAGCAGGGTGGTTTTAGAGGGCTCCCTCTCCAGTTTTCCTTTCCTCAGCCTCCAACCGCCAGCTTTTTTGGCTGAAGTATTCCTGGAGTGGCCTTTGCCCGCAGACCAGTATGTGGTGGCACAGTGGAGATGCACTCCATGATTTTCCCTAGCTCTCTATGAGCTTATTTATATTTTTGGCCGTTAGAATATCCTGCAGCAGAAAGTTCCATGATTTAATTACAGGCTTTGTCAAACATAATTTCCTTTTGTTTGCTCTAAACCTGCTGCCAAGGCAAGCATCTCCTGAGGTAGCAGCTGTTTTAGGAGGTGAAGGAATCCCCCAAATGCTTTTAATACTCCCTTTGCGTTTGCATTGGTGATGAGAGTTTTGCAGAACTGATAGATCCAGCCAAGGTTTCTCCCAGTCAGGACTGTGAAGGCTGCCGTAGCAGCACCCGCTCTCTGTGCACAGAAAGCAGGTTCCTGGACATGGCACAATGACATTTCCCATTCATTGCATGGGGACAGTGGCACATCGGGAGCGGTTGTCATGGCAATGTGATGACTAGCACATCCCCAAGGAGGAGGTCCCCTCTGCGGTATCCCAAGGTTTCCCTTTGCCTTCTGCTGACGTAAGAGCTGCTCTTGAATGCAACTGCAGTAGCCGTTGCTATTGCAGCAAAACCAAAGCAAACTTACCCAAAACGGGAGGCGCCTGTGGACTGTGAGTGTGGGTTGTGCCTGGAGCAGCGTGCAGCTGGCAAGGGGGTGAGGAGCTGCCGTTGATTTTGGGAAGTGAGAGCCAAGTCTCTTGTGGGTGTCACAGGACTGAGGTGTTCAAGCTGTCACACTGCCCTGCTCTTTCCCACCAAAGGTATCAGAAGTCAGACACGCCTGTGGTGGGGCTCTGTCGCTTCTGGATGCTGTGGTTTGGAGGATGACGGCTAGTTTATGAACGATGGTGCTAAACCCAGGTTTTTTTCCTACTACCCCTAGACCTAAAAGTGCCCTTCAGGTTTGAATCCTTAAGCAATTCCTTGAGGGAAGGGTTTTCTGTAGACACCAGTATATTGTTGTGTGTGGGGTTTTTTTTGTGGTTTTGTTGTTTTTTTGTTGTTGTTGTTGTTGTTTTTTTTTTTAATTTTTATTTTATTCCATGTACCATCAAGGCTGAGATATCAGTATTGCAAGCAGAAGAGCTGAGAGCAAGCTGTGGTTGTCTGGCTGTATAACCAGCTCCTGGTGGAGTGTGTGTCCTTCTTTAGCCTGGCTCATGCATGACACTTTGAAATTTGTGCCAGGCCATCTTGAACATGCTGATGTGCATGGAAGAGGAACATAAAGGCTGAAGCCAACTCCGATTCAAGGGTAATGTAGCAAGAAAAACCTGTATTTTCTGAGAGCTGAACGGTAACTGTTGCTTTTAGGCAAGTACTTTAAAGCAGTCACAGTGTTATTCTGAGTTCCTAGATGACCACTTTTTTGTTGTAAGCTGGACTTTGCCAGTTACATTAGCCCATGTCGTGCAGTTCTGAGTACTGGCTTAGTCTCAAACAAAACTAATCCATTTCAAGAAGCAAAGTGTTGCTTTCATTGCATGCTCCAAATCATCATTTTTCCTTTTCTCAGTGTGAGAATCTGAGCCTGCCACTGTGTAATTTAAGTGACTAAGATGGCATTATATTGTCACTGTTGTCAGAAGTTCCAGTTTTCATCAAAAAGCTACTTGTTGGTGTGAGAAATTTAGCATGCACGTTGTCATGCTGGGTGCAAACTTCCATCTTAAAATACAGCTTAATGTAGCAAAAGCTCATTCCGGCTGTCCCCAAGCTTGTCTGTGTACCACTCTACACAGACCAATACTGGGAAAGTTAGGGACGCACACTGCTAGACCCAGCCTATAACTGGGAGAGAAATCAGCAAGAATCAATTTTGCATGATCCTAGAGGGCTCATTCAAGGACTGGGACAGTCCCTTTCGCCTGACCTCCATTTCCAATCTGGCTTGGGGGTAAGCACTTATTAATGATTCTTTATAGAGGGTGGAATTGCATCCAGTGCAGATAGAGAGGGATTTTTGATGGTAATGAAATCGGAGATCTGCCCATGCTTTGCTCCCTTCTCATGCAACTGTGAGATTTCTGGTCTCCAAATAGCAGCTTGCAGTGGAGCCTGAAGATCTGCATGTGCCCGAGAGGGAGAGGGCTTCTCACCTTGTTTATTCCTTTAGCGCTGAAGAAGGCAGCACAAAACCAGCTGTTAGTGACATTTCCCTGCCAGCTACATTCTTGGCAAAGGTAGCTTGAGGTATTAGCTCAGCATCCTCCAGACAAATGTCGCAGATGTAGGATTGGTTCTGGTTAGCAAAAGAAGCCCTTCTGAGCTGGAGATTTGTGTCCTTGTCAGGAACAGCAGGTGACATCCACAGGAGACTGGTGCCTGTGACCCAGAGGGGCAGCACTGCTGCGGGGGGTGGACATTTATGGAACTGTTGGAAAGGGCCAGATGTCTGCTTGGTTCAGACTGCCAGTGTTTTTGGGCACGAGGGGCCCCGATCCCCCAGAAACGTTCACAGAAAGTGCTGCTGCAGTGATTCTGTCATACAAATGTCCCATTGCAGGGGAGCTGCAGTATGAGCTGGGTCCTGGTGGGAATTGGTCTTTAAGTATTCTGGTGAAAAAAATGAGCAAAATGTAGAACTTTAATTAAATAGACTAAAAAACTTTCAGAAAACACTCAGACGGTTTGCCAGCAATTGTGGTGGGTCCTAGCAGCTTCCTCCCAAGCCTGTAGCCTTCTTGGGTCAGCAGCATGGTCTCACGACTAACAAGGGTAGTCATTCTCTGCAAAGCAGGGGCTGCCTGTGCTTCCCAGCTTCACACAGGGACGCAGCAGTTCTCTTCTGCCCGACGGGATGTGAGATTGGCAGGGTCCCAATCTGGGAGAGACCCTGTAAGATGTGGAAGTCATGGCAGCCTAAGAGCTTCACCAAATGTTCTCAGAGGTGCAAGGTGACAACAACACGTGCCAGACAAGAGTACTCCAGCATCAGCATGGTCAGGGCAAGTAGCCTTCTCCATCACTGGGTTTTGGTGGACATACACCTCACGTGGGGAAGGATATTTCTGTTCTCCGTTACCTTCCTCCTTCCCTGTTCCCCAGGCAAACCCAGGCGCAAGCTCACACAGAGCAGTGTCACAGCAGTGCCTGCAAAACCAAGAATTCAGAAAGTTTTTTCTTTCCACAAACCCTGTTGCTTTCTGTAGGCAAGCATCCCAAGACTGTGGTTAGTGGAGTATTTCTAGGTGGGCGTATGTGAGAGCGAAGTCTGACCTGAAATTCTTAAGTCAGCCTCACATGGGAATCTTGGAGAAGGAAGAGGACAAATGGAGATAACACTTCAGCTTTGCTTTGAAAAATTTTCTTTTGCATAGAGGAAAGCATATTTTTCAGTTTCTTAACTGAATTTGTCATTGCACAAAGTTGAGTCTTATTTGGAAAAGGGCATTCAGCAAATATATGTGATTATATTGAGCTCCAAGGAGGTGACTCACTGACATAAGATATTTCCAGGAAACAAATGAAGGGTAGGGTAATGATATGTTGTTTCTTATACCATGGAATAAGAACGTAACCTTTCTGTCTGGGGGTGCTTTTAGAAAACCTGACAAAACCTGAAGTCAGAAGTGTTTAAATCGATAAGTCCTGTCTTTGAGGTTTCCTTCAGGTTTCTGTGCTGTACTTTCCAAGGAGAAGGCTGGGCTCTCAGAATCAAATTACTTGCAGGTGCAGAGATTTGAAGGCTTTCTTAAGTTAGCCAGAATGCTTCCTCCATACCTCTGCTGGAGAGATCCCTAAATATCCGACTCCTTGCAGGAGGGAGCTGCTTAAGCAGATGAAATAAGAGGACTGGAGATAGTCATTGTCATGCTGGGTGTAAACTTCCAGGGTCTTTCTCTAATAACCTGTCCTGCATGCCAGTGTGCTGGGGTGAAGAGAGCTGCTCTGTCATTAGATGGAAACTAGGGAAAAGCTTAAACTAAAAAAAAAAATAAAAAAATCATCATTTGAAATTACCCACTTATCGAAGAAAGAACGATTCATGCTTGCAAATCTCTGTACGGCATGGAAATCTTTTATAACAAACACACGAAGAATCATTACAACTTGTGCTTCCTTGCTAGGACTCAAAACTAAAAATAATTTACAACCTACAACAAATCCTGTAGATAGAGGAGACATAATTTTTAAAGCTTGGTACTTCTGTTTTGGAACAATTACAGAACCTTGTATTATAGAGGATGATGTGATTGTTTTTCATATGGAAACACCATTTAATTAAGATTTAAACAGATGGTTAACAGGAATGGTATTGTAGGCTTCATCAAAGTAAAATCTAAAGGGCGCAATAATATTTCCACTTCAAAGTGGTTTGTTTTGATTTCTACCAATAAATAAATTAATTTCACATGTCAGAGGAAAGCATTTTCACAGTACAGTTAGTGTATTGCTGCTTGTGTAGTAAAGTGTGGTTCATGAAACAGGGATTCAATTTGTAACCCCAGTGCAGATACAAATCTACCAATTGAGCAAATTTCTCAATTTTTGAAACCTAGTGATAACCACTGAGAGCAGAAAAAAAAATATCTATTTTCCATAACTGGGAAAAATACATACAGGAGTTCAGTGGGAAGGCAGTGACCAGCCCCTCTGCTTTGCAGACACGTTTGCCTTCCCCTTGCCCCTCTGCCACCACCCTCAGCGTGCCAAAGCCAGCTGAGAGAGAGAGAGGCTGTTCAGTAAAGCGAAGAGGACATTCATGAGATAAGGAAAATGAGAGAAACAGTGCTCTTATCTCCCTTTACTCAGGGAAGCAAAGGAAACATGGTGATTTAACCCAAGAGCAGGGCTGCAAATGTGTAAACAAAGGTCGACCAAGGGAGCAGCTGTCACCCGCAGCATGTGCTGAACTCTGTCCACTCTGCGCTTACCTGCTTGCTGAAAACCTGTCCTAGGAGGGAAGTGAGTGCAGCATGGTTTTTTTGTAGATGGGGTTTATTTATTTTTCCTCTACAGCACAGCTCAGCTGAAGAGGCACCATCACAAAACGCCCATCAAACTTTTCACATTCGAAAATGAGAAAGTGCCGTATCTCAATCAAATTGAAGTGAAATTTCTGGAACGTCTTAGGGCAAAACACTATTTTGATAAGAAAACTTGCCTGTCAAAAGGGAGAGGCTGTGCTGGCCCCATGGCTCACCTCCAGAAGAAGGTGAGAGCAGCCCTGCTGAGATAAGTGTGCTATTTCTGGGCATGGCTCACCAGCAAGTCTGTTCTGCAGCCCCTACAGAAGATTCCCATGAAGCAAAGGTCAAACCAGATAAAGCAGTGGTTTGGGAGCTGTTGCTCTTGCTGGGCAACGTGCTTTCTGCCACTGCACTCTTTACGCTCACATGCAGGTCAAGAACAAACCTGAGTTCAAAAGTCACTCTGCTCCAGCAAGGATGTGTTGGGCAAATGCATCCAACTTTAGCTAAAAATCCCGTTGCCTTGGTAGTCTGCAGGAATAGATCAGCTCTTCTGGAGGGCCATTTGGCCCACACATTTATCGCCATTGACTTCCAAGGGATCCTGAGCAAAGTAGGTGATCCCAAAGCCCTGGTGCCGCACCCTGGCCATGCTGGCATGCTGGTGAGACTGGAGCTTGCTTCTGCAGACTAGTCTTTGCAGAGGGATAATCTTGGATCCTGGATGTCATGCTAGGATGTGAGCGATAGCATAACAGCACCTGCACAAAACTCATGCAGGCTCTTGGGTTACTTTTTGAGGATCCTGGCAGTGATTCCCTGCTTGTCCTGAAGTTCCTACTTGCTCCAGCTACACCATTTTTGCTCTGTTTCTAGCATGAATATTTAGGATTTTGGAATATATAGGAAAAGAAGAAGTGATGTCTGGGGGGAGAGAGAGTAGATGGGCAGTGTATAATAGGCAGAACACACTAACGCTGTGCCCACGGCACGGGCTTCAGCCTAGAGTGAGACTGGCAAACCCCCAGAGGTGGAGCTGCTTACCCCAAAGATGCCACGATCTAAATAAAGATACGCTATGGGTATCTTCAGATATCCATCCTTTAGGTGAGGACTCTGTGGTTCAATAGCAGAGCTGGGAACATGAGGCAGGTCTGCAGCTTTTCAGGAAAATAATCAGTGAAATATAACAATAGAGGCGAACACCACTTGAGACACCCCATTTGTAATTAGCACACTGTTAATGATGGGAAGGTTTTCCCTGTGCAAGACCTAAAGTCATTAAAGTTAAACCTGGCAAACATCAGAGTTACTGGAAACAAATTCTGCCTTGTCTGGGAATACAGACTCCTGCCTTAAAGTGCTAATTTCCCAAAACATACAGGCGACGGGCTCTGAAACTGTAATTAGAAAACCCTGCCAGACTTAAAAGGAAATTCTTTCACCCACAAAGGCCCAAGTGCATAAGCTCTTCCTATCGCCCCACAGCTTGATGTATTTAATAGTCTCATTGCTCCAAGTGATAACCAGACCATGTTGAATTTAATTCGGGACCACAGAACTCTGAAGGCAAATTAAGCCACCTCAGTCACTCTTGCTTAATTCTTCTTAGGGTAGCTAGCAGGGCCCTTTGTCTTCTTGTTGGTTGGTTCATTTGTTTGTTCCAACGATGTTGTCACCTCTCCCCCTCTCCTTCTGCACCCCTCACCCTCTCCTTGCATGATCTTCCTCCAGGTGATTTCCCATTTTCATTCCTTGTAGAAGAGGCGATTCACAGAATTCCAGCTGGATCAGCATCTCCAAGGTGTTTAACAGGAGGAGCAACCTGAATATGGCGTGAAAGTTAATAGCTGATGAAAGTATAATTTAACACAGTATTAAGAGGCCAGATTCTCAGGGGCTACAAACTGAGGAGAAAATGAAATTGCACTGATTTTCACCAGCTAAAGAGAGGCAGAGTGTAGATCTCTAGGCAAAAGTAGCTTGTGTAGTTATAATTTCACACTCTTAACTTATCTGGAGACAGGAAATTAAACAACAAGACTAAGCATCTTCCAGAAATAGACGCATCAGTGGGAGTTGGAACAGGATTTTTAACATAATTACTATCCTGCCTGGGGTGACAGATCCATCAATAAAAGCAAATCTCTTCTATTGTATTGGAACATATAAAACAGAGCAGACCCCACATTCTGCACTAATTGGTTGAACTAGACATTTAGCAGAAATACTGAAATTGTGAAAAGCGTCCAGATGGAGGGGTGAAACCTGTAGGGCAAGTCAGAGGAAGGACTGCGCAGTTTGGCCCCTCGTCTTTCCTTAGGGGGCACCGCAGAAATGATCACTTACGGTGCGGTGCCTCATCCCTCTTCTGACAGCAGCAGATGGCCAGGGTTGCTCAATCCCAGATTAATCAAAACTCCATTTGGAAGAGGCAGTGCATTTGAGGAACAGTCCAGACATGGAACTGGGCTGACAGAGGAGACAGCAGGATTGCACGTGCTGTGAAAGCCCATATGGGATTCATGGAAAAAACCAAAAATTATAGGAACGGAGGGCTGCAAAATGAAGGGGAAGAACAACTTCCAGACACAATAGTCAGGTCTAGGGCCAGGAGCCAGACTGATCCCCTAGGCTTTTTCCAGGACAAGAACATTTCCTATGGTTTTTGCAGAGAGCAGTAACGTCATGGAGCACCCGGAGCTAGAGGTGTCATGTTGTATTACACTGCAATGACAGAGAGTTGCACCCCAGGGAGTAACTAAGCCAACAAGACACTGGGCATTAAGGACGTGCAAATTTTCTCTTCACCTTTCTGTCCCCTGGGGAAAATTGAGTCCCAGACAGGCTCTGGTGCAATGGGTGGTGAGCATGCATCTGGGTCCTGATGCCAGTGACACTGCTGGTGTTACTGCTTAAATGTGGGCTGTCTCTTTTGGCAGCGATACGCGTGCCACAGCACAGTTGGGGAGGATGCTGGTCCATGTGCGAGGCTGTTGCTACTGCAGATAGCAGCAGTGTAGGAGTGGAGTATATTTGGGAATCCCTGGCTTAATGTGGTATTTGAGACGCTGCAGGACTAACTGCATTGTTTGGGCTGTCCTGGTTGTGCTCTTTGGAAGGTGTTACTTCCCCACAGAAAACCTGGGATTTTGGTGTTTCAGAGAATTACGCCTCCTTCAGTTACTAAACAGAATCCAATTTGGTCCTCGCTTTCTATAAAAACCTGTTGTATACTTGCCTTATATCACTGCCTTGTGAGAGAAATCCTTTTTTCCCCCTATCTTAGTAATTCTGCAGTGGCTATTAAGGGCTGTGGAAAGGGGAGAGATGAACCAATTTTAAGGCAGAGTTTTAGTTATCTGGGCTTTATGATATTATATGCGAGTGGGGGAGCTGCAGGGGAACGTGCTGCCGACCAGCTGGAGACCCAGCAAACAGACCTCCCTGCGTGGGCATGAGGTGTTACAGGGAACTTGGCCATGGTGCTTGAAGGAGATTTTTTTAAAAGCATGTATAGATGTCTTAGTGGTTTTAAATAAGGCAGGCAGCCCCATAAGCTTAGTTAATAAACTCCACTATAGGTATGCATGACTCATTGGTAGCTTGTTAGTAAGTTCTGCTCTTGATTTTAAAGCAAGCTGCTTAATTCTGCACATGATACTACCAGGATCACAGGGTGAGACTAGTTTGCTACTACTTCTGGTGGATCTTGCAGCCTGCTCAGGGTATTGCTTTGCATGTGTGGCAGCTTCCCAAGGAATAATGGGACTTCTAGCATCCTCTTGACTTTTGAACAGGAGAAATTGCTGAAATCAGGGACAACACGTCCCTCTATCCCCCTTATAGAAGGAAGAATTGGAAACCCAAGCACTGGATACAGCACAGGTTGTGCCTGTCGAGCAATGCAAGACATAGGGTACTCCTGGGAGCTGACTCACAGTATTTAGTGGTGACCAGCGTCGGTGCAGTGATAACGGATATTCCAGACCTTTTCCTCTGGGGTGCCTATCTCATTTTAGGCTACATAAAGTCTCTCCACAGGTTTGCAATAATACTTTGGCTAACTTTCTGCAGGTGATTTGAAGCGTGAGTTTGACAAGATTCCCTATGCCCTGCTTCCCTTGCTGCTTGAATGTCCTTTGGCGTTCAACAAAAATCCAGACTGCTTATGTTAATCTGATTTCCCCAATCAAACCACTTTAAAGTACATTTATTCCTGTGTGGTGAGTCACGCTATAATGATCTGATTTGTAGATCAGGTCCAGGTTCTGCAGCGTATTGTGCAAACATGAGGCAATTTCTTTCTCGAAAGTATTGGAAAGCACTTTCTCTCTGTTCAACAGTAATAAAAGAAATGAAAACATTTTCGACCACTCCAAGTGGAAGCCAAAGCTTCCAACTGTATTTGAAAACAAAACTGACAATATTTTAGTCAAAGGAAAATAGGCAAAAAAATTGTCAGGTGAAATCTAAGATCCCAACTCGGTGAAAAATAAAGGTCTCCCACTGCTGAAGCCACGGTAGTAGTGGAGATGGCAGAAGTTGTAGCCATAGTCTGTGGACAAGGAAAATGTGTACTAAAAAACAACCCAGGGCGATTAAGTCAGGTCTAGATTACTGTGGACATAACACTGGTATTTCCTTCTTGCCCCATGCCCCTTCTCCAGAGTTAACAGAAAATTTGCCATTGTTGCTTTGGTGTAGTCCTTCAGTTAACACCACCTGACTTTGAACAAGAGCAGTAATTTCAGCAATAATTATCATTATTGACATTTTGTTTCTGAACTGCAAGTGGACATCTAAAGTTTAATTCAAATGACTGGATTGGAAGCTGGAGGCAACAAAGCCAGCAGTGTTAAATCCGAGCTAATTAACTCTGCCACAAGCCAGCCTTATTAGCTCAGGCACTATTTCCTGACCAGGGAGGATCTGGATCATCTGTGAAGGAGGGGGCTGGTGATAATATGGATGCTGCAGATCACTTGTGGGTCATGTAGCAGGGACACTGAAGAGTTTTTTAAGTCCAAGCAGGACCACTTTGGTACCCTGCTGCCTGGAGGCCATGCAATTCCCAGCCATGCACCGCCTGCACTGGCTGATGCCTCCACTTGGCACTGTCCTTCACGGTGCACAAGCACCATCCATGCACAGCTTGCCTGGTGCCTCCTCAGTGGTGTTGGTACACTCTGAACTTCTTTTCATGTCCAAATCATTTGGCCATGGTTTGGAATTTCTGCCTTTCAGGTTATTGAAATTGGGAACAAAATCCCTGACTGTAAACCCAACATGCCAAGGAGCTGCTGCTCCTTCATTAATGATGTACACACACAATGGCTGCTCCCAGCAAGCTCAGCTGCCAGCAGCGTGTCTCATGGCTTCAGGAAGATTCATCCTGGTGTAAGGTTAAAAATGTTTCGGTCAAGTGTGTTTCGTCTTCTAGTGCTGTGGTTTTGGTGATGGAGAAATGCAGCGACACCAGCGATGAAGACCTGCAGGCCAGGCAAGGACCAGTGAGTGGCACTGGCTCACAGAGGGTTGCTTAATTTTCTGGTGGGAAAGGTCTGCATCATGAGTCAGAGGCAGTGACTGTCATGTGAGATGGAGGAATGAAAGATTCTTGTCGTTGCAGTGAGCTTGAATAGGAATATCACCACAGGTTCCTTCTTTCGTCCTGCTGAATTGGCAGACTTTTTCTCTAGGAAGACATTGCGAGTTTTTATTTGCCTTACATAGGTGAGGACATGTGATTTGCGTTTGGAAAAATACCTCTTTTATCTTTTCTCTATTGACTTGTATTTCATAAGCACTTTTTGCTCGGGGCTGTATCAGGCTAACGGCTGTGGTCCTCTCCTTCCTGCTACCCAGGTGCCCATTGCCATGGGACAGATTCCAGAATTTACTGCTTTAGGAGCAGGGACCCTTTGCATTTGTTTCAAGTCACGTTGTTCTTTTTCCGTGATAAAACATTGGAAACTCATCCCATATTGTAACACTCCCTTTTGGTTACTTTAGTCCTAAATGGAGAAATTTCATTAAATTACTCATTCTCCCCCATTTTCATTGTGATCACCAGCCATGTCAGTCACAGCAGCTCTTCAAAGAGGGAGGCTGAACTGTACATCAGATATGACTTCATTCTTTGTATTTATAAGGCAAAACATAAATTCTAACAGGTCCACTAGTCATATCTATTGATTTGGTACTTAATCATATGAACACAATGAATATTCAGAGCCTGTATGATATAAAAAGAACAATCAGAATAAGCTATTATAGGTGCTGGAATCTCATTTAAAATCTAATTAGGTCTAGAACAAAACTAGAGGAGTCCTGTCTGAGTATGAAGAAATGGATGTGTCTATATAATGAGTGAAATGCCTTCTTTTTTCATCCATCTCTCACCCTGGATTAAGAAACTAGCATTTTTTTCAGTTCCCACTTAGAAAACCATTACTCTGTCTAGCTCGGGCAATGGCTGGTACCCTCATGCTTTAACTCACAGATTAAAGCTGATCCCTTCATGCTGTGTAAGTACGCACTGTTTTCTACACAGCATGGTTATGGTCACAGGGTTGGAGTGGTCAAGGCAACTCAAGCAGCAGTTGTTTTGTAGGTTTCCCTGTCCCACTGCACTGACTGGCCGAAAGCCTTAGGATTGCATTGCCGACAGTGCTAATGGATCAGCATCCTTACTGACCACCACCACTAATGGGCTACAGGCTAGATTAGATGATTGCAGGTAGTAAAAAGAGTCATTGCAGCAAATACTGTGTTTGCTGAGGTCTGTCTGACTGCAGCACCAGGGATTCCCTTTCTCCAGCAGTGTTTGATGTCTCCCTGGGCAACAATGCCATGGAGAAATGGTGCATCATGAGCTAGACCTTGGGCAGGCATTCCCAAACTGAGGCATCACAGAGATCCTTGGTGGGCTCTGAGACCCCTCCTTGCAGACAGTTGCAGATGTGACCGCAGTGTGACGAAGAAGTCAGAGAAAAGGAGTCACAGAGAAGTTGTGGTTATTATCACTTACTGTTAGAGTCAGTGAAAGCCTCTTTCCTACAGCTTTGTTCACATGTGTCTTACTGGCAATCAGCGATGGCAGAAACAGGATGACTTCAGGTACAGATGGTGCACCAGGAAACCGGCTGCCTTTAAAACCTGTGCAGACTGGGGCTCTACCAGTAGCTTTTTTATAGTAAAAAGAGTGGGAGATAGGAAAATCCTGTCCCATATTTGAAATCCACTTAGGGTACTAAGATGTTGTGCAAGAAACCCTGGGGAATAAAAATAGGGTCTTGCAGGTTTTATTTTAAAATGTATCTGTTCGGATTCCTAGATTAAGACAGAGTCTGCCTTGCCGTTTATAAAAAGAGATGTATAGATGGATGTAGCTGTATCTGTGTTAGACATATGCCTGGATGATTAGTTAAAAATAGATCATAATTGTTCAGCATTTATATTTTGCAGGAAAATGGAGTACCGTGAGTATATGCTCACACATAGATATTTGTGCAAGGGAATAAAACTGTTTTTCAGAATATGTATTGATTGCCTCAGGGGAAGATAAAGAACAGAACCAAGGAAAATAACCACCTTTCAGCTAACTGTGTTCTGCAAATAGGACATGGCTTTCTGTCTTTACGGTATACCTTTCTGTTAAAACCCTGCCAGCAAAGTGAATCCGTTGTTTAATGCCTGTTCTACTTCATCTTGTGCTTTTTTTGGTGAACCAAAATGTTTGTGGGGTGGGTTGAACCGACTGTATAGGATTATTCACACTCTTGCTTTCTTTCACTCCTTTGGTTTAGGTTTTTTGTTTTGGTTTTTGTTGGTGTTTTTTTTTTTTTTTTTTTTTTTTTGCATTGGTGTTGCAGGAGAGCAGTCAGAGTCCAAGATGGGAAAGGCTCTTGGGGTTTTATGCAATGTGAGCCTGGAGTCCTCTCTCAGGAAATGTTTTCCCTGCTTTTCATTGCAAGAAAAAGAGTTTAGGCTTCAAACTCTGCTGTAGCTTGAAAACTCCTCTTAACTTCAGACGTCTCTAACTGGCCGTTCCTGTTGCCAGTAATGGGGATTTTGCTTCAGGAAGAGCTGCAGAAAACTGTTTAAATTTAGCATCACCAGGAGATTAATCAAGAGTTAAAAGTCTCTTCAGATGCCTTGAGGGTTTCACAGCTAAATACAACCCTGACATCTTTGACCTAGCTTTCCTGCAGTGAGGTCATCTGTCTGCTCTCCACGCAGGCTCTCTGCCCTGTGCCCCCCGAGCAAGGCAGCAGCAAGGATAGGGGGCAGGTCAGTGCACACCGAGAAACCCACCCCTTGGTTCCCCAAACCAGGGGTGGGGGGAGAATGTGTGTGGTGGTGTTTCTGGTTAAAAAACACCCTGGGCATGCTGAGATACTGCAGCAATGAAGCCATCTAAAAATAACAGCATGGAGGATGCTGGAAACAAATGCTGTGGATGTGGTGTGACCTGTCCCCTTCCAGGGGCTGAGAAGCCCCTTCTCCTCCTGTGTGGCAACGTCTGGTTACTCTGCAGACTAGACTGCTTTCAGACATTTCTCGCCTTTCTCAGTCTTCCTCAATTTTCAGCCTAATTGAAGATTTGAGCCTTATTAAAATCTCGCTTTCAAAAGAGATTCTATGCCTGGATGCTGTCTGTATTTACCAGGCTAACGCTCTCACCAGAAGCTCATAAGCTTCTGAGTTTACATTGCTTTAATTGAACTCATAGTTTTCTGGATTTTATCGCCATATCAGATGAGTACTGTATGCTTTGGAGAGGTTTTTTCCCCCTTTATTAATAACAGGATTGAGAAAACCTTCTGTTCCTTAAGGCACTTCCATAAAAATACCATCCCTCGGTTTGCAGGGGTTGTCTCGCATGAAGGCAGAGTCAGGCTCGCTCAGCTGGGCAGAGCTGAGCCAGTGAATTATTCCCTTCCCTTTAACAGTTGGGCTGGGTCTAATCCATGCTTGACTTCTCATGCTGAGGCAGCCAGAAGATGTGAATGGAGGTCACCCCGTGGTGGACCACTGGCTGGTGGGTCTGTGTGGGGGCCCGTGTGGGAGTCTGTGGTTTGTTTGGCATCAGTGAACTTGGCTTTGACTGGATTTAGGCTTTTCTGACATGGGAGGTGGGCAGGAGCCAGAAGGCCTCATGAAAGCCATACAGACCTATTCTTTGACTACAGCTAGCTTTGGAGCTGGCACAAATGATAATAAAGGTGCATCACGCACCTACACACTGCTGCGGGGCTCAGGAAAATAACAGAGCCTGGCAGAGGAGGGTTGGAGGGCTGTAAGGCTTTTCAGGGGGAGCTTTGCCACCCTGCATGTGGTGGGATGATTAGATGACTATGCTTGATGTGCTGAAATTACACTGCTGTCTTTTAAGCATCCTTTATTCAGTGACTACACCCAGGTTTTTCTCTTCCTATGTCATTTCCAGTCCATAATAACAAAATCTCATGTTCTTTTGGTGACAGTTTCAACCTCACTCATTAAAGTTCAGATCATGTAAGTCTGTTCTTGAATGAAGCCTGTGAATGGTACCGTGGGTTAGTAAATCTAGAGGTAAGGGTTTGTCCAAGAAGCTGGCCAAATGCTTAATTGCAAACCATGGTACATGGTAATTTCCTGGAAATACAGCCCTAGGTACCAAATGATATTTCATTCATGTATTTATCTCATGGTTGCTGAACATTTGTAGCTGGAATGATCTTTATGCTTTGAAAGCTTGTTCCTATCCCACTTCTGATGTTTTTTGACAATGCAGAAGCCAAGACAACTGTTCCAGGAAAAGTACTGTTTACAGTGATGTAGCTGGACTGCAAAAGGCTCAGCCTGTAGCGGTGTTGCAATGACTTCAGAGCTGCCAGCCATAAGTAACCCCACCCCAATGGCTGTCTAGAATTAATATAATTATTCCAAATGTAAAGAATCATATTTACAAGTATATTACTTCACATGTAAATAGAAAATTAAAAGGAATCAGGGAAAGTTATTCTGATATTTTATCCAGATACTATATTCACACAGGCTCTAACCACTAAGGACCCACTCCTTGCTAGACTTTCTGAATACTACGTTAACACTGTTCATTCTGAATATTAAGATATGGAAATATAACCCTGTTGTGGTTTAACCCCAGCGGGCAATTCCATCCTAGCCAAAACCAGGACAAACCCAAGCTGTGCACATCTTCCTGCCTGTAATAACTGGCTGGTTCCACCATTTTAACGCTGCAAATTCAAGTTATTGAGACTTAGTTTAACCTCCATACCATAGCCAGCCAGGAGAAGTCCCAGGACCTCTCTGCCAGGGAGAATTGTGCTCACAAAAAGCTGGGGCACTCAACAGGCAAGGGATGACTTGATAAACTCACTTGATGATGCTTCTGTGAAAACTGGATGCTAAATGGCAGGTCAGGGTCCTGGCAGCACAAGGCTGCAAAGCAAACGTGCCATGTGCAGGACTTCCCAGTGTGGAGGTCACCTCAGGAACCCACCATGAAGCCACCAGTTGTAGGGCTGACTCCTACCTGTTGCTGGAGGAGCTACGCAAGGGGTTTCAGGAAAGAAAGGTTTTGTTGGTGGTGAAGAGATTTAATTGGTATGAGATTAATTCCTACATTAATGTGCATTCCTCATGGTTTGAGGAGGTCAAGGAAGGTCTTGTTCGGTGTATGGATAGTTTCCTTGCTTTTCTTCCTCTTGCCGTAATGTATTAAGCCCTATAGAAATGAGCCATTGCCAGGTATGTCCCTAGACTTTGCAGGCTGCTGTGTATGGTTCCTAATTTTTGCCTGGTATGTATTGCCTTTCACAACTATATTGTTCCCAGGATTTGATTTTGATTCTGTTCCATCTCATCTGAGATGAATGGGTTTAATCAGAATCTCTTAAACCCACTTCATTCAATGGTAACCCTTTATAAGATGCTAAGAAATGTACTGCAATCTCACACTGGTAAGGCAAGAGGCTAAATGAAAGGGGCAATTTTAGCTTCTAACTAGATTCTAACTAAGAGGTTCTGAGGCTTTATAAGATTTTCCAGTGATAGCCTCGTTTGGCCTCTATAAATGGAAGCTAGGCAAGAAAATACAATCTGTCTGCTCTGAAACTTACTTATTGATTTCAGCAATCATACTGTAATTGTTCTCACAAATCAGCTAATTGAGATCCTTAATGAAAGGTGACTTAAGCAGCAGTAAATTTTGCAGTTGCACCCCCAGTGGACAGCAGTTGACCAAACCTGGTATTCCTTTTTAACCAAATACAAACCTTTACACACGTTCGACCAAGTGACTAGAATTAATGAATTTTATCACAGTGCTCGATGCTCTCATTCATCTCTTGCAAGCGGGTTTTGTAAGGCTGAGCTGGTGTCGGTGTCGTTGTCCTCTGCAGAGAAGTGCTTTTCATCAACGCCAGACAAGGGCTTCTCTGTAGGAAGGGCAGACCTCCAACACTGGATGTGAAGAGGCAATCGTGCCAGTGCTCTGCAGGCATGGGAATGTCAGGTCTCATGTCTAAGGCACAGCTGTGCTTGTCCTCATGGCTCATACAACTGCTGATCCACGAGATCTTTGACACCAGGGTATGCACAGGATTGGGCGTGGGGTGTCGGATCTGGAGGCAGGACCATACCTGAAAAATGCTTTCTAGTTCAAGGCAAAATTTCCCGAGGTTTGTGGCTCTTCAGGGCAGCTGAAGCATTTTCACCTGGAGCATTTTCTTCCTTTAGGGACCATGGAGCACCTGAATGTTATTTTAGTGTATGCTCCCCAGGCTGGGAGGAGGGTAGGACCCATGGCCAGCACACAAGCTGCAGGCACTGAAGGGGAAAGTACGGGGAGAGGCATCATAGCAGCTTTATGTTTAAACCTGAGCTGAGGCAGCGCTGTTTTGCAGCCGTTTCAGGGGAGGGGTTAGCACCTCTTTGTCCTCTGGTTTGCGTGTGTGTTTTCTGCCTTCGTTTCACAGCTCTCACTGGTAGGTGACTGTCTGAAGTTCTACTGAAGGTTCAAAAAAATTAGCATACTTTCTCCTCTGAACTTTCAAAATCCAACTAAAGGCTTTTAGCTGATTATCTCAAGTCTCTTCTCTCTAATGACTTTCCAGTTTCTTGATGTTGAGCAAAAATCAGCGGATAACTCTCTCTATTAGATATAATTATCTAATGTATATTGAGCTTTGGAAATTATTCAGTTAATTTTGTCTTTAGTCTTCCATTTCCTGTTAGAGATTTGAAGCGTAACCCTGCAGTTCTCTCTTAATTACTGCATCCTGTTGATGTCTTTTCCCATTTTTTAAAGATAAGCCCTTTGAAAGAGGGCTTCATTAAAGTGTGATTGTAGTTTGAGTGCACAAATATCACTGTCTAAGGTGAACCCTGATTTCGATTGAAAATTCACCACTGATTTAGCAGTTTCTTTGCAGAGATAGTAATGGGGCAAGGGGGAGGGCATTCACTTTAACAAGAAAAGAGGATTTCTTTTTATTAGATTTCGATATTGCCTCTGCACTTCATCCTCCCAAGCATGAGTTCTTGTTCAAGTGGAGCTATGCTAATAGGAATGCTCGTATTCCCATACTTAGCTGCTTTAGATCTTTTTGTAACGCTTCTCAACTGTTCAGCTGATTATAAGGAAACTATTAATATGTGAGGACATGCAGAGGAAGAGACAATGCTGTAGTTTCACAAGACTGCAAACTTCTTGCAGCCCTGCCTGCTAAGTGCCTTCAGCCATGGACTAGCAGCTGGCATCACTGTCTGTGTCACAGAGCTTTTGCTGCCATACCTTATCTTCCTAGTGGTTGAACATAAATATTTCCTGTGGCTTTTTAAGGTCCCCAAAATAATTTTAAGGCACACAGTGGGTCGCTGCCACTGTACCCATGCTTGCTTTCATGGTATAGTGTTGCTGGGGCAACCACCTACTGCCTGTCCACTGGATTTTGTCACAGGGTTGTTAAGAGAGCTCGGTATTTTGTCCTAGCAAATCCCAGTCCGGTGTTGTTGTTTTTTCTTTCTTTCTTTCTTCTTTCCCTAAATAGTAGTTACAATTTAATTCTTTAATTCCTTAGGATCATAGAATAATACAGATTGAAAGGGACCTCTGTCTTTGTATTTTATACTAATCTGAACAGAGCATGTTAGGTTTTTTTAATCCTGAATAGAACACATTACTACATGTTCATGCTCTTAAATAAGCAATAAAAATACTCCATTAACTCAGCTGAGAAAGTAGGTCTGGATCTCTCTGCTGGATTTCCTTCTCTTGTCGATCCTTGACGCCTCTTGTTCCCTTTTTGTGAGTGCTAACTTTATCGCATAGTAGTCTGACAGCAGGGACACACTGAGTTCCTCTAGTTTGATGTTTCCATCGCAGTATTAGGCTGAATGGTAGTTGGCAGCAAAATCCATCCCTATATCTCCAGAGACTCATTAAAATCGGGTAACTCTGAAATACAGCAAAATGATTTCTGTTTGGAATATATTGCCAATTTAACAGATGTGTGAAAGGTAAAATGATTAGGTAGTTTCTTGTAAAGAAATTCCTCTAACTAGGCATTTTCTAAAAACTTCCAATGTTTTTATTGTTCACTTATTAGATCAAGTTTTCTAGACAAAATGTCTCATAATCATGTACTGCCTGCCTAAGAGAGAGCAAATAGATACGGTTTTTTACCATCACAGTGTCTTATGTGGCTTATTTTAATTGCAATAATGTGTGTATGTGTTTAAAACAGAGGACTGCGAGTACCATCATTGCACCCTTCCAGGACATATACTGGCTGAGCAATGCAGCTGCTTCCATTGGAAGTAGCTGGCACGGATGAGCTTTGCCTCCTCCAATTCTCCTTCTCCTGGAGCTTGCATAGACCTCCGCCTCTGATCCCCCTCGAGCAGGGAGGCTCCAGCCTGAGTTTCTGGAGAGCAACGTGCACATGGTGCACAGTACTGCAACTGTACTATCCACTGAGTCTGTACAGTTGTTGGGGCAGTGGATTTAGGAATTGTACATAAACAAGCCACTTCTTGGCCAGGGTTTGGCCACAGTTAGATATTCCAGTTGAGTTCAGACGACCCTGAAATATTTCAGATCTTGAAATTTTTTTCCCCTCTAATTAAGAGCTTTTTGCTGTCAAGTGATAGAGAGGAAGGAAGAACTGTTCTGAATCTCCAGGCAAGCCCGCTTTAATCAGGACTTATAATTTTAGCTCTAATCATAAAGGAATATCTACTACAGTTTTCTTTTAAGCCTCCTTTGTGAGGGTGGCAGACCAAAACTGCGTGAGCCCTGACACTGGGTAGGAAATAATACCCCTCTTGCAGAGTGCTCAGTCAAATGGAGATGTCACACAGGAGGTCAAGACAATCCCAGTAACACATTCAGCGCCGAGGTCTCCCCTCCGGCAAACTGACGGCTGCCAGCCGAGGTGCCCAAATGGGTTGCCAAAAGGCCAGATGCTGCTAATCACCGTCTGGGCAGCTGGACCCCCTGAGCCGCTCCGGCTGCAGCGGCGGGGACCCTGCCAAGGCGCTGCAGAATGTTTCTGCAGCAGTGGCAGGTTTTCCTCATTCTCTCTTACACACAAAAATCAAAGAGGAAAATATTTAATTTGACAGGGCAAACAAATGGTGCTTTACTGGAGAAATGATACTTTAAGCATATGATAGCCATCTGCCTGTTCCTCGCCGTGATTGTTGGGGAGTTATAATTGGACACGCGGTTTTGACACCTACAGAGACTGGCTGGCACTGCCACTGGGCAATTTTAAGTGGGACAGAGCACTTACGAGTGCGAATTTTCACTTGGCTGCCATCCCAGCAGCCCTGTTAAAGTTCACCAAATGATCAGGGGTAGAAAAGGTTAAAAAGGATTCTGCTTAGGTTAAAGCTAGGTGTACAAACTGCACACCATTTGTATGTAGAGTCAATGAAGATTCTTCCTGGATTAAACCAAAATGTACTATTTTGTATAGAAAGATTTTGTATTTACAAATATTGGTGTTCATAGTTGAGGTCTGACTGCTCTTAGGACCAGGTAACCGATCTTTCAGTGTCAGTGTGGGTCTTTTCACCCACTTCATCTGATCACGCTCCATCCTGGAAAATGCTGGCAGGAGTGGTGCTGCCTGCTCAGCCCATGCCGCAGGGGCACAGCCATCGCCACCGCCATGTCAGTGTGCTGTTTGCTGGGCTCTGCAGCCCGTAAGTGCTCAAGCCACGTCTTCTGTAATTTGAGTTCTTTTCTTAGTAAAGAGCAATAAATTTTTCTGAGATTATGTTTTTCCCTATTTCAGAATATCGGTTTTTCACCCAAATTTGTGGCCAAATTCTATTTTGATCCTGTGGAGCTTTTTTTTTTTTTTTTTTTTTTTTTTTTAAACTGGAGATTGCTAAATTCAGGAATCACAATTATGCGGAGATAATACTGATAATCTTGTTCTACGGTTTACCCACAAAACGTCTACATGTGGTGTTTATCCTTTTGGTATATAACGCTAGTGACAGCAAACAGTCCTGCTAAAAGCTGCCTCTTTTACAGGGAGCTCTGCAAAACGCAGGTGTGAGCAAGAGCGTGTAATGGATCCATCACAGGAGTGTGTGGGTGGAGGGGAAGGAAGGACAAGAGGGGCACAGAAGCTTGAGTCTGTTTTGCACATTAACTGCTATAATGAATAGAACTGGCCCAAAATCATACTTCGGAGTCCTGGAGAGGCTGCCGGGCCCCTGGGGACCATCTGCAGCGTGCAGCAGGTCCTGGCACATCCTTCTGCTTGTGCGGAGGGTGGCAGGGAGCAGGTAGAGCCAGCAGAGGGGATGCCACAGTGGGGTAAGAGGTGTCAGCAGCTGAGTCCCCTCTTTTTATGCTGGGTGCACAGGGGGAAGGAGCACCCGTGCAACAGCCCAGACCTTTCCAGGGGGGTTCCCTGCTGCAATGCCTTTGGACGCAGGTCTTTGCAGCCCTTTCCCACCATGCCAAATGAAGTTCATATGTTTTAAGCTTGGAACAGAGGCTGTCTGGAGAGCCCCTGGTTCTAACAGGTGCTAGTGGCCAGGGGCTTTGCTGTAGATCTCAATCCTCTATAGGCAATTTCCCCCCCATCTCCTCGAAAAGTCACATAGGAGAGTGCAAGCAGGTGGCAGGCTGCAGCTGGTACATTGTGGGGGTAAGTGTTGCAGTGCCATGGCAAGGTACTGACATGGTTGTAGAATGTGCGAGTTGTCCCTTTCAACCCTGGATGTGTCTATTCCAGCTGGAAAGGCGAGTGGCAATGTAGCTTTGGCATTTGTAGTAGGTTTGGAGGAAATGAGCTTTTAATATGGTGTGCCTGGCTGATCTTCATTTAATATTGAAGGGAGCTGCTTTAACAATGCATGATGGGGCAGTCATTTCCCATCAGGTATTACTGATATATTTGAAATGTGACCGCTCTCTCTGATGGTCTGTAATTCAGTGGTTCGTGCCCAAGCAGAGGAGGGTCAGTACAGCCTTGGTTTAATTGCTGGATGAAAGCTATGCCAGCATAAAGACACTATTTGGCACCACAGAGTACTGCCAGGGCCAAGACCCAGTTTCTTTATTTATTGATACATTAATTCTTTAAAGCAAAAGAAAGCATGGCCCTGACAAGAACAGACCTGAACTCCTCTGGTCCTCTACCAGCAGTGACATTAGACAGGAGCACTTCTCTGTTCCCGCCCTGTGGGTGGACAGTAGAGGGCCCATGTTTCATCTCCAGCCACTAAGGGTCATGTAGGGTCAACAAGACTGATGCTGCCACTCGGGTTGCAAACTTTGGTTTTCTTTTTTTTTTTTTCTTTTTTTTTTTTTTTAATGCATATCATAAAGTTTGGGAATGGTTTAGATGCATTTAATTTTAAAGTCAAGATAGCACTCATCAGGGACTGTCTCAGGTTTAGGATATAGACTAATCCTGAATCCCATGCCTGCTATCGAGTCCCTCTGCTGTTTCACTACCCTGTCCCAGGCAGTATGTAGCTAAGGGATGGTACTGTTGTAATTATGTACAAAAATACCAAAGCAAACAGAAGTGTAATCCCAAAGGTGGACTATAGACTTTTTCTGCTGTTGAGGGAACAATGTTTTTTGTCCATGAACTTCAAGGCACACTATTATTCATGAACAATTTAAGACAGAAATATTTGATACTGCAGGGGGTTTGATAATGACTTAATCAAAGGCAAAATATCCCTTTGCTCCAGTTCAATGTTCATATAGTTTAGTTCTTATTAGCATTGATTTTCCCCAAGCCTTTAGCATCTTATTTATGAAAGGCAGCATAATGAATTTTAGCAACAAACAAGAATGTTGGAACAACAAAATAGACCTTCCACTCACTGATGTGTCAGTATAAAACTCCTACTGCATTTCTAGAAGGGCTCTACCTCGGCTGGCTTACATTTCCTCTACAGTCGCATGGCAAACATTTTATCCCATCTCCATCCATATGTAGGACAAGAGAACTCAGAAATTACAGAATCACAGAATGACAGAATGGTCAGGATTGGAAGGGACCTCTGGAGATCACCTAGTCCAGCCCCTGCTAAAGCAGGGTCACCTGGGGCAGGCTGCACAGAGTCACGTCCAGGCGGGTGTGAATGTCCCCAGAGAAGGAGCCTGCACAGCCTCTCTGGGCAGCCTGTCCCAGGATCTGCCACCCTCACGGTAAGGAAGTTCCTCCTCGTCTTCAGAAGGAACTTCTTGTGCTGCAGTTTGTGCCCTTTGCCCCTTGTCCTGTCGCTGGGCACCACTGACAGGAGCCTGGCCCCGTCCTCCTGGCACTGGCCCTTAAGATACTTGCAGACACGATGGGATCCCCCCTCAGCCGCCTCCTCTCCAGGCTGGACAGGCCCAGCTCTCCCAGCCCTCCCTCACCAGGGAGATGCTCCAGTCCCCACATCATCTTCATAGCCCCGTGCTGGCCCCTCCCAGCAGCTCCCTGTCTCTTTTGAACTGGGGAGCCCAGCACTGGACCCAGCACCCCAGATGTGCCTCACCAGGGCAGAGCAGAGGGCAGGGTCACCTCCCTCGACCTGCTGGCCACGCTCCTCCCGATGCACCCAGGGTCCCACTGGCCGCCTTGGCCACCCGGGCACACTGCTGGCCCATGGGCAACTTGCTGCCCACCAGAGCTCCCAGGCCCCTCTCTGCAGAGCTGGCTCCCGGCAGGTCAGCCCCAGCCTGTGCTGGTGCGTGGGGCTGTCTCCCCCAGGGGCTGGACCCTACACTTGCCTGGTTTCCCCTGGCATATGGAACAGCCATGTCTACACCAGCAGACACAAATGCCACTCCAGCCAGACCACCAGCCACAGAGCAGAGCATCCCTTCTGTGCCTCCCCTCTTCCCAATGACTAACAAGGAGCTTGGGGGTTCCTGGTTGTATGCCTGACCTTGTGGTTGTGGTTCATGCAGGAAGAAGCCATCCTATGCCATACTGACAGTTTTTACAGCAGATGAGGGACATGCTGAGTTTCTAGTCTGATGATTTTATTTAAGTCAGTTGGGAATCTCTGACATTCTCAATTATGGCTTGTTTGCACACAGTCTTTGCAATTGAAATGCAGTTTGCAACCAGCATACCTAAGGTCTGCTCTGGGACAAGCTAAAATCTCATTGTCAAATGTATGAAACTATGTGGCATTTGCAGTGCTAATAGAGAAGGATCTGAAAAAAAAAAAGCCTACACTTTTTTCAGACGTTTTAAGCAATGACTCGTTCACCAGTCCTTCCCACAGTTCTTCATTGATGTTCTAATTACAAACCAGCACTAGCTTAGGCTGTCTAAAAATAAGCTTCACATTTTCAATTAGTTAGCTGGACTGTCTGCCTCATTGCCATTAAAATTCTATAGAAGAAAATATTTACTTAAAGGGTTTCCTAACTACAATCTCTCAGATGTCCCAAACAGGTAGGTAATAGACCCATATAAATAGGTGTTAATCTATAAGAGGCAATGGGAGAGTAAGTTTGGGGTGGGGGAGCTGAATGCCTGTGGTTAGTTCCTGAGCTCTGAAGCTCAGAGCCCCGTCTCACTGGAGACACAGCCCATCCACGCCGCACAGGATCACACTCGTTCATGTTCAGACAGTGCTTGGCGCAAAGCTCACGTAAAACAAACAAAGGAGTGACCGTGGTATGCCAGTCATGCATTCAGCCTCTGACCAGAGCCTGTCTCAGGGATAGTGGTCAGGCAGCAAACTCTCCTTGTGTGTTTTGAAGCAGAAACGGGACTGCAGGCAGTGAGGTCTTTACCAAATCTGTTGTCTGTGCAGCTCCAGGAGGACTGAGGTGTTTCTGTGCTGCCGGCAGCTGGAAGCGCTGGGCTGCAGCAGAGCCCTCCAACCAGCTTGCTGCGTTCCTCTATGCCCAGTATTTTTTTTTTCCCCAAATCCCTTTGCTATGGCTGCAGCTTTGCTTTTTACAGGGAATGATTAGCATTTGCAATCAGCAGCTCAGACCTGTGTCCTGGTCAGTCTGTTGTAATTTTTTCCCTGTGATGAGATTCTGGCATGTAAATAATGATGTAGGTTAATGTCTCTGGAGCCGCTGCTCTGGATGCTGAGCATTGCAATGGCCTTGCCACTACACTGATGAGTAACAGTTTCCTCAACAAAACATTGTGCCCCTCAAGCATCTGAAAAGAAATGAAAACCCAGGGGGTGGTGGGTTTTGTGCTGCAATATATATTTTTTTAAAGATTTGGGTTTTTTTTGCGTGTCAGCATTAGGGAGCAGTGATTTGCAGTCACTTGAGGGAATACTGCAAACACACTCTTGTGAATATTTGTTTTTCCTCTCCCCACAAAAGGGTATCGGAGCTGTTCAAACAATGCCAGTAAGACACAGTTCTCGGGGATGTTAGGCAGGGGGTGGGTTAGACATGTGGGTGGGGATATGGGGGAGACACCCAGATCAGTGGATGTGTCTGTGTTTGCTTGCTTGGTCATCTTGAAATCCTCAGCGGGCTGAGGCTGTCCAGCCGAGGAGCACAACCCCTGCGGTGCGCTCCCTGGACCGGTCACACGGCAGCTCACTGGCCTCAGCAAACACCAGGATCGATAGCTGAAGGATTTGCAAGGACAATTTTTGGTTGCACCGTATTAATATAAACTGGGAAGTGACTTCTTATGAATACTGGAGTTTCAGGGCATAATTCATGAGGCAAAATAGGAGCTATAGTTGAGAAACTGTTCACTGAATGTTTTGCCCAGCTGGAAGATGTTGTTGGCAAAACTGAAAAACCTCAGGTAATTTTTATTTCAGCTTTTTGATGAACTATTTATTACCCCAATAATTATATTTGATGGCCAAAGATCAATGTAGACCATATAAGTCATCACTGACAAGGACTGTCTATCTTTACTTAATGTATGTCCAGTCCAGCTCCCTGAAATCCGGCTTTTGGTGACTCTGTTTTGGCAAGATGCTGTTGCTGAAGCACCGAGCCCTGCCTGCCATTAGCCAAGAGGAGATGCTTGCCAGAGGACAGCGATGCAGAAAACACCTGTGAGTCCAGGCAGCACATCGGGAGGGAGGGCAACCATGCCACCACGCCACGTGCCCTGAGCCAGAACCACGTGATGCCGCCTCTGCCGTTCCTCAGAAACAAAAGCCCTGCATGTATGAAAGCGCTGCAACACACTTTGTGGGAAGTATGGACCTTCAGGTAATGCTGCTCCCCCTGAGATCATGAAATCATGGAACTGGCTAAAAATGATACCTTTACTTTTTTTATGTGAGAAGGAACAGCAGCTGTTTCAGTTAGTCTTCTACTTTCTGAGCCTTTAAAAATTACTTACTATAATTAATAATTTTTTTCTGCAGAACTTTATTGATAATGAATCTTTTTATGGAAAAGAAAGAAAAAGCAGAGATTTTCCTGGGGCATATCCCAGTATCAGGATCTATTGTGTAAATTGCCAAATCATTCTGAGATTCACATTAAAACCTGCAGAGTTAGCTATCTCAAAGACATAATGCTGTAACTCTGTTGCTTATGTGTTGCTCAATTAATCAGCAACCATAATTAAGCCTTCAGAGTGGGGATTTGCATGAAGATCTCAGAGGAAAGCTTTGCAGCATCCTCCTGCAACATGGACGGGTCCTGCACCACCTCCCAGGGCAGATGGGCTGCTGAGGGAGGAGCAGGCTCACCCGTTACTTCTGAGCTCATGCACTCAGTGATGTTGGCTCCTTTGGCATGTTTCGAGGAGGCAAGGATGCTCCTTTCTCTGGCTGCCGAGGCTGTACCGCTTTTTCTGGTCTTTTCATTCCTGTTCCACCTTGCACAGGGCTACTGAAGCCCAGCCCAGAGGGGAGCATCATCTGCAACACATGCAGAGAAAACCCGTTTTAACTTGTCCCTACCAGCCCCCACGCATCGACCGAATAATTTTCCTCCCACTTGTTTTCCCTCGGAGCTGGCGGGGTGAGGCGTGGGAGAGGCAGGGAGCCATCCCTGCATTTTCAAAGCGCTGGTGTGATTCCTGCCATCCGACTAGTGTGGATGTGATAGGAATGAAAATCGCGGAGCTCTGTCCTCACGCAGCGCTTTGTAAATGAATCGCTTTGATCTCAGGCGGATTTCCCCATGCTATTTTTAGATGCGGTGAGGATAACCGAGGGATGTCGATTCTAATGCAGACAGAAAGGAGTTTCAGATGCAGTTTTCCTCCTGGGGCAGGAGAGAAGAGCAGAAGGAGGAAAACACCACAGTCTCCACCAGCATTTCTGTCTGCTGGAACAGAAAGAGAGAGGTTCTAAGCCCTTGAGGCTAAACAGGGATGTTCCCCAAATACAAGATTCATTAGATAGCTGATAATTATGGTTCTCCTTGCTCCTTTTGTATAACTCACCACTCTGCTACAGCCCAGAGTCAGGATCTGTGATTAAATTCAGCTTTGTAATGTCGTGGATATGTTTGTAAGGGATTGCTAATGGTTACCCTTTGTTTTTAAAATAATTGTAATGTCTCTCACTTTTCCTCCTTAAAGGACTTATGTGGAGGTCTCAGATTGCTCAGTTTTGATCATGACAATTCCTGCTTTGCATTTTGCCTTCAAAAATAATACAAAACTTAAGCAAAGCAACAAACGGTTAAGCAAATCAGACCTTTCTTCCATAGTGGCAGAAGTGTGTGTGTGTGTGCGTGTGCAGGTTTGCACGCAGGCTACTGAGAAGAGCAATAGCGAGAAACTGTTTACAGGGAAAAAGCTCTTCCGAAGGTGTTTTGTTTTGGTTTTTTTTTTTGTTGTTTTTTTTTTTTTTCTTCTCCCATCTCCCGTTGCTGGGGAAACCGCCATCCCCAGCGCGCAGAGCGGCTGAGTCACCCAGCCCGGTCCTGCCGCACGCATCGCGCCTGGAGCTACAGCACGGGAACAAAGGAAATGGAGACCTCAGCAGTTCGACACGAAATACGTGAAATCTCTTTCCCCACTGTCTCCAGGACATGGGTGGTGACAACTGGCTGTAAGTGATCTCCAGAGGCTGTAGAAAAGGCATGGGAAAGGCTTTTATTTGGTGCTCCAGGGAAGAAGGAGGCAGTGCTACCCGGAGCTATGTGGGTCCCAAGCCCTGCAGCCACCAGCAGACCTGCGGGCGGGTGAATCCACAGGGAATCCCACAGCTACACAGGTTGCTGAAGCTGACGGAGAAAACCCTTATGGATTTCCACTGGGCTTATTCACATGCTGCTTTTCCAAAAATATTCACAGGAATATGTATGAGCCCTCTTCCCCTGCTCCCTCATCCCCTGTGTGCGCATCTTTGGGAATGGAGCTCAGTTCTGACCAGCTGTGAGCTCTGGGGCTTGTAATGGGCGTTTGTTTATTTTTAATTGTGGTGCCCATGATGCTTGTGGTTAGAGGATGGCTTTCCTTGGCCAAATGCAGTGGTGCAATGAACTTGGTGATCTGTTAGCATAAATCAAGATGCTAATATACTTAGGTTTGTAAATCCCAAACCATAAGGTCAGCCAAATAAACTTACAAGTCAGAAGCTTAAAAATAAGAAAATTAGGATCTAGTTGGGCTTTGTGATCCATTTGCTAGTTTTACTCAGTTTTTCTCCTCTTTCTTGAGAGCTAGAATTTCAGCTGCTACTTTGGTGCTTCTGGTTTATCCAGTGCCATAGATCTGGGGAGGAGGGAATCCAGGAAATGTGATGAGACTGCAGGAGAGCAGTGAACACAGCAGGACTGGCAGCAGGCAGAAATCAAGCTGGTATGTTTGGCTCCTGGTCTTGGCAAGCTTTGGGAAACTGAGCAATACCTGGAAATTTCCCCTGCTCAGGTTTCTGGGCGGCCTGCAATGCACAGATGTTTCTAACATCTGGATCTGCGAGCAAGGCCCTGATGTTACAGTTGTTGAGGGCTGAGACGACATGACCAGCTCTAGACTACCGGTTCTTTGTATATAGCTTTTTCCGCCCTCATCCCTTCTTTTCTCTGACACTGGGGTACAACCCACTTCTTCAGGTTCAGTTAACCTAACAGTGAAGCAAAAAGATTCAAATTTGGAAAAAAAGTTCCAAACTTGGTGCCTCTTCAGTTACTAGAGCGCAAATATGTGTGGCCATGTGGGTCAGTTAAGCGTCCTTCCTCCCGCCCTGCCCATGCACCACATCTGAGCAATTTTTCCAAAGCCTCTTTGGTACGCAGGGTGCCTCTTCCTCAACAACACCAGGGCAGTCTTTTCTCTCTCTGGGCAGCTCTCCATCAGCCCTGATTAGTCCTGTTGCCCCTCCGCAGTGAAACGTTCCCCTTTTGTTCCCTTCTCCTGCTTGAGGCTTGCTTTTTCTGCAGGAGTCCCTCTAGGTTTGATGTTATCAGGGATGCTGCCTTGCTTTGCTCTCCAGCCCAGAGAAAGCCTGTTCCTGTGACTCTGTGCCGTCCTGAAAGGGGAGGGAGAAAACAGTGCTGTGGGCCGAGCGCTTTGTCCTTTGTTCACCCCAGACGAGTGCTGTTCAGGTGCTCAGGGTCAGGCCCTCTTCATAGACAGACAAATATTCCCTTGTTCCTTTGCACACAGAGGAAGGAACATAATGAAAGAAATTTGTCATATCAGCCCAGAGTTCAGAGTTGTGCTTGGACAGATCCCTCAAAGGCTCACCGCGTCGTGCCTAACCGGTGCTCCTGCATACCCACTGCAGAGCCACCGCTTGGCAGCTGTGATGGTCCTGCAAGGATGTGTTGCATTTTACAGGCGTGATGTGGAGGGAGAGACCTGCTGAGGAGGACAGAAATCCACCCACACAAGCAGAGCAAAAAATTTTGCTCTGCAAGTCTCAATTTTGTACCTGCAAGATTAAATTGGAATTTTGCACCTGCAGACTGAAGACTTCTGTCTCTTCACTGATTCTTGCCAAGTCCTGTTCAGGTAGCTGTGGGGGAGTGTGGGGCAGGCACATCCCTGCAGCTCCTGGCAGCTCCAGCAGGCCCCCACCCACACAGCCCCATCCCTGACTCCTTCCCTCCAACGCCCCACGTCTCAGCCCTGTTTTTCAGTGTGTATACAGCAACAAAGCACTAGCTTGCTTTGGAGAGCAGGGGTTTTTTTCCTCCAGTTTCTTGGCAAGGTGCATTAGCTGCACTGAGCTGTGTGTGAGCTGCTGTTCTGGGGCCAGAGCCCCTGCCGGTTTGTGCAAGAGCGTTTTGCTGCAGCTCAGCACCATCTGCAACACACCATGAAGTGACCGGGTGCAACCAGAGAGATGCCAGAAGTCAGGGCAGGGGGAGAGTGTTTTTAGCTCAAATAATGAAGCAGCATTTCAAGCCCAGTCATAAGCCAATGCTGGGTTCTCACAACAGAAATTTGGATTTGGAAGGTGGACTGTCTCCTGAATCCTAAACCCTGTTTCCTGGTAAATTCTTAATTCTGCAATTAGGTCACGCCTGCTCTCTCCCTTTGGGTACAGCGGAGACTTGACAGGTCTAAATAATAACTCCTATTTCTTTGCTCTTTGATGTTTGATGTCACTAAGTTGTTCGCTGCCATCTGCTTTTCATTTCTTCTCTTCAATTTCTGCAAAACTCTGCTGAACACCCAAGTTAATGAAGGGTAAGACATTTCTAGGTCCCACCAGGTTTTGTAGCATGTTGTCCCTCCTCTGTCTCCAGCATGACCGATTGCATTGGCCTGGCTTGGGAGGCAGGCTGGAAGGACCACGATGTCATGTGAAATCACGGGGCATCCACAGCTGGTCTTTAAGCTGCAGTTTCAGTGTGCAATGCCCAAACACGTCAACCCCCTGCCTATAAAAGAAGCCACGATCTGTAGGGCATGCCCAGGTATTTAGCAAAAGCATCCCTGCAGAGTGTGGAGGCCACCCCCAGCTCACCTGGTGCTGCAGGCACAGAGGCTGTGTTAATGCCATCGGTGCTTCCAGTTCCACCACACAAGGCAAGTACAATTCCTTACGCTTCCATTTCACCTATATGCATTCAGCTGAGTCTCTGTCATTGAGGTTTCAACTTCCACAGGGAGCCTTTTGAAGACCTTGCCCTAATTATGAAGCAATTCCAGTGACATTTTAAATTATGGGTGAGTTTTACATAATTCTTTTGATACATGTTGTTATGACATGTAAAATTTTATCTTTGCCAGATGCAGTGAATTATGTAAGATCTTTGTTTTGCATTTGTCAGGATGATTTGAACCATTGCACATTTAACAAATGCACTTTCAAAGGACCTGGTCCCGCATGCAGCTGCGATAGTACAGATAAGCTTCATAAACTTTATTAAATTTCTATTAAATTATATAAGCTAACGGACAAGTTTATATGATAGTGTTCAAACTGCAAAGTCAGGCGAGTGAGGAGCAGGAAAAGTCTTATCCTGAAGCGCATCCCCTTTCCCAGGTTTCCAGCGATGGCTCATCATATGACCAAATGCTGGCTTTTCCACAGGGGCCCTGCCTCAGTCGCTGAGCAGGCTGCCTGATGCAAATCAGTGGGCAGCAATTCAAAAATCTGTCCTCTTCCCGTCATTCCGTGTGTGGCCCCAGCCCTTGTTTACTGCACACTGCTCAGCCTTGCTGTAAAGATGAAGTACTGTTTCCACTTGGGTTTTTTTTCTGTGACACTCCTTCCTCCGGTTGTGTTTGTTTATTTCACATGCAAACGATTAATTAATTTGTCTCTGTGAAGCCCAGTAAGGCAGGGGAGAAACATTATCACTTTATAGATAAGGAACAGAGACACAGAAAAATTCGGTCAAGAATGTCAATTAATTTAGGATGTTCAACTTGGGATGCTCATGAGCTGCTGTCTCTGTGCACATATGATTTATCTGCTTGCTTTAGTGCCACCGCATCTTTAGGTCCTGACAGGGCAGGACTGCAGCGGGCAGCTGCTGCCTGACCAGAGAAGCTGCCCAAAGCATTTCCCAGGGCACGAGACAAGAAACAGCAGCCAGATGGAGGTGGAGGGAGGAAGATGGCAGGATATCTGCAGCATCTTCTTGGCCAGGATTTGCACAGGCCTGATGAAAAGGGGAATTTTAAAGCAAGGGGCTGAAGGAAACCAGTGGCATGACTTTGCGGGTGCTGTGTTGCCATCTGTTTGCTCTGTATCTGTTCAGGCACCGGCTCACAGACTGCAGCCTGTTACTGGTCCTCACATCCATCACTAAAGGAGTCCCTTATGCTGTGCAGATACCCAGCAGCCTGTCAGAAGCAGAGCAAAGCACCCCTCTCTTTTGCTTGGACTGCAGCACGCGCCAGTAATGCAGATGAGGACTTGTGGCACGCAGGAAAGCACAGGCAGGCACAGGAACCCAGCGGCAGGGTCCATGTTGACCTCACCAGCCTCCTTGACTTTCTTTAGACCATAATTTGCCTGTTCCCAGCCCATAAATGAGAGACAGGACAACGATTGTAGAAACTTTCACTTGTCCAAGTTCCAGGAGTATTTATATAATTTAATCGATGAATTGCATTGATTTATTTGCACTGAGTAACTCCTTGGGATCTGGATAATAGATAAGGGTGCGCATGGTGCTGTACAAACGCATCATAAATAATTGTAGCTTGCAAATCAATTGCCAGCTATTAGTGATTAATCTTCTCATAGTAAAATAATGTGATGTCTGCTCAATATGGATTTTTTTTTTAAAAATCTGACCTAAGAGGTATCAGAGCCATTTATTTCAGTAAGGCTGTCCTTTAAGCCAGATCTTACACTTTTTAAAAGGTCATGGGGTTTAAATATCATGGTTACTTACAAAGCATGGCTCCCTGAGTGGTTTGACAGCTGCCTTCATCAGAACAAATCAAGGTTCTGTTCAAATAAGTGCTCAGCTGCTGAGGCTGAAGGCTGGGTTCTTGCAGTGAATTTCACACTACGACCCTCTTTGGCTGCTGGTGCTGAATACACATCGTACTGTAAAGGTTATCCCAAAAGCCTGCCTACATTAATGTGTGAGGAACGGGATAGACATTTTCCTTCATCAAGTCACTGGCTGGTTTGTTTTCTGACACTAATGAGAGAGCTGGGTATAATATAATGTTGTGTTTTACTGCACAACATTTCATGCTAGTTTTATGCAGGTGAAAGACATATCTCTCTGACCAGTTAGGTGCAATTCCAGGTATGCTAAGCCCAGTAAATCCCTTTCTCAGGCAGCTGAGCCAGGCTAGGCTGTGCCCATCAGATCCATTGCCCAACCCTGGAGCTCCCAAGTTGTGCATAGTCGAGCTGACTTCCAGTCTCATCCATCCCCATGATGCGTTATTATATAGCAAGGAGAAAATGCTTATTCTGTATCTGTTCATCAGGTTTTCCAAGAAAGGACAAACTTCCCTGGGTCTTTACCTTCCTCATCCTCTCTCAGCATGTGCTGTGCAGCGAGGCAGGGCCATGTGGCCCAGACGGCTCTCTGTCATTTGCAGTTTGAGTGTTCCACATGGCAGTTCAATTTTATTTTTTTTTAATGGGAAAAAGGGCTTTTAAAGTAATTTACGTGCAATTGTTTTTCATGCTTACAATGTCTTCCTTTTGCTTTTTCTCATGCTTTCTTTTTCATGCCCTCATCTGCATCACTATTTTATAGCACGGCCGCCTTTTTTTAGAAGGCCAGGTGATACATGGGCTATTTGGGTTAGGATTTTTTTGTTTTAAGAGTATTTGCATGACAGGGGAATGTGCATGTTTGCTGCTAAACTTTTAGTTGAATCTGCTGATGTATTCACAGCAATAGTGTGAAGTTCACTTGGACATAGATGAGGTATTTGGCAGAGCACTGTTATCCACTGCATATGTGAGCTAAAACAAACCATCTGAGTACAAATTTGGCTTACAAATCAATTATTTGCTTCTGGTTATAGAGCAATAACATGGTTTTAGTGCAAGACTGGTTAAAGCTATTGCTGCTCAGCCGCTTTCCCTAGGCCTGTTTGTTCCAGGGTACAATACGCGTGGGCTTGATGAGCTCGTTCATTTTGATTGACCTTTCTGTAACTACAGTGATTTTTTTCCTCTTGGACCCATTTTGCAGGAGGGTGAGGAGGTGACTTACCCTGTGCTCTGGGCAATCAGGGCAGAGATTGGCTTTGGTGGTTCAGAACCAGATGGCTGGAAATTTTATTGGCATTTCATGAAGACTTTTGGTACTAAGACAAGTGCTTAGATCTGTAGGCAGCCCGATTTTCAATAACTTCTGCACCACTTTTGAGTCATCATTAATACCATCCCACTCAGTGGTTATTCGTAGGCCTCCTCTCTCTTCCTAGCACTTTTTTGCACATATACTTTTAATTTCCTTTAACCCTGCTGGCGATTAACCTTTCCCCCTCCCCATCTTGTCTCATCTTGCCTGGCAAGCTCCATCCAGCTCTGTAATCTCTGTCAGCTGCTTAAACTCTTCTACATTTCCATGGCAGTTTTCAAAGACCTGACATCTTTGTGCAGCTTTTAGTGAAGTTTTAGCAGCTGCTTCCCCTCCCTGTTGATGTGTTGGCTGAGGACTGCAGTCTGCTTTCCCCTTTCATGCCATTGCTGAGCAATTCTTCACCGTTGTGCTTCACCCTGAGTGATCAAAGCCTTTCCTACTGCAAACTGATCAAGAAGTAAAAGACTTCTAGCAAAGTGTCGGTCCTTTCCTGCTCACTGTACAAGGCGGGTCAGCCAGTACCAAGGGGAATATGGGGCCTGTCAAAGTGCTTGCATGAACAAGGCCAGCAGGGGTTTAATCTCCTAAATATTTTCCAGTTTACTGCCTTGGCAAGGTGGATTGCTGTGTGCTCGAAGCCCGCTTCGCACCACGAGGCGTTCCTTGAACTTGCTGGTGCTGGCCCTGCTCTCACCAGTTCAGGCTGTTTGCCAGGGAGCTCTTACATGACAAACATGAGCTGCTATATATACATAGATCTATCTATCTACATCTGTCTGCCTGTCTATCTGTCTACCTATAACACATACATAAAATGTATATATGTATGTATTTATGTGTGTGTGTATATGTATGCATGTATTGTTCATATGCGTTTGTGTGTGTGTATATGTAAGACATTTCAATGTGCTTGTGTGAAGACAATTTCCTTCTTGGCAGAATTTAAACTCCAAGGCTGCTGTTTGTCAAATGTGGAAGAATCCTGCCCTTGTCTCTATTGAAAATGAAAACGATTTAGAGCTGGTTCAGTAACACGCCACAGAGAGATGTGCTGGGGGCTGGCTGTGCTGCTGGTGAGCCGCTGCCAAAGCTCTCCTGGAGCCAGATGTGTAACTGGGTAAGTACAGTCCCCTGCTCTGCAATGTGCATGTTGTGGGGGGGCTGCACTGAGGAGGAGAAGGACCCTCAGCAAGTGACCTCCGGTGGGGAAACACTATTAAAACGCTGGCTTTGCATGACAGCAAGGATGCCATGGACCTGCCATTGGAGGCTGACACCTGCCTGGGCTCATGCACCTTGAATATTGATTAAATTTGCAGAAAAGGATACAACAGGACCAAACATTAGTGACCAAGAAAGTGAGACTGGTGATATGTTCATGGGTTGAGCCTTAGGGATCATCCAAGCAGAAGAGGACACTAGCTGGTAAGAGTAACATCCATATTTCTGGCTGGTTTATGATTTCCCTCTCTTTATGTTTTGCTCAGTCTACCCCGATTAAGTGATCATAAAATCAGCTGATTGCAACTCCCTAGAAAAACTTCAGTGTATTATTTAATGTGAAACCTTTGTATTACTTAATGCAAATTAAGATTTTCACCAACATCTGTGTAGCATGTGGGTTCCCAAATGTTGCCACTATTTCCAAAGGCAATAATTGCTCTTTTAAATGAAGTAAGGTAAAAATCCCCACCCCTTTAAACAACAACAGTTCTGCTTTTGCTTAACAAGGAAAGAAGTTTAATTTTTGAAGATCACTCTGTTGTTAACTCACTTAATTATCAGAAGGAATGGTTGGATGAGCAGGCAATTAAAATAAGAAGCTCAGAAGGAAAAGTTCATCAGTGTATTAGACAGACAATAGGGGAAAGTAAAACTATTTCACGTTCCGTTTGAAGGAAACCATTTGGGAAGGAAATAGAATTAAGTTTTGAACTGGTTAATTTTATTACCTAAAAATATTTCATAGATTAACACTGTAACGTACTTGTGCATGAGGTAAAGCCTGAGGTCCATCAGCAGTAGGGTGAATTGCTCATCTAGATAAAAGTACTTCAAATCAGTGTGGGACTCAGACTTACCGAGTCTGTGGTGTATTCTGCAACCAAGATTAGGATCAGGCCTCGAGACATCCACAACAGAAGAGTCTGAACTGTGCCATATTATTTTGCTGTACTGGTTGTGGGTCAGGGTGTGAGCTGAGTCCTGCTAAACTCAGTGAGCAGCAGTGGCTTTGTTGCCTCTCATGGAGAATGCCTCTCGCTCCCTGACCTTAGGCTCCATCCCCTCCTTCACCTCCATTTATTGGACTTGTCCTTTTCATCGTAAGCAAAGTGAAACTCCTACTTCATCGCTCCAAAACACCTTTGGTAGAGCTAAGCAGTGAACCTGCGGTGAAGCCACTGTCATCATCAGAAATACCCCTGAACAGGAATCATTTTCCTTCTGACATTTTGTTCCTATTATCCCTTCCCTGGAGCACCTGTGTGTGCAGCATCAGGGATGCTCCAAGCATCCCTTGGAGGGTTTCTGAGTACAACATTACTTCATGTAAACTCTTTTATACCTTTTCTCTTTCCTGTTCCCCTTGAGAGGGTGTCTGAAAAGCCTTTCCTTCCACAGATTTGTCTCCCTGTGGTTCTGTTTGTAGGGCTGATCCTGAACTCACAGTAGGAAAAAAGAGAAGTCAGTTTTCACTGCCTTTGGCTCAGACCTCACTATGGTTTTCTTCAAAACGTATATAGTACTGTTTGAAAACACTAAAAGAGCTCTGAGTTCTTGTCTATGTGAAACTTCCTTGATGCAAAGGTTTCAACAATGGTGTCTGTGCCCTCAGTCCAAGTGCAGAGCCCTGCTTTGTATAACCAAGTCCAATAATTGAATTAAATCAATATGCAAAGGAAGGGAAAAAGAATGATCTGCTCACCCCAGTTGGACAGTGCTTTTGTTTGTGCCTTAGCTCTCTTTAAGGAGTGGGTGATGAATCGTGACAAATTACTTTTCAGAGTTTTGCAGTCTATTTGCTAATGAATTAATTTTAACAGGTGCCAGCCATGGTCCTCCCAGCACTGCTGCTGCCCCAGCTGTTCAGCCCCAGCAAGCAGCATTTTACCGTCAGTGCCTGAGCGGTGCTTTTCATTGCAAAGCCCCCAAATTCACCCCAGGCTCCCCTGGGAGCATGCTCTGAGCTGAGCTGTCTCTATGCAGGAGCACGGACAGACTGTAAAAGAGCTGCCAGTCTGCTGTGCATCCCCCCAAATATGCCATCTACAACTCAGAACAGTCTTGGTCAAAATCTCATCAAATCAACCATCCCTGTGTGCTACAGTTGCCAGGACAGGGACAACTCTTCCTCCATGATGGCCCTTGGTGGAAGGTGGACCTGTGACCCTGTCTTCAGCAAGGCAGCAAGCTCAGAAAAGGAGTGTGACAGACAACGTGCAATGCTGAGAAACCCAAGGGAGATGAAAGCATTCATCCTGCGCCTCCAGTTGTGGAATTTTAGGTGAGAAATGTCAAACATATGTGGGGAAAAAAATAGGCCTATGGCTGCTTGAAAGTAATTTTCCATATGTGGTATTTAAGAATTTTAACTTCCAAATTGTTAATAATGATCTTTGAAGGGAACTCTATAAACTGTCTTCCAGTTCCTAATGAGATGGAATAATTTATTACTTCAGTTTCCCTGATTAATGTAAAATGTGTTTCAAATTTGGGTTTTCCTTTAATTTTTAAACTTCCCCGTGAGCAGAGCTGCAGAAGGGCAGGGTGATGGAGTGCCCCCCCAAGCTGACGTGACGCTCCCAAAGCAGGGTAAGCTCTGCTACTGGAGCTGATCAGCAGTAAAAGCCACCACGCACCAGCAAACCCAGCTCGTTCCAGGACTCTGCTCTCCAAAAGGCGTGAACCTTGGTGCCAGCCTGGTTCTGCTCTGCTCATTCATACCAGGGAATTAAAAATTTACCCTGTGAATTGGGAATTTTAAGTTGTCAAAAACATCTCCCCCAAAAAGAGCTGAAAAAAGCCCAAAGCTGGTGTTATTCAGGGTAAATTACAAGGTAGGGCTTTTTCCTAAGAAATCAGTTTCTTTTAAATAGACTTTCTATTGTTCTTCTATGTCACTTTTGCAGAGCCGAAGCCAGACAAAACCATGGTGGATTTTGTCTCGGTCTTACAACTGTGTAGGAAACTGAGCTCCAATATTTAGAGTAGCCATTTTCTGAGCTGGTAGAATGCATCACACTTTTTGCATCCTCTGTGGACCGTGTCGAAGCTACATGTAAGTGAAGGATCCAGCTGTTACGGTCTTGCTTTGACTGTTTAAGTTGGCCCTCTCTGGTTCAGGAAGACACAGGAAAAAGACACTTTTAATGCAGAAAGGTCTATATCCCAAGGCAAGCTAAGCAATGGTGTAGTGCACTGGTGGGGGGGTGGAGAGCCCTTAAATAACTGTAGTGATAAAAATCAGAGGCCAGACAAGAGGGAGTCTGTTTTAGAGAGAATTATTTATTAGAAGACAGGAGGTTCTTACGTACAGATTCTGTCCTGCAAAAGTGTCCTGGTCACAGATATGTCAGGGAGACATTTAAACCCGTTAGAGCTGGCTCTGCTCTCCACACAGAGATACTCAAGACACAGCAGAGCTCTTGCCAGACCTGGCTCTCGTGCTGGTGCTCAGCTGGGGAGAGGCCTGGCGTACCACAGCATCCCTGAGCTCATTACACCGTCTTTATCCCACTGGAAACCTGGCCCATGGGCTGGAAACCAGCGGTGGGGACACCAGACAGTGCTGCAGAAGGGGCACCGTTCTTCCCTGGGGTAACGTTGAGATATTTTCCTCAAGTAGGGAATTGTCTTCCATCGTGCCAGCGATGAACACGGCTGAGCAAATGGCTACAGTGATACAACCATGCTATGAGGTAGCATGAAGCAAATGAAAAGAAATAAGGAAAAAAGATCTCTGTTACACAGAGACGAATTCTTCCCACCCTCCCTCCCCCTAAAACCAGGCCAGGCAGGCAACGCCTGAGCCCCCTGCAGAGATCTCCAAGAAACCAGCTCTGACAGGTGGATCACAAAAAGGCAGCATAATAGTTGCCTCGTAATAGTTGTGCTCCTAGCAGTATTCCTCCCAATTTCATGGGTGACCTGTTTTCTTTTGGGTTGGCAGGTAGTATTTGTCAGCCTTTCATCAGGTCTCTGCACAGCCCCTGCGGCGGCTCAGGGCTTTGCCAAGTGAAGCCCAGGTGCGTCAGAAAGCTGCTGTGATGGTTCTGCACCTCCTGAGCCCACTCCAGGTCCGTGGCACCCTGCACAGAGCGTGGGCAGCACTGCTGGGGAGGTAAGGACAAGAGAAACGGCAGATCAAAGCTATCAGCCGTCACATTGGCAACAGCAGAAAGGGCCTGACACCAAGCCTTCTGCAGATGGCTGGTGGCTCGCAGCTGGTGCACAGCTTGGTTTCATGCCAGCCCCTGGGCTCTGTCCTTATTCCAGGTGTGCACCTTACTGTTCTCTGCCACTGTACATGTGGCAAAGCAAAGGGGGTTGACCAGAGGCTGTAAGTTTTCTTCTGATAGACAACCATCAATATGGACATTTTTCCAACACCTAGCAGATTTCTTCAAGGAAGGTGTTATCCAGGAGTCACCTGCTGTTTAACTTTCTAATTTATGGGTGCTAAAGGACACTTTAAATACTCTGGAGTCTGGCTCCTTAATCTGACCCTCTGCTGAAGCCACATTCTTGTCTAACCAAGGGACTTTGCTGGCTGGGTCAGAATATCGCCTTTGCTGTCTGCAAAGGCAGCTTTAACTCTATTTCTCCTTATTAAATCCAAGCCTGCGGCTCCAGAGAGTACATGTAAAACCCTGGGCATAATCCTCCGCTTTGCTCATAGTGTACATGAGCTTTTGTCTACTGTCAGGACTCTATCAGGAATATTGGCCTTTTAGTCCACAACAATCTGAAGGAAAAACTATTGTTGGAACAGGTTGGTCAGAAATTTAACATAATTGGCAGAAACAGTTGTTTATGGCTCATCTATCACCATTATCTCTCTTTACATCTCAATCCGAGTGGCCTTAGTTAGCTTGGTCTATTAGAAACCTCTGAAACTAGGAACGGGGCAGTGAACGCTCACAGCTGATGCCACTGTCAATACAAAGGATGGGTCAGACTACAGACATCAGAAGGGACAATTTGTGAGACGAGCATTTTTCTTTCACTGCAGACAGCCTTCAAGGTTGAAGGTACTGGGGATGGGGAATACCAGTAAGGCTGCAGCTACAAAGCAAAGCAGCAACCTCTACTTATGTTTAGGATAGTAAATGCTCAACATTGAACTAGCTTTGCCACAAATATGCCTGGTTTTTTAAATCAGGCTTTATGTTCCTAAGGCACTCGGACTCCTCTTTTGGAACGTGACCCCAATAAGCTTGATGTTTGAGTTGGAAGGGTTAAGAGCAATGTTCCACAAGGGCATACCGCACTTGGTTGAAGGGAACAGATGCTCCTGACCTATGTTTATCAAAACTCTGGAGCAATCATGGCCACATCTTAGATTTTTACGGATTTCTATGGCATTGGTTGTGCTCCCACGTCACCTTTTGGAAAGAGGTGAGCTGAGGACCCCCAAGCCCTCTGAAGGACAGTAAGATGGTGGCATTTGGGGAGGGTGATATGCTGCTCCAACATGGGAGCTTCAGCAAGCCAGAGCTTTTTGCCTACTATTTGCCACAAAACAACAAATCTGGAGGTTTGATCTGAAAGATAATCTCCTTCCCTCCTTTCTCAGCCCAGCCTTAAAAAACCCCATTGTCTCACAGCCTGGTCTGAGGTCTAATTCCATTTTGGTCAAAAGGGAGGCACACAGAGCACACAGCAGCATACCTGATTTGAATTTCAGGCTAACATTTGTAAGTAGCCTTTTGCCTCCATTTCCATTATTCCCTTCCAGAACTGGCTCTTCAGTCACCCATGATGAAAACTTGTTCCTCCTTGGAGTTCTCGGAATACCTTGATGAGTGAAGCTCACCTGTTAGAGCTGCCTGGATGCTGCAGATGATGACAAAAGTTCTCACTGATGTTTTCAGAGAGAAAAGGCAGGAAAGAGGGATGTTTTCTCACCAGAGCCTGTGCACAAAGGTGGGAGGCATGGAAGCCTTTTTCCTCAAGACCAGATAAAGCTGGCCCCTAGAGCATACCTGCAGTGATGCACAGCGAAGGCCGAGCATCCTCAGGGTCCCACCCTGGCACAGGCAGTGCCTGACTTACTGGATCTCTTTGGGACGCCCTGTAGCGAGGGCTCTGAGAAGGGGTGCTGCGAGGTAGCGCTGCGTGGCTGCACGAGGGAGAGTCTAACAGGGAGGGCAGGCACAGAAGAGCTCAAAGCAAAGGAGTGCAATTCACTGGGGCTCCAGCAGCGCACGGCAGCGGGGCCGTTACCAAGACTTGGTGGCACTTAGTCGTCACTATGTTTTGAGTATCTCGGCTGGGCAAGTAAGACCAGTTCTAACAATATCCAAAAGAAAGAACATGTTATCGCTCGTACAGCGTGTGGCATTACAGGGGAATAACCCATTACACAGAAAGATTTTAAACATCAATTACAGTATCTTTCATAACTTTATAATTTAACTGCCAACCCTCTCCCTTGAAATTAATCATGGAGGTACATCATATAATCAAACAAGCTTTTTTAAAAAGTACATCTTAATATAAATAGTTTATTCAGTGCATGGTTGTGTATACAACAAATAATAAACAAGTCTTTTGTACGAGGCAGAAAGCTGCCTGTACAGAACTATGTCAGTTTTGGAGCACAGAATCCAACGATGATTAATGCACAAAATCTTACACATCATGCAACTCTATGCCAATATTCCAACTTTCTCCCATGCAACAGACATGATGACCTAAATGGAAACCTAACTACGTTTTTTAAACAATTGTTTCCAATAGCATGTATAAGTATATGTTGTTTAGGGGTAACCTGTCCTAACGCTTCCTCCTACACAATATTCACGTGCCCGTTACAGTGAAAGAAGGACTTTTACAAATAAGACGTTTCTTATAAAAAAATTAAGTCACCTTAATTCCACAGTTTCTGTCTTTAGAAAAGAAGCCACAACAATAGTTTAACATGACACACAAAATGGAATTAAGAGAAATCTACACTGGAGGACAACTTTATCCCTTTCTGTTAACTTCCATTTGGGATAACAAAACAACTCAATTCCTACAGACTGGGGTTAGCACAAGAACTTTACCAGAAACTACAAATCTATAAAAATTTATATTTCATTGTGTTTAAAACCACAAGAACACTGTTTGCTTGAGCCTGAGACACCAACTCTCAGTTCCAACCCTGAATTTTTAATTATTTTTAAAGACATAGCTTTAAAGACCCATTGGAGTTCAGAAATCAAAAAGTTGCACTATTCCAAATTAAAGGATACATTTTTTATCAAGCCTTAGATATAAAACGGTAAGCCAAGGAAACAACAGAGTTTACATTTTTGTTTTTTTGTTTGCCCCTATAAAACATACAAGCATTAAAATTTCCTTTGAAGAGCAAAAGTGGTCTTTTTCTGAGTTGGAAAGCAAATTCTTATCAGCAGTGAATGCTGTGAAATGTTTTTGTTTTGTATTCCACAAAGCATAGGAGAGAGAGAGAAAGAGAGAGAGAAAAAGAGAGAGAGAGAAAGAGCTGGACATTTCTTCTCCAAGATTTATTCCGCAGTTATGTTTGCTGGCTATCCAACTGCCTTGTGATATGCACAAGCATATTCTACATTATTGGGGTATATCCTTTGACAACCAGTAGATCTAATGGCTGATAAACAAGTGACCTATGCAAGTTCGGTGGCTTGTCCTGGGCAATTGAACATTTGGATGAAAGACTGCTAGTAAGAATTCAACTGCATCCAGAGGTAAGGTTCTGTTTAGAGAGCACTTGGCTTGCCTGAACCTGGCTACGTTGACTCATTTTGGCTCATGGATTTACCCCCATTTAGCACTCCTGAAACACTTCTGCTCTTTGTTGGGGTCCCACTTCCAGATCTTGAGAACTCTGTGAGATCGTGGAGAGAAGGCTCTTTGTACATGGCCACTGCAAAGCAAAAGAGAGGCAGCATGTCAGCACGCGTTATGGGCGGCTCAGCCTGCTGGTGCAAAGTCCGGCTGTGAAACGCTGGGATTTTTCATTCAGCAATGTGCAATGTAAGGAGGGAACGGAAGAAACATGGCAAGGAGACCTCTTCCATTTTAAACACCCCCTAAGAACCTCTGAGGTCGTCTTCAAATGAATGACATTTTAGAGAAGGGAAAAACCACAGCTCCCTCCCTCTCCCAGTTAGGTCACCCACCTACCCACTACACTTACAAGAGAGACCTGAGATGACATAAATCATCATTTCCTTATTAATGGTGAAGTAGCACTGCTGACAGCTGTGATTTGACCTGTTACTTGTATACGTAGCCTAAGCAGGTAGGTGTGAAAATTGATGTTCAGCCTTCTGTTTCCTTTGTTTTCACACACATTAGAAGTAAGGAGCACCTCGACATTAGGTGCCAAACACCTAGTCCTAAATGTAGACTGACAGCATCCACCCAGGGCTATGCACCTTTGAAATACTCCCTCTGATTTAAAAATGACACTTCCTTAAAAAGCTACCTAAGAACATAACCCAGAAGTAGAAGGCTTCATTCCTCTTAAGGAAGGAGCATATAGAAGCTAGCTCTTCTGGAGAAAAGGAGCACCTCCACACATTGACTGAGATCTCCCTCTTTGCACTGACCAAACTGGGAGCCAAGTCTCACCACAGTCCCAATTCACATCCTTCAGTTAACTAGGATGACTGTAAATTCTGGCTTTTAATAGACATCACTATATATATGCCACATACATTATTACCTTTAACGTCATATGCTGATGCCAATATTAATTGCAGTTTAATAAGCATCATGCTTAAATAAGATAAGAGGCAAAAACAGGCAAACAAACACCCTGTAACATAAAGCACAGGCTGACAAGCTACACAGCAAGTTGCTGATGGCCTGTGAGCAGATGTTTGAGCCATTCCAGGCAGAGCCTTCATTACCTATAATGGAGACAGTATGGATTTCGGGCACAAAGAAACTAACACGTGTATTTGGTTAGATTAGAGAAATGCAGAGGTAATGTAGAGAAACCTATAAAAAGCAGCTCTGGTTAGGTTAGCAGCGTGTTACAGAACATTATACTCCTGTTATACAAGTAGCTGAAGCCTTCAAATATGTATGCACAGCAATTAAACATCTCTGACACACGATAATGTCAGTTCAGAGAGAGTGAGCAAACCCAAGCAATTACCTTTTAATGGTTTTGGAAGAAAGTGTGCTGCAGGTTTATTTTTCTTCACATGGTTTCCTTTCATTATTTCTCCTTCTTTGTTAAGACCCAAATACCAACCCCGGCCAGACTGTTGCTGTCTGTAGATCATTGAAGAATACGTCACATAGTAGTTTTCAAATACTGATTCTTTGAATTTGCATTCAGGTGTAAAATGTTCCTGTAAGACAGTAAGAGATTAATATGTGCAGTGCTGAATCTCACATCAGTTAACGAAAAAGTATCCAATATTCATTGCTTTCCCAACAGTATTGAGGACATACCTCTCATCCTCCACTATCCAATTATGAAACACAGGCCCTAAAAGTATTAACAAAAGAGTAACACAATTTGAAACCCACAAAATGGAGCTGTGAGCAGCTCGAAGTAGCATAATAAAACCTTTTCAAACAACGAGTAAAAAGTCTGAATGAGGAACTACTGATTGATGCAACTAACGGACATCAGGCAGACACAGCCCTGATGTCAGCCCCAACAGACCAGCCGTGGTCCAGCCCCACAGGAGAAGCGAGGCCACGTAATGCCTTTGTGCACTGACTGCTGGCCTTAACTGATTATGAGGAAAGTGCAATAAAAATTCCAAGCCGAGACACCATGAGTAAATGGTTGTCTCTTACTAACCCGGCAATATTAAGTTGGCTTGTAGCAGCTGCCTCTTTGGTCTGTCCTATGCTCTTTCTCTGCCCAGGGTATCGTCCACTGAAAGCCCAGCTGTCAGAGCCCCTGCAGACACCAGCCTCTGCTCTGGGACTGCACCACAGCTGACAGCCTGTAGGATCAAGCCTTAGTCCTCATGTTGAATTGCACTGCTGCTTTTGGGGAGATGGTACCGAGCTAATAGTTAAAATGCCATAAACCAAGAGAGCGCCTTTTTCTTCCTGGCAGTGGTGTGGCTGGCTTTCCCTGTGCAAGGGTCTTGACTGAATCAGTGCTTTTTGGCACTATTGCCCAGATTCACAAAAGGATACAGGCTTGAAACATGCGTCTTAGAGGGATCTAAGACCAAAACACCAGTCCTGACAGCACCACTCAGCTGCTTCAGGGTTTTTTAACATTACAAGTTCTGCCAACATCTCACCTATGGACCCCTAAAAGTCCATAAAATATGAAAAAGGAAGGGCTTGGTCTGGTGGAGTGAATGTTAATATCACAATCCTGCTTGTTGTTGCACCGTGCAGCAGCTGGCTGTTTGCTGGTCTTTCTTGTGAAGGCAGCCGGCTTCAGTGGAGCTGCTCCAGTGCCTGAAGTGTCCCACAGAAAGGAGGGAAAACTCTGCTTGCATAATGACTGCAATTTTACTTTTAAAAAATCAAAGGAAATTTAGTGTCTCAGGAACTTAATATGTTCTTATCTAGTTTCTCAAATATTCTTGTGTAAGAAAAAGACGGTATTTAAATAAAAAACCCCACTGCGCATTTTCTGCACATTTTTTGCTATTTTTTTCTTCTCAATGGAGAAAGAAAAACGTTCCCATTCTCTGACTGGTGTTTGCTTCAACAAAGAATGTGAAGTAAGCAATTTTCTTCTTTTCTTCTTCAAGTTAATTGGCTGTTATTTAGTTAATTGGCAATCGGTTTCAATTGCTGTCAAATGGGGACAGTCACCGCAGTTTTGCAAGATTTCTAAATAAAAGCCTTCCATCACTGTTCCCTGCCCAGCACTAGCCACATTAACAAAGACCATTGCAAGTATATCGTCCAATTAGCAGCAAAATGGAAAACTACAGTGCTCCCACTGGAAGATTATGGTTTATGTACAGTAATTTGGAGCTGTTTTGGGTACAAAAGGTCTGCTCGTACACAGCGGCAGAGGGTCAGCCTGCAAACAGAACCACCACATTTACTCTGCCTCTCTTAGGAAGCAAGTTAACCTCGGTATGAGCAGCAGGAGCCAACAGGGTCCCGTGGAACAGAGGGACAGAAACAGCAGGGAGACAGAAAGACATACACTAAAAACCTCATTCGTCCTTGATTTTTCCCTTGGCTGTGAGGCTTCTGATAACAAGCTGTGGTGGAAGCACTGTGCTGCTGTAAGCGAGTTTGCAGTTGAGCCCACCGGCCTGATGGTGCACACCAGCCTGACAGCACCCCCCCCCATCAGCATCACAGACAGTAACCCCCTCCCTGGAGCATCCTGCAATTCAGCAACAACCACCACAGCAGATATTTCTCACAACAAACAGTGGGGCATGGAAACAAAGACACCTCTATAATGCGGTCAGTTACCATGACAAGTTCCCTCCCAAATTTTCTGGCCCTAAAGCAGACCACCCCATTCACCTGAGTGGCTTGGCACAGAATCGTACCCCTTCGCCTTGGCTGACATCTGCTTAATTCCTCGGCTACGGCTGCCGCTTCAGAAATATGTGGCACAGTGGGAAAGGCATCCTCCTTGTCAAATAAAAGTAGATCTCACATGAGCTGTTTGCAGAAGCTGAAGTGCTCTGCTTGCTCCTGAACACTAAGCAGCTGCTTACCTTTTGCAAGAGTTTCTTCCCACCCATCCACTTGCCTTTAAATTAATCCAACATGTGTCTTTCCTACTCATTAAAAAACAGAGCCAGGGAGAAGAGCTGCAGAGGGAAGCTCTGAACGAGGAATGCTAGCAAATGTACTCGTGATTTGGGAGCATTACAATTAAAAAGTATTTTTCTGAGCTTGGCAAGTCTATGTGCCAACCCAACTGGGTACGGACAGGGCTTCTATCAGCATATCAGTTCAAAATACAGCGCAGAGCAGCCGGTGCAAACTGGCCATTATGTTGTCTTTGCTGGTAAATTCTTTAATAATGTACCGAGGAAGGGTATGTTAAAGTTGGGAGAGGGCTGAGTGCCCCAATTAAAACTGATCTGTTCCAGCTCATACAGTCAAAGCTATTAATATTTATAAATATAAGTAAGTGTTGAATTGTAAAGCCAGTTTTCTTCCTGTCTCTCAGCTACCCTCTTTGTCCATCTTTGCAGTGAAAATAATTCAAATGAGTTCCGAGAAGTCCAATGTTATGAATATATTGTTACACAAAAAAGATGAAAAATAGGTATTTGTGTGAAACAGTATTTCAATCTCCGCTTGCCTCAGAAGTCAGGGATGATGGCACCTACATGACAGTGAACTGCACTCACCCAAGCCCCTCACACATGCACCCTAACAATGAATGAATGAAAGAATGAATGAATGAATAAATAAAAGTTAAAAGAAAGTGCTGGATTCCCTCTAGTCATGACTCAGCCATGCTTAAGTAAGCAAGAAGATGAACTGTCAGGAGCTGCTTCTTGGTTTTGAGCTGATCAGCTGAACTACTGAAATGTTCCTTCGTGAATAGATCAGCAGCTGCATTAAATATGTGAAAAATAATTTAAAAAGTATAATTTGTTGTACGATTATATGGTAAAAAGGTCTCGTAGCATACGCTTAGAATGACTCTATTTCCAGGCAGCTGAATAGATTAAATCTAAAATAATCCAGACTCTTCCACAGAAATACCATATTACAGGTATGCCAAAGCTGAAAGCTAAAATACTGTAAAAGTGAAGCTGGAATTCTTCCTGCTTCAATTGTGCAACAGCTGTGTTTCATGCCAAAGATCATCATGATCACCACATTCACCTACCTTGCAGGACTGAATATTAATTATTCTGGGCCCCAAGCGACTGTGATGCAGGAATTCAGACTCCCCATGGACAGAAAATGGGAAATCTGCTTTTAAGAAAGGTATTAGTGTCTTAAAATTTCTGGCATATTATAGAAGCCTCTTCTTAGGATGGCTGTAGGCACAGTGCACATTAGGAGGGCAAAGATGTTTGCTATTTATTGCATATTGTATTTGCATCGTGGAAACCATCAGCAAGAGACATTGCCAAATACTTTACAGAATAGTAAGTTTAAGTCATTAGGTCAATACTGAGTTTGTTAAATGTCTGTATAGCACCATAGGTTGAAGATGCTGCAGCTACCCTACAGCAGCTGATGAGAACAATCAGGAATTTAACTTGGATGGATTTAGTGCTAGGAGTATGAATAAACAACAACAACAAAAAAGAAAAATTAACTTTGAGAACTATTGGGGAAAAGTATTGGGTACTTGTGAAACTTGCAAAATGTTGATACTTATTGAGCATATAATTATGTTCCATGTGATCAATGACTATGTCTGCATATGGGATTTATTCTTTATTTTCTCTACTTAATGAAAATTGGATTTTTTTCCCCTCCATATCCTGATTTCTTTCAGGACTATAACATAGCCCAGGATTCCATTCTATAGTCATGAATTTTTGAAGGAGCCTCTTTAGAGCTCCAGAGTAGTGATTTTCTGCACCACTGAGCCTGCCTTTTTTTATTAAGAGAGATTGATTTTCTCCATCTCGGCATGTGAAGTTCCAGGGTGTATCCTCTGGATCATCACCCTGTAACGTGCAGTGATATCAACAGCACAAGATGGGAATACCTCAAGTCTAACATTATCAGAAATAACAGCTTTTAGATCACCAGTGTGAGAAGACTCTCTGAAGAAACCGGTATTTTGGGAAGCCACCAAAACCTGTTTGCTATAGCAATGGAAACTTACAGTTACCTTGAAGCAATTTATGTTCTGGATCAGATGTATTACAGTTCCCACAGATAGGTTCCAATCCCACGATATTGTCCATTTTGCTTAAATTTACCTATTTTGAGGAATCCTAGAGACGTCAGTGGGAGCAACTCACAGTACATGAATATGTACAGGTCTTGGTAGGACGGTAATCTGGAAGACTGACCATGTAATCATGATTCTATACAACAGTCGTCAGTCACAGCAAAAGACATGCTTGTCAAAATGCTGTGTGGGCTTTTGAAGACAGATGCTGCATCAACGCAGCGAGAAGCTTCATTTCTGGCTATGCCTCTTCCAGGTGAGCTCTTGCAAAGACGTCATAGGTAGCCCAAAGCCCTCAGAAGGTGCTATAAAGCTGAACTAACTGCTGCTAGAACAAAACCCCTACTGCTGAACCCAAATTTTGGAAGGCTGCAATTCCTGAAGGCATGTGTACCATCCACGTGACCACGCAAAGAAGAAAATTAAGTGAAAAATTATATAGAAGTGGTATGCTGAATTTTTTCAGCAGGAAATCTACTTACTGGCAGGAGTGATAGGAAGGCACAATTTTCCTGGAAGGTGATCCCAAACAGCTCCATAGCATGCAATTGGCTGGGATAATGCAACAAGCAGGGATTTATCAGGTGAAACACAAACTGTCAGTGGTGGGCAAATTTATTTAGGACTGAGCTTCCAGAAAGGGTAAAATGGAGCCCAAGGAAGCAGCTGGTTATCCAGCATCTCCAGAGTAAGATTTCAGGTTGTCACTAGGTATTCTCTGAATCTATGAGAAAATCATTGAAAAGATCCTGTAATTATTCCCTTGACACCCTTCCTTTGCATAGCAAATCAAACGCACAAACTCAGGGAAAAAATGCGCACAGTGAACTGAAGCAGAAAACATATTAATTACAAATACAGAGATTTAGAGCTTTAAGTTCTGTTCATTACTCTTTTTCTAGCCTTACAAGTGACTCAGTTGTGAAAATGTGTCCAGGTCGTCTTTGCCCAGATTTTTAAGTGGTGTTTAGGCACATCAATAAATACCTATTTAAAGCGTGGTGCGTCACCTCTCAGCATGCTCTGCCCATGGAGTGGACGTGCTGTGTGACGACCCCAGGGAAAAAGACTCACTAACTGTAAACAGTGCTGAAATTTAATTGAGATAGGAACTATGCATGATCATATTATTGTTCCCCTGCCTTTTGGTGATGCTTCACTTCTACAACTGTGTTGATTAACCAAAGTGCTCCTTAACTGGGACAAGAGACCTAACATGATACAGACAGAAAGAAGATGCTCTGCAGTAGAGGAAATTAAACCTGTTAAAGAAAGCCTGTAATGTGCTTTAAAAGTTCTGCAAGATGCCCAGGAGAACACCTCACAGGTGTCAAACACAGGTCCCTTTCCTAATCAGACTCACAACGTTAGGAGATGCAACTTATTTGGTATGAATAAGAAAGACAGAAGATCCACTTTGCCCCCAAATGCTTCTCTTCTGCACCAATGCTTCTGCATCATGTGCACCTCTGATGATCCTGGAAGCATGGTACAGGGAAACCTCTGCAATTACAAGAATGATCAAGTCCTCTATAAATATTTTAATACTTTCTAATGCTTGCACCTAGCCTTTTTTACTTTATGTGGCTTTAGGGCACTACACTTGGCAGTCCTAGTTTAAAATCAGTGAAATTCTAACAAGATAAAAGGAAGAAACTAGGCTTTCAACATTGCCCATCTTGTGAAACTTAGGAAGGTTCATTAAGCAGTAAGTGCCTGTCAGGTTGCCTGAGGGCTCTAAACCAGACTAACAGAGATCAACATATGTAATACAATCCTAGTATTACCTATAAGCCATTTTAAAAATCATATTTATTTTTTATTGTTTCACACATACATAAGTCTTGTTACTGCTTCAAAATCTGTAGAGGAAAGCCTATATGTTAATCTGTAATTAAGCCTCTTTGGAGAGAGGTCTTCTCTACTAGTGTAAGCATGGGTTTAGGGTTTTGAAAAAGAAAGATTAGAACAACTTTCTCAACATCTAGCCAAAGGTTGTATTGCATGATAAAGCCCTAAGATGCATGGACTGCACTCCCAGATTTGGTCAAGGACTGGTTAACACCACTATAGGCTCTGGCTAAGGTAATCTCCAGTTGAAAAATAGGAGATGGAAGTATCCTGCATGTTTTCCCTGTACTTCCACAGTCTGCCAAATATTCTCCTCTAGGTATGTGTCACTGATCTTTGGGTGGTGAGCTTGCAGACATTGGATCTGATCTGCTACAGCTTCTCATGATCCTCCCTCGCACATGACCGAGTTGAGCAGAGGAACTAAACCTCCCAGGCTGAGCCAAGCACCAAGAGCTACCCTCTGAGCAGGTCAACTGAAAAGCAGGAGCTGCCTCGATACGTAACCTGCACGGACGTTACAGGAAGCAGGCATGTTGGAAAAGACGTGCTCCCTGAATGCATGCTGGGAGAGATCCTGCCTGCTCAGCCTGGATGAGAAACGGAGCCCTCTTCGATCACTGAGGGCAGCTGGAGCCATAAATATCTATACCTAGTGCATAGGTAGCCGTGCATAGTGTATGAATACCCAGAGCCCGGCGGTTCATTTCAGCAGCCTTGGGATCATGCCAACCGGTGAATCCTGCTCCCGTTCAAAGCTACAAGACAACTCCCTTTTCCTCTCAGTAGGCTCATGATTTTCCCCAGAGCAGCCAAACATTTTCATGATTTTCCTAAGCTCATTATCTCTGTTCCCTGTGATAGTGGCTTCCACAGGTGAAGCCAGTGCTGCACAAAACATATTTCAAATGTGTCCGTTGCTTTTTATTGTAAGTAAATTTCTTGTCTTATTTTTTTACAGCTTTCTTCTCTCAGCTTTTAATTTTGGAAAACAGCACATAAAAGTACCCAGCGTGCCCCTTCTGTGCCGCTTACTACCCCACATCTCTCCATCATGTCTCTGCTTACTCATCTCTTGTCTTAACGAAGCGGACCTAATCTTTTTAAATCTCTCCTCATATGAAAGGTTCTCCATGCCTCTAATCATTTTCATTACCCTTCACTGAATCCTTTCAATTCTTTCTTCCCTATCATTTCCAGAACTGAAACACAACATTTAGAAAGACGCTGTACCATTGAGTTGCGTAACAGAGGTAAGATATTTTCAGTCATTTGTGTTATGACAAAGTAAAATGGTCTTTGCTGCTCAGCCTCACTATTGTGCGTTCATACAAAAGTTCTCTATCTTTTAAGTTGTGTCTCTGATAAATACAGTCCAATTTTATGGTATTTCTGACCCTCTGATCAGTCAGTGTACCCAAGCTAAAATATTAAAGGAAGGGAGAAGGACGCAAAAGGCAGATAGTACTGCTTTCTTCCCCAGAACTAGAGCAGAGAGCCCCAAAGATGCTAAGCAACCTATTTTATAACATACCCATTATTACACAGATAACCTGCTAGCCATTGCAATCAGATTTCTAGCAGTTATAATTGACATCAAATCCTGGTATTGTCAAATCTCTCTGACACAGCTGTTGTGCAGAATGTCCTCAGCTTAAGTATGTCACACATTACTTTTTTTAAAAAAATATATCTAAATTGAAAAACTCCTTTTCAAAGTATTGGGGACCATATTCTGCTTTCAGTTACAGACAGCCCTGCATCCCACTGATTCTGATGGCCAAGCCCTGAGCCCACGGCCACTGAATGTGGCCAGTGGTGTGAGATGCTGAAGGACCAAGAGGAGCCTCAGCCTTAGGATGCAACAGCCTTGCTTTGAGTGTACTAGCAGTTTGTTCCTCTGAGCTGCTAATTGCCTTCCAGCTCTCCCTTTGGCTTTGTACGCCACCACCTCAGTGGGACACAGGGACAGAGAACCCATGCACAGCCTGGTATCTTCCACCGAGCAGCAACAAGCTGCAGCAGGAACGCACTGAGGAAATGTCACTACAACAGGCAAACAAGCGTGGCATGAAGAGACGTGGCTTTGCCACAGCCTGGCCACTGCGAGGGGGAGTTGTCTGCCAGCCAGCAACAGCAACGGAGTATGAAAACACAACCCTGTTCCAGTAGCCCCTCTCCACAATTACTCTTGTATTCGTCTACATGATCGCTGCCACTGGGGAAAGCCACACTGCTGGGCTGGGGCTGCAGAGTACAGGGCGGCAGCTGTGGGTTAATTCGCTCCTGGAACAAGATTACTTGGCCAGCTTTGTTAAAACACCTCCTGGGAGCCAAGGGCAAGAAAGGCAGCACAACCTTTCTGCTGCCACATTGACTGCCTTGGCTGGACCAACCCGAGACGCTGCTTGTGGTTACGTGGGGCGAGGGGCTGCAGGTAACCTGGGATGGGGTTCAGCAGCAGCCACACTGGGGCACCCCGGCCTCACCAGAGACAACGGGCAGCAATGCTGCTGCATCACCAAACACTGCCCTGACACTTCTGTGGACGCGGCTCTCCCGGCACTGGGGAGCTCCCCAGACAGGCTCTGCAGAAGTAGCAGGGCTAATTAGAAGTGTGGGATTTAGCGCTGTATCCTAGATACAAGACATCGGCCCTGGGGTGAGGACATGGAAGAGATCTTCAGACTGTCACCCATGAATTAATGCAGTTTATCTTAAAGTGCTGAAAAACAGTAATCTAATCAGTGTTTGCAGCAAGCTCTAAATCTGTCTGTTTAATTACAAGCAGGGACACGACCCTTTTAGCAGCAGATGCTCCTAAAATTTTACGGAAAAAAGGAAAGCACGCAAAGGTTTCTCTCTCTGTGGGGAAGGGCAGCTGAATGAACAACGGTCAGAACAAGTGCTACAGTCCTTCCCATGGGAATAGGTGATAACAGGGAATGCCGTTTCTGTGGTAACCTGCAACCTGGCTAAAAGCCTGTCTGTACAACTGCTGTGAGTTACAACGGGTAAATCGATGAGGAAGTGATCTCCTTGTCCTTCGCTGCTTTGGTGAGGTGCCGTCCTATGTTTCTGAGGGCAAACTTGTGGAGGCAGTGCACTTCACCCAAACGCTGAGCAGGAGCTCTCCCACACACAGCCTCAGCTCAGCCTGGACCTCCGCAAACTACCACCAGCCGCCTCGCTGACACCAAAGAAGAAAGACGGGGTCCACCCCAGAGGAATTGCTTAGATGCTGCTGAACGAGCTCTTTTTCTGCACACTAGAAATTGCCTCTGCTCACTGACTGCGAGAAGCTGCGAGTAGAAGATAAATAACAGCACGAGCTGCAGGAGAAGAAATAATGCCACATTACATCAAACAGGTCCTTGCTTTGCTGTCAGCTTAGAGTCTATTCCACACGAAAGGACAGCCCTGCCATTTGGCCTGTATGCTTTATTAATGTGGATGCATATTTATGGCGCTATGGATTAGCCGATAGTTTGGCATTCAGTACTGTCCTTCTGCGCTGGAGTTCTCAGCAAAGACATTTCCCTGTCTGCTGTGACTCCTTGTGTGCACTTAGCAGTGCTCTCAGGCGGCTGCTGTTCTCTCCCCAGAGCATCCCCTTGCACTGCCTGGGCTGGAAGTGCTGCTGTGCAGGTGCCTCACCTATACCGATACTACCCAACACTACCAAACGTGCTTTGGGAGCCTGCTGTAAAGCTCTCTAAAGTACTAAATGCAGTATAGCCTTTGGACTGGCACTATACACTACAAATAATATTAATACCCAAGTAATACGCCTATTAATTAAGTTTTTATTCTGCAAAGCAAGCATACAATACAACTACACTGCAAGCTTAACTTTTGACATGGGTAATGTCAGTGTTGGGAGAGTTAATCAGATCTTTAAATAAAAGCAGTGACTCTTTCAGGACCTGACCCAAAACGTATTATGACCAAGGGGAATACAACCCATGATTTCACTACGTTTTGGTTAGCTTTCTAACGTGCAGGTGGTCTGCAAAGAAACATACAAGTCTTGCTTTAAGAAATCAAGGCTATGCGGTAATTGTCACTATTAGTTCAGGTTACTTGCTTACTATGAAGTGTAAATAAAAAAGACTGCGCTTGGCGCTTGTAATAATGGGAATGTTACAGGTTCAAGGAGCTGGTTAGCTCCATCCTTACCAAACCGGCATCTCTGATGACCAAATGGTAATGAGACCTTTTCAAATAAGCTCGATTTACTGCAATCCATTTATTCATGAATGCCATGGGTGGGTATTTTTCAAACCTCGGTAGTTTGACAGTGCCAGGGCATTACTGGCAGCCAGGCTCTGCTTCTTGATATAGAGCGGCGATGCTCTTTGGAATTCCTCCACTCTCATGGCTCCCTAAATTATGCTATTGAACATATGCTGCTAAGAGGATCTCAGAGGGATGTTTGTATTAGATGGCAGGCTAATTGTGGGATTTGAGAGATTTCAGATGGCAAAAACTTCTAAGAACAAGATAATAAAGGATTATACAAGGAAGATGAGATCTAAGAGTGACCCTTCATTTGAGAGCTGATGCTGACTGGCAGAAAACATTTCTTTCAGCAAGTAAAGAACCCACCTAAGGAGGGGCCCTTATGCAGAAAACAGGATAGATTTCTCTCTGTAAATGACATGTAGGCATTTCTTATATGCAACACCTTGAGGGTCAAATTAATGGAAAATCAAGTTTGGGGAAGTTTTCCAGCACCTTGCACGTGAAAAAAAACCTGCAGCAGAGCCGAGCTCAACCTCCCCTCCAACAGCACAGGTAACAGGAGCACATGCCTGCCTGCGTGCAATTCAGGGAAGTCATGCACTAGCATTTCAAACACTGCATTGCTCTAACAAGCAAGTTGGCACCACGTAGCTTGCGAAATGGGAAGCTTCATGTTACAGCCAGCACTGGAACTGCAGTGCAGTGTCCCGCAAAGCCTGCGTACACCCCTAGGACCACAGCTCAGACAGATGAGGAGGGAAGCAAACAGCCACTTTCACGTCTCATGAGCTCCTCAGAAACCAGCCCTGGCAGAGTCACAGGGAAACCTCACCAACACATCAGACAAGCCCATGAAGCTGCCTCCAAAATACAGTGTCTTGGCGTTTTGTAGTTGTTACTTCTAAATAGGTGCCCCCAGGAAGCCACATAATGCAGAAAGAAACAGACATTTCTAACACCTCACTTCATGACATGGCTATGCCATTAACATCTAAAGACTGGCCTGAATACTGTATGTCCTCCCGACAGTCCTCTAACAACGGTCCTAATGATGTTAAAAACACATGCTTTCTTTTTCAGTGCCTTACGGGAAGTTTTCCTCTGAAACAAATACACAGTTGAATAGGAGGCCCTGTCCTTCCAAGAGACAGCCTGAGCACAAAGATAAGCTTAATAAAGCTCTGCTTTCTTTCCCACACAGTGATATGGACTTTGCAAGGCTCTGTCAATTTACGACTCCCTGTGTTACAGATTAGTCTGGAGCCAGACTTTGGGGAGACACCGTGTTGCTATTGCCTAAGCAGCAGAGGAGAAACGGGTCCCTGGTAAAAGACTTGCAAAGCTAATTTAAACTTGGAACACACCCAGATGTCTCTGGGAGCTGCAATTTAAAAGCCTAACCTGTGATAGCCTGGACTGCAATCACCGACTTCTGGGAACGGTGTGGAACAGTTGTTCCACGAGCCAAACACTGCAGATCTCTTGTGTTACAGCATTTTGACAGGGGAGCAGTGGCCAGTCTGAGTTCTTTCACAGAGAAAAAAAAGTAGTAAACCACTAAATTCAAACATATGTATGACTGCTTCCTGGCTTACACATCTGCACCAGCAGGTCTCTCAGAATTCCTAAGAAAATGAGTCAAGGAACACTTACCATCCCAATCTCAGTCTCAATTTCTCTGACAGAGTTACCTGTTGAACAGACACGGAGCTCCCTGAAAGGATTTAGAAGGGTAACTTGGTGTCAACACTTTGATTTCAAAACCAAACCTTGAATCTCTGCTACAGAAAGTCCTTTTAGGCACAGTTAAACCAAAGAACTCCTGGCACTAGATTAAGAGATGCCGTGAGCTGTATTGTGCAGAGGAATCGGAAAGGGAAGTCCAAGACTTCGTTTGAAAACTACCATTGCATTTTTCCTTGAGAATCTAAACTGCCTTGGATCAGCTCTGCTGCTAAACTCTGGTTATCTGTTTCTGAGTCAGCAAAGAACAGCTGGCTGCAGCCAGCCAGGCAGAGAGGTAAATCCCCCTGCGATCAAAGTACAGAGGTGAGCTTGTCCATCAGAAAAGGTGATCATCTTTCAACTTACCCGCTGGTTGTTCTACCATTTCACTGTCCAGGGTTACCTGTTGTTAGCATAAGGTAACAAGCAGCAAAAAAGGCTGACAGAAGGCGGCACAGCAGAATCAAGATTCACTTGCCTACTTAAGTCTGCACAAGGATCATGGACTGGCAAGGTCAGAAATGCAGATTTCCTGCAGATAAGCAAGACTCCTTGGGCATCTTTGGGCTTTGAGGCTGAGCCTGTGGAGACCAGATGGGGTACCACTGAAGTAAAGTAAGAGTACCAATGAATTAAATGGGATTCCTCTATCTAAATATCCCTGAGGATCTGAGTCCAAATCTGGACCGGTGTGTGCAAGCCCAAGCTTTGATTCATCTCATCTACCTTCAGGCACTCAAAAGAAACACCAGTTAGGAGCTGGGTCAGTCTGGGATTTTCTTGTCCTCAATGAGCATAGTTGGGATAAATTACTCCCAGAGAGGATAAGGGAGGATACCTCTGTCGTGTTTGACTCCTTCACCCCAGCCCCAGCCCTGATAAAGCCTCTGTAAATGCTAAAGCCTTTACGTGGTCCTTTCTGAGCGCCGGCAGAGCAAGGCTTGCACCACCAGTGCTCGGCCGGGGCTGGTGTCCTGCAGGTGGGGAGCAACAAGCAGGGGAACCACAGGGAGGTGAGGGCAGGGGTGGGAGGGATGGGAACAGCCAGAGATAAGACCAAGGTGGGAACAGAGGGAGAGGAAGAGGGTTGGGAGGCATGGTGGGCAAAGCAAACGGGGGGCTGGGCTTTTCCTACCAAACTACAAACTTTGCTGCAGAGGTGCTGGCCCTGTTCCACCTCCAGTGTTACTGTAGGGGGTGAGGCCAGTCTGTGAGCTCTGCTGGTGACCTTGGTGTGACTGGCCCAGCCCAGTATGCCATGGCTCAGCAGAGCAACGGAGACTGTCCCCAGGTGGCCCCAGGCTGCTGTCCCCCATCACAACAGGAGATGGGTTAAGTGAGCTTTAATACTGAGTATTCTATAGAACAGGATTTCAGTTCTGCTCTTGTCTAAGCCAGGGAAAGTCTGCCCCAGATCAGCCTTGGCATCAGCAGTCTGACTGCTGAAATGGAAAGAAATTACCTTGGGTACATTCGAGATACAGTTTTTTGCTTTGCAATATTTACAGGGATTTCTTTCCCCTTCACTGGAACAGCCCCCAGACCTTAACAGTCTTATTTTGGCAAAGCTCCCATTGAAATGAATCACGACTCTGCCTGAGTTAGTGCTCCAGGCCTGAGCTCTAAATTATTAAAAGCGAATCATATGTAAGAATTTATGTCAATTTTCAAAACAGTTCAGCAAAGGTAGACAAAAATCCTTCTTTGAAACTAGTAGAAGGTATGTGGCTGAACTCCCAGTCTGCTTTGAAATCTCAGCCCTACCTTTTTAGTGAAACACAGTGCCTTTTAAACCTCATATTTTAATCATCATACTTCTGTACAACGCAGAACTCTTGCCTTGTTTCTTTGGTTCAAATACAACCTCCACCATTACAAGCTTTACAGTGTAAGTGAGCCTCTTGTAGCACAAGCTGACACTCTCCTTGTGGGGAAGCTGTAGGCTCATTCCTTTTCTCCCTCTTGCAAAATAATCTACTGTCTGAAGAGGCAAATGTACCTTCCCAGAGTGACCTGTCGATATTCCTTCTTGTTCTTACATGGCACCTTCAGGGGAGTCAGTCTGAACATCAAATATTGCTTTAGACGCTGCGTTTGCATTTGTGAAATCAGCCATAGGTACAGCAGCATCTGTAGCTCAGCGGGTGATTAAGTCTTCCCTGGATTTGGAGGTTTAGTCTGCGCCACCTGCACAGCCAGGTGAGCTGGTGCTTCGCTAAACTGGAAGCAACGTGCATCAGACTGGGGCTGGCAGAGCTGCAGGTGCCCAGACTGATAGGGACCGATTGCTGGGGTATGTGACTTGCAGGAAACCTTCCAGAGTGACAACCCCAGGCCCTTGATCCCAGCTTCAGCCCTTGGCCACATCTACGGGTGCCCAGAGGGACCAGCAACTTGGTTTACTTAATTCACCAACACCACATGAAAATTATCGTCTTACCAGGGATTCCTAGACTTCCATTACAATGGAATTTTTTAATATTTATTTCTAACTGGCTTTGCCTAGGATGTCTGAGTGCAGATTAAGTAAGTATACAAAGTAATTATTTTCTTTCTGTAGGATACAAAAGTTTGGCTGCTGATCTCTTGTCTTTTTAAGCTCAGGTTGGTGAAATTCAGCTCTCTGCTTCAGTGCATCCCACCAGTGGAAATTTGTTATTGAAAGGTGGCGTCTGTCAGAGCTGAAAACACAGACACACAAGCACAGAATACAAACTGTAAAATGATGTGGAAGAAATAGCTTAATTTCTTCCCCTAGATTTTGTAAAGCCATTACCTGTTTTTGAATGACATTTCCAATTCTACACTGGGAACTGCTAAAGCATTTACATAAGAATGCAAAAATGCACACATTATCACTGCAGGAAGCACTTAAAATTTAAGATAATTATATAGTATGGAAACGATTTCAAAGGACTCAAACAAAATAACAACTAATTCTAGAGAGTCAACCTTTAAGATGATTATTACTCTGCACTACTGCTGATCTCTCACTAAAAAATCCTTCTCTTTACAATTATATGCACATTATAAATTCCTACTTTGCTCTTCCACCATCAAGCTCCTACAGCTGCCACTGACAAATTTGCATTCTCTGAGAGCTTAACTAGACAGCCAAAATATTCACACTGTGAACGGAGGTAAAACACACCGTTGCCGTGCCCAGATACAACCCCCCCTTCATCCTTGCCTTACGATGGGTCCTCTGCTGTGGGTTTCTGCATTACCGGTTTTAAAGCCGCTCAGGCTGAACCTGGGGAAGGAGCCTACGGCAGGGGGATAACAGCAAGTCCCGTGTGAGAGGAGAGTGCTGCCAACGGTCCTGCAGACCCGCAGAATTGCAGCTAGATGCTGGTAGAGAGTTTGCGGCAGAGACGCAGGGATGATTCCTCTGAGGGGCTTGGTATTTCTCTGCTGTGTAACAAACAACAGAATAAAGCATCCAGCAACAGTTATACATCAAACCTGCAGCCCAGCGTTTCAGGGGAGAAACCCTCCTTGTCACTCATCGGTGCTGCTGGGTATGCAGTGAGAGAAGCAGCCAGTAACCAGGGATGCTTCTTCTTGACTGTGCAAACTAATAGAAAGCAGTAAAGATCTATTTGGTCAGTGGGTTTCCAGACAAAAAATCGCATTTGAACTGAGGAAACCTGGCATGGGAAGGAAGAAGCGCACTTGTGTGGATGAAACCCTCCTGCCCCACCAGCCTCTCTCCACCTTCTGCTTCCACTCCCCACTGTCGTTTCTCATTCCTGCCTCCTGCCCCACTGCTGCTGCTCTCCTCTCTTATCTTTTCCCCAAGTGTCCTGGGGGGGGGGGGGGGGGGGGGGAGTAAAAAAAAAAAAGTAGTAAAAAATCCCACCTAGTTCTTTTGCTCAAGGCAAACTCCATTGGGGAAACACTTATCTGCCGAACCCTAATATGTTTTTCTTGGATATCTGCAAAGAGATTTACAGAAGCTCGTGCCAAAGTCAAACAGTAGCCCTTTACACACACAGAGCAAGGGCAAAAGTACATACAGAACTCACAGCAAATGAAAATTTCTTGTCTCAGATACTATGGAGACATATGAAAGTCCCATCCCAAGGCTCTGACTGAATATAAAGGGATAAAAAAAAATATGTTTTCCGAGTCTAATTCTTGGAAATAATTGCAGTGACAGAGCTGAAACTTCCCACAAACTTCAGCCTGAAATGGAAAGCTGATAGATTTTAAATCTTAAATTCTGACAAAGTACAGAGCAGCTGAAAATAGTATCTGGTAATGGGAAGCACAGCCAAGCTCCTAATAGGTGTTGCTACCTGGGCTGCCGTCGGTCTTTCACACGTCTGTCTCAAATGAACCACAGCACTGGAGGTCTGAACAAACCAAAAATCTTTGATTGGCAATGGGGTTCTTGTGGAAATTTAATTAGGCTTGGACTAGAAAACATTTCAGGCAGCGCTGGCATGAATTCCCATCTATTAAATAACACTTTGCATGAGCAGAATGCCACCAGCTTTTGCGAAACGCCTCACAGATCTATGGGAAGCTTTATTGGATAACTGAGCAGGTCAGCACAGGGCAATAAGCATTCACAACAGTTATTTATATCATCCAGGCCTACAGCACTTCTTTTTTATGGTCAGCTTGGCTAGCCTAACTATTGCACTCCAGAAACTATTTCTGCTAGCAGAAAATGTGATAGCGAAGCTTCTTACTCTTCCAGCGTGGACAGAAGGTATGAAGTCCTGTTTCCCTAAACATAGCAGGAGCTTTGCTGGTCCCAAAGGCAGCAATTCCTCGGGCAGAAATCACCTTCCCTCCAGGTTGTCCCCACGGCTCCAGTCCTGGTGTTTGTTCCAATAGGGCTGAGAGCGCCCTGCCACCTCCTCCCTCCACGTACCTGGTTCTTCTGCCCTTCTCTTATGGGCACAGAAACCATCACAAACAGCAGACAGAGACACTTCACCCCCCCCGCCTGTACCATGGAGGGGGTGTCACTGTGGTGGGCAGCAGCAGAGGCTGGTACCAAGGTGGCCTCTGCTCCTGAGGTGCCTCATCCCATGAAGAAGCACCACCATCTTTCACTATTTTCTCATATGACAGAAGAGGGGAGTTGCCAGCCTATGACATCACTTTTAAAAGCCAGCTTGCCAAACTCACTCTGAAGTGAATTAGAAGAGTCTAGCTTAAACCAACCAGCTGCCTCCCCAACATCCCGATTGCACGGACCTGTCTAGACAGGGAGGTAATTGCACAGAAAACATGGCACGCTCTGTCTTTGCAGCAGAGCCCATCTTTCATGTAGTGCTGCCACCGAAACCTCGTTACTGAAAAAGACAAAAGATGTGCCAAGTGATGGTCAAGATGCTGTCTTCTGGTGTGGACACAACCTCATCTGACCTTTCAAATCAGCCAGCACCATTTGGGGTCAGGACACCCCAACTGCCTGATTCAAGCTGGACACTGCCCAGCGTGGCCTGGGACACGTCCCTGTGTAACAACCTCATTTCTCAGGGACACACTTTGGGGAGCTGAACATACTGAAATGAGCAAAGCATTATATCCAATTTCCTATTTTGTAAAACAGCAGTGATTACAACTGTTAGAAGTAATTATTGTTTGCACTCTGTTGTGAAAATGAGGACTACTAAATAATATCGGAGCGTAATCACATTTACATAGTTAAAGTGTGCTTAGAAAAAAATAATCTTTTAAAAAGATTCACCTTTCCTGCTCCCAGTAGCTACAGTTAGTAGTCATACCAGCCAAGAATGCAAAGGGCTGAATTACTTCTGCAGACAGAAAAACGATTTCTGCATTTTTAAATTATTCATGTGAATTAAGTCAAAAAAGCTTATAGCCTAACCATGAAATAACATATAAGGTGGCTCATCAACAGGGTTTTAATAAGACACCTCTAAAATACAATTGTATATGCTTCAGTGATCTACTAATAACCTACTTTTACAACACAGGCACACAGAGATGCAAAGCACACCGCCTTTAATTCTCACTGATAAAAAAGAAAAAAAAAAAAGCAGCATTTGGATTGAGTTGTGTCTATTATTCCTTCATATTTTTTAATCTGTAATTGGGCTACCTTCTACCTCATCACATAAATAAATTAACCTTTCATGAACAGAGCCCTTTACAATACTGTTGTTGTTCATGCGAGAAGGACCTACCTGCCCTAAGAAACTCCAGATCAAAGAATAAAGATAGTAAAGACGAAAAATATTCACCTGAGGCAGCAGAAAGGGGTCTCGGAGACAGGCAGGAATGTGTTTGAACACTTTAAAAGGAAAAAGTGCATCTTAGTTTCAGTAGCAAGTTAAGAAACACTCGGGGTGAAGTCATGGAAGTGCCGCAGTGATTTGGGAACATGCTTTTCCGGGTTTATCATGAGGCTTGGCTGCCTGTGACCTGCCCTTGCTTTTGGAAACAGGACTTGCCTGCCAGCAGCACCTCCCAGTGCTCGGACAATAGTCCCACATGAGCTGTTTTACAAAGGAGGAATGGAAACCAAGTTCTTACATGTTTAGCCCAAGGCTAATGAGGAATTTATCTCCCAGTGTGGATTAAAACCCCCAGAACACGTCTTGCACCACTACTGGTTTTAGTACAGACTTTTCCTGTCTTCCCCGACACCACTGAGCTCTTCTGCACATTGGGGCCAAGATAAGTTTGGAGTCTCTTGGTTTATTGGTTTTTACACCCATAAAATGTTCTGAAATAGCCCTGGTCCTTGTAGTCTCCTTACTGTCTCCTGCTACATTGCTAAACCTGTTTTTTTTCTTCTTCTGTAAATCTTTTCACACTCAGAGCATGCATGCAGGATTTAGCTAGGACCAGCGGGACAGCATCCAGCCCCAAGTTCACACCAGGAGTATGGCCACATCTCCCTTTTACAAAGTTAAACGGCGCAGGAGTAGCTACTAATGAGGGTCCAAGCCTCCTGCCTGCAGAAAAGCAACACTCTTCCCAGCAAAGAGAAGACTCCCTCTCTGCCTACACTTACATTACATTTATGTTTACCTCTACACCATACACCACAACTGAAGCAGCTGCCTTGTCCTCTGACTTCTTAGAAAGGGTACACGCCAAGGAACGCCAGGACATCTTCAGACTGACTCTTCTGCGACATCATCACTGCTTTCTGGAGCACATTCCCTGTAACACCACCTTGGTGACCCGCATTGTCCATCTGCAGAGGCCGAGAGGGCAGAGAACTTTCTGGGGTGTTTTTACCTGATAAAGGTTGAGCTTGGCAGCACACTATTAACGCCCTGGCAATGGCAAACCCTTGGCACCAGTGCCTGGCTGGCATCAAAAGGAAGCTGTGCTACACCAGCAGCAAGGTGCTACCATGGTTTTAAAAATTAATTAGGCACTGTGCACTATAAAGCTTCTCCATCCCTTGACAAAATTAGTCCCTGGTGGCGTTGGAAGGGAAATCAGTGGGAGGATCTGTTGGTGATCACTCTATACATGGGTAACATGGTTAATATGCATCAACAGTTGCACACTGCACCCGTTACAGTACGCAGCTAAAAGTAAGTCAAGTACTTTATTTGTGTAATTACAAGGAACCGATCCCTGGGGGTCATACAAATAATTCAGTATACTAGCTAAAAATGAGCTTTCTGTGAACATTTACACTAGTATAATCTGATGGGATGCAGAGTTCTGGAAAATAAATGCCAACAGGGACGAGAACACAGCTAAAGCTAATTTATTTTTTAAATCAAGTGAATATTCAGATTCCCCCCCGCCCAGTATTTGCTCAGATTTAATTAATAGCTTCTTTGCTTCTCCATTGCTGTCTCTTCCATCTTGGGCAATATATCCCAAGTTGGGGAATTGTATCCAATGCTCAGCACAACCACCAAAGAGTGAAATGCAGTTAAACAAAGCCCTTCAAATACAGCTACACCACACTGTATGGGGGAGACACCTTTGTCCATCCTCGAATGGACAGCCTTTTCAGGGAGCTTCTAAAAAATAACCTCTGTTATTAAATTAATCACTTTGTGTCAAACGGCAGAGTGACAAGAGAGAAAATTTAACCGTGTAATAACTCAGCAATAAAGGTATATACAAAGGAGGAGGAAATTGGGTTGTTGCAGACACAGCAACAACATCACGAAGCAAAATCCAATATTGGAAGAGATAAAAGTTTTTCGTCCCAATATTCCTCCGGGACAAGTATGAAAGAGTATGCATAAGAACAAGGGAAAAAGATGAAAGATAGCATCAGTGAAAAATGCCTTTGAAAAGTGAGCTAACAGGTAATTAATCCCTCAAAAGAAAGAAGATCAGAGCATCTGGAAAACTTGCACAGATACAGATCTCAGTAACATAAGCTTCGGGTCCTCCCCATTTAGTTTTGCTAAACGCTCTGCAAAGGTGATTCAGAGCGATCCCAAGCAAAAGGCTGCCTCTTCCCCCGGGAGAAGCCTGCTGAGCTCCCCCCTGCTTCCAGCTGCCTGGAAAAATAATACGCAAATAGGGGCAAGCAGGGTATTAAGGTGGCAAAGGTGGTGACAAGGCAAGCCAGAAACAAAATGTATGTAGCAGTGACATGTTTTCTAACAGCAATGACAGATTTTAATAAGCAAGCTATTCTAAAGTTTTGATTTGAGGTGTATATAATTAGGTAACGTGGGTGTTCAGTGATAAAACCCACAAGAAATACACAAATTAGAAGCACTGATTTTTTGAAACCATAGCCTGTTTCATACTAAATGGTGTGACCTATTTTTATTGTATTATTATTTTTCTGAAAATAAAAGGAAAAATTTTCTTTTTCATCTCTTCTTCAGCATGGGAAAGATATATTGGGGACAAATGACACTGCTTTTTGAAGTCTCCTCTTTCAAAACTGAAGAACCTCTACTTGTGGTTTGATTTCTTCTACTGTTAACTGGCTTCTTCCTAGAAATTACAGGTAAAATCTACTTTGTCTTTTCCAGGTTTTCCAGTGATCACTTTTACAAACTTAGCTACAAACTCAGCTAAAGAGTACCCTGTTCTAGATTTGAATAAAAACAGGGAAAGCTGGAAAAATTCTATGACTGCTTATCAAAAGGAAGAATTTACAATTAATTTCAAGAATGTCCTTATGAAGGGAATATGGCTGCTCAAAAAATAAGGACTTTTTGATCCAGTCTGAATTTTGAGGTATTTGCACAGATGGCAAGATCTTTTTCATGGACTATAAATGTAAAGTACCTCGGAGACCTTCTTATGCAGAATGTAAGTTCATACTCCTTACCATCACCACTAACACAGAATCAATAGAGCAATTGTACAAAATACATATTTCTATCTATCTCAGTAATTTAATCAATTCCTTTTAAAATCAGCTACATTATCTTTGTTAAATTTATAATGTGAAGTACTTCGGTGTGCAAGACAGTGTCTTCTTGTAGTCCTTCATTTAGGCTTCCACTGGCCACTAACTCATGAATTACCTTTTTTTAGAGCAAGTTGTAATCCTCAACCATATGAACGTTATGTAATGACACGTCTTTATCTATAGCGCTCCCAAAAGCACAGTATTATTATTTCCTAAGAAATCCAGTCTATCTACTGAGGATGACCAAAGATAGTTGTTGTTATTGAAAACACTATCAAATATAGATCTTGGGAAGCATAATTTGTCCAAACTTCTTGTCCTGCTCCCCACACAAAAAGCACTCCGAGTTCTGCTCTATCCAACACGTTGCACCTATTCAGCACGTGGCTGTCCGCCTGCTGTGCCATCCCCAGCCAGGCACAGCACGCAAACGCTGGGCTGTGATGGCAACTGCAACCCCCTTCACAGGCTTCTCTGAAGCACAAGCGCTCCACAAAAAGTCATCTATTTATTTTTCCAATGTCTCTATCAAATGCTAAAGGTATCATTACAGCCAATATAAAAAAATCCAGTCCTATGGGAAACACCAGGACCACAATATCTATCCTTACTTCCAATCAACATGAAAAAAATCAACATCATGGATCTTTTTACAAAGCAAAATATTAGAAAACATCTCTTGATATTCTTAAAATGCCTCATTTAGGCCATTATATGACATGAAACCTGAAATTGTAGAATTGAGATGTTTTTTAGTCATAACACAATATATTCATAATCTTCCCTCAGGAATTTTAGAAATCAAAACTTCCAGCTTTTCTCCTGGTTCCAGTCATGTTTCTCCCAGACTCTGTCCCTGAATGCTGTTTTCCTGAAATCTTTGTTTATCCTTATGGATATCCTTTGATATCCTGATGGATGTTCTATAGATGTTTTTGTACAGCACCTCATCCAGAGGATCCCTGATCCAGGTTCCCCAAGTACTTTCCTAAAGCTGTCATCCATTCGAATTCGTAACAGCAGTGATTAGTAAGAATAAGAATATAAACCCAGCAGCAACAAGAGCTTAGTGGCAAAGCTATACTTTTAAATGAAAGCTGATTAGTCTCAGCTGTTCCTTCCTAGCCAACAGTGAACTATAATACTTCTTGATTCTGTCTGCTTTACTGCTTGGCCTTTTGTAGGGGGAAAAAAAAATCGATTTTATTTTTATGACTGGGAAGGCAAAGTATCAGTGTTTTCAGTGACCCCAAAGCTATCATGAACTCAAGAACCGGCATCGTTGCCAACAGTCTGCACAAAATTTTCCTTCTTGTTTCACTGCCTTTCTACTTAACATGCAATTGCAACTGTGGAGAAGCTGAGAAATCCCCTCCTCCCTCTGCTTGACTCTTTTTCAGCCCCAGTATCGCCAGGATTGATTTGAGTGACAGCCCCCACAACCCAAATGACCTGGAACCCCTCTGCCAGCCAGCTTCCGCGTGGGCATCGCTCCCAGGGCTGCTTCCTGGCTTTGCCATCTACCTCTGCATCCTCTGCGCTTGTGTGGGATGAACCCCAACTCTGCTCCCAGTATTTCCACCCCAGGACGAGCGTGAGGTGGGGAAGAGAAGCTGCTTGCTAAAGGAAGAGTTTCCTTTCACTGACAGCAAGGGACGCTGCTCTGTTGCACTGAGTGCACCAGCTACCCAAATATTTCAAGGACTTTGCAGAGAAAGCATTGTTGCAGGTCAGAAGAACCGCACCGGGGGAAGAAGACCCTTTTAACCCAGTGTGGGAATGCTGCTGTGTGCAGGCATCGGGCTCAAATCACTGCTGTATTCAGAGAGGCTCAGTGACCTTCACAGCTATGCTTGCAAGGTGCTGCACGCTGACGGGATGATGCTGTAAGTAAAAGCCAGGAGCAGTAGGAAATGGACTGCTAAGTGTCTCATTAAGTTCCATTAAAGGGTCTAACCACTATCCTTGGATTGACTGTCAGATGGAAAACATCTGTTTTATTTAATGATTTCTAGTGATGCTATCCAGATCCCAGCAAGTTGGAAAGGTTGCCCCGTATGCACTTAGAGCGCATTTCCCAATTAAGAGTGGAGTGGTTCTTTTTATAGTAAAGTGGGAGATTTGCAGTAACTACTGTAACTCAATTGTAAGGAAGATCTCCAGGGCTTGATTAACTTTTTCATTGCAAAAATCAATCTCGGTAAGAAAAAGCAAAATCTTAACTCATAGAGCGGTTTCCCAGATAAGCTCCATCTCGGATCTGCATTCCCTTAGTCTTGCCCACAGTACACCACCAGAAGGTTGCCAGACATGTCTAGAGGCTCAGTGTACAGAAACAGAGCCACTTCTGATTATCACCAGGGGAGAAAAGGAGACAGATGCAGAATTACTTATAACGAGACTGACCTGGAAGAGCAAGTGTATTGTCTGACATACAGGAGACTATTTCCTACAGGAAAACACTTTTGGGGAGGTTGTAACTTAGCCCTTATCACTTCTTGACATAAAAAGAAAATGCTTTTACCAGCTAATGGTTCAGAAAAGTGCATCACTGGTTACTGTAACCACAACAACATATTCAGAAGCAGTGAGACAGAAAATGAAATGCCCGATAAGCGTATGTTGTTTTTCATAAAGAATGATTTAGTGCTAAGTGGACCACACCATTTCCAAGGTTGCTCTGCAAAAGCAGAACACCGGGGGCACCCAGCACCCTCCGGATGCCTCACTGTGTCCCATCTATCACCAGCTGCAGTAGCACCTTGACCTTCCCCCTGTGCGTCCTATCGCACACTGCAAAACAGGGCTGATACCCTCCTTCCTCTGCCTTCTCCGTGCAAACTGCTCAGCTCCCCCAGGCCCAGCACAAAGCTGTACCAAATTCAGTGTTGAACGCACTCTCTGGGTATTTTGGACTAAGATCATTTGGTCGGAACTGAGATTTGGGAAGACAATTTTGTTCTGGCTTTGCATTAACTGTTCATTTATTTCACTGTAAGATCAGCCGCATGTTATCAATATTCAGAGGTCTGAATGCACCGAGCGCAGACGTACCGCAGGACTGACAGTAATTTATTTTGTAGAATGGCTGAGATGAGATTGGAGGAGAAGTGCTACCATCCAGGTGGCCTTCTGAGTACAAGCACAATGAATCAGCCATCGGCATTTTAAAATCCTTTCTGCAAAATTCTAGAAAAGGGAGGGAAGTTGTCCCTTACCTTGCCTGCCACTCCCCTGGCTCCACAGGAGCCAAAGAGCAATGTGTCCACGAGACAGACTTCAAGAACTCTTTGCCTTTCATGAGGGTTATCCTAAATGGGACCTAAAAATACCTTGTTTACAGCCCACAGCTGAAACAAACAAAATCACTCTTCTTACTGCAGCAAAACCTTGGTAAAGCCTGCTCACGGCACCCTTCCTGTGACACCACATTTAAGCCCAGAGAGATTAAATCGGCGCGCAGCACTGGTCAGCCCCAGATGGTCTGATCATGATATAAGACCTCCCTTCTCCTGCATTTCATTCTTCTGCCTCGAATAGGTGGGTAAGGTTACTAGGCACAAGCCCTATGCAGTAAGCAATGTCTACGTGAAAGTCAGTTCTCATGACAAGTGACACCTCGAATGGACCTGAGCCAACAGCACCACACCAGGAACCACAACACCACAAAGATGCTGCTTGTTCTGGTTCAAGCACCTACAACCTCCTTACATTCTTCCCTGCAACAGAAATGCAATTTGTTCCTTCTTGGGAACGGTCACAAGAAATGTAAAAGTTTGAATGGGAATCCAGCTCCAGAGCAATTGGGCTGAATGAACAGCAGAACACAAACAGCAACGAACAAGAATGAGACAAAAAATTTACAAAGAAAGAATATGTTGCCTCATTTAAATGAGCAAATCACTATTATTAAATTACCACCGTTTTTAGCCAGCACTGAGCTGATTTAACCTCCACCAGTGCTAGTACACGAAAGCTAAACGCACTGCGAATGTACCAAGAATGAACGTAGGACTGTACGGAACGCTGGGTTTCTCTGAGCACTCGCATCCAGCTGAGAAATGCTAAAGCAATGTTTTTGCTTAACCCTGGTACTTGGACCCCACTTTTGAGAAGGCACAAAAGCAATGGCTGCTTTCACAAAATCAAGTCTCTGATAAGATGTTGCAGGTTCCACACCATTTCCTGAAAGGGAGATAAGGACAGAGCTTGGACAACTTGCATCTTGGGCAATGGTGACTCAGAAAATCCATCTCTGGGTACAAAAAGCACAGAATCAGGTAAACTCATCAGTTGATACAGAAAAGTAATTCTAGCAGGGAGATGAAAAGTGTTTTAAAGTCTCATAAAAACAACCAGACAGAACAAAAAGTACTTAAAAAATTGCATCTAGCTACATCTTTGCCTTCCTTGATTTAAGATCTAGACTCCTCCAGTTCAATAGGTCAGACAGTAGCGCTTTGGGCTCTGAAAGTAACATTGCTTCTACAAGCTGCTGGATCATCATTGGCATGGTTGTGCCAAGGACCAGAGGAAAGTCACCGGCGCTGGCAGCCACACAGACCTGCCGAGGGGTTAGCCTCGCTGGCACCCATGGTGCGGCATACGTGGTGGCTAGGATGTGCTGGGGACAACCTGTGTTCCACTGCTCCCAAGTAGACAAGCCCTGGGGTTTTTTCCACTTTTGCCTACTTACATTGTCTTTTCCCCATGGTGGGAGAAGAAGGTCTGGCTGTACAGAGCTCTAGAAATCAGGCTGCAGACTTGGAGACACAGTGCCCACCTTCACATGAGAGGTAGCCAAGAGGAAGCCGATCTGGGGCAGCGTGGGGCACCACGAGCTGACAGCAGCATCACTGCACCTGGCTCTGTGGTTGCCCCTTCCTGCCACATTAAAAAAAAAAAAAAAAGCATTTTTTGCTATTAAAAATATACATGATTTTTAATATTTTAACTAATTTTTAATTTAATTTAATCAACGAAAAATAATTAGTATTTACAAAAAGATATATATAAGGTATTAAAAAAAAGAAAAAAAAATCCTGAAGGTTTTAAAACTTTTTTATCACAAGCTACAAACTTTGACATAAAAATCACTGAAAAAGTCCAAATCCTTGGTTATCATGGACTAACCCTTTATAAAACAGTTATAAATGGATCCTTACCATCAAGTGCAACTTGGTTCAAGGGGAAGGCTTGACTGCATACCTAATTTAGGCTGGAGGAAACAGTCTCTGTGCTACCCCTCTACTCTCATATTTCACACCACTTTGACAATCTTAAATGCTTTCCACTTATGCTGATACTTCTCTCCTTGCTGTCAGGCTCCATGTAAAAAATTTTGCAAAATTTCAACATGTGCCCTCAAATCATCTTCAGGTTGAAGAAAATACGAAAGTGTGCACTTCCCCACAAAAAAAAGAAAAAAAAAACCCACCCCCAAAATATCTGCCATCACTTCTACAGTCAAAGTGAGGTTGAAAACTTTAGGGAACACCTTCGTGTAGCTTGGTAGGATTAAAAAAAAATCAAGCAGGATGAACTATATTGAAAATTGTCTGCTATCAGCGTGTTCAGTGACAGCTGCTGGGATCTTAGAGCCTGACATTTTGTAACTCATCTATTCCCAGAGTGCCCAGCCGCCCTGCTAGTGTTTTTCTAGCATAAAGGGGCCATTAAAGTAATTTCTGCCTTTTGGAGATGCCAAAACCCATGTTCACGGGGCTGTTGCTTGCGATGGTGAGAGCTGCCCTGAGCCCACGGGAAGGATGGAGCACGCCGAGCGGGCACATGAGATGCCCGCGGACAGACCAAGCTGCCCCTGAGCCCTTTCCAGCCGCTCCTGTTTAACCCCCAGGTCCTCACTCGGAAACACGAGCACTGCTTCACAAGGGGTGGATTCAACCGTTCTGCAAATAAAGGAGCACCCGTGTTGCAGGGCTGTGGTTTGCCTCTGGGACCCACACACGCGGCAGCAGCTCTGGGAGAGAGTGGAGGACAAGCAAGTAACGAGTGAGTAACAAAACCCCACTGAGAGTTCAAACGCTCTCTCTTTGGCTCTCCTGTAGAGCTGTGAAGGATTTTGCAAGTCTCTCTTTTCAGCAATTCTGACACTAAACTCAAATCCTAGTGGTGTTGCACTGAAAAGGAGAATGTTCTCCTTCAAAATGAACAACTCATTTTCAGGTAAACAAATGAATGCATTACCAAAAAGTCCGATAGATAAAGGATCTGCAAATTTCTTTGGTGAGAGAAAACCATGCAATGGTCTTGCTGTCACAGACCGGTATAAAAAATGGTTTAAAATATGCTGTGCAAAACTGCACTGCAGACCAGAGGGAAGAATATACACATGTGCATAGGGCGAAAATATACATGTTCTGGACAAAACTTATTTTCTCCAAGGGAAATTACTGAAGAAAGGAGACAGGAAACATGGCCCTATTAAATCCTCATTACTAACGTCTGCATTCACCTGGCTCACCCATGCATGACTCCATGTGCCAAAGGGTTCAACTTCCAGTACATATACTTTCCTTATCATTAATTCTCTCCCAATGCTTTTCGTTCCCCAAGTAATTTTCTACATGAAAAAAAAATTAATATTTTGCCCAGCTATACTTAGTTAAGAATAATCCAATCTCAAACATGATGGATGGCTGTCTGATCTGTAATATACTTGCCCTGTATCATATTTTATATTATTCTGCTTTCTTTCTCTATTTCTGCTGCTTTGTTAATTCCTTCTCCTTCTCCCCTGTCTCAGACTGGCTTTCCCCTTTGGTAATTCTCTGCTCAGTTTCCAGCCTTATTTTTATCACTGGATTTTTTCATGGCTTCCTTTTTTTGGCCCCTTAAAGAAAATAACAAACCTAATAACGCCCAAGCCCAGTCAGAATTTCAGACTTTGAAAGGTCATACACCTTTGCTAGCAAGCAGCACACTTTTTGCCCTTTTTCACATTTTTTTTTTAACAAGCTGACTTTCAAATAAAAATGATGGTGCTTAAATGATACAGCTTCTTTTTCACGGAGATGATCACACTCCTAAGCAGTTCACCTCCAGACTTGGCAAAGGCAAACTCACCCTTTTACCTGGGAGAAACAGACTGTTATTTCCCAGAGACAAACACACTCTGATGCTAATTTAAACAGAGCTCATGAAACTGTGCTCTGCTGTGAATGGCTAAGGATCGTTAGGACTTACACCACATAGGCTTCCTAGCTATGGTAATTTTAAATTACCCCAAATATATATGATTTGAGTTGAATATGTACGCCTGCCACCCCCACCTTCAAATTGAAAATTACTTTCTTTGTAATAAATGCCTATTTTGAGCAGAGTGTTTGGAAAAGAAAAGCCCTTCCAAGCCAGGGTGTCCTCTGAAGCAAGTGGGAGAAGAAACACATTTTCAAACCACTCCTTTTGTTCCAAAATGTGAAATGTATTTTGTTATTTTTATAGTCACACACTTGCAATTGGCTCCAGCAAGCTTTGAACCAGGCTTGTAATGATTCTGGGAACAGGAGGGAGGGGGCGATGGGAAGTAAATCTGTCCTCTCTACTGGCAAAGACAGGGATGTAATAAATTCTGGGGAGGAAAAAATAATGTAATAAATAAAATATTAAGAAAAGTGGATGTGAAAAGAGAGGAAGTGACAGCAAGAAAGGAAAAGTGAAGTCAGTTGTAGTAAAAATTAACCATCTATAAAATAGATGCAGTAAGAAGGAGCCACTGAAGTTAGGGAGAATCAGCGCAGTCTCTTGTACCAACCTGGTAAAGGGAACAGCTGGTTTAGGAGGCAGTAACTCACCCTTTGCTCCCCCTTGCAAGGTGAGGACCACACCAGAGAAGGGGTTTGGGTAAAACCAATAGCCACACCGGCTTTCTGCCCCGATGCTGAGGATGCAGGATGATGCAGGATGATGCAGGGCAGTGTGTACCCACAAATCCACCTCACTCCCATGGAAACTGGCAGGCAAAAGCCAGCAGGAGCCCCTGTGATCTGAGCCCCTGCTTGCAGTCTCACCGAAAGCAGCGCCCTGTCCTGTGGGCCAGAGGAGCGCCCAGCACACCTATAATGTCGCTGGTACAGGATTTTAGCTTCTCTTCCCAGCCTCGACAAGCCCTTCGACAACTTCACACACTTAGTCTCTTCTTTAAACTGACTTTATGCTTTCTCCCAAGTTAATGAGAAACAGTTTCTGAGCTGCTCATTCTAGAAAAGTGCCCTTCTTCAAAGCCCTTTTCAGGTGCCATGTGCAAACAGTAGCAGATCCAGGTTCCCTCTTTAGATCTCACTTGTCTGCATCCGAGGACTGCTCTTGGGAGCTGTTTCAAAGGCTGAAGTGTCAGCATCAGAAAGAAAAGAGGCGTGTGGGTGTGAAGTTACTAAATGCAAAACTGTCACTCTCCTTTCATTTACAACCCTGAATATGCATGCATGCAAAAATGTAGGGCTTATATTAAAGTTTTTACTCTTGCAGCAAAAAAATATCAAGGAAAAAGAGATGGAAAGATAGGATGAGGCTGTGCAGGTTAGAATTGTCTCTCAACTGATCCCTTCTTTTTCATCAATAATGATTTCTGTTAATAAGCCCTGCCCTACCTTGAATTAGATCGTCTTTTATCATCTCAGGGAGGGCACTGTCAGCAGACAGAGAAGTTTATGCTGGTGACTGGTCAATGACAGTTACAAACAGCAGATGGATTTTTCAGTCTCTTACCCAGGTAAAAGCTGTGCAAAGGATTACTGATGCCCAGCCCAGAAGAGCACTAGCTTAAAAAGCACCTGAGGGTAAGGCTGGGGATATGGCACTGTCAGGGTGTTTACAGAAGAGGCTGCCCAGGCTCTGCCTTGAGGCCCAGCAGCTCCCCGGGGTGGGAACGGGTATCCAAACATTGCACAGTGACAACCTGGAGAGCTGTGCTCACTGATCCGTGGAATTCATGCACATAGCCTGTGCTACAGGAGCAAGGACACACACAGGTGTCTCGGACACTCAGCGCCTGCATCAGCCTTTCATAATGCAAAATTTTTGGGAATATGCATTCTGTTCTTCAAGCAAATACATTCCTTATCCTAGCCTGCACTAGCCAAGAAGGATGAAAACTTACCCCATCTGACAGGGAACCCGAATTCTGCACCTTGGTCGCCCCCAGACTGTGCTTCAGCATGAATTCTGCTGCCCAGTGGTGGCTTGGACATGTCACCTAGTCAGGGGGATGCCTTCACCCCAGCTCAGTAGAACATTTGCTAATCCCCCCAGGGCAGCTCAGATGCCCTGCACCACCACCACGTTGCCATGATGCTCTGTGATAGCTCAGGCTCACTGGGCTGCTAAAACTTATGTGCTTGGATCTAAATGGAAAAGAGCAGTGGGGCAGAGATAAAGCATCAAGGATTGAAGGTGGAATATGTCTTTTATAGACACCCCCAACATTTAAATGGAACCTGCTACTTCGATAGTCGTATTTACTTAACCTCTGCTGAGCATCTCACATGGCAGGCATTTTCCAGATGAGGCAGGTGTTGAGTATACCAGCAAGGATGCTGGAGAGGGCAGATGAAGATACCAAATTTCAATTGGAGGATTTTTAGAGCAGACACATGCCCCCCAGCACCCAAAGCCAGCGCTAAACAAATTGTGTTTGTGTACCTTGATGAATTACATGAGTGCATCTGTGCTAGCAAAGAACACTTGCTACAACCAACAGACTAATGGTATCATCCAAATCCCTGAAAGACAAAATATATATGGGGTAAATTGTTCCATTTTTTATTCTGCAACATATTGCATTATGAAAGGATTTCTCAGATGAGATTTCTCAGTATAATGCAATAAGCTACATGTGGGGGATGAAAATTAATGAGAATGTCTTTCCTTTTACAAAGAACTGTGGTACTTTGATTGATCTGTTGGGTTTAAAGGAAAAGCTAAGCATTTAAAATACATGCACACGCACAAATATATGCTTTCCCAGTTTTGAATCCTGGAAACAGAAATGCTACAGGTCAATGCTGTCCTATCGACTCTCTGCTTACCGGATCAGGGACACAGCTAGGAAGATAAAGCACACAAATTGACTCAAGAATGCTTTTATGATAAAAACCCTCACCTGTCTTACAACAAATCTTTGCTCATGACTGGAATTTAGCCTTTGCTGTAATGGTGAATATTACTAACATGCTCCTACAGTCTTTGATTACAGACATTGCCCTAACCCTGATTTCTTGCCACCTTCATCCATCACAAGCAATACAGATAAGCAGAGCCCCGGCGTGCCACACAGCCAAAGGAGTGAACAACTTCCAAATATATCAGCTTGCTGGATGCAGAATGCTTATTAAATACTGTTGTACAGTAGGTAACATAGCCAACATCGATCTACTGCACTCCTGGACTCTGGACAAACTCAATATTTCAATACTCCTCTGACTCCGACCGTTCTTCCCATGAGAAACTGCAACTCTGTGGCTGCACTATGGACACTGCTCTTGGTTATCTCCTCAGTGGCATCCGAAACACCAGGGATAACCAGCAGCACTAACAGCTACAGGGCTGGCACTTTCACAAGCAGTCACTTGAACGGACTCTAGTTTCCCAGGGGCTGGGTTAAGCAGTTGGATTCTCCAGTATCTAGTAAAGCCTAAGTGTTGTGGGCTCCCAGCCCTAGGGCATTCCTGCTTTCCCAGTGGCTTCCCCTCAGTTTGATAAAAGTTGAGCTAGGCTGCAGTGTTTCTTTCCTTATGGCCATGAGCATGTCAGCTGCCTTTTTTCAGGAAAATTGTAGGAATGCAATATCTCTGAAAACTGCACTCAGTCTCCTATATTTTGTCAGAAGCCGTTAATAGATTTTAATGTCATTAGGAGTATAGTCAGGATATCAATGGATGACCAAACAGGTACACAAACAGAGTATGTACTTAGGGAAACAAGGGTACATTGTTCTGATGTACTTCGGATAAATTTTATAAAGAAAGAAATAAAATTTTCCCTAATGCCTTATTTGCTTTTCAACAGTCTGATACTATGTTGTAGTAGCTGTATTAACTTTCAGGGAAAAATAAAGAAAATGAAAGATGAAAAGAGGATGTGAAATTTTTTAACTGGCTGTTATCTGTGCTTAAACAAAACCCCAGCTTTTGAGTCACCATGGTTTCTAAATCATCTACCATTTCTTTCTACACCAATCATTAAATACATGCACTCTCCAAGGCCTTACAAAATTGACTTCAGTGTTGTGCTGCAGTAAGAAAATCATATCATCTGTTTGTAGCAGGACTCATTACAATTGAAATGTTGTACTCTCCAGATAGTGTCTCAAAGATTTTTCTTAGGAAGCAGTTCATAGGAAAATTGCCTTATTTAAGAGGATAAAAGTACATGAACAGGTGAATCTATAGTTACATCCTACCAGATGTCCTCGAGGTCCTATCGCCAACCCCACTGACAAAATAGAAGCAATGATTTCTGAAACATAAATATCCAGTGCTCGCTGCCAGTCAAAGCTTCCTGGAATTATTATACATAATTTGGAGGACAGCCAGTTGAAGTAATACAGAAGCTTTAATAACCAAACCAAGCAAGCACAATTCTAATAAGGCACAAAAATACCTGTCAGTTTTCAGCTAACACCCATCCTCTGTGCACTGACTGTGCAGCACTGGATGAGGGTCTCCAGTCCTCCCTCATCCCTACATACCTGATCCCAGCCAGTCTTCTTGACTGTGCCAGGTACACAGACGTGAGCAGAGGGCTTGTCTCAGATCCTTAATTTGCTTTCATCCACCATAATGCACATAGGCAGGGGGGAAAAAAACACTACAGAATCACCAAGATCTTGGGAAAGGTTTCTTGCTCGCTGCACAGTGATAACAGCTTTAATGTGCATCAATTACTGGGCCCTAAAAAGGCATTTTCTTTTTTTCCAGGTTTAGATAACTGTACTTTGAACTGTCCACACGTTTGCATGTCAAGCTGTTGGCTAAGTGGGTTACCAGGAGCCCAGTAAGGACAAAAGGATCATAATATCATCCAAGAAAAGGTCAGCTTGAAGAGTAATAGGATTTTTGAGTGGTTGCTTCCCTATCCTGCGTGGCATGCTCAAGGAGACTCATACAAAGAAAAGAAGATCAAGGGATAGAGGAAAGGAGGTGGAGGAGCAGGGTGTGCCTCATCTCCTTCCAAAAGCTTACAAACACAGTCCTGTAAATTAAAACACCAGCGTCAAAACCTGACCTTGCTGGATGACACTGATGGGCCGTAGCTTGGCCAAGCACGAGCATGTCATCCTTCTGTGTAGGGCAGTCTCAATGATTCATCTTCAGAGATTTAAAAAGCAGGAGACATGAAAATATTACTACTGCTCTTATCCCTTCCCCAGGATGCAACCAAACTGAAGAGGAAGAGTTCAGCTATTTTTAACCAGTTTCTCTCTCTCTCCTACAAGACCTATGTGGCCTTAAGTGCATAAGAACAGAGCGGGCCCATAGACATTTGGGGCTTGTTTTGGCTCAGCACAAGGAAGATCGCCTAGCTGCAGCATCTAGCTCCCAATTTAATCTCAAATCATTCCCCACCTCCTCTTCCAGTAATGCCTGAGCAGTTGAGATGTCAGATCTTGATGCAAGCCAATTTCTGAGCTGTTTCGCACATTATGCATAATGTAAACCTGTATACAGCTACTTCATCAGTTTGCAGAACAGGCTAAAGATGCTGAGGTTTCCTCTGTTGAGAGCTTCCGTGAGACAAGGTCAGGCCACCAGGCTCAGTGTCAAACCGTCACCATGACGCCTGGCCATGCATTTTGGTTATATCCAACATCACCCTCCTCTGCAGTGATGCCCCTTTAGGAACAGGCAGGAATTAGAGCAGCCTGGCTCACACCTATAGCACGTAGCCACAGCCTCCCCAGCATCAGCTGACGCAGCATCCCCTGCAGCGTGCCACTCGAACTCCGGGCTCCAGGAGGAGGCTCTGTGAGAGCGGCCAAACGCTTCACAAGGGACAGTTCATTCATGCTGGAGAGCAGGTATGCAACATCTGAATTGATGGTGAATATCAATCACATTGAGAAATGAAATGAGCTCTTTTGAGCTGAACCGCCACTTGGTACAGTGCTCTTTGTATTGTGCTGGCTGTAATATACGGTGGCACACAATACCATGTACTGATAAAACACTCTGTAAGTGACAGAGTGACATGAATAGTGATAAATGCTGATGTGACTGGTTAGAGGAGAAAGCAAGATGTGCAAAATAAATGCTTGGAAGAGGTGGATAGCAGGACTGCTTGAAATGTGCCATTCCACATGCTCCCTTTGATGGGTCCAGTTTGCTATTTGCACATCCCAGTGCCAGCCTTCCTGCATCAGCAGCGCACTCTGCAGCAGTCACCAAGGACACTGCCCTTGTCAGGGGGCCTTCCCGGAGCTGCTGGTATTAGAAAAGGGCTTCAATGACTGCTGAGTGTCCGACCATCACTATTTCAGCTGCAACCCCCTATCATTTATTACTTGACCATAAAAACTAACCATTGGTGGGACTTGGCAGGCAAGGTTATAGCCTTGGAATGAGGCTGATGGATTCTGGATGTGGGCGTGAATGATCTCCGTGACTGTAAATCACAAAAACCTTGGATTTTCTAAGCAGAAATACAATTCCTTACTCTCAATATCCCAAGATGATCATAAGACCAGCTTTCTCATAAGAATATCTGCTGAACAGGCATGGTAGCTTCTCATACGCGATGGACTGGAAGAAGCTTTCAAGGAGGTACGGGTATTATCAGGTGACTGCTGGCCTGCATGCACGTAACTTTTCAAGCAGAATGCTCCACTTCTAAGTAGCCACAGCAAAGCATTATTCACACCCAGTCTTTCAGAGATGATGCAATTAAGACTTAGAGGAATGATTGCCTCCTAAATCTTATACACCAATGTGAGCAAGAGACTAGCATCTCCGCACCAGCAGAAAGTCTTGAGGAAGGGTACAATAAATCAGTAAGAACAAATAAATCATGAAGTGAAATTAAATTCGTGCTATGAAGTTAAAACACAGAGCTAGCTTTGTGGTGATTTCTATTTGAAAAAGGAAAAGAAAGAAGCAAGTAAGCTGTCTTAAATCCAGACTGAGCTTGAGCCAAAAGTTTTACATTTGGCAAGACTGGGACTAGGAGAAAAGCCCCGTGTTCTGGCACATACCTGTTTCTAGTATTTGTTTGCTGGAAGCTTCCCTGCCCTCCGCTCCAAATCTCAGCTGAAATTTTATTCCAGGTTGCAGTGTATAACTATGCAGAGCTCCACAAAGGTGCTTAAAGGTTTGGGGATTGTCCACCTCTATTTTTTCTCTCTATATGGATTTATATCCATATTTTCTGTACAACAGATATGTTCCTTATTATTGTATTAAGAAGCTAAATGATTGTAGCATCAGGTTGGTAGTGATGCAAAAATATTATTTCAGAAAACTTTTTCCAAGGAAATAAAATTTTATGAGGCTTTCAGGACCTCATAAAATTCAGAAGATTAGAAAGAAATGAAATTCTCTGTAACTTGTGAACCCACTTTTCAGGAAGGTAGAAGGAAAAGTTATTTATCCATTTTTTATGTAATCAATATAAATTCACAAAACTTTCTACTTACAAGAGTAATTTAGGCTGTTTACATATCCCCTGTATTTATTGCTGTCCTACAGAAATGGAAGCTTCTACTTCCAGCTTGAAGTGCTTTGATTTCATTTTAAGGGCTACATGACATGTAAAATCCCCCAAGACTCTCTACCAACAGAGCTTTAAAAATGCCAAAACAGCAGTCAAAGGACTGAACTCTCCTCTTCATCGTGCATTTGACCTCGGTGCAGCTGATGCAGTGATGTGGGTATGTGGAAGCTACAACCTGGGTGGGTGCAAAGCACAAGAAGCTCAATTCTAGGCTACTCAGCATTTTGAGAAAGAGATGTTCAGATTTGGCCTTACTGTAGCAGTCTCCAGAGAGATCAGTCTAACGACAACTTAATTTTACCAACATTGCCTGACTCAGTAAAAAAGTACAGATTGAATAATTGCTATATCAAAAAGTAAAGGCCATAACTATCACAATTACCCACATTAACTCCGATTGTTTTGTAAGAGAAGCAACCGCTGTTTAGAAGACTGTCAGAGCCAGAGGGAAACAAAACAGCTCAAGAATGCCTGGTATTAAATGAGAGGGGAAAAAATCACTTGTCTTCCTTTACTGTCATCCTGTGATAATAAAATGAAGGGCTGCAAGTGTGGAGGGTTTGCTGTCGGGCAGCAAATGAAGCTTCATCAGATGATTCGCTGCCGAGCCAGGGTGACTGTACTCATCTCGGCTAACAGCGCAAAAGGAGGTTGGTTTCCTCAGTACAGACTCCCAAGCCACTTGCAGATCAAGACTGCCTCCTTCTCAGCTGAAAATGTCAAGGTCTCCAGGGAGCCACCATAGGGAAATTACTGTATGGCCTCTAGAGATAGCCCTGCCTGGGCTCTGTGATAGAGATGGGGCAGAAACATGCTCTTTGTGCCATCAGTGATGTTCAAGAAGATGTATCGTCAGTGCAATGGCTATTGGCTGATGAGCAGGGAATACCCTCTCCCTGCAACTGCTGCTGGATGGGATTTTGTGAAGACAAATATTTTTTATAGTTTAGTTCCAAGAGCTACAAGTTATTTATAATAAATTCTTGCCATTCTGGTATTGTTCCTACAAGGATAATTAAAGGAAATATAAACTCTTAGTGCAACGCTTGGAGAGTACAGGTGGGTTTTGGCACCTCACTGATTAGAAATGCAAATTTGGGAAACAATTAACTAATGTGGGAGAAATCAACAACTTGCACGAAGCTCTTTCAGGTCTTTTCTATCACAGCTGCAGTAATTTCCCCAATAAAAAGCCTAAGGAAGACGGTACTGAACTCTACAGCCCATGGAGCAAACTCCCAGTCTCTCTGTCTGGAATACACATTAAAGCTTTGTTTCACACAGAGGCAGCTAAAGCATAAATTAGAGTCAAGATTTTCAAAAATAGGTGAGTGAAGTTGGCTCCAGTTTCATGACGCCCAGTGGTGGTTAACACAAACTCAGTCATCCTTACTCATCCGTGACACCAGGCATGCACTGCCTTTCCCAGAAAGGTGTCAGAAGAAAGCGTGTGGGACCAGCAGGTGACCCTTATCACAGTGCTCCTGGTGCCCTGCTAGCACTGCTGGAAAAGCCTGCTGCCAGCAGCCCCCGCGCCCGGAGAACCAGGCATTTCCATATGGGTCTGCCACAAAAATTTAAGTCCTAAAAACAAATGTCTGAAAGTGTAAGGCATTTGAAGAGAGAGGTAATTTGTGAACAACGCAACACCTGGTTCTGCGCTTGCTAAGCTATTTTGTAGGGAAGTCCAGCTACTGCACGGCTCAAAATGAAACCGTGGACACCAGTTCCAGAGAAGGCTCAAAGCCAAGGGCTCAAGTCTTGTCCATGGTACCCAACAAACCCTCTGGACACCCAGGGCTGAGAGGTGCTGCTCTGCCTATTCCTGATGACCGTTCCAGGCCTTGGGACCTCTCTCCAAGCAAGAAGGGACTTATTTTAGTCATTAAGCTTCACTGGCCTCCTAGATGCTCTGTCCATTTTCCAATCACACAGAAATTTCATATTGCAAATCAATGGCTGTCTTGTCCAGATCTTGATCATCTTACTCAGGTAAATTAATTCTTCCTCTGACAGGTAGTCAATAAAACTTGCTTGAGTAAGGATTACTTACATGAGAAAGGGTTTGCAATATCAACCCCATGAAACTCTTAGTTCATAGGTGAAGGGACCAGATCCACACTTTGAACTGCATCTATGCCACTTATTAGAATTTCTTTGGCTTTTTGTTCTGTTTCAGATCATTCACTTATTTACTCTGAGCTTATTGTGCCTTCTGTCAGTGTCAATATGGCTCAGCTGGCAGCAGATGCTCCTCTAGATCTGAGCACACTGGTGTGAAATAATGAGAAAGGAATGAAAATTGATGTGAACTGTTGTCTAAAACCTGAACTGAAACCTTCATATTTACAAAACTCTGCTTCTAGTTTGTGTACCAGCTCCATGAGATATCCTCATTTTATAAATACAGTAGATCTTCCAGTTTACTGAAAGTACTGTCAGGGTGAGGTACAGCCCACTCTTTTCAGTTTTCTAGGTCCATTTTGTTAAAATATTAGGTTCTGGAGTTGTCATTCAAGGAAACATGCCCTCACAAGTTCTTTGAGGTTTGCCCATTTCCAGTCAGCTCAAATGCAAGGTCCCACCAACGCTTGGGTTCAAGAGGAACACTGCTATCACATAACAGGATTTTTTTTAACATCTGAAAATGCTCTGGGGATGAGGATGGAAGGTCTAAATTGACTCTCTCATTAATGTTCCTCCAAAGTCATCACAGCAAGGAAAGGGGAAGACTGTTTTATAAAGCAGACAGCCTCTTGTGCTGTGCTTCTGACACCAGCTCTCTGATTTTTAGATACCTCCCGAGGCTTTAAATAAACAGAACTGTACTTCACCAATTATCATGCCTGTTTTGCTTAGCTCCCTAGTGGATTTAGTTTTAGAAGAACTGTACCGCTCAATATTCAGTGCTGTTTGGGTAAAATTACAAAAATGAAAAACAATGTGATAGCACCTGTAGCATCCACAGAACATAAAATATGAAAGGTCTTATCTGTTCAATTATTTAAACCATCAAGCTGCTGGTAAAAGCTATTATATTGACATTATATCCAAAGACTCCCTAATTCATTCTATATTTCTTTTGTTAATCCTGGATTCCCTAACGAAAGCAATTCAGTATGGAAATTCAAGTTTCCTGATACTATTTTTATTCAACAGACTTGTTTTCTTTCCCACATCGTTTAGATTTTTCCATTCAGGAATTCAGCAAGCTTACCTCCAAGAATCAGCTTATGTATGGAAAAGCTAGCTCCTGAAACCAAGGCTTCAAGGGCATAACCTAAATATGACAACTTTTCTGTTTCCTTTGTCCCTGCCTAGCTTCTGTACCACACGCCGTGTTTATCCTGCTTTCTAGGACTCAGACAAGTGTCTCTGGTTTCAGTACTGAGAAGTCACGCCAAAAGAATGGCTTTCGGGCTCTCTGTGACTGAAGTAACAGGGTTTCCTTTGGAAACCCCCTTCAGTTGTGCTGCAGTTCCCAAAAGCAACCATAGAACTCAGAATCCTGGGGATAATGACTCCTCTTTTCTTGCCCACCAATTCCCCATTGGTTTTGCTTAGTAGACTTTTTGAAAGATGCCTTCTGACTGACTGCAAATTCACCGCAAATGCAATGTGAACTTTTAGAGTCAAGCTGGATTCTGTTCTTGCACCTCATCACGTGCAATAAAAGTTCTGCCAAGAAAAGGATGCTTTCAGTGGGTTTGCAAGGATGTAAACGGCCAGAAAGCAGTAAACATTTCTCTTGAGGCTGCCAAGTAGGAACAGAACTGAATTCACTTCCTCTTAGCACTGTCGTAACTGCAGGGCTACAAGAAGATAAAAAGACATGAAAACATGTCTAATAAAGTCACTCGAATACCCCCACACGACAGATCTGTTGATGAAGCCAGTCTGGATTGACAGATAGTCATTTTGGGGAACTGAACTGCCCTTTACTTACTTTTAGCACAGGACCTGCCAAATATTGTTTGTCCTAGCAGTGCTGCAACAGCCAAAGCTCCAGGTCCTGCCCTGCAGCGACAGGCACACACAGCACAGGCGTAGGAACACGCGCGTGCAGGAGCAGGCACGCTTCCATCTCCTCATTCAGCTTTTCCTGCAGCTCATTCTCACTCCAGTCCCTTACTGTCACCACAACCACTTTTTTTTCCTGCATATCCTTAACCAGGGTTAACTCACCCTTCTGGGTATTTCTTATCAGAGCAGCAACGGCCTCCTGAAAACTAACCCACAAAGACAACACCAACAGGACGCAGCAACAGGACTGACTGGTGAGGGCACACCTTTCTCAAGCTGTTGGTTACCTGCAGATGGCTGTGGGAGAGTATAAGAAAAAAGGAATTTTATCCCAATATTTTCTCAGCACACTTCCCCAGCCTCTGGTGAGCTAAGGACATTTCTCACCTAAGCATGACATCATCATATTTTGCAGCATTTTTCTTTCAAGAATTTACCTAAATGGTATTTGAACCCACAGAAATGATGGCAGCCTCGGCATCCCGTTGCAATGTGTTCCCCAGCTGAACCATGTGCCGAGTGGAAAACACTTTCTGCAGATTTAATAAATGTGATGATGATCCTTGTGCTTCAGCATCATCCTGGGTTAGTTACTACTCAAGTTCTGAGTTTGTTTTCCAGTACCAGCCCACTCCTGTTGGTCTGGGGAGTCCTTGGAGACTGTCCTTGATTGCTCCAGCATCCTTGTTCAGATGTTCATCTTCACATGGGCATTTACAGCGAGCAGCAGGCTGTGAGCGCCGGGGTGAGCCATCTTGTCGGCAGGTTACAGAGCCAGTGTAACGAGGCAGAAGCGCTGCTGAGTCACTGTGACAAGAGCTGCTCATTAGCTCAACCTGCAGCACGAGAGGGAGGGGAAGCCCTTCTGGGCAGAAGTAGGGAAGGCAGACAGCTTTCTAGAAGGAAAGGCAAGCGTAGGAAAGAAAGGGAGGTTTCATAATGGTATTTGCTTTTAATTAAGCCACATTCTAAAAAACAGCCCAAGTTTGCAAAGTTATCTTGCTTCTTATCTGGAAGATGCTTCATACGTATCAGGAAAAAAAAAAGCAGCAACTCAAAAATCCACACAAATACTAGCATACATATTTTCACAGCAAACTGCAAAAGAGCTCAGCCCTACAGGGAGTAGGAACACACATCACCCCACAGGTACCTACACCATGGGTCACAATGTGTAGCACCCACACCAAATTTCTCATTGGCTCTGCTGAATCATAGCAATGTAATCCGGCGTTTGGTGATCCGAGTATACAACCACAACTGAGCACGCTGAGAACCTGGCAGTGCTCTTATTCTTGCACTTTGCAACTCACACCGTCTGCTCAAGTAAGTCCTTATCTGCTTACAACTCTCGCCTGCCAAACATGCTTTGCAACGTGACAGTGAAGAGTTGTGAGTAGCCTGGAAGTCCTGGAACTCAGTATTCCTTGTTTGCTGGCGCAGGGCTGAAACGCGATGCTGGAAGCAAGCAGTGTGTGATCCAGGTGCCAAACTATCCAACTCAGGTCCAGCTCCAAATTCTGCCAAGGCTTTTTTTTTTGAAGCATGCTGGTTTTGTGTCACTGTGATCCCAGCGAGCAGTGCAATGCACTGAAAAACTGGGCCTTATGAGCTACATTGCCACTTCAGCCGCATTTCTGAGCTTGCTGAGTCCTAGACTTCTGCTCTGAGCAACATCCAAAGTCTGAGTTTATAAAGCCTTCCCGTCTTTTCAACCAAGGACTTTGGCATTGATTAGCAAATGGCTAACAAAGAGAGTGGATGCACTTTTAGTCTTTTATCTACTTCACAGGTATATTATTTCTCTCATAGGACATGAAATTGCTCTTGCACAAGCAGCAATTTCACTGCTGATTTTTAACAGCCACTCTGGTAGGAAACCATTGCACAGGCATCTAACTGTGGGCCTGTCTGGATCTGCCCAGTGCACAGACCTGAAGCATCGCTTTCTCATGCTTTGGCTTCTCTCATGAAGCCTTATCTTAGAAGGTGCTGACTACCCTCAGCTCCCACCACCTGCAGTGAGGGATGGATGCGCAGCGGCACCTCTGTGGATTTCAGATGCCTGGGGGAAGACTTGTAGAGAAAAGCTGCATAATAGCTCCAACACTTTCAGCTTGCCGAGTCTCCTAATAATTCTCCCGTGGGAGGGCGATGCTCTCCCCACTTTTCTGCTGGAGACAGCAGGCAGTCTGTCTCCCGAAATCTGCAACTACACTGATCCCAGCAGAGACAAGCACCTGAACAAAACAGCATCCATCTCTCCACCCCACCGCTCAGCAACAGCACATATCGCTGAGACCGACCAGCACATACCTCCTTAAGGAAGACCTGCTGAAGGAAACCACCCCGCTTCCCCAGGGATCTGACCCCCAGCAGCGTCCCACATCACAGCGCGGGGCCAGACAGGCACAGCAAGCCACGGGCTGCTAGTCCCTTCAGCGAGCAGGAGGCAAGTCTGTGAGCAGCAGGCGCTGCAGCTACATTGCTAGGCACATCCAGCTCACAACCAACCCCCAAAACTCACCGGCAGATGCCCTGGTAACAGGATGAGCCTGTGAGCACAGCCTAAGCCAGGGAGCGCCCATCTGGGCAGCGCTATCAGGAGCCTGTGATGCTGTGACGGAGACCCACCAAGCTTCTGCCGTGCCAGGCACCAGCCAGCATCCACCTCTGTGCTGCAACGCTGCTGTAAGGCTGAACCGAGCACAGTTGTTTGCATCTGCTGAGCTTAGCTGCTGGCATAATTTAGAGCAGTGTCTGTGGTTCAAGGTGTCAGAAAACATTTAACAGTTTGGGCTGGTCCTACAGTGCCTGGGAACCTCCTTAGAGCCTGCTCCTGTCCCAGCGCTGATCCCACGCCTCGCCTGCCTGCTCTCCCACCTCTGCTGTGGGGCAGCAGGAGCAGCCAGGGCTGTCAGCACAACGTCAGGTCATGGGGGGCCAGAGCAGCCCTCCTCACTGTGAAGATGTTGCGTGTTTACCCAGCACAGAGCAAGGTGTTGCGATGAAAAAAAGAATGTGCTGCAGCTGTGTCTAAGACCCTGTCGTTGAAGAGAGTGAACTATACTGAGGTATGGTCTGCACTTGAGCATTCATGGTAAAAAATGATTTATACTGACGTGCAAATTTAACTAGATGAATCTTTTGATTATTTCCTCTATCTCTTGGTTTGTGCTATTTCCCTGAGGTGGAAAAATGCTCTTTGCCAGTAATTCATTATAAATGCCCCAGCCATTCCCATTAACTACAGCAGGTCTCCGCTGCACTGCTCAGTATTAAAATATGCACAAACTTCTCTTCTCTCCAGCTCACCAAAACCAATTTTTGAATCACTCTGAGAATTTAAACACATTTCAGTTCTCTTGACTATAATCAATGTGCACACTTCATACAATATTTACTTTCTGTGCAGGTACCAAATTTATATATGACAATCTATTTTACATACAGAGGACAATGTTAGCTGAATGCTCTCTTAGGGTAAATTATATGCAAAATTCTGCACAGGGTATTATATCGAAGTGCTCCTTAAACCTATGTTAACTCTGTACCGAGCGCATCAGACAAGAAATGGTAAAATTAAGCCACGTACAGCAGCTCTATTAACTCAAAAATATTTGACATTCTAGAATAGCCAACAAAGCAAGCGTAAACAACTCTGCCATGTAGCATACTTCTTATTATCCATCCTACAAAAGGCTGAATGCCCTGAATTTCCAATAAACGAGTCAAAAGGGGCTGCAGGAGGGAAGGACAGACTGGGCCCTACCATGCATGGCCAGGGCAAAGGACTGCTCTTAGACAAGGGCACCATCCAACCTGGGAGAAGTTGTAAGCTTACTCACATGTGACACTACTAAATCAAAGGCTTTGGCAAATCACAGGAACCCAGAACAAGACAAGATGGAAAACAAACACTCTTTACATGCTGAGTTGCATGGCTCCTGAGTCCAGCCAGAAGGATGCAATGAGCAGTACACATTTAGTTTTATTGTTTCTGACAATGTACCCAGGCTAAACAAGCACACAATTACATGGGCTGAAATGTTCTCTAGGAGAAATATGCATTTCACTGACAATCATTAAATGGTTTTAAAAACTCTGACATGATGGTTCACAGAAAATACACAGCTAGATGTTCTCAGACTGTTTTGTTGTTGTTGTTGTTTGTTTGGGTTTTTTTATTTGCTGTACTTTGGGTTATGTTTCAACCTATGTAGAATTCAAACAGTACACCCAATTCTCTTCACCTACATACATGCCTTCCCTTTAATGAACTTCACTCAGCTGCTGCTCTGTGTCACTGTGAGCCTCCTCTGTCACATCGCAATCACTTTAATGAGAAAGCAATAGCTCTAGGACTACGTCTGACAAACAGCACCTTAAAATACTTTTCGTTCTTTTGTTCAAGACAACAAAAGAACACAAGAACCTCACAGGGCATGAAATCTGAAAAAACCTCAAGTGTAGCATATGTGGTGGTCACCTGAAAGATGCAGTCATTCATAGAAAGAAAAATAAGGTAAAAATAAAAGCCATCATAAAAGACAAAAGGGCATGATTCATTATGTGGTTACATAAGACAGCAGTGCCTTGACACTGTTTAAATCATCTTGCAGCAGCATGACACAGGTGTAAGAAGGGATGAATCAAACCCTGTGTTTTCATTTTAAATGGGTGCTCAAGCAACAAACGGCAGGAAGAGCAACAGCTTCAAATAGCTCATGACAAGGTCCCTCCAAATAAAATTGTGAGGGTAGACTCAGCTTGGGAGATGCGGTCACACAGCTCCCATTGACTCTGGTAGGAAACTGGCTACAGAAAAACCCCCACATTTCAAATGTGTTGTTCTTGTGTGATATGAAAAGACATTTTCCAGCTGGTGTGGAGAGGAGGCACACACTGCTCAGGGCTGGGTGAGCAGCGGCAGCATGGCAGGCTGCGGGGAGGACCAAGGTCGCTTCCCTTCCCTGCAGTCCAGGACTCTTAATGTGCTTCTATAACAAATGTAGATAATTATATATTTATTTTAACATAATATGTGTGGTTTTTTGTTTTGTTTTGGGTTTTTTTTTTGCTTAGCTGAGTTGCTTCCTTGTCCCCGAGGAGCTTTTATCATTACATTAAAGATCTTATTTTTGCTCTAACTGACAGACACCGCAAACTATCTATAAACTCTGGCAGCCAGCCTCAGATATCTGTTCTCTGCAGATTTATTATACATCACTGATCTCCTCACGGAGCAAATTTACTTCATTCTTGAGTACAGTCACTGGATCAGAAGCAAACCACACTGCAGACTACCTCTGAGGTCAGATACCTGAATCCCCATCCTGGCAGACTGCTAGGGAAGAACAGGCAAGGCCAGTGCCAGAGCTCAACAAATTACCAAACTGGATGCGCAGATACTCTCCATCTGCCAAAAACTGCAATAGGTTGTGGCTAGGACACATTTTCTACATACACAGGACACTCAGAATCAACTAAGTAAATTTTGTTGCTGCACAGCCCAAACCTAACAAATATACCATAAGGAACAAGACACAAGAATTCACCACAGTCACTAAAATGAAAAGCAACTGTGATTTAATATTGCAATTTAGTGCACAACACATGGAAAAGGGACACCTGGCACGTTACACCTAACGTGCTTTTTTTTCTATGTGGGTGTGGGAAAGCACTCAGCTGAGCCTCCATTTATCCCCCCGAAAGGCAGATGTCTTATTTACCTATTTACCAGTGGGGTAATTGCCACGGACTGAATGGCCTCTTTATCAGGAGCAGTGTTTTGGAAGTGTTGCAGGCTAAAAGGCACCATCAGGTGCAAGGCACAGACAGTAGCACAGGGTGAGGAACAGGGATGGCATGTTACTAGGGCGTTTTTCAAACCGTTTACCAAACGAATCTATAACCTTCAGCAATGCAATGTGAAGGAAACTGTTCTGCACAGACATGAGCATGACTGAAGCACTAGAGTTACAATAAAACCAAAAGAAATTGATCATGACATAGACCCCAATTCTCTCTCCCTACTGCATTGCATCATCAATGTTAATTTCATTTCTCTCTGGAAATTGTGCAGCTATCTGTTACAGTTATCCATGATTTAAATACATTTCTATTTTTCCCTTTATTCTCGCTTCAGGAATTTGACAGTATTTTGTGGGGCTTTTGCTCCTGGTCAATCCCATGTTGCCATCCATCTGCTCCTGACAAAATCCTCCTCAGGAGCACATCCCTGTAAGGGCTTGGAAGCCCTCAGGATGTGTAGATGGATGTCAGTTACTTGAGCTGATCTGTTCCCTGGATTCCCTGTTGGCATCCCTTGAACAGGTGAGTGTTCAGCTCATATAAATCAGCTGAGCTCTCTTGGCACTCATTTCCATCAACCAAGAATCCAGCCCAAAATACAGAGCTGATTTCCCTGTCAGACTGTAGCCCTTGCTGAAAGGACCATGATCAGCAAAAGAAGTGCTAGAAACACTCAAAAAAATGGTGCTGGAGCTACAATTCTGACAGTTTTTGCACAGCAGGTGAAGTAAGGGCAGATGCTCCTCACCTGCCCCCTCCATTCCCTGGGCGCGCTGACAGAGACGTGAGCTGGGTTTTGCCTGCCAAGCAGTTCTGGCAAGTATTGTAAAGCACAAAACAGCTAAACCAGAAGACACCAAGTGATAAACCCGAAATTACTGAGAACTTGGGTGGAAATTCTCTTTATGAAAGCAGATCAACGTAAAATTCACATCCGTCTTTGTGAGTAGTAGTTAAGAATATGAATTTGGAGCGCAACAACATGACAAGTCTGTTTAAGACCTTGCCAAGACCATAAGGTGCAAGATGAATAAAAGAATGAATGTAAGAAAATATAGCTACTTGATAAAGAAACAAAAATGGCCCTTGTTACTTAGGGGAGAATAGAGGGATGACGGTTGTACTTGATGATCTCAAGGGTCTTCTCCAACCTAAATGATTCTACGATTCTACAATTTTGCAATGGCAACAACAATTAAGTTCACAGATACTAAAGGATTCAAGGAAGACCACATGAAGAACTATCCCTAGTCAATGCAAATAGCAAAAACTACAACCAGAGTGAATCTCTGAGCTCTGCCTAAGATGCCTAGATACCCATTAAACTAGGAGCTGGACTTAATCTAAACAAGGGTTATATTCTTCCCCTCCTCCTCACGTCAAGGGATGTTAGAAGTGATACTTCACCCAAAGCGGTCCCTTTGACCCCAGAGTTATGTCTTGCAATGAGAAGTTACTGCTCTGTTGTAGGTTAACAGTGGCGGAATCTGTCCCCACCCTGTTTTCTGCATCTTTCCAAAATATATCTGATTCTTCCAGGACGCATGCAACGAAAAGATGAGACCTACTCGAACCAAGCCGGTTCGCTGTGCATGGTGCTTTAGGTACAAATCCCACCCAGAGACACGACACGAGGTACCACTCCTCATTCTTTGGAGCCCGCAGAGGCCAGCGAGTGGGCAGCCAGACAGGAGAGCAGCTGAGGATGCAAACGTAAAGGAAAACGCACGGTGCAGTCAAAGGTACATTTGCAGTGCAAATGTAAATGACGCTGCGCAGTCACAGGACGGTGACTACACGGGATTAAGGGACTTTGCACAATATGGCTGTGTGGCTACTGCAAACAGATCTGTGGATTAACTGCACTAAGCAAATAGCCAGAGTAAAAAGAAAAGCAGAGTTTGATGCTGTTCGCTGAGATTTTACTTTGTGCGGCAGCATAACCACTTCTAATTTGCTTTTGCTCTGGCACATACAAGAGGAAAAATATGCAAAGCTGCCCCTCCTCCCTGCTGTCAGGACTGCAAAACAAATGAGAGATTTGAGTAAGTTTACTTGATTGTTATCACTATTAAAGGCACCTCAGGGGAATCATTCAGAGAAGAGAATAATTTGTAGTGGATAATAAATTAAATTTTCCTCTGTTTTCCTCCTTGGGAAAAATCTATTAGAGACTTTATAATTAAAACTCCTGAACATAGTTCACTAAATGTTTTTAACTGGAAAATGGTCTGTTTTTAAAAATGTCCTTTTTTTTTTTTTTCCATAAAACACTCTTTGCTCTCTTGAGAAACGCCACTGAAAATTAATAACTGACATTCTTCATCAGCAACTTGAAGCCATAAGATTTTGGCACCTAGTTCCAATTCTATTTGAAAATCCTGGCCAAACAAAAAAACCTTACTTTTTCTAATCCCTTTTAATAACAGTAATAGAGATTATGTGGGAAGATACAGAATGTGTTCAGGCACATATGTGATTCACAAAGTTGTCCTTTTCCCTTTGTACCCCTCACTGATTAGCCCAACCAGTGCACGCTGACCGAGAGAGCATCCTTTCTGCTTGGGGTTTTGATTGTGGTTGTTTTTTTAAACATATTTCACACTTCAAGATAATTAGTTTCCATCAAAGGCACCGTAGTTTGATTCCATACATCCATATGTATTCATAATGGAAATAGAGTAATAAGCTAAAACCAGACTGTCATCACTATACTGAATTTGCTGTCGAATCTCATGTCTATAGCTTACAAACACATTCCTTGAAACAGTAAATTATTAATTTACTAAGTTCTTACCATAATTTCAGTGAGATAAAGACTAAAAATGTTTACTTACTGATGTATATAGGTATCCTTCACTGTTCATTGCCAGATACAATTTTGTTTGAACCCCCTGAATCGCCACCACTCGTAAACCCACAGGTATGAGGTTAAACAAAGCTAGGAGAGAAAGGAGATGGAGAGCAAAATTAATCCTTTAAAGTACACAGGTTAGACAGAGAATTAAACCACAATTATCAGAATGAAACAAAAATGCCCATTCATGCATATATTAATTTCTGCAGGTGCCATAGAACAATACTGCTACTATCGTGTTCTTCTACAGAAATTTCAACCAACAGCTCAGAAATTATCTACAGAGGGTATCAACACATCTCCCCCATTCTGACGACATTGAATTGGAGGTACTGAGGGCTAAAAGGACTTACCTGCCTCATGAGCAGAATCCAGGGTCTGCTGAGTAGAGTTGGACATACTTAATTTGGTTTTGTTTTTTCTGACAATAAGTGCAAAAAAAAAAAAAAGTAATCTAGAAACAAACAGAAAGTCTTTCGAAATTATCAAAACTTTTTTTTTTTGCAAATTCAGTACATATTTTTGATCAAAAGGAAGGAGCAAGATGAAATTCTGGAAAGTTAAAAACCTTCATTAACATCTCAAAATGTTTCCACTCAAAACTCATTGGGTTTTTTTCTCTTTTTGAGAGGAGAATGGGTTTGAAAAAACAGAGTTAAATAACTGCAAAAAGGAAATGAAATGGTAACATATTCTTTAGATCAAGCCTTAAATCTGTGCTTTCAAAACTGAGCTGCTTCCAATGTTCTCCTAGCGTTTATGCTTGTACACATGCTAACAGTGGCAGTATTTATAAGCAGAGAAACGTCTCTTCAATAAATGAAGATTCCGGTTTGTAAAGTGGCAAATTAAGAAAGAAAAAAAGCAAAGCTCTGCCGCAGTTTAGATTCATGGATATGTTAAAACTGAACACAAGTAATAATGAGTTGAGGACAGTACTCTGTGTTCAATACGTGGGGTTAAAAATAAAAGGGAGTTAAGAAAATTTTCAAGAATTGTTATCATAACCCAAAGCATCTCCTTCCAGCCTGTTGTATAAATGCAGAAATAAGATGAAATAATTACTTGGCTGGAAAACTCTGGTCTGCTTTAGGCTGAAGTTTGGTATATCTGAAGCCAATTTCAAACTGAATTATGAATTTGAAATACTCTTATTTTTCCAAAAGTATAAGCTAAGAATTATGACCCATTATAAAGTCCTTTTTCAGCCTGACAACCCCCAAATGGTCATATTTAATTAAAAGAAAACCTGCAGCTTTGCCAACATTTAATACAGATCCTAAGTTCTGAGTGTGGGGTTGTCAAGAGTGTATCCAAAAAGGAAAGAGCAAACGTATGCATGTCCGTCCGTGATAAAGGCATGGCCAGAACCTAACACTGCGCACTGGGGACAAAGGACTAAATTTTGGTGAAAACAGCCTCTGTTCCAGCAGGCAGCTGGACCTCTAGCTCCATGTGCTGTCCTGGGTTAACCTGAGCATCCCAGCCCCTTGGCTCAGTGAAGAGGGGGTGCAGTGGGCTCGGGGGGGGCAGCAGCCAAGGGACACGCTCACGGCTGGGCTGTCACACTACTAACTGCGGGTGCTCTGCTCTGAGGCTGGGGCACCTTTCAGGGCTGAGCTTCCTACAGTGGTCGAATATAGCAGAGCAGGTGGAAATACGCAGAATTAATAAATAAATGTAGATCATAAAATCATACCTGTGTTTTTCTTTCCCTCTCATATACACGAGTGTACATGCAGACACAAACACGCACACACGCAGCCCCTCCTTGCACTCACCCCAAGCAAAAAATCAACAGAAATGGCTTTCTTTTCACTAAAACAAAATCATCTAGTTCTGTGCAGGTTCTGGTAATCAAAACGTATATTTTTCAGTATGGGAAATGCTAATGGCAATGGATTTCTCATTCATTCTACCAAATACTTGAATTTATTTTGGGGAGAAAATATTCCCTGTCTGATTCAGTAAATATTCCCTGGGTGAGCCCCCTTTTGCAGTTCAACCCCAAAAAGCAGCATCTGATTTCTGTGTAGGCAGGAGAGCACAATTTAAAGCTCAGTATCCAGGCAGAACCTGGAGATCTCTTCCGAAAGGTGCTTTCTTAATGGCATAGTTATGAGTAGGGCAAACGTTTGGCTATCTCCAGCACGAGGGTACGAGTAGGGGCTTTGCTGTAAATAGTGCTTCGAACCTGTCAGCAGATCAGCTCAGGGCAGGGCAAAGCCTGGGACAGCTGTGAAGATACAGCTCCCAGCCACAAGCCAGAGACAGGTTCCAGGGAGCGATTCCTGGCTGCACTGTGCTTGGCAAAGTGTGCAGAGACACGAGGCCGAGTGACTTCTGCCAGGGGAGGGCTGGGGTACCCACTGCGATGGGTGCTCCGCTGCTTCCCGCAGCAGCTGAACGCGTCTCCCTGCCATAAACGTACACGCTCTGTTTTGAGGCCAGACGAGAGCCGGGCACACGCAGAAGGTGGTTTAGCCATCGGTGGCATTAGCAGCTGCTGTGGCACAAACTATCGGATGTTGCAAAGGGGCTGTGGGGGAGGGACACTGGCTCTGCTGCCCACTGGCTCTGCTGAGGGGCAGAGGGACCAGCTGCTGGAGGGGTGCACAGCCAAGCTGTCCTATGCCCGCACAGCAGGACACAGCCAGGCTGCCCCAGCTGCCATCTCCAAGGCAAGGGGACACTGGCATTGCACCAGAAAAAGGGGATTGTCCCCTTTAGCAGCAGCCATTGCTCCCACCATCCTCGCACAGCAGCAAGCCCAAGCCTAGCTTCTGTAACAGGGAGCGGCCTGTCTGTGACCAGCAAACGCTGACGGGGCCAGCAGCAGAGCCATGAGCCCCCTCCTGTGCAAGCACCCAGTGCTGCGGACAATGGGTTTGGGATGCTCTCGCATTTCTAGGGCTTGACCCTCATGTGGGCGGATATGACAGCAAAGGTGGCAAAAGAGCCACAGGAAAATAAATTGCCTGTTACTATGCTCTATTTGCGTTAGCATAAAATAATGCAAATAGCATAAAATAACGCAAAGTTATTTGCATCCTAGCCTTTCCATACTACATTTGCACTGTTTAAAATAAGGATATAATATCCATCATAACAAAAAGCTTGGTGATGCCTAAGGGACAGATGATCTTTGCTATGGCCCTTGTGCAATGCAAGCTGACAGAGAATTAGAGCTGCAAAATAAGAGGCAGTGGGCCGCAGCTGGATTTATGAGTCTATCCATTACTGTGAGGTCTCTGTCATCCCTGGCTTGGCCACCTGGACCTTTGTATGCTTTCTGCAGGATTTGTTTCCTATACTTTCTTATTTTATCAGTCTTGAAATCTCTTTGTGTTGCCAAAATCGTGGAATAAATTCTGCCTTGATTTAAAACCTTGCCCTATTCAACATATATAATGAGGCAAAATCTGTTTCTCAGCCAGGAAATTTTTTCCACAAGGCACTTCAAATCACATGGACTCCTGGCTAAAACCAAGGTCTGATGAGTGCTATGGCTCCTCAGATCCATGCTTTGCTTTCTGCCCAAACTGTGCTCCAAAATCTCATCTATCTTTTAAACTCCCTGCAATTGTGGATGTGACCTTGCTTTTGTGAGCCCCGCATGCAGCAGTGGGTCTGCAGAGCTTGAAACAATGGCTCCCAAGACATGAGCCAAGGGGGATCTTCAGGCAAACTTCCCACCCAGCTCTAGGTGGCCAACGATGGAGAATGTAGGCTCCTGGCCCCAGGCAGCTGTCAGGAGCACGGAACAGCAGCTGGCTACTGGGGGCCACAAGCTCTCCCCATCCCTACCATAAACAGGGAAGAATAATTCTGAAATTTAAACGAGGCTGACCAACGCTCTGTCTGGAGACCAGGTGGACTACGGCTATGGTTTGCTCTAAAAAATGCAGTTGCAGAGTCGTAGCGCTGTGCAACTGCTCTGCTGGCCGCAGCTGAATTTGAGGATGCTCCCCTTATTGTTAAGGGGAGTTTTAATTATCGCACTGCGCTGCAAAGCAAATGGTCTTACAGAAGGAGTCCTCCTGCGTTTGGAAAGGGCTACAAGTCGTATGGCTTACCCGCAGTGCTCAAATATGGGCTAAACAAGAGATGTCTCTGCAGATATTGAAGAAAGGATTTCAGAGGGCCTGATCCACTTAATAGTCCTGTGAGCAAGGCTTTGGAGGAAGCCCCTTATGTGGACTCTGATCCATAGCATAAAATCAATCTCTCTTACTAGCTCCATTAAAAATGTTACAATTAAAATAAATTCTGGACTGCAGGATATTCAGGTCCATACACTGACCTTACATGAAAGAGGAATATATACAAAAGCATGTGGTTTTTTTACGATAAAACACTCCTCTGTTCTGAACACTTAGGTACTGCAGCCCAGCTGCAACCATTTCTGGGATACTTCCATTATATTTAAGTATTCAGCATTTTGGAAGGGTAATATCCAGTGACAAGGAGTTTTTATGATTTGCTTTGGAAGTTATCAGGTTATGGTAAATTTAAGGACACAGTGAAAACAAAAGATATCTTAAAAACAGATGCATTTGTACTTCCATAAATTTTACCTTGCTTCAAATCTCAGAATCCCTGTTAGAGGGACTCCAAGGAAAATATTTGAATGAAACCAAAAAAAAGATGCAATTTCAGATATTTGCTCTGGTTTATAACAGAGTAAGATTTGCCTATTTCTTTTTCTTTTTAAAGATAATTAGGTTAAACCCTGAAGTCCTGAAAGATTTGTACTGACTTTTAAAATCACAAATATTAGATCATTCACTTGAAAAAAAAGCAACTTTTAAGGTCCATAAGGATCATTCTTAGCGTAAATGTCATGGCTGCACTGAGAACTCTGTAAGATGGCAGCAGCCGCTCAGCGTTGCACTGAGCCAGCCTCCACGCCACCTTCTCCGTGGGTGAGGACGGACCTGGAGCCAAAGCTCAGGTGTCCCTACGGATCCCGCTTGTGCTCTGCCCTAAGGCCAGCACCTTCCGTGGCTGCAGACCTCCTCCCACAGCGAAACGAGGTCCTCCTGCCACTCAGAAGTTAACATAGGGATGCCAAAAGGATTAAAGAGGCTGTGGGAAAGGGCTGGGAGCAAGTGACGGGACAAGATACTTCCTATTGCATCTAGCGCTTACTCTGCCATATTCCAGTGCCCTCTAAAATGAAACATTTCACCTGCAAATGCTTTTCATGCATTACATGGCACTTAAATCAGTGTTTTTTAATAATTAAAAAGGAAGGTCCGCCTGTTGATTTTATGATTTGTTGTCTAAGTGGCCTGAAATGCCTTCTCAAAGTCCCTGCGCCTCCTAACTTTTTTTCAAAACAGAAACTTGGCTTAAGCTAAACACTGCAACTATGTGAAATACTTAAATGTTTTAATTACACACACCAAATCTATGCTCTAGTAATCTTTTCCTGTTTTCTATTAATTCTCAAAATTTTAAAAAATACAACAACAAACAAACCCAAAAACATCCAAAGCTTTTTCACAGAATAGCTCAGGAAATCTGGTTGAAAGCTGAAGGTATAATTAAGTTTAGAAGGGCTAAACAAAAATAATAATAGGGAAATGTGAACTTTAAATGATGATGAACTCTCATTGTGTGAACTAACATGGCTCTGTTTGAATGAGCCCCTGTTTAAGAGTGGAGATAGCATTATTCTATTTCAGGAACTCTGAGTAGGCGAACAAATTTTCCCTGTTGGAAAAAAAATATCTAATAAAATCCAAAGGACAGTAATGAACTTCTCTAAATTACCATGGAGATAACATTTGCTTTGTTTGTCATATGTGTCATCATTAGCTCCTCTAGTTCATTATTTCTATAAGTGATTTTTATTTGCATTTCTCTCAGACCCAGGAAGTCTGAAAGACTTTGTGCTGTGAGCAGAGTGTTAAATGCTACTTCCACTCACTCAGTCATCCCAGGACAACAATTTTGAATGGACCTATACGGGAAGAATGAGACACCACAGTTCACAAACACACCATTTATTCTCATGTCACTTACTATAACTACTGTCCTCCTCTTTTGTTCCATCAATTGTTCCATCTGCTTGCAACTGCAAGTGGTATCCTTGCCTGCTGTATAGCTTTGTTACTATACCTTTAAGCTGAGGCTCTGTAAAAAAACAATAGTGAGATTAATGTGGGAAATCCTGATATGCTGTTCCAAGTGAGCAGGATGCTAAAACCAAATCTCCAGGTTTCTTCTCAAGGCTGAGGTACGAAAAAGACCCAAAATAAAAGCAGGGCAACCAGCTTTGTAACACTTTCCACTCAGACTGAGATCGAATTTATGTCTATAAAATCAATTGTCAAAATGATTAAATGCCACTTTCGATTGCAATGTAGATAGCAAAGTAAAAAGCTACTTCCAGTGAATACAAATTCCAACAGTGTGCTGCTTGGCCTCAGGAGCTCAGCCCTATCTCTTTTAAGATTAGAAATGAGCTGGCAAAGAGCATATTCTGCCTTTTAAAAAAGGTGTGAGTTCTTAAATGGAGAGGAAAACCAGGACTACTACGATAGCAGTAATAAGAGCCACAGAGACGGTTGAGAGCCTAAATATATAGCAGCAAATGTTTAGCACAGGAACTGCTGCAGCTCTAATAAACAAACCCCCATTCCTTGCTGCTCCAAAGACTACAGAGCAGCCGAAATGATAAACTACTCAATGAACATATGGAAAATGGAGGGGGGAACCCTGAAATCCAGCAATGTGTGGAACTGCAGAATAAATATTACCAGAAGGGTTGAGGTAATTACCTCATCAGCTAGAAGAAGAAAGATCAAAACAACGCATAGTTTGGGTAGATTTCTTTTCCTCATAACCGTCCTCAGATTCACAGTTAGATAGCAAGACATCTCACAGTTTCTGATCATTCTAGACCAAAAAGTGTACAGCAACAGGATCTGCTGTCAAGCCTGTATAATTTAAGGTATCTAGGTAATGCACCAGGAGTAAATGCTAAAAAGGTCTACTTCCACTGAATCCCAATGACATCTGCATTGTAGTCATTTCGCACAATTATGCTTGTCAGGAGGTGATGCATCTCCACAGCTCGCTCCACAACGCCTTACCTAATTCAGAGATAAACATACTGTGAAGATATAATGTGCCATTTCCAAGAGCCAATGCCTGGTTAAGACTCCTTGTGTTTGTAATCAAAGACATCAGGGAGCTCTGCTACAGTACTTCATTTTAGTAGGAGCTGAAGGCAAAAGCTTACAATAGTTTGCGTAACTGTATTAGTTCCTATTAGCGACCTCTAATAAGGGTACTGATGGATGCACGATTCTTATCTACCAACTTTTCTGGTAAGAAATTAATCCAACCCCCGCTTTGGCCTTTTAGCCAGAATATATCCCAAAGCTGTTTGCAAACTGCAAGTGAGGCACCTCTTCTGTGGCTGCTGAGAAAAGCAGACAGGTTAAGTAGCTAACGGCATCAATGTTTCAGCACAGCAAAGCGACAGCAACATTACCAGAGTTTTGCTCCTCCCATGTACAAAAAAACCCACTTAGATCAGGGACTGAGTCTTCATGCCTGATCTTTCGCGCCTCTGACACAGCATCGCGTCTGCAGGGCAGCTGCATGTACGAGGTTCCTAGAAAGGAACAGGGTGCTGAAGCAAAACTCTGGAAGGTGCCGGTGAAAGCAAAAAGCCTCATCTGCAGTCAGCAAATAAAGCACAGCACAGGCATTCTGCAAAGCAGGAAGACAGAAACAGATCTCTAGACCACAAAGTTAACATACAACTGAAGGAGGTGCATGTGCGGGAACTTCCCCTGCTAACATCTCCCCCTCAAATAAATCCCATGTGTTTGTGTATGTGTAACAGAGAGAGAGGCCACTGAATTACTGGCACACAGGTGTGCAACTGAGGCAGATCACAATGGTGTGTGTTATCCAAATAAACCAGATGAACATGAAAGGGGACAGGACTGGCACGGGGTACCCATGCCCATCAGACCATACAAGCCAGGACTGGCCATACCCACACGTTCATTTTACCAGCCCTGAGACACCAGTTCCCCTTTCCCCATGCCTGATGCACATCCCAGTTTGCGTTAAATTAAACAAACCAACCCCCAGCCCCGAGATACAACCCTTGCCAACCTGGTCGCCGCCTTCGCCTTTTCTTGGAGCCAAAGAGCTTGACCCTGGAAAACACATTCAACTTGTTCTTGTCGCAGCTTCCCTTGCTCTTGCTGGGGCTGTTGACACACTTACAGGCATTGGACTTCTCCCGCTCCCTGGCTTGTCTCTTCTGGCGGATCAGGGAGCTGGCGATGGCTGCAGCCATGGCCGCCACCGCCCCGGCACCACTGGCGGGTCAGGCACACGGGGTTTGCTCGCCGGCTGCGGGCGCCGCAGCCAGCATGCTGCTCGGCCGGTCCCCAATGCCGGGGACACTGCCGGGCACCTTGGCCAACACCACCCACCGCCAGTCAGCTTGGGAGCCCAGGAGACACCGGCGGGATGCTCGCACCAGAGCCCTGGGTGGGGATGCAACAGTTTAGCTCAAGCGTTTTTGTCTGCTGAGATCTTCCCCTTTTGATTTTCTGATGGTTTTTTATTCCTCCCAACTTCTGGCAGGGGAAAGTTTGCAGGCAGAGGCGAGTGTTTCTACAGAGATCAAGCAGATCACTTGCAAGAAATCCTTCCAAGCTTCTCCAGATGCACTATTCACATGCAGACATGGCACAGCCAGTTGGCGCAAGATCATTGCATCTCTCCTAGCTCCAGTTTCTCCGGTTAACTTTTCTCCCCACCCGTCCCCCCCCCATTCAAATCCCAGCAAACACCTGTTAAGGCTCCAGCAGGGGCTGTCCAGTTGCAAGGGTTTTCTAGATCCTTTTTTCCTCTTCTCCCTTAAGAAGAGATCCGAAGCAAGTGGTGATGGAGACACTGGGAGGAGGTGCTGATGCCTGGAGCCTTGGCTGCCTGCTGCTGAATGCTTTGGGAAGCCTCTTCCCCTCGGCTCCTCACAGGTGCGGCTGACAGCACAGCCTCCTCTCCACGGACACGTTTGCTTTAGCGTTGCAACACTTCTCAGCAGACAGTAAACAGCCGGAGCTCCCCTGAGCCTGGTCGCCAGCAGCTCAGCGCCGAGACTGCAGCAGCAGCAGCGCTCAGGCAGCGGATGCACGCACTCGCACACACCCCACGAGCTGTGCGCTGGTACAGAAATGAGGCGACGCAGCAAGCCCCTTATCACCCTCCTCCTCCTCCTCCTCCTCCTCCTCTCCCAGGCAAGGCAGCGAGCGGGAGACCTGCCCGGTGGCTCTTTGTGCGTGAAGTTGCGGAGGGGCCCCCGGGGTGCAGGCAGGGGCTCAAGGTGGGCAGCGGGAGCCAGTGCAGCCCTGCTGCCCACCCTTGCCGGCCCCACGGGCGGTGGGTACCTGCTTTTGACAGAGCCGCCTCCCGGGGAGGTGCAGACACCCAAACAAACGTGACTGCGATGAGCAAATAGCTGGCACCAGGGTTTTGGCAGCGGAGTGAGGACACCTGGCTGGCAGCGGGAAGGTGGTTCGGGGAGGCAGGTGGGGGGCTCCAGCCACAGCTCCCCCCCTGCCTGTCCCCACCCTCACAGAATGGCCCCCTTTCTGCCTCACTGATTTATTGGAGGCTTTTTGCCTCTCTTGCTTTTCCTTCCCCCCCACCTGCTCTCGGCTCCTGTTTTCTAGCTGAGCCCAGAAAATCCTCAGAGAGCACGATTTCCTTGTCATTGCCATGTTCTCCCTCTTCTCTTTGACTCCCCCTCCCCAGTGCCTCTGTGTCCCCAAAGGCCAGGCTCTCATGCCAGCTGGGTTTATTCACCCCTGGCTAAGCGGGGGCCAGGGTGCGGTGGCACCAGGGCAAGGAGAAGCAGCAGTACCATGATGCTGAGGAGCACAGGCTGGTGTCAGAGCCTGGCACTGCACTGTGGTTGATGCCCTGCACACATCCATGCCCCAGGACATAGGAAGCAGGAGATCCTGGGGATCCCTTTGCAACCCACCCCCTGCTCTTCCAAATGCTTTCAACAGCTGGAGCCTAAAATAAAGCCAATTCAGGCTAGAAACAAAACAGAGATTTGCAGCCCTGAAGGCAAACAGCTATTGAAAGAATTTATCCCCGAGGCAGAGGGGATTCGCAGTCACTTGCTGGCACTGAGGCAGGGTGGGTAGTCCCCTGTGCTGGAGGGGGGAGGCTGTGGGCTGGTTCCTTGCAGGAGCTGAGCTTAGTGGGGACTGTGATGGCAACAGGCTTCGGTCATCCAAGCCTGGGACTTGCGTCCTGTGTGCCCTGGGCCAGCCCCAGGGCTCCTCTGGGTCTATCGAGACAGAACCCATGCAGGTGGGTTGGTGTGACAGCACCAGATTGCTGATGTGCTTTCAGACTCAGCCAGGCTTCTCAGGATACCTGCCCCTTCTTTCTGTCCTCCACACGACCCTCCCTTCCCTCCCTCGGGCTGCACACTGTGCTCCCAGGGAAGTGCAGTGGTAACCACGCTGCCCAGTACCTTCACTTCAAAAAGCCCAGTTGAAAAGCAGCTCGCTGTACCTCTGCAAACATTACAGTCCCTCCCTGGACTAGAAAGAGCTCGCAACAGGGTCCAGATCTGTTTCCTCCAACTGGGAACTCCTGTCCCAATACATGTTGCATGGCCAGGCCTTAATAACAGCAATGCCCATCATGCACAAATTTTACGATGATGATGTCTGACTGAAAGGACAGTGTGTGCCATCACAGCCTGAGACCTCGCCAGCCAACACGCTATATTGAACTCGGCAGCCCCACATACTCACCCATAACACCTCTTTTCTGCAAGAAGTATATGTATACATGTACAGCTACACATGTAGGCATGTACACACACTCACCTTTGTTTACGAGGCACTTCATGGCATCCACATATAAATGTAAAATCAACACTCCTAATTTCTTATTTGGGTTAAACAGTAGGGTAAAAATAACTGTAATTCACAAGTTCCACCACTACCCTCATCTGCCAGTCCACATAAGACATGTGAAATCCAACCCAAGAGACAGCCAGTTGGATATTATTAGTAATAACTCTTCCTACTCAACTCACCGGTAACGTACTATGATTTTTGCCAACTTTTCACTTCCAATACAGTCATGAGCGAGACTTGTTTTTCCTGAGACTCACCCATTACTTTATAAATATTCCCAGTTTGGAAAGCAGCATTTGATCTTCAGATCAAAGTGAAGCTCCCTCATTGTGATCTGTCCTGTAGGCCAGATGACATTTCATTTTCACAATGACTACCCAGAACTCAGAATTTGGCTAACCTTGAAAATCCTGAGGAAAAGCAGTATATAAAACTGGTATTTAGGATATCTTTCTGCCAGCATTCCAGCCTGCATGCTTAAAATCCATAATGAAAATTCATTTGCACAAATGTTCCTTGACAGATAACTAAAGAGAGGAATAAAAATAGCATATATGCATAATCAGATTTAAGTTTCAAAAAGCAGTCCTCCAGGTTTTTTTGCATGATCAACCTCTCCATCTATCGGTACTCCCACAAACATGTCTTCGTTTACTATAAATGGCATATGAAAATGAAGATCTTCTTGGGAAAACATCTTTGGTACAGGACCAGTCTTTGGACTACTTCAGTGTTACAGATATAAAAATCTCAAGGAACAGCTTTATTTTCTTTGAGCAGCAAGAGCTGTTCACTCCCTACCAGGCTAGAAAGGTAAAATAAAATAAAATAACATTCCAAGTGACTTTTTGAATGTAGAAGACAAGCAGAAACTCCTTGAACACATGCCCTCTTTCTTTGTGTGTGATTATTGCAACAGAGCACATTTAAAGCTTGAAGAGTAGATTGCCAGAGCCATTTAAACCAAGAATTAAGCATCAGCATAGGGCAGATATGTACAATTACTGTCAGAGACAGCACCGTGATCTACCTGGAGCTGGAAGGTGACCCAGCAGCAGTTCTACTCTTTTGAAGCGGACAAAGATGTCACCCACTTCTGATTTATAGTTTTCCTTTCAGTCATCTCTTGAGTTTATGCCGATTTTCTATGATTATTTCCATGATTCTGATCATTAAAATGTACTTGAACCTCCAGAAGTTGTCTGGATTAGGCAAAAGTAGAGCCTGCAGTTTGGTATCATGCCTCCCAAACCAGGACTGGCTCTTTGGCTAACGCAGGACATGGTTTTCAACCAACACTAAGTGTCTGCCCTCGCTGCCTGGCTCCTGCAAGAAAAGGCATCAACTGCAAGCCCAAAACTTGCAAGCGGCCCAAACTGCAAGTGGCGGTGGCTATTTCACCAACTCAGAGGAAAGTGCAAAACTTCTGGGTTTTGCTCCATCCTCCTTGAACCATTTGCACTGCGGCAGGTCCCATACCACCACTGTTTCAATAGTTTGATTCTATCCCGAGCATAAAAGTTTTATAGGAGGTCCTATATAAACAGGTAGCTGCTGAGCAAAACAGACGCTGCACAAAAATTCAGACCAGATGAAAAATCCCAGGCCAGCTGCAGACCTCACCGTCAGGAAACAAGCTGCAATTTTTGACAAGCTGCCGTGGCTTTGCAGCGCGCCCGGTGCCAGCGGCAGGCTGCGAGCAGAGGAACTCCTCCTCCCCCCCGCTGATCACCTATGCTATTTCGGCACACGAACGCCAACAGATGTGATCCAGCACAGAGCGGCGTCTCGGTGCAGCACTGCTGTCAGCGAAGGGAACGGGTGGAGGAGAGACGGCACTTTCTGGCTGCCTGTTCAAGTGCACTGGTGACTGGCACATGAGCCCAACATGCCACTCGCCGAGGGACCCAAGCTCCTCCGTGCCCTGTAGAAGTATTAATGATTCCCATGACATGCTGCCATAAAGCAGAAACTTACCGCCAGCACCTCGGGTCAAAATATCCCATCCTCAGACTAAACAGCATGTTCAGTTACTTCCTCTTCCTCCATAAACCAAAAGATTTATAGGAGGTCCTTTTTGCTGGGCAAAACAAATGCTGCATAAAAATCAAGACCAGAAGAAAAATCACAAGGCAGCTCCAGAATCACTCAGCCCATCATAAACCCCCAAACCACCCCTCCACATTTACAGGCCTAAAGCGGCTTTGGTGTGACAGAAGAATTTCAGCTGCCATGGGAGTCCCTCCCAAGGCTCTTTTGTTCTTGCTGGGGTAACATGCTACTGCTGTTACAGAACAGGCAGAAAAAAAAAAGCTTCAGGACTCAAATCTACAGACTATTTGCACTGCCTATACTCCTCAAAAGCAGAGAATTGTTTTCTGAAAAGTGCCACCAGAATCGCTTCTCTCTCTTTTCAGGTTGAGATAAACAAGACTTCATCCAGTCAGGTATGACACAGCAGCTCTGAGGCCCCCAGTGATTTTTTTTCCTCTTCTAAGTAAACAGAATTACTATTCACCAGGAAACCGAGCTGTTCAGACCCAAGCCCCGCATCACTTAGCTCCTCCGTGAAACATCCCGTGGAAATGACTCAGCCTTTCCTCTGCAGCCAGCTCCGCGGCTGGACACAAGCGCTGCAGAATGGCGAGTGTCTGGGTGCTCTCTGCTGCGGGGATGGGCACAGTTCACTGCCCACTTCACTGCCCCTGAAAGCCTAGTTTTACCCTAGATAGCAGCTAAAGGAAGAGTCAGCTAGAGGTATATTTCTCACTGCAATTTGGAAAAAGGAGCCTTCAGGCAGCTCCAGACCGAAAGCTGAAATTTGAGGATATTTCAGTCAACAGACCGACTGGGCTACCTTAAAATTAACCTTATTAGTAAAGATCAGCTTCAATAACCAGCTGCAGACCTTTACACAAGCTGTACTGCTGTAAACAGACGTAGTTTTGTGTTGAGAGCCTCAGGGCACTTGTAAATAGCAACATGGATGTTCCTGGGTGTGTCGGTGCCATGGTTCTTTGCAGCAGTGCACTGTGCAGCCCTGCTCAGTAAGAGGAAAGAAAGGCAAAATAAATTCCTGTGACACCAGTGTAGACGTGTCACCTGGATTCGCTTTGTCTAAGATCTCACTTCTTGTTGAGGGGATTAGGCAGCTGGTTGATTTTTGTCTTCACAGAGTACAGAACCACGTATCCCAACACCAGAAGACCAGTACAACTGGTATACAGGACTGGATGTGCCGAAACTGGCCCTCATCCAGCAAAGCAGAGAAACACATCCCTGTCTTTAACGTATGAATCATCTCACTAAGATTACTAAGATATTTAAAAAATAATTATGCTCCTGATACCTTACAAAAGGTTCTCATATCCTAATCCTGTTCTCTTACCAGACCTGCACAAGTCCGCTAGGACAAGGTTCACTGACTTTGACAAGAATTTTGGCGTCTTCTTCATGACTGACATGCCCTGCCAAATGCTGAGGATGGCCACGACATCTTACATCAAGAACACCAGTTTCCTCCCAGATTCTCAGAGAAAATACCGAGAGAATTCCCAGTACTGCCCCTTTCCAGCTGTGATTTCCAATTCCTTTACAGAACTGTCTCAGTCAAAACTGAATTTGATCTGACCTGGCGGTGCAGGCATTTTTGGAAAAGGAGGGCGTTGTTTGAAGGTAGAAAAATGGAAATATTTTTGCTGAGGTTAATCCATATTCAGTCATCCCAAAATGTCAACCACAAAAGATCGTCTATCCGGTGCATAAAAGATCAGTGCCAATCAGCTGGGAAAGGTCACGGAACAAACAGAAGAGATCAGCTCCCACAGCTCTGTGGGCTCCCAAATTGGGAACACGTTATTCCGGTGTCTCAGGGAGCCCAACATGAGCCAGGAACTTGCAGCAGTGACCGACCGACTTCCTTCTGCCCACTGCAACGCCATAGCAAAAAATCCTCCCACATCAGTATGCACAGAAGTATCTGTTCATTCACCTCTCAGCATGACGACTCTTGGAAACATCAATGTAAATGACAGCATATCATCCCTGAAATATTTACATCTCAGCATGGGACACAGGAGAAGTGTGGGCTATATGCCATTGTCAAACTTAACATAAGGCCACTTTACACATGACAAAACACTGTAAATAGTCCTTCACAGACCCACAGCAAGTTGCCTAGAGATTGTCATATTACTCAAATGGATCTTTTTCCACCTTTTCATAGATCTGATGGTTCATCCTTTGCCAAGAGCTTGACAAAACCAGACTCACTGGCTCTCCAGTGAGTTGGAGCCTCTGAGAGTTCAACCCCTCCCACCCGCATCCAAGCATTTCTACCAGTTTCTCATAGCCATGGTCCTCACCTTGCTCAGAAGCTAACTTCTGCTCCACTGCTTGGCTTCACACACCTACAGAGCCCAATCCACTCCAATCCTGTGTTGGATACCAAGCTTGCTGCTTCCCGTTGCTGTGCTAATGACGTAAGATATATCTGCTTTCTAACAATGAGACCAAATTACCTGGGCTGGGATCAGAAGAGCCCGGCAACGGTGTGACTTCTACCTGACCGCCAAGCTCATGGCACCAAGTTCACACAGACAAATCAGAATGTGAACAGAGTTGGTCACAAATGAAAGGGACTTTGGGCAAAAAGTGCCATACCTTGGCTGGAGACAGAGCTCTCCAGGAGCTGCAGTTAGACCCTGCACTGGGTCCGTGCTTCTACAAATGTGCAAGCAGGGCCTTGCTCCACTCACTGTCATGGAACTGGAACCAGTTTACCTGAGCAAAAATGTTGGTCTCAGTTTCATTAACCAAAAGGAAGGTATATTCTTGAGGATTAGGAAGAAAACCATGATCTGAACTTCTGCCTTGTGTCTCAGTTCACCATGTAATAACCATGGTATTAACAGTGATGTAAGAAGACATATCTGACCTAAGTTCAGTGATGTAGAGGTTTATATGAGTTCATCTGACCGAATATCTGGGCTGTACAACCAAAAAGAGAGACAAGGCACCTCCAGGTGACAATTCACTGCCATCCAAAAAACCACAATTATTTTCACAGCTGCATAAAGGAATACACTACCTCTGTGCTACTGAACTACTGTTGTGGGGTGATTCAGACTGTAATCTATCTAACGCATCTTCATACTAAATAATATTTACCACCACCAAAACTAAGTAATCACTTAATGAAGGTCCATGTAGCTCAGCCGCTTGCTTCTGGCAGTGCTCAGTAAAACATGTGAATATAAACCCAGCCCAAGTAGTCACAGAGTCGCACTTCCCACACACACACACACCTCCCAGCAATTAGCCTCGTGGCAACTCCAGGCTGAGCAGGAGCTGCTGTGGGCAAGAGCGGAGCAAAGGTGACATCTATAAATCACACAGGGGTTTTGAGGTGAAAAATACAACGTATCATAAGTAAACAGAGGGGTATTCATTAGCATAAATTAGATGCACTCTTTTTGCAGGCAATACTCACAAATAACTTTGGCTAGCAAAACAGGAATGAGATCCACAAGCCAGCATTTACTGTATTTGATTTAAATAGGTTTGGAGACTAGAAAAATTTTGTATGTAAATTCTACATAAGCAAATTAGAGGAAATTCAGAGAAGGAGGCTAATAGCAGAACAGCTGCTGCTGCTCCCAATATTCGCATTAGGTGGCTGGGCACATTTCTGGGGACTCAGACCTCATCAGAAAGCACAGAAAGGTTTTGTTGCTATGCAGAGAAACAATGCTCAGAAATCAGAGAAACAGACATGAAGCTGCCCCAGCTGTGCGCTATTACTCCTCACTTAAGTCCAGCTGAACTACAATAGGGACACATTCGCTTGTACAGAGACTGGATAACTGTCCAACTTGTAGTTGCATTTCTACCTAAAGCCACCCCAGAACTAGTAGATTAAGGTGCAGAAGCAGATACAAATATAATACCACGATTTTAATTAAATTCCTAGTCCATACGTATAGCCTTCGCAGCTCCCCAGTCATACTGCTAAATCATGCTGAGCTAAATTCACAGCAGAGTGACACCATATTTAGCAGATGATGATATATCATCAGGATTTCTGTCCTCTCCCTTCAACCCTCTTCCCTTTGTTTATCATCCTCATTTTCCACCTCTCCCTGCCAGGATCTTCTTTCCCTGTTTCATTAAAAATTACAACATGATTCTAATGAGCAGTAGCCACAAAATCCATCAGTATCTCGATGTCCTTATCCTTCAGTTGAGGTCAAACTAATCTTGTTTACACACAAATACACTTAGTCTTAGTTTAGCTTCATCTATAACACAACACTCCAAGGCCTGGGAGCTTCTGCTGGGAAACAAAGGACAAAGAGCAGAATTAAATTCTAAGGCACAGAACTAAGCCAGCTGCACTGTAAGAAGTTGGCTGATCTTTCAATGTTATCATTCGACCAGTTCTACTCAGTCCATTTCAGATAACTGTACTTAAGAAGGACCTCCTTGCCTTTTCTTGTCGCCTATATGGGGCAGTTATGAGAGGTTAAAGACTCTAATCCTGGAAAAGGTGCCTACGTGTACAGCTGCACAGGTAAAACACGTAGCCACACAGAATTCATGAAATTCTGCAGCGTTCTGCAAGGCCTGCAGGGACTCCCAGGCAGCTCCCCTCACATGACTGCAGCAAGAGACAGAAGAGATACAACTCCCAGAAGTTGCTGGTATCTGCTTTTCCTCTGGACTGTAACTGGGATTGGGCATCTCAAACCTCTGCAAATAGGGTCCTATATGCATAATATGGAGACTTAAATACAGGCATTTTTTCCTGCCTTTCTTCTTCCTGACTTGCAAGTATGAGTAAACCCAAGATGCTCCAACAATGCTGAGATGCACAAACACCAGGGAATCAGAGTAGAGCAGTTAATGCTGGGAGAAACTTCCATCTTCCTCATAGCTTTCTGGTTTTTCCAGCTTTCTAATATATGCAGCATCTCACTCACTGGCTGTATTTTTAGACCATTAATGTAATAAATTTTAGCCTACTTAAATAGTCCTGCTGTAAAGTCTTTCCAGGAGGCTTTCAGCAAAATATAGAGTTTCTTGTACAGGAAGCTGTAGAGCATCAATTTGTAAACAGTTACAAACCAACAAACGGGACAGGTTTCCAGTGCTTTCAGTCCAAACCCCAACGCACACACTGGCTGCTAAAAGCAGAAACAAGAGGGACACCTAGAGTTGGTTCTTGTAACCGCCCCAGCAAGGTCACTCGCTCTCTTCCCCAGTTCTGTGTCGCTCACTGGGGATGTTCCTTACAACAAACGCCCGCGGTGCCTCGGGGTGCAGTGACAGCCCAGGCGGGCCCTGGGGTGCAGTGACAGCCCAGACGGGGTGCAGTGACAGCCCAGAAGGGGTGCAGCGACAGCCCAGGCGGACCCTGGGGTGCAGCAACAGCCCAGGCGGACTCTGGGGTGCAGTGACAGCCCAGGCGGGGTGCAGTGACAGCCCAGGAGGACCCTGGGGTGCAGTGACAGCCCAGGCGGACTCTGGGGTGCAGTGACAGCCCAGGCGGGCCCTGGGGTGCACTGACAGCACAGGCGGGGTGCAGTGACAGCCCAGGCGGGCCCTGGGGTGCACTGACAGCACAGGCGAGCCCTGGGGTGCAGTGACAGCCCAGGCGGGCCCTGGGGTGCACTGACAGCACAGGCGGGGTGCAGTGACAGCCCAGGCGGGCCCTGGGGTGCACTGACAGCACAGGCGAGCCCTGGGGTGCAGTGACAGCCCAGGCGGGCCCTGGGGTGCAGTGACAGCCCAGGCGGGCCCTGGGGTGCAGTGACAGCACAGGCGGGCCCTGGGGTGCAGTGACAGCCCAGGCGGACTCCGGGGTGCAGTGACAGCCCAGGCGGGCCCTGGGGTGCAGTGACAGCCCAGGCGGACTCTGGGGTGCAGTGACAGCCCAGGCGGGCCCTGGGGTGCAGTGACAGCCCAGGCGGACTCTGGGGTGCAGTGACAGCCCAGGCGGGGTGCAGTGACAGCCCAGGCAGACTCTGGGGTGCAGTGACAGCCCAGGCGGGCCCGGGGCGCGGGCGGGCAGGGGGCGCCCCGCGGTGGTGCCGCTGCCCCCCCCCCCCCCAAGCCGGGCGCGGCCGCTGTCCGCGGTGCTGATCCGGCCGCGCCGCCCCCGGCTCCCCGCGGCGCTGCCCGGCCCTGCCGCGGTTACAGCCAGCACCAGGGTCCGTTGCCGGCCCCAGCGTCCCTCCGGCACACGGTGGCTAGGCAGCGCGCTCCCCAAGAGACAGCCTACAGCAAAACCTTGTGGCTGTTTCAGACCAGCTTCATCTGCACCGCTCTCATGCTATAAAAGCGTACTGCTTTTGCAAAAGAGCACAGCAGTTAGAAGTTAATAATCTGAATTACATATTAAGTGATTGTATTTTGTAGATGCGTTTTAACACACCAAAAACGTTGCAGACTGCTTACTTCACTGTACTTAGATTTAATATATTAATTTTGAGGAGAAAAAACGCCATGGATGCCGTGTGCAACGTCATAAAAGTCGTTTACTAATCATGTTGAGTTATTTCTAATAAAGAATGATCTATGACCCAGACAGTTAATATCTAACTCTCTATACACACTGCCTATCAGATTATTTTTGATATTGGGGCATATTCCAAGAGCCCTTGGATTTGTTTTTCTTTTCTAGCCATAGGGCGTTGGTTCTTAACAGTAATCTGATCGTTTCGTGTACCAAATACAGAGAACACATTTTTTTCATTATTAAAGAAAAATAAATTACACCATCATAAGCCTTTAGCTGAAACATTTACAAAAGAATAAATACTGATGTGTTTGTATTAAAAATGTTTTCCAGTTATTAACACAACAACACCGCCCTCAGTTAATGTTAGGCACAGTACTCTCATGAAAGGAAATTAGAACAGAACTGGAATTATTCTTTTTTTTTTTTTTTTCTTTAAAACAAGCTTTATGCCCGACAAAAAGCTTGGGTACAAGATTAGCTAAATATATGGCATAGATGTTTAAAAGGCCATAAAATCAACCTGTGCAACATTTGAAATACATACTCAAACAGGACAAATCTGCCAGTTCAGCAGCATATTCAGTATATTTACAGTTCTAGTCAGTAGGAATTAACAGTAATACCTTCCTTTTGCTTCAAATAGTGTATATTTAGAATTACCAAAGAAAATTCACAAAATCAAACCCCGATATTCTTAGTAGTAATAAATATTAAGCTTTAATTTCTTTATAGAGTTTATCATCTCTACAGAGGATTAGTTTCCAGGAAATACCTTCTCAATTTTTACTGTAAAAATATTGCTTAAATACATCTTACCTGAATAAGACTTTCTTAACCCCAAAGCCATGCTGCCTTACAAGCTGCTCCTACCCAGACAATTGCAGTCTACATTTGGAGCAGACACACAGGGAGTAGATCAGAGAAAGTTTAAGGCATATTTAAAGTATTCTCTAAGGTACGGGCCAGAAACATCAAGCCCATACTCGCGGTATAGAGAGATCATTAATGGGCATTAGTGACAGACCATTATGACTTTCAGAGATCATTAAAGATTCATAATGTAGCTGTATTGTTCTGGCAACATCTAACCATTTCTTTGACATAAATGTACATTTCTCCTACATGATTTGCTTAAACTTATTATTTTTGAGTGTCAGATTTTATTTTCTGCCTCCTAGAATTACAAAAAATGACTGTAACAGGATACTGGAGTACATTACACCAGCCGCAGGAGCCTGGTGCTTGGTTTAGTTGATACCCTCATTGTAAGGCATTTTAGAATATGAACAGCTCAACAACATTCGTGAGGTAGAATATGTACCATACATTCGTTCTTCTTTAAATAAGCTGACTCGTGATGGACCGTGAATGTTACAAGTATAAAAAGCACTTAGAAGAATTACATCTGCTAACTATTTGGAAATAAGTACTTTTTGAAATGCTTAAGCTTTACCTTTGCATTTCAGAAAAAATCATTGTTTGATATTTGGATTTAGTGAAAAAATAATGAAGATATTCTAATTGGAATGAACCAAATCAGCTACTCCTAATGCAGTTTTGACAAGTGAAGAAAACACTTGAAATTTGGTTTTGAAAATGTACAGTACTGCAGACACTGTGGTCCAAAACATGACTACAGTTGTACTTCAGTTGTGTTAATCAAGGGCTGGATTTGAATCTTCTGTTGCTGAACTTGACTGAGACCTTCTTTAACTCATCCTTCCTCAGCACAGCAATTTAAGCCCATGCTCACATATCATGTAAGTAATGAGAATTAGGCAATTTAGAAGCAGAGTCAGATTTTAAAGTCAAATACCATCTATTAGTGTGATGTGGTCATCGTGGAGTCACATAATTACAAGTAGAGGAGAAGAGATATTTGGAAAGGGTCTGCCTCTTCACCAGGAGTTACCACTCCCTCTAAGACACAATTAAAAGTGGTGTGCTTGGTTTATTTTGCAGTGCAATGGACCAGCAATGAGCATATATCAGTTTGCATTATTAGGAGGAAAATCACCCAAATCTGGCTGAGGAGCAGTAGCTTAATTCCTCCAATGCAATCATTTGCAAATGCATGAGATATGCTAAGGATCAGACCCTCAAAGTCATAGACAAGTAAACATCTTCCAGATGCTGAGCTTTAGGTACTAAAACGAGATCCAGCAACTGAAGTCACTGAAGCATTTTAACATGTTTTAGCAATTATGTTGTGTTAAATCTAGACCTGAAAGGTGAAACATGTCAATTTACAAATAATAAACAATTTCCCCAAAATAACGTTTAGTGTTTACTAATACACATTACTGCTTATGTGCTTGGAATTCATAACGACAAGTATGCAGAAACAAATCATGCTGTGAATTGCAGAATTTTAGAATATTCACTGTTTATTATGCCACGGTTGCTTATAATCAAGCTGTGAATAGTGCTGATATCCAATTACACTGTACTATTAAAAACATCTTTAGTTATTGTTGCCAGAAGCAAACAGTACCACACTAAGAAAACTGCAGTGGGGCAAAAACATGAAGTTGATTCTGAGATCTCTGTGCTTGGAAATGGCACAATTTTCACCAAAAGAATTCAAAAACCCATGTGGAAGAACGCACTTAAACCCATTTCTAATCTCCTGCTGATTTCTATTGATTTCAAACAACTGACCTTGAGTTGATAGGTTTTATGTCACCCATGTCAATTATTGACGTGCAGTGAAAAGCCAGCAGAGGCACTGCTTACTTGCAATTAGAATCAAGGTTAATCTGCTTGTAAATGTAGTTCTTTTTCCATAGGCACCAGTGCATTTAACTCCTTTCCCCAAAGCCTACACAACTTTGTAATGACAACTCCCTAAAATTTACAAGGTTCTTATTAAAATGTCTGTATTCTGTCCTCTTCAGCTACATCAAGAATGGTTTAAGTGATTCAGAAACATTCTTACGGTTTTACAATAAAATGGGAGTTGTATATTGAAAACTTAACCTTTTTCCAGCTAATCCTTATCAAAGCATTATCATCCTTTATTCATTGCATATTAACTTCCTCTACTTTTTTTATTAATAAAAGGAAAATACAGCTTGTGTCTAATCTTCACTTTGTTTTGTTCACTTTACATCGGTTATGTGCCCTCAACATGTGACTAGAACCACCTGGCACAAAAGAACACAGCTCGTTTGAGATCCCTGCGTTTGGACCACCTTACCTCTACCGGAGTATCAGTTACCTCTATGGGCTGTCCGCTTAAAAAAGCAACTTTATAGCGTAGTGTAGGACCTGCAGCAAGAGAACTGAAAGTAGAATTTTTAATAAAACAGTCATTTTAATATCTTTTTCCTTATGAATCAATAAAAATCAAGCTGCTGTTTGCCACAAAGTACTCACTGGAGATTACCACATTATAAAAACTGCGTATGACGGATGAGTGTGCTGGTTTTGGTGGAAGTAGAGTTTTCTTCACAGTAGCTTGTATGGGGCTGTGTTTTGGATTTTGCTGGAAACAGTACTGATAATACAGGGATGTTTTTGTAACTGCTGAGCAGCGCTTACACAGAGCCAAGGGCTGCTCTGCCCCTCACCCCACCCCACCAGTGAGCAGGGGGGCACAAGGGGTTGGGAGGGGACACAGCCGGGACAGCTGACCCCACCTGACCCAAGGGATGTCCCACACCATATGACACATGCTCAGCATACAAAGATGGGGGAAGGAGGAAGAAGTGGGGGACATTCTGAGTTATGGCCTTTTGTCTTCCCAAGTCACCATCACGCATGATGGAGCCTCAGCCAAAACCAGCACATGAGCAAACAACTAAGAGAAAGGAGAAAAAGATAGTTTGAAAGGTAAATGCCCTCTCCAAACCATCCAAAGAGGAAAGCTCAAATTAGCCCTCCAAAAGAGACAAGAGTAAGTCAAATCCCTTTAAGGAACAATCTGATCTGTTTACCCATGGTATTATGTGCCACATCTACTCGCTTTACAGCTGACCAGAACAGATGCCGTGGCAGGTCCCAGCAGGATTTGCATGTTACCTTGCTGGTTTGCATGGGGATAGTGCAGCAAGGACTGGATCAAGCACTCTTCTCCCTGAAAACAAGGCCACACTACCAGCACGGTGCTCTACCTGCTGCTTGTGTTCTTGACAACAGATAGACTTTGTCTAGTTGGCATCTAGGCCGTGATGCATGCTGAGATAAGGGCCCAGGCACATCCAAAGAAGCTAGCGTAGACACTCCTATTTCAATTAATCCTGCTTTTCAGTTGAACTCATCTCCTTTAGAAAAGAACAGCCACTCGGGCTTGAACTTATTTCCTGGAATCCAACCACAAAATCCCCAACTAGTTTGTCTGGCAGGAAGAGCCTGACAGCTCAGGCTCCAGTTCTGCTGCTGCTGTTACGACGAAGGAATCTCAAAAGCGCAATATAGACGAGCAAGCACTGCACTGCTGTCTCAGCAGTCCCGCAGCAACATCACGCAACAGTGAACAGCAGCTGCAACAGAAACCTTCCAGGGGAATACAGGTGATGACTATAAGAAGGTTCCTGCCTTCTTGGAGAAGGGAGAATATGAAGAGAGTGCTCTGAACTGCCACACAGCCAGACAAAACAACCATCTGGGGTTTTAGCACCTGTTGCTAAATACTGTTTTCGTATTAGTGATCATTATATTGTCATAGAGTCATTCTGCTGTTTAAATTTTAGCCCCAAAACAAAGTGACTCAATCCTATTTCAGAGGTATTTTGGATTAGGAAAAATGTCATATATTTATATATATATATATATGCATGGGAGAATCTGTGACTCCGTTTTGTTCTTCCCCCCTTTTTTGATCTGATTGCACCCCCCAGTCACGCAACCCAAAATAAAGAACAAACCCCTTAAAGGGTGCAACTATTTAACATTGTGATGCAAGGAATGTTTCCGTTTCCACTTACTAAAGGGAGCTGTGTGAAGTCAGCGCAGCACTAGCACTTTCTTTCCTTGGCTTCACCTGCCACCTGGTGGTACACTCCCAGGAGCAGAAAGCAGCATTTTAATGGAAGGATCCTGCATGTTCCAACAGGCACCTGGAGTTAAGTGCTCATTTTAAGGCTGCAAAAAGCAATGAGCAGCACTGCAGTTGCAAACATCTGCGCAGTTCCTGTCCACACACAATGCGAATCTAAAACGTGTTCTGCAATTAAAACAATCTTTGAACAGAAAGGGCAAGTTTTATATTCAGATTTTTCAGTAGATGAAACTAAACAGCTGTAAACTCCCCCAAGTGTCACAAATAGTCCCAACAATTTATAACACTTAGGACAAGTTCCTGAGACCAAAGGAAGCTCAACTGCAAAAGCAGGACTCACAGTCAGACACAGGATGGAAAGCAGGGAAGTGTGAAAGTCACTTTGTTACCCGCCTGCAAATAGCTTGCAATGTCCCCCCATTATGCCATGAGAACAAAGCAGGAAGACAGAATAGGTAGTAGCCTAAACTTTTTAAGCTACTGTATTCTATTTCTAATACAATGTTTATTGTGTATTCTATTCAGACCATTTCAGTAAATTTGCAAAACAAAGTATAATCAAAATTAACTCCTATTTTGTCATTCTGACATCAATAGCCCTTGTTCATGTTGTCCTGCATGTTGCACAAGGACAGGACGACTCCGCAGCTGCCCTGCTAGGGCAGTCTGGTATCTGCATCACATCACTTTGCAGCTGCAAGTGGGACAGTAAATATTTACTACCAGGAGCTGGCCCCTGGTGAAACCTAAAGGCCAAGTCTGCTTGACACAGTGTGGTACTGTGCAGCAATATTCAGGCTGCCCTGGGTCTAGCAGCATTACTGTTAATTAGCAGACAGGATGCTTTGTCAAGCATTCCCAAGACAGCACAGTACCTTCGCACTGACACACTCGAGGACAGTTACCTTGAATCATTTCTGTCTCTGATATATGGGGGAAATGAGGCAAATATATACGAGGTTACTGGCCCCGGCTGCCTCACAGCCACACAGCAGGGAGGTGGTGGCAGCCCCATGTATCTGCAGAAGCTTTTGGCAGGATGACTGTGCAGCAGCTCAGTGTAAAGCCCCTGCTTCTTGCTTGGCTCTTATCATACCCCAGGGAAAGATATATGCATAATGTGGGCAAATGCTGAAGAACAGAGAGCAAACATTAAAAAACCAGAGCTACAAGTATTCTTATAGTCACTTGTGTATTTACATGAGCCCTGTGGGATGACACCCTTCTGATACCTGGAAAGAAATCTTCATCACACTTCTAACTCAAACGCAATTTTTACTTACTCGCCAACCATGGAAAAGGTGACACAGCAAATGTCTAATCCAAGCCCTTGTGACAGCATGATCCTACTCTTTATCTGGTACTCCAGGTGTTGGAGACCAACTCTTAAAGCTCAAAGGAGTGTTTCTTCCCCTGTTTGCCATTACAGACCAAAACTAAGACTAACCCTTCACTAGCTTTCTCGTTGAGGGAAGAGCACTGGATGTTGCACATATGTTTGTGATGGGGTTTGCAGAAACACCTAAGAGAATTGGCAGCATAAACCCATTACATCCCCCTGACACACATGTTCAAACTCCCTACAGCACTTTTGAAAAACCCCACTGAAAAGCAGATTGGAACAACTGCAAGGACATATTGGGCAGATGTCAGGGATGAGGAGATCAGCAAAGGCTCCACCTCCACCCCCCTGAGATGAGGCTCCAATAGCCCAGATAAGTTGAGTCTGGTGGTGATTACCTCCCTACCTGAGGAAATCCCAAAACCCCTGGTCTAGGTCAGAGTTAAGCATGGAGTATCCAAAGCTCTGGCCTGGCCAAATGGCAGGCAGCCCAACCACAGCGGCTGCAGCGTTCAGAAACAAGCAGATGGTTTTGAAACGACAGCGCCTCTTGCCAAGTCCAACCCATTCCGACTCCTCTGTTTCTGCATTGCCCATGCCATTTGCAAACACTCTTGTGCAAACACAGCTCACAAGGAAAGCTCTTCTCTCAGCAGCCTGCAAGCATTTACAGCCAAAATCAATACACACATCAGTGCTCCTAAAAGTCATTTCATTTATGTTAATTAAATAAATTGGTTCTAATAAAATAATGATTTCACTCAGAAGAAAATAATGGGTTGAAAGTCATTTAACTTTGGGTTGGGTCTAATCCTTCAGATTTTATTCTTCATTTCTGCTGATATTCTATAACAATGTGAATCATCATTATTTTATTTTCCTGCAATAGCAGAAGATTTTATTTCCATGAAAATAAACTACTGAAAATATTGACCTAAGCCCTGGACAGAAAAGGATAAGCAGACATCCCTGAATGTCAGTTGGATGAGGAAGCGTCCCGCACTGTTTGGAAAGTCAGTCTCAAGTTCCCTGCATGCTTACCAATAAAAGCACAACACTTTGCAGGCAGATTCTCATCACGCTTAAATCTGGGAATTCCTGATGTGAAGACACAGAAGTTGTACTGTATTTGCACAGGTATAAATGAGATGGAAGTCTCCATCCTTGCCACACTACCCAGACTCTGCATTACCAGTCACAGAAGTTCATGCCTTGAAGTAGTTTGATCTAAAGCACAGAATTCAGTATTTTTATTCCAAAGTTCCATTCCACAGACAAGATGCTGCACCAAAAACTACTGGAGAAGTGCGAGTGAAAAACATGATTAGATTAAATATCCTTTTATGTGCCAGTATCACCCATCAGGCCTTCTCATTATTAAATACACCGCCCCAGCACTACGCTTATATCCATATTTATGTTAATCATGGGGAACAAGAATAAACAAGCAGGCGTACAAGCATAAACCTCTATCAGATAAAACAGATCTCACCACTTATTTTGTAGATATCATTCTGGCCTATTTTCCTCATTAGCGAAAAAAAGCATGATTGAAACCCTCCAAAAAAATCTCAATAAAACATGTGCCACTAGAGGAGGCTATTTCATAATTTTTTTCCAGTGACATTACTACCAGGAAAATTTCAGTGGAGAGTTTCTGCAAATTCACTACTATCTTCCAGCTAGTCCTATTATGAATTCCACTGAAATGAGCAAATTTCTCAGTAACTGTATTTGTAGTTGATCTTGAGCTGAAGGAAAAATAAATCCATAAAACTCACAGAGTTCATAACCTGGATGATTTCTATTCATTTTAGTATGACGGTACATTACACTGTCTGTAGAGTTGCTAAAGGGAAGATGTTGGTGAACAAGACAGGGACTTTCAGGGACTGCTGATCTGTAAATACAATAATCCTTGGCAGAGACACTTGAGCTGGATGAATTACAAATGAAGGCCTATCATCAGCAAGTGCATCAGTTTTCTTCACTATTTCCCATTTTTTTCTGAAGTCTTTTGAGCACCTAGCCTCAGATTCATATCCCAGATACCCTCATCCTTAGACCATCAGATTCTAGGTCCCAAAACTAAGGATTCATTCCCTTGGAGGACTATGTCGCCTCGCATTTTGTTCCAGATCTGAACAGAACCAAATTTTAAAATACCCCGATTTTCTGTGAAGCAGATTTGCCCTTTCCAGTCTCGGCCTAGGTATAAACAGATATTAAGGGAAATGGGCCATGTAATTCTGTTGGACAAATCTTGTGCTCATAAAACATCTCTGGCTGATGGTCCCAGAAATACATGCCCTTTCTCCATCCACAGAACAAGTAGATCCCAGAGGAGATCAGCACAGCTACAGCAGAAAGGTTTGTCCAACAATCCCATTTTTTGATGCATCCATCACCAGTTGTTGTACCCTGTGTTGTACCTTTAGAGACTCCTTCTTACCTGTTCTTTAGCTTGAGCAACAGAGGTTCAGACTTGTGGTTTTGGGCCACAGTGCCCCGTATTCAGGTAAGGCTTGTGGTCAGAGAGGCCTTTGACAGAGGGTGACAACTGCAAGCTTCAGCCAATGCTTCCAGAGCTCACCTTGAGCTTTGCTAGCTTCCAAGGGAGCTCACACAGATGCAAGTTCCCAGGTGGCAACCCTTCTTTAGACATGACCCAAAAGAGCCACTTGTACCCTCTGCCACAAGCCAGGCTAGGCAGTGCCTCATACGCTGGAATGGAGATTGGAAATTATATTCCATAAAGTTTAAATAATGTGGGTACCACAACTCATGTCATGCATCTGGGGCTCCAAGTCACTGAAAATGCACCCTTCCCACTGCGGCACTTCAGAGCCCCAGCGCTTCAGTGGGAAGCACCCAGGTTCATTTTTGGGGACAGAGCCTGGAAGCCAGCTACACAGCGATCTCCTCCGTGCTTGCTCCTCTGGCTTCCAACTCACAATCTCCAAATCTGACTCTGCATCATTAAACATTCCCACCTTCATTTCCTTTGCAAAGAAGCAGCTGTAAAACAAAGTAATTTAATTTAATTACAATTTTTTAATTAAGCAACCATGTAACTAAGTGCTCAACTGTACTGCTGAGTGCTCTAACCCCACATCTCAGCATTAGAGGGAGTCCTACCCCCATTTAATTCTCTTTGCAGAGACAAGGAGGGAAGTTGGAAGCATGGCTTTAGGGAACAGCATCTCAGCATTCAGTCAGCAGCACTTGAAAAATGAACAAGAAAAATACCCAAGAACATATTTCATGCTCTGCAGTGGACCCACAGCACACAGCAGCATAAAAATCTGGTCCCTCTTCTCATGTCAAGCATTAGCATTCCTGCTCTAAGCAACTCCGCTCTGAGCTGCAGCACTCAAAAGAAGATTCACGCAGATTCAGGTTCAGTGACCTTGCAGATCCAAAAGGATACATCAGCCTTTCAAGTAGTTAGCTTTTATATTGACAGACTCGGAGAAATCTGTCAGACATGGGCAGACAGATAGGAGTCACCCATCTCTCTGGTTCTTGGATATTATGGTAATGACTAACGAGTACAGACACCCATAAATAAATGGGCAGATGACTCCAGTGACATCATGTTCTTAAGTGCGATGGCAACAGAGGCAAGGAAAGCAGACAGGCAGACAGGCAGACAGGAGCCAATCCAGTCACACCCTATCTGCGCATTACAGCATGAGTCATGTTACCTTTTGCAATATAGATATATAGTGGTGTACCTGGACAGCTGCTGGAGGTTTGAGCAGATTCGACCAAGGCAAGTATTTGCCAGTGCCTTGTCTGTGCAAACGTCAGGCCGTAAAGACTGCTGCATATTCAAGAATCTGGACCAGATCTCGACTTCAGGGCTTGGACTGAACAGTCCAGGCTCATAAATCCTTGGAAATATCAATTTCAGCATGATTTACCAATCTGACCCTGTGTTCTTTTTGTTTTACCTTTGCATACCCTGGAAATGGATTTACATTTTGCAATCCTCCATACCCAGTAAGAGAAGGTTACGGGAATCAGTTAAGAAACTGTTCCCAAAATACTGTCCTGGATGCCACTATCATACAAGTGGCTCTGCAATCAATAACTGGGCAAGAACAGCTTCTTAACACCAATTTTAAAACAGCAGCAGCAACAACAACAAGATAGCTCTGATAAGGACACTACAACCTCATTGACAGGAGAGCTCTGAATTCCCCTGAAGAAGCAAGTCTCCAAGCTCCTGAGTCCCAGCAACCAAGCAGCTCATCTGTCTGAGCACCAACTAATACGCTAACAGAAAACAGGACAAAGTTAAGCTGAGGAAGAATAAAAACAGTAGCTAACTTCATCCTCTGCTTGGGACATTTGGAAAATCCATGCAGATCAAGATGGGCACGGGGAGAGCAGGACTAGGAAGAGAAGATCTCTGTGCAGTACAGGAGCCTGTGCTTTCCTGATGTCTGAGAAGAGGCTGCTTATGTAAATATGAGCATCTGTGAGAAATGATTTAGAGGATCTGAAACGGGAAATGGAGCTTCCTTTCCCTAGCTCCTGTTTAAACACAGTCACGATCATCAATGCCTAAAAGCTGTCATCACCCAGAGGCTTTTCAACAAGCTGTAGCCCTGTTGAAAAACAAAGTTCTTAAAGCTGGGCACCTAAATATATGCTTGCATGCCTAAGTCGGAGAAAGGTGAACCTCATGCCACAGCAGCTTTACAGCCCACCAGCGCAAGGAGACGGCCTCAGCCCACAAAAGCCACAGGCTGACAGAGCAACGCAAACCTGCTCCTGCAGGGATGCACACACAGACAGCTGCCACCAGGACCACTCCAACTTAGAGGACTCCAGCACAGAAACTCAGCCCTATTTTCTAACACTCAGTGCAGCAGCCGAGAGATCTTCTTACTTATGGGACTTTCCAGGACTTAAAGGTGTCTGATTTTCTTAGGTTAGGTCTTACTTGGGCACACAAACTCATGAATCACAAATATCACAAATCTCAGTAAAGTGCAGAAAGAAGCTACATTTCAGTGAAAATGTTCCATCTAGAAATTCTAAGCACAGATGAGCAAACATTTTTTTAAGAGCATATAAGTACATATCATCCCTAATGTCAGGATCTTAAACAAACCGCAGATTGCTGCTACACTAAATTACTGCCCAGCACATGAGACTGTTTTGGGATGTCTCTAGGCCCACGCCGTCTTACAATTACTTTAGAAGGAAAACAATATGCTACACACTCTGAAATAAATATTTTAGAAATACACAGATTTCTAGCATTTTCTTGACTTTCATTTTAAAAAGTGGTAATTCAGGATAGAGTTATGGTCTAAAGGTATGTCTCGTTTTTCTACTTCTTCATGTATTTAAATGATCTCTTAATTTGGGGCGCTTCTGGTCAGCAGCAAATAACGTTAATAGGCTTGTTACTTTGTTATCAGAGTTTCAACACTTTCACAGAGAAGAGGATTTATCTCTTTGCCAGTTATTAGAGGAAAGGTGTTAATGCAAGTGACATTTTGAAATTTTCTCTGTCTTGACAAGCAAGCAGTGAACGGGGTAAATGTTAACTAACTATCAGTGGTAGTTAAGTACTGTCACATATGCCCACTGTATTTCTAAACTAGTTTTTCTGTAACTTCTTATAGTTTCATGTCAATCACCCTCCCTAGAATAAAGGTCCATCCTCTCCAGCTGGTGTCTAACAGGGTATTCAATTGTATTTTGGACCAGACTCTGGTTTCCAGTTTGCCCACAATGACAATTCCTTCCCTGTACCTTCAGATTTGACATGACTGGGGCACAACCCCTCTGTTCTGGCCATCAGGGCTTAATTTTTCTGGGAGAAACATTCAAACAGAGCAACATTGCTGATCTGCCTCTTCACACAACTCTAGACTTATCCCAGGAAGAAACAGCCCCTCTGAAGTTCACCCTCATGCCTGCTCCGGGAAACTTGACTGGTTGTCACCATAGGTATCAACTAGCTTTCTGGTGCACAATAGATGAAGCTTCTCCTCCATAAACTAGTATTCTAAGGAAAATTTAAGGGGTATTTCAAAGAATTCTTTCTGGTTTGGATGCTGGTTAACTCTGAAATGGGTAGGAACTGGTTCTCCATGGCCAAGCAGCTCAGGCCAAGCTGAGCACAACTATCTGATCAGAAATGGAGAAGGCGGCCCCACATTCTGCCCTTGTTCAGCACTCAAACTGGTGTGCTCAAGACAGAGATGGCATATGGAATTCGCTGGGGAATTTACTGCCTTCCAAGGTCTGGGAGTGCAGGATTTTCTTAAAAATGGGAACACTTCAAAGTTCATTCTGTTAACTCGTCTTTTAACTGCCCTAGATAGAGGGCAAGGGGTGGTGCAGTCTTATTCTTCTGTGCATGTTCTCTCAATGCTGATGACACATCTCTTAGACTGATGGGGGGATGCACTTTCTGCTATTTTTAGGCTCCTGCAAACCTGTAGATGGGATAAACAACTCTACCCGAGCTGGATAAAACAAAGTAACACTAAACAGAACAGGTCATACGAGGAAATTGTGTGGGATGCTGAGTTTTATCATCTATTTCCTTAATGTAAAATACATGACAGCATATTCTGTGCATCAGTGCAGCTGTCACTCACAAGGGTGGCCACTTGAACATATGAATGATGTGCAGTAATAGTAACTCCTCCTTTGGCAATCCACCAAAGGAGTCAATGGGGAATTTGACTACCTACTTAAAGCAGTAAAAATGGCAAAGTGCCACTGGAGATGTGCACAAATACTGCACCCCACCGTGAGGAAAAAATGTGGCTGCAATGGAGAAACCAAGCATGGATTGACACTGTGTCTAACGTCGTTTTACCCAAGAATAGCTATATATATATGACTCAACATTCAGCAGTGACAAGTTTTTCCGACTCTTTTCAACTGCAAGCCAGAGAACTGATGAAAATAAAGGTGAAAGGTAGATTACTGTTTAGCGCTCATTATGTCAAGCTTAACAGTCTTCTAACAAATGAATGTCAAGAAAATACTTATTACCAACTTTCCTGTAGTTTAAGCAGGAGACTGTGCCTACAAGAAAGCCTCGTTTAATTCAACAGAGGAAGAAATATTCTGGAATAGAGGTGGAAGAGGTCTGGACGACTACTCAGGGTGGCCAGACGAGGCCGTGCGAGCTGCACGGATGCCCAGCGCTGCACACTGCAGTCTGGCTGCCACAGCCGTAGGGGACAAGGTGGGGACCGGGGCACCCACATGAAGCAGCTCCCCCCCCCCCCCCCCCCCCGCATCATCAGCTGTGGGGTGACTCCCGTGTGGCACCGTACAAGGGTGATCTCCTATGCCAGTGCTGCTCCAAGAATATGAAACATCATTTTTCCTACCTCTGCCGCTGCTAAGCTGCTATTTTAACAACCAGGCTATGGTTACTCAATACAATTTAGGAGACAGGATTAAAACAACATTCTTTTTTGTGCTCCACTCCATGGTTTGCTGTGCTCTTCCAATCAATCTATGAAGCATCCAGTATTTGTTTTTCTCTTTAGCTGCAATTAAACCTACAGGAAACATGTGGCAAACGTAACCTTCCCAGGGGGAATATTACTCTGCAAGCCACCGACTAACCACTAGATAAAAGTACTAAATGACACCAGCATCAATTTTTCACAAAGCAAGACGAAGATGAACATCTCACAGTAATAATGTTAATTACACTTGGTGGATAAAATGAGAAGAAAAATACCCAGAGAATTCAGTGAGGGATGCTAAGAACTGTAATGCTTAAATAGCTAAATGCAGTTAAAAGACTCACTCTTTAGTCATCAGCACTTTTGCAGCTCTACTGTAGGACATAAGCACTGGAGTCAGTGCCCTGTGACAAGAGAACAGATTTCTGCTTTGCTCTACAGCTGACAACCCCTTATCTGCGGGATGTTTGACATTTCATGTTCTTCTAAATAAACTTGGCAAAACTGGACAATCAGACGAGTAACAATTAGCAGACATTTCCTAAAGCAATCATTTATCTCGTCAGGTCATATATGATTTTTAGATTTGACCAAGAGAATTTTAATGTCAAAAGACAATTAGGGATCTTCACACAAGGCGAGAACATACCTGAATATCCAGCATCTGTCTGACTGAATGCCACCGAGCACACCTAGGCTGAGTTCAGCACGGATTTTTTCCTTCAGGAGTTGTGAGCACTGGTTCACAGGATCAGGCACCTCACAGCAGATCTGATTAATCTCACCCATATCAGCACCATAAAGCCTAAGCACAGAAACCGTTTAAAAGCCTGGACCACCCCGAGCCTGTGGCTAGCTCATCTGCAGTTTGTCAAAACCCAGGAAACCTCAGGAACACCCGACTGCTCCGTGGGTTGGGGTCACCTCCAACATGCTTCACAAGGACAGCCACAACAACTCTTCACAACCCATCCACTAAAACCTATAACCACAGCCCTTCTTAATCATTTCATATCTACCTTTAGCGAAATAACTGTAATTTTGGCTGGAGCTTAAAGGCACTTCCTCCACAGATAAAATTTTCTTAACCTCTTGGCCTGTACATCATAAGATGTTTGAATTATGTTTATTAGTCAGGGTCAATTAAGCATTGGTTACTTGGATAAATATGCCCTGCTGACCAGTAATTTTGAAACTGCTACAGAAAGCCACAAAACTATTCCAGGAGCCAAGGGCACATGTGAATATTGAACATTCCTTTGTTACAAAAATGAGACTGGCTGTCACTCACCAGAGCAAGAGGGAAATGACCGTTACCCACCCACTGGCACCAAGCAGGGCAGCCTGTTACCAGCGCTACCTCTCACCTTGCCTCATACAAGTCTTTCTACTTTATCTCATCTGCTCTCCTTAAATAATGCCTTGTTACTGCATTGCAACATACAGTTCAGCTCATCTACCTGAACTGCTTGTTGAAATATGCATGTACTCTTTAATTACCATAGTTTCATTGTTTTTACAGCTAACTTTGCAATCGGTTGCTAATCAAAGTAAATTCTAGCACATAGCTCACAAAATTGTTTCTTGGGAAAATATCCTGACTTTATTACCATTTTCATTCAAAACCCAAACAAGGTCACTATAATTTTCTGGATATTAGCTTGGCTGCCATGCATCAGCATACCCACAATTTATTTACTAGATCAAATAGCTGAATGCTAACCAAGCAGGACTTCTCAAGTTTTCCCTCTTTATATGTCCGCAAACTAAAAAACAAATAAGCAAAATTATAATAAAAAAAGTAAACACCTTATTTAGGTTTCTACAATCAGATGTTAAATTAATCTGGTGCCAGATTAACTATAAAAATTAGCCCTTTATCTTTATAAAGCCCAGTTACAAATTGCACAGACACAAAATATGAAGCAGAAAGCTGCTGTTGGACTTACAGAATTACCTACAAGTGCTCTCAGCAAGATTAGATTACAAATCAATGACAGCTATGCCGAGAGCCAAATTATGGCTGACCCTGAGCAAGTATAAAAAATGTGAAGAATGTGCAATACCTTCCTTTTTCCTCTGTTCTGCTTTCACACAATACCATGCACAACTGAACCCATTCACCTTTCCCAACTAATTGATTTTTCAGTTTGACATCAAATAAAATGCTTTCTTTCTCCTTAAAATGAAAAGTTTTGGTTTCATGTGTTTTTTCAAGGTTTTCACACAATCTGCAACACTTCAGAACAATATCTAATTTTGAATTAAAAAGCTAAAATGTCCTGTTTTTAAGAACTACAACATTTTTTTCTTTTAACAAGGCTAAAGCTACTTACTGAATATCACCCATTCATCTTCAGACTGCAGCTCTTCATGGAAAATGGTTTGTACTGTTTTCTTCCTAATGTTATGGCTGATCACCCAGGAGGTTCCTTTTCTGAATGAAAATTTTAGGCACCTCAGTAAAGTTTAAGGTATAAGGCTAATTTGCTAGGATCCCCATGTTATTAACCATAGGAGACCAGCTCCTCCACAGAGGGAAGAACACCAAGTCCACCTCAGTGTGAGTCCTCTGGTTTGTCCACGGGGATCCAGCCAAGCAGCCAGCAATAAAATCCCAGTATCCTGAACTGCAGTTAACACACCCGTTGATCATACGACGTTTTCCCTACTGTACTGCTCCTTTCCCGAAAGCTTATACTATCAGCCTTCTGCTTCTTCTGAACAGCCATGAGGAACAGCCCATGACAAATCCAGATGCCCACCTTTTTCAAGCTGAAAAAGCCACTCACCACCATGGCAATGCCTATCACAGACAGAAGTCACATCCAGCCTAGTACATGCAAATGAAAAATAAATGCTCTCAGCTACCAAACATACACTGTTAAAAAATGTGATATGTATGGCCCAAGAGATGAGCTAGAGGAGAGAACTTCATCATTTCCAGTGTCGTCAGCTCATTTCACTAAACAACAGATAGCATGGAAGGGAAGCGGTGGAAGTTTTGCAAAATAAATACTCCTACATCTGTCGACAGCTTCTAGGCATTCAGCTAAAAAGAAGTAATTTGTTTTCAAATTGCACATTAAAGCTCGGAAGGGATGAAATTATCATCTTCATCATCAAATAATGCAATAGTTGTAATATGGTAACATCTAGAAGCCACAATCAGCTTCATAAACTGAACCTGCAAAGGGATGGAGACAGATCCTGCTCTGAACAGATAATTAGCATTGCAAACTGACAAAGCCTTGTTTCTACCATCAATAACTTGACTTAAATTGTGGATGGAGATACAAATAACTAGAGACGAAGCCCTAGATCTTTTTGCACCGTTCTGGCTTTGCATGCTAGAGTCTTACAATTAATGAATCCGCTCCACTGGAAGAAATGTGTATCTACTCCCAGCTGAAGGAGAAAGGATTTTGTAGTTTCATACAGCCTTTGCCTCCTTCACATCCTGCCTCTTCTAAGCCTCTCTGGAACACACAGAGTGGCAAAGGTGTTTGCAAAACATTTCAAAATGTCGACAGACTAGGAAAATTTGATGCAAAAAAATCAACTATAAAGTATCAGCTAATTTAATTTTGGGTGAAATTCAGCTCTTTATAAAGGTTAATATTTTATTTTCCGTTTTCAGCACCTGGAAATGGTGTTCAATGGGTGTATCTAAATGAAAGGTTTCCATTTACAGATTTCTTTTTCCCCAAGATTTCCTTTTAAATTAATATTTTACAAAAAACAGGAAGAACTAATGAAATGTCTCACTTTCATCAAGGCTTCAGCCCAGGTCCAAAAGATGGCACAGTTAAATCAGATGAAGAGTTTTTCCACCCTTAATATATGTTCGTAGTAAGGGATGGGGCTGAGGCAAGACTGACTGTCCAGCTACTTGTAGGTACAGTGACCCCAAATGACCGCAGTCACTTCCACACGGTGGTAGCAGTGGGGACTAAGGGAGAGCCCACTTCAGACAGAATTATGTATCTTATTTCTGTCGTTGTCAACAAGACCTACACAGCTGTGAAATTTAAGCTGTTACAAAAGCTGCTGATACATACGTGCGGGCTATAAACAACTGGCTCCTTTCAGAAATAAGGAAGGACTGTCATTTTTATTAAGCAGGAAAAATCAATAAAACATGAAAAGAGACACTGAGAAAACTTATGTTCCAGCTACTATAGCAACATCTTTTTAATCAATAGGGAGAATGCAAAGAATATATAAAGCAATGGACAACACAGCTGCAATTACCACTTCATGTGAAACCATGCTTCATTTGCATTGTGACATCCAATCAGTCAGAATTAAATTTTGTGTGCTACCCTATGTCCCCAGATCTCTCCTTCAGCTAATCTGTCACATCCTTTACAGAACGGTTACAAATAAGATTTATCAAGATGACAAATAGAGCTTTCATTCCTACTGTGCACCGTGCTCGCCGTGCTGTGTACAATCCGCAGCTCAGCTGCTAAGCAACAAAAAGACACAGAGAAAGAAAAAGCCCCCACACATCTCACCCCCATCAGAAATGCCCATCCTTTGGCATACCGAGTGGGAGCAACTGACATGGAAAAGGGAATCAATTGCACCACAGATGGAAGAATTGTACTGCAGATTCTCAGGGATGGGGAAAAAAAGTTATGTTTATTTGCCATGTCTCTGATTAACAACAAGCTTTGATTTGCTGGGTCCTACAGCAAGTTCCTATTTTCAAAAACATGTTCTCTTTCTTTTTTCGAAGCTGACTCACAAAATAACTGCTGCCTGGGGCAACATAACATCGGCTGTTGCCCTCACCAATGCACTGCTCTGACACTTCATACTTTGCCGATGTACTACCTTGACACTTGTGTTCTCTCAGTCAGCAGCACACACAGACAACTCACAGAACATGGAGCTCAGCGATCCCATTTCAGAGTAATCTACTTCTGAATGATTTTTAAAATACTGGCACATTTATTTCAGATTTCCTCATCTCCAAACCTTGTCAGAATTTACTAGGCAATGCATACTACACATTCCACTTAGTACTGATACTCTGCTTTGTAATATTTTATTTTCACTAACCCAAGCACTGAATTTAATTGCCAGCCCCGACATATATCTTTATAGCAAAACCAAACGATGTTTTGCTCTTCAGCCAACAAGACTTTTATGACCGAGGGAACTGCAGGGGAAAGGTTTGAAGGCTGCCATGGTTTGTATCTGCAAGTCTAAAACTGCCCACAGCAACAGGCTTTGACGTAACAGATGTAGGTTTAAAGCCAAAATAACTTCAGCTCCATCACAATGTCCACGACAGTCAATTAAAAACCTGTAGCTGAGATCACAAACAAGTCATGGCAAGGTAACAAGTTTCCATAAGCTGATAGATCCAAGGTTCCTCACTGCACTTGGTCTTTGTGCCTAGAAAATAAGGAACAATGCAGTGAGCTTATTTCATTTCCTACGAATTTAAATAAATGGGATGGCATCTTGGTACTTGACATTTCTTTACTTCAATATCATTTATACAAGAATCTATGATGCATATTTACTATTATATTCTGGGTTCAGCTTTTCTTAATGTTGTATTATATACCATACTTATCACAGGTTACAGAATGAACTCCAGTAGAGCAAAATAGATGGCTCTGTCTACACATATTGTTATGGATAGGATAATTTAGTAAAACAACAGCTTAGAGACACATTTAAGAACCCGACTACTACCTGAAGAGCTGTGTGAGCTCTATCTGCATTTTAAGTGATGGCTCTTAGCTGGCTCCCAACAACAGAAGTACAGATTCATTCCTCGTTTCAAATGCTGAACAGCACAACCCATCTGAGGGCTTCCCTAGCTCTGATCTGCACTTCACCTAAGTGCCTCCCAGGCTTTGATACATTTACCTTTGTGAGATTCCTTTTGAGCAGTTTTGCCCGTGTTGCTATATGCGGAGGATACCTGTTATCGTACACCTGAGGACAGCTTTCCAAGCAGCCACGATGCCCGATTCTGATTGCTGTCACTAATCAGCAGCAAGGCTGCATTACCCAAGGGGAGAGTGGTGCTACAGAGCTACACTATGATGAAGAGGCTTTGAAAGCCATGCAGACAGAGGAAGGGCTAGTAAACAGGAGAGAAGTATGAAGTCCACAGCCCCTTGAAGACAGCGATACAGCATCATAACCACATTTAAAATAATCAGAACTTTGATTTTCAAGCACAACCTTATTTGCCTACAGTGGTACAACATGTACAACATCTAACAACTGCATATCAGGGATTTTTACGCAAGATTTATCACCATTAAGAATAACAGCAAAATAAAGGAATTACCATAGCAGGTAGATATGGAAGTCTACCTGCCCTAAATACGAAAAAGAAAAGTACATGCATTCTGCAGTAGCTATCTCCTCTTCTTTCCTCTGCCAACTCTATTTGATACTATGAGAGTGGTTTAAATCCTAACACATCTGAACATGAATCCCTGCCAAAAGCTAGCTGCAATTAATCTACAACCAGATATTTTGATCACTGGCACTTCCATGGAGACACATGGATACCAGAAGCTCAAGTACACCACCTCCCCGCTATCCCCACATGAACTCCAGTTTCTAGAGGACCCAGTTCAAATTCACTTTCTTTGTTTTAACTCCATATATTTATACAAAAAAAAAAAAAAAAGGAACTTTGCCTAAAAGTTTAGAAAACCAGTGCCCAGCCCCAAACTGAACAGTTTTAAACAGTCTTGGCCAATATAGTATCAAAGCCAGAGTCAGAGAAATTGAATTCACATCTCGGTCATCAGCTTTAACCATTCAGTTGTCAATGGCCAGAAATACAGTGATGGTAAACCTCACCCAGTCACCCCCATTAACACCCTCTCGCAGCTGAAGTCCCCAGGCAGCAGTTGTATGCAAAGGCCAAACCCAGCTGAAGCTGAGGGACTACTAGGGAACATCTGTGCTCAAAGTTAACTTTGGGCTCAAAGCCAAGCTCCAGAGCAGATCTTCACCAGCAACATTCCTGGCACCCTTTGCCTGCACCCCTGGGAGACCTGGTCACACCTAGCATCTCAACAGAGACCCAAGGTTCCACCTCTGCAGTCTGAACTGGTCGACACGGCTGGACCTGAGCAGGATACAACTCAGCCACACAGCAGGTATTATAAATTTAGCTCTTCCTAACCACAACCTTGGTGATTTGAGCTAGAGCCAAGTTAGCAGCCACCATGGCAGACAGAGAGAACCCATGGGGCTCAATATACTCAACCATTTTTGGACGTTATGTTCAATTCATCTGAAGACCCAGCTTTGTTGTTTCAATAGATGCTGGATCAAAACCCTCCTAAGGACATCTGGTTTGACTTTGCTGCATGGTCTGCATCAGCAAGTAGCTAGAGTGTCTCCTTACTGAAATTTCTACATATTAAAAGTGCCAGAAAGGTACCTTTGAGTCATGTTGATAAATCCTTGTTTAATAGCTGTCAAGGGAACATGACAGATTAGCCAGAGGGGGAATCTCTGGGCATCCAGCACTCACAGGCGTATCATGTACAATAAAATGCAGATGTAAGGAATGATCACATCATAGTGCCAGGCAGCATCATGTCTGCTCATAACATATGGATATCAGCCTGCATAAGAAAAACAGCATTATAAACCTTTATGGTGTTATCATAGGCAGAGTGAAACTCTGAAGCCTGTTTTGGCTGCAGAATTCAATGGTACAAAACCCATGTGTTGCCTCTCCAAGGAGAACGCAAACACAGCCTGGCTCCCAAAGAGACATCGCCACTTTAGCCCCAGACACAAGAGGTACGTGCTATTACTTTGCTTGTCAGCGTAACATAGCTGCTGCCGCGAGGAGTTTAACCTACTTCTGTCAGGTACCCACTCTACTGAAGCAGTTACATGAAGGCCATTAATTAAAAACACAAATGCTTTGGCCTTTAAACCAAACACGTAACAACAACCCCCACTTTCTCCTATTCTACCGTTGCTGTCCTCTTGAATCTCAAAGGCTGGATTACTGGAACTCCAGAAGGGCTTTTAAGCAAGTATCTATGTACAACATTTGGACAACTTTTCCTCCTGTGCTGTATCTCTGTCATGTAGTGCTCATGGTCTTGCATACAAAATGACTGAGTCCAGATGTAAAACTTGCAGATAAAATCTTTACAAACAGTACACAAAATCCCAGCGGGAACACACCACAAGCCTCTGATGTACAGCAAGTTTAATCTTCCTGAATAACTGTTTTCTTTCCCATCCCACACTGCTGTATTTTTCTCTATCTTAATTTATTTTAATAAAACATATGTTTGTTTGGAAACAGCATATATTATTGAGCTGTTCCCGGTTTAGAAAACAGAATCATTAACATGATATAGCACACAAGTGTATCTCTAGTTCATGTTATTTTCTGCTTTGTCAGTTTGTCTCAGTCTGTTTTAAATTGCACAAGCTATTTTTAATGGCCTTTTTGCAATTCAAATCTGCATTCTGTAAGTATAACTGAAAAGATAACAGTTCATTTTCAGTCTTGCACTCAGATCTGTTGAAGGAGGCTTTAGGAGCTCTTGAATATTTTGTTATTTAAACTGCCTTTTTGATTGTATTAATTTTAAAACAAAACTTTCTTTAAAAAGTTAGACCTATGAAATGACGTGAAAAAAGGTGAGGCTTGATTTGCAGTCTCCTACAAGGGCCTGAAGGCAGGCAGGTTCCAAGAAGACCAGTGAGACAGTAATTGTCTGTAAATGACAGTAAATTTGAACCAGAGCTGAGTGAGTGGAAATATTTATCCCAAGCCGGTTGTGTCAGAGTAATAACGGCACCAAGCCTCCGTGACTGGAGCTCTGAGGTTAGACCCTGCAAACCCACCCTTGACGAGTCTCTTCTGGGTTTTTCCAACTCTATCTTTTTTCTCCCTTGTCCACATCATGCAAAAGAGAAGTACTCCACCTATGCTTTGGAAAAATCTGTTTTCACCTACATGTCTTGGACATACCGTAAGGTTGCATGGAAGTGGAAAGCATAATACAGAACAAAGTCAGCTCCCTCCTCGCACGCATTTCAGTTTCTTTGGCCACAGCCTTGGATCAAGTAATGAATCACAGAACATTTTGTCTTAATTTAAAGTGATAACTGTAAAACAAATTTGTAATGTATATAAAATTGCCTTGGGTAATAACAATTTTCCTGACTCTGCATAATGCAGTGTTGGGGAAATTACTACACTTGGTGCTGCAGGGCCAAAGTAGACCTGGTGTCAGAGAACGCTGCCGAACCAGGCTCAGAAACCAGTTTGCAGCGAGGGGAGCTGCCACAGACAGTGCAGCACACTGGGCACCGGTACGACCCCTATGGCGCAGTCTGATAGACCCTTCTCACCGATTACTTTCCAGTTACAGTGATTACCTTCAGTGGACCATGGAAATCAGGGGTGCCTCTGTGTCACCGCAAAATCGGTACACAGGTTAACCACTGGCCTTTGGCTTACTGGCAGACTTTTGTGGCAGACTCCAAAATTTTGGTTTATGAGACTGTATCAATAATTAGAATTACTGACTGTCGTTAAGGCCACACAGCTCGACATCTCTGTGGTGGCTGGGTCTGTATCGGTCCTGCTGAACTGGCAGAGGTCAATAAGGTTGCAGAAAGCGTGGGGTAGCATTTGGAAAGGATGCTCATGCTGGCAAGATAGGCAGCATGACTGCAGACAGACACACGACAGACAGCAGAGGGTCAGGCAGTGGATTGGAGTTCAGGCACCAAAGGGAACAGGTGCTCCTGAGCTGCTCCCAGTCTTACCACTGGACCAACTGACAAAGTTCAAACTCCCCCAGTCCACAAGCTGGTTCACACCTCCTCTGTCCCCTGTGAGTATTGCTTAGCTGCAGTAAGAGATTTTAACATACGAGATCAAACCTATTCAGTCCTCTGGTAAAATGCCTTCACAGCTGTATATTCAAGAGGTGAAAAGGCAGAACAAGGTTTAGCAATTATAGGACCATGTTAACCTTATTCTGTGTTACTCTTATTCAGAAGATCATGATGAAAAAATGTATAATTGAAAAGTGCCCTAGTACAGCAGCAGGGCTTCTACACTCTCCCGATTCCCAAGGTACCTGTGGATGGAGAAAGCTTTCATGTCAAGACTCTCATTAGATATGCACAAGGCTTTATAAAAATAAAGTTTGCTTTTGAATTCTGAAGCCATAAAAATATAATTAGCAGAAAAAGAGTGTATAAGCAACCTGTTTGGGCATTCATGTATTCAAACTGATGCGTGCAGGGAGAGCCACATGAGTCAATGAAGATGCTATGTCCAGCTTGAGCACAGCCAGGACACACTGGCTTTATGTTGCAGCTCACGAGCACTTACATTACATCCATTTCACACAGGTGGCTTAAACCATCGTGTTGCTATCATGGGCCACGGAAAGTGAGTCTGCCAGTAACGGTCCTTCTTTCAGCTTCTCTCAGTCAGAGAGGGAACAGGTCCAGCCCTGGCTTTAGGCACCCTTAGGACCGCATTCAGCAAGGAGCAAGCAGGGACAAAGGCCACCCCCTCTCTGTGATCAGGCAGCTGTGCCTGCCTGCACAAAAGCCACCAGGCTACCCTGTTCCCACAATGATGGGCAAGTGGCTTTACACCCCAGCGCCAGCTAGTACATTTAAATGAGTTTCCAGGTTTCAGTGTTGACAGTTGGTGTATCCAAGGCATGATGAGAATACTATTCTATGTCTGACCTTAAAAAAAAACATATGTATGTTAACAGCAGAGGAAGAGAGTGGTTGGTGAAACTATTGATTTTTAATTATCGTTCATTTTTTAATTACTTGCCTTTCTAATAAAGTCACTGTTAAGTTGGAATACTGGAGCATCCCTGGAGATTAGTACATTGTACCTATGCGTCTTTTATCTTGAATATTTTATCCTTAGAGTTGAACATCTTTAGAATACTTGTTAAACTTCTGAATGTAACTCAAAAATTTTGATGGGTGATTTTTGCAGGCAGATGCAGAGGATAATCACTGGGCCAACAGCACTCACAGCTAAGAGGTCTCTTTCTAACACATTGCAACAAGGGCTATTGACCTCCTACCAGCAGTCTGAGAATGGACAGAAAATCATGTGTTTTAACTGACCCTCATGTAGATTTATTATTTGACAGAGAAATGATACCTAGGAGTATCTACTTAGATTGTCATGTTTTTTGGGTGGGAATGAAACAGCTTTTGTTATATGATACAACAGTAAACCATGGATAGATAGATATTACCACAATCCCATTACAGTAACAATGGACATCATCAACCCTTTTTGCTTTACTGTCTAACTTAGAATATATTCAGCCTTAACCATAAAGCACATACTCTTTACTGACCTCAGTTAAGGAGCAGGCTCTGTCACCTGTGCTACCCTCTCAAGAACGGTTATGCAGTGTGCAAGTATGAGATCTATGCTATTTATTTCTGCCACAAGTAAACACAGAATGACCCTCACAGCCATCCTGAGCCGAGGCTGCAAACAGAACCAAGCGATATTGGGAAAGGAGACAGAGGTATTGCCAGGTGGAAGGAAATACTGAAAAAAGGGGGCATTGATGGCATTCTTTAGGTACAGAGTGAGCAACAACTTTAAGGAGAAGCAGCACCTTTTGTATGAGTTAAAAACACTGCCTTTTCCTACAAACCATGTCAAACTTCTTATCAATTATGGTTACAACAGCACTAATAGCATGCTACAAATTCATTAGAAAACCTAAATTGGCTAAAATTGATCACAGCAATACATTATAAAAAAAAGAGGACAAATAAGAACACTGAAGCCAAAACACTACAGACTTAAGTAGGGAGGGCAGAGGAACTTTTTCTGAAAGCAGGGTTCCCACAAGTTCATATAGCACAGAATCTGTTCTCTATTCTGAGCCTTGTACCTTGGCTCCTTCCATCACACTGCCCCACACTTCAGCCCAGTCAGACATTGCTGTAAACATGATTCATTCCCACGATGCCAAACACAAAAGTTTTCAGGAGAGCTCTGCTCCACAGTGTGGGCTTCCCTGCTCTTTGACCCCCCATGGATGTCTGGAGGTTTCCTTTGGCAGCTTCCCCAGTTTCATTCTGAATTTCATCAATATACAAACCCCAACTTACACGAATCAAAATTTCCACCTGGCATCGGTGGAAAACATCTACAAGTCTTGTGCCAACAGGCTACAAAACTACAAATGCTCTGTTTCTCGCAAAAACGGGATTTTGGTCTTCTGTAGAGATTTCTGAACATTAAGGACCATTTCTGCCCATGTGAGTTGCATTTACCTCTGGGACCTGCACTCTGCCTTTCCACCGCCAGTGTCACAGCGCACTGGTGAGGACCAGCCACAGTGTCTTAAGTCCTCCGCTATTCCCCTTCAGCAGCACCAGTTCGATATCCCATTTCCTCTCTTCACTTTGCTGCTGAATAGGCAATTTTTCTCCAGTAACTTCTCTTTTTTTTTTCCCCTGAGTCAGCTTGCTGCAGCATCTGAGCAGTCATTTACTATGGAGTTCTTTACTCCTAAGCTTATTATCTTCCATTTATCTGCATTGAGCTGTGCTGCCCTATTACAACCCAGGTACTCAAAATTAATCCTCCTCATGCATCAGATTAAATTGTTTCTCATTATCTGCTTGACTCTCGATTCAGCACCATTTGTAAAACTAAAACCTACTTTGCTATATTATTAATCAAGACCTTTTTTTGTGTCAAAAAGCCATTCTGCCCCAATCTGAATAATCTGAAACAGTTCAGGTAATATTTCTCCTGCTAGCCAAACCTGAATGTTTCCCTATTTTTCTTCCCCCTTCCTCCCAAAGTACTGCTCTGGAACCAACCTTTTGAAACATGATTTAATGCATTTAATGCATATTTCTCTAACCTGTACTGTCTCCTTATAGCTAAAGGTTCTCAGCGGTCAATATTTTACATGATCAGATCAATCATAGCAAGTGCAGCTGCCTTAGGAGACCTGATAAAACAATTTCCTATTGCTTTTTTAAAATGGATTTACAAGGCAATTTCCTAACTTGCTCACTGGCTGTACCAGCCTCTCTCTAGCCTTATACATACATGTTCATTTATGCCAAGTTCTGAACATTTATTTTGTCGCAGATTCAGGGGTACGGGGTTTCAAATCAGCGTAATTTTAAAATGAGTTGTGAATCACCTTACAATTTGCCAACGTTTGAATTCTATTCGATAACAAAGACAGTAATAACCCAACGGTAAATACTCCCTGCTTTGAGTAACTGCCTTTAATTACACCACTCCAACAATTAGTTACTCATAATTCACCACACCATTAAATCTGAAACATGTGGCCTCTTTTCCTGACCCTCCCCACCTTCTCATCCTACATAACCCTCATCTAAATCAAGTTGGTTGCTTAGGAGATCCCTCTCGGGGCAACAAGAGCAACACAAAGGCAAAGTCTTCTGCACATGCCAGAGATGCACAGGGAGGAGGGTACCGAGATGGCAGGCTTGGAGGAGATAAGAAATGCCTCTTGTGGGCAAACCTACAGGAAATTTCAAGGGCCACAGTATTCTGATAACATTCTCTGTACATATGGTGGTCTGTAATAATAGAGAGTACAATTACAACCTTGGAGACAGGATAATTCTCAAATTATAAGATAGATAAGACTAAGTCTGAGAAGCCATTAGGGAAAGCCTGCCGCCACCTTCACTCGCTGACTCCAGAACTTACAGGAACATTTTCAGAGCATTAATTTTATAGTTGTGATTCCCATTCCCTCCACTGTATTTATCCAATTTTAAAATGGAGGACAAGGGAAGAGGAGAAATAAGAAATGACACATATCTGAAATTAAGTTTAGGAATAGACCACCAAGAAGATGGGGCATCTTGAAGATGAAATGACTTTCAAAGAGGTATATTTGAGTCAAAGTGCTAAGCCTAATATCACAGTCTGGAAGAGATTCTGTGGCCTTCCTTACTCCAATGATGTCACTTCTGCCTTGAATCAACTGGCAGCCCACTTGCAATCCTCTCAGGCTTGAAATCTAAGCAGAAAACTTACTGCTGTGCTTTGTGGGTGAGGTTAGTTCCACAATTCCTGCTGTAATATACTTCCATGCAGAATGCCGCTCAATTTATATACAATTAATGCATAGAAAGATCTTTTCTCCTTGTTGAATTTCTGCCCCCCATGGCTTAACAGTAGACACGAACTTAGAGCACTTATTAGAAACCTAAATTGAAATTAGAAACTATTCAGCACTTTTTACACCTAGTCACAACACCTCTGTACTAATTGTCCTAATCAAGTGATTTTGCCATGAAGAACAATTTGATACACTGTACAGAATATCTAATTTGGTCTCTGCACTGACATTTTCCTTCATTCACTATGAGAAAGAACATACTCTTGGCTTTCCCATTATTCAACACTAATAGACTTAATTATAGTATAGAGGCTACAGAAAAAAATCTCAAGACTTTCTTAAGCCATTTCAGGTATTTCTTAATTATTAAGGAAACACACAATCCAATTACACCTGACTTTTATTTGCCTTTAGTGCAAAGGGAACTAAAAGGTGATGTAACGTTCTTAAAAGTATAACTTAAGGTCACTGCAAGGCTCCTTCCAACCATTTAAATGTGTGAATGACCTGGTAGAAATAAGAACCAAGTCTATTACTTTAATGAAATCACATCCTAAAGTGGAAGTACACTGTCCTGGGACAACAGCAATTAATGTCGCAGGATAGGTTACCCAGTCAATAAACTTTGAATATTTTAAAGCTGGAACTATGCCAGTGCGAGTCAGCAAGCACAACAACCTCTTTGTGAAAAGGATGTTTGCTAGTGCTTCTGCTCATTAACTTTTTAACTTCTCATCCACAAACCTGACAACCAAGGAGGAAATACAAACAATATCAAACACAAAAATTATACTAACTTCTGGATTTTCCTACACACTTTAAGTTCCTAGCCACCCCTTTCCTTATAGTTTGTACTTAGTAACTATATTTTTCATTGACGCCCTTCTCTCTGCCAGATACTGTCAAAACAAACACATGCTGTAGAGGCATGAGCAGAAGAGACTTCAAAGAAGATCTTTGCCTGCGTTTGTTGAATCCAATATAACTTAAACTTAACTGATTGAATATGCATATGGAAACATAAAATTTAGCCATCCTTTGCCTACAAGATGATTATTTGTTAGAAGTGAAAAAGACCAAGAGATTTCACTGGTTTTCCTGATTTCAGTCTCCAGGCAGATTATTTTTTTTTTAGAGAAAAATGAGAATTTGTGTCCAGGAAAAGTACTTTTTAGTTCAATGAAATATACATCTTTGGGTAGAGGGCAATCAAAAAAGCAGACTTCTGCATCAACTATTAACATAATAAATGGCTTTTAAAAATAACACAGATGGAGTCCTCCTACGCAGAAGGAGCATGATAAACAGGCTGATCAATCCAGCCTACACTGAATGTAATACATTTATTACACTTCGCTTCCTTGCCCTGCAACCAAATGCAACAAGTGAAATGGCATTACAGGGTTACCCTGAAAGGACATGACAAAGGACTGAGCTGTATGAGCTGTCACCTCATTTGTTGAGATGGACAGACAACCCATGAATTCCAGTTCCTGACTGCCTGAAATTTTCCAATGTGCAAAGCCCTGACTCATGCCCAAACTACATCTTTCTCTAATATTCTAATAGTTTTCCCCATCATGTTGGGGAAATTCTCACATCTTCAGCTAGTTGAAGCAGTCTTGTTGAAGAAGACAGATACCCTGTAAGATATGTTGATACATTAGTATTCAGACCAATCTTTTTGGAGGAGGGAAAGGTTTAGGACCATTTCGCAAGACAACTAGGATAATTTTGCAACTTGGCCTCTGATCTGGTTATGACAGAAAATGGAATATGAGATGGCTTATGATGAGGAACCTCTATAAACCATGAAGGAGAAGTCCACATGGGCAGAACTCCAGTAAACACCCCTGCAACTGCTCAGGAGACTTTCCCATAGTTACAGAGGAAGCACAGACCTGCTCCCACAGTTTCTTAAACATTAAATATGGGTGATGGCTGTAGCCAGCCACCCTCCTAGCTACATGTACCCTAAACTAGGGATTTCCTCAGCAGAGGGGAGCTCAAGAAGTACAATTAATAAAGGTGAATGAGAGAGAGACTGCGCACATCCCAAAGCCATCTCAAAGCCAGACACCATTTAAGAACATAGATTTTAAAGCCAGTCTAGTTTCGGGTTGTTTCAAGCTCCTATTTTCAGATCTTCTAGTATCAAAGCAGGAAAGCAGAGCAGGGAATCAAAAAAATTATACTATTAAAAAAAAGGGGGGGGGGGGAGAAAGGAAAAAACACTTCAAAAAAAAAGTAGCAAGTATTTTCTTGACTTAATTTAGATGCCAAATGGAAGTAATAAATTTATGCAAGGCGAAGTTGATAATGAAATGTGACCCATGCCATTATACGGCACATTTGCACAGTCTCACCCTTTTTTGGTGAACCACGTTTCTTCTTCAACAAAATCAGTTTTGAAAGCACTTGCCTCATAAGTCTTCAGGGTTCATGTTACAGACACTCATAAACTGCAGAAGACACAGTTCCAGATAAGATCTCTCAGTTTCGTGGATATGGATTTCTTCTTCTCCCCTCTCACTTGTTTTTTAATAGACTTTGAGAAGAAGGGCTATTAGGAGTAGCTGAAGCAGGCAAAGCCATTATCACTTGTTCTTTACAGGACCTTCATTGCAGCTAAGCTTAATGGAGTGGCAGAGGATTCCTAGAACACTTGGCAGCTCTACATATAAAATCAACCTTGAGAGTTTAGCCTCTTGAGAAGAAAAGCATTAGGAGCCAGTTCTCAGCCAGTACTCACTCCAATCCCGCAATTCCTCTGCTTCACAGCTTCAAGATCCATTGACTTCAAATGGGGCAATGTCAATTTGAACAAGTTATATTACACAAGAAACAAAAAGTCTTGTTATTACAATGACAGAGAAATCAGACATCAACTCTCCCACACTCTAACACTGTCACCACTACATTTTTGAAGACCATTAAGAAGACCTAAACTATTTGTGAATTTGCTCAAACTACCAACTGCAAGAACCAATCTGTTTTGATCCCTTCCTGGAGTCCCATCCTAAATCAAAGTAGTATAACTGAACCTTTTAACTAAAGTTTCCTTTCTAACCAACCTACAGCAAGAGAAGTCCCTTGAGAAATCTGGTGTGTGAGTTTAGATTTGCATATTGTTCCCTATAAACCTTGATTTATAGCTTATAAAAAAAGTATTCCTTCAGATTTGTATCCTTAAAAGTAAGTGTTCATCACAGACATCAATTCCAGGAGACGGAAAGTTGACAGTATTTTACTGGGTGCTGCTCCTCCCAGTAAATCTCCTCTTGCCTCCCAGCCAGAATTGCTTCCCTAGAACTAAACAGAAAGATGGACTTCTTAGAGCAACAACAGATTGAGCTCAGACATTGATTCAGAGGGAAACAGAATGACTCATGAAACTCAGGTTATACAGAGAGATTGCTAGAAATAAAACAAGGAATGAAGGTAGAGAGTTTGGCACCTGAATAAGAAACAGCTCCTGTAAGAGAGGAAAGCTAAATATAGAACTCATCTTCAACACCAAGTCAAGTCACTGGTGCCTTTCAAAGGTATGGGATGAAATCTCTGGGGATGAATTACTGAAATCAGACAGTAAGTTGACCTGAAGCCAACTACCACTCTCATCACATCCATCTCAGTATGAGTGAATTCCAATTTTACCCATTAATAAGAGTCTGGCCAAGGACTTGCAAAGAAAAATGTTGTCAAGCATCCATCTCAACTTCATTCTGGTGGAAACAAGCTGACTTTAAAATTGGCAATAAAACTCCTACAAAAAAACCCCAACTCCAAAACACACCGCTAAAAAAAAAAAAAAAAGACCTGGCAGGACTGATGGGTTGATGGGTTTGGGTATTTTTACAACGTCCTTTTGAGACATTGTTTTTAAAAGGCACCTTTTCAATTCTGTTGAGGCAGTATAAATTCTGCTATAGGAGAGATTATATCAAGAACAAATTGTCATACTGCTACCCTGCATTTTTCCTTAGTCTCTTGGATGAACAATCATGCACATGTTTTCATTTGCATGTGCAAATCAAAACATTTGCCTATAAATACACCTGATCGGATATAAATTGGCAGCCTTCTACAGAAGTCAATGTACTTCATTAAACACACATAGATTGAGAATACGCACAACTTATTGTAGGACTGGAATCCACTCTTTAAATTATCAGTATATTTCATGCATATGACGGTACATACAGAGCTGCGAGCATGGAGTTAGAGAAGAAGCTGCTGTGCTTTGTGCATCTGGTTGGTCATTTCATGGGGCTTGATCTTCACAGGGTGAGGCAGATCAACCCAGGGAGAACAGACTGTGTTTCTCTGGCAGTTTTGGCATAATAAAGATGATGTTACTCAAAGTTGCAGCTGAGTAATCAATCTGTTTTTCATTGGAGATCTCTGTCCTCTTCCAGTCATTTATCTCGCTTTCAGGTTTCCATCCAGAAGGGATTTCAAACTCCTCTCTAACGCAGTAGCTGTCTAACTCTGTTTGAGCTCAGGGATCCCTCTCTTTTTCAATTCTGAATCTCACCAGCAGCCAACAAGTTCATCCAAAAGCATCCTACTTACCTGTCCATACCACCAGCTTCTTAACCACTCTGGCTAGCAGACCTTTCTTCCCCATCATTAGACTCATCTTCTCCCATTTCAACCTCTCTTCCCAGTACCATAATGTTTTATGGTTCAAAAACTGCCCTCTCCTCCTTGCTGCTCTTTATACCCATTCTCCTATCATTGCTTGCCATCATCTTTCTCATCCCATCTTTCATTCTGATGATTAGTCCATGCTTCCTTGCAACTTGCTTTCAAATTAAAATTAATAGGAATGTGGAATACAAGTGGTTTTCTGCAAATAAAAAGCACATTTATCTTCAAAGGTGTCTTCATCAGACATGACTTATCAACCTATCAGAGTTCTCGGGGTTCCCAATGGTACTAGCCCGCACAAACTGAGCATCTGCCACCATTACACCCTGAAGAATGTTCCTCTGTATTCTGAATTCAAAGGAAACATTCCTTACACACAGAACAGAATCCTTAGGAAAGCAGGTATGTTAGTGTGCCAAGGAACCGGCAGCCAAGAGAAACCTCTGCAGAAGAAACTGCCATCCTTTAAAACATCCTACTAATTTTTGGTTAGAAGGTCATTACTTTTAAAGAGGAGGCATCCACATTAATTCAGGAATCTTTCGGCAATCTGCTTAGTCCTCCTCAAGGCTAATCAGCATGTCTTGAAGGTAGCTGGCTCAGCAACCTAGCAGACAAGTGATTTTAAGTAACCTCCTTGTCTGTTATTAGGAGGGAAACTATCAAGGGGCAAAGGAATTTTTGAAGCAGAGCATCTGAATTTTAGAGAATACAGATCTTCCACTTGAGTAGCAATTGCATATCATAAAGAATATGTTCTTCAGCACCAGCAGGAAAGCTTGTTTTGACTCAGAGCTTCCCTCAGCTTTGAAATAATTGGCACTGCATTTCTTGAATATGTCCAGAACCGTATCATACTGACTGTACATATTATTAAATGCACTGCATGAAATTCTTTTCAGTTAAAATAGTAATTTCCTAAACACGTTCCTTTGTTATTAGTACAAAGACCAGCAACATTTCTTGCCACTTTTACATTTATCTAATTTAATATCCAAGTGATTTAATAAACCACTTACTTGCATTTGGCAGCTCAAGTCCCATTCAAATTTTTGCTTACTACCGTTTTTACAGTGTATTTAATCTAAATTTATCATAAAAAGGCCAGCTACATGAACTCTACTCGCTTGATGCTGATAGCTCATCGTTAGAAGGGAACATCCTATGTGAACAAAGCCATTTTCTACTAACAATATTTGAGAGACACCACCAATATTGGATGTCAGCTTTGCCACTTGTCTGAAATGACAGAATGCTTATACTCACCAGAGGCAAGAACAACTAGAGAGGAAAACTCAGTCTTCAACTACTGACTCAAGCTGGAGTTGCCGAGGAAGAAAAACAGGTGCAGGCACCAATTAAGCAAAGGTGCACAACTGAAATAAACTCTGCATTTTTAGCTGCTCTTGGAATTAAATGTCACATTTGGCATCACCTGTTGCAGAAATGAAAAACCATATGACTGTCCAGAGGAAAGGCAGGTTTAGAGAACAGACTGACAGTCACCACAAATGTGATTTACACTGTTAACAGCTTTTTGAAAAGATGGAAAATTTAGGATTGCATTCACTGCACACTCAGATTCTTGTCCTGCAGATGGTCTTCACGACTGACTTTCTGCAGCTCCATCCTTCTTCACAACATCGAAGTCAAAAGGGGTAAAACTTCCAGAAATTATGTCCATGAGGGCAGACACGAGATACAAGTGTAAATGTCCCTATTCCTGCAGTCACCAGCCCACAGCTGACTTGCATAAGGACCCTCCATGCCCTGAGAAGTTTCATAACAGTTTATTGATGCATCTTCAATGGGTGCTGAAGTACCAGTTTGCCGTATGGAGCAAGTTCTGCTGGTTTGCAGGTACAGATACTTTTCCACCCTGTAGAGTAAACCTCTCAGTTTAGTCCTCTAAGGATGTGAAGCTCTAGGGTTAACTAAGCCCCTAACCTTATCGTAAGGGCTGCAAGAAACACAGCTGAGGAATGAAATGTGCCTCTTCCACAAGATCCAAGGAAAAAAAACCTGAGACAGGTGTATAAGAAGAAGAAGAAGGAAAACCAAGCATAAGGAGAAAGGTTAAGCTGTTATTTAGAAAACATTTGTGAAGAAACCCAAATCTCAACTAGAGCAACTAAAAGGAAGCAGGGTTGGTCCACTTCATCTGTCTTCTGTATGGGGCTCCAGCAAAACAATCAAGATGTTCAGGTATTTGCATAACATCACACTCACTCACCACTCCACACACCAGTGCTCTTCTGACTTCTCTATGCCAAGGGCCAGACAAAACAAATTAAAATCTGGCTTGATGCTGGCACAAATCTGAAGAGTGGCCACTAGATTTTTGTTCTGTTGTGAAAGCTAAATTTGACCAGGTAAGTGTAGAATAGTGAGAACACAGCTGCACCAATAACCTTTCTAGAAGGGTCTGTTGCATAATGTGGAAATGTCAAGCGTGAAAGATAGGTGGTACCTAAAGAGTTCTTGTACAGTAGACTGTATATATTCTTCATTTTTTCCCTTCCTAAATCAACATGCAAGGATTATTTAGCACACTCTAAAACTGTGGCACACAGCATCAGATCAAGAGTATCCAAGATGCCTGAGAAAGGATTTCTCCCTGTTTCCAAAATGCACCATCATTTTCTTTACAGCAGGAGTTCAAGGAACAGTGTCACTTGAAGAGGACATACAGCCATGTGCTGGATGCACCTCTGCAGGTCAGAACCTTTGCAGGTTTATGTCCTGTGCTGGTTTTGGTTGGGATAGAGTTAATTTTCTGCACAGCAGCTAGTATGGGGCTTGGGTTTGCATTTTGCTGGAAACGGTATTGATAATGCAGAGATGTTTTAGCCACTGCTGAGCAGCGCTTACACAGAGCCAAGGGCTGCTCTGCCCCTCACCCCACCCCACCAGTGAGCAGGGGGGCACAGGGAGCTGGGAGGGGACACAGCCGGGACAGCTGACCCCACCTGACCCAAGGGATGTCCCACACCATGTGACACATGCTCAGCATACAAAGCCGGGGGAAGGAGGAAAGGGGGGGCGTTCAGAGTGATGGTGTTTGTCTTCCCAAGTCACTGTTACTTGTGGTGGAGCCCTGCTCTCCTGGGGATGGCTGAACTCCTGCCCACCCACGGGACGTGGTGAACAAACTCGTTTTGCTTTGCTTATGTGCACAGCTTTTGCTTTACCTATTAAACTGTTTTTATCTCAGCCCATGAGTTTTCTCACTCTTACTCTTCCGATTCTCTCCCCCATCCCACCCGGGGGAGTAGTGAAAGGCTGTGTGGGACTGAGTTGCCAGCTGGGGTTAAACCATGACATGTGCCCTTGTAATCTTTAGGGCTTAACCTACCTCTTTGTAACCTCAGTGTTTCAGGAAAAAAAAATATCTGTCTTAGGGTTTTCAAACACATGGTAGAAAGAAACAAACATGCACACTGGGATCAATACCCACCAATCACCTGTTCAGCCTTCCTGAACATCATTGCTTGATAGTACACCTTTCCGTCCTGGAGGACAAGAGCTGGCTTGAAAGAAGATGTGCAAATGTTTTGCTCTGTCCTACAAAAGCTGGGTTTTTTTCAAGCATATAAGCAAAATCAAAGTACTTGTACACAGCAGGAAAACTCCGTAGATAGATATGAGTGGGCATAAAACTGAATATGAAACAGTCTGAGCACTGCCTTTTTTTCCAAACGCTCAGATACTACTGAAAAAGTATTCAATAATTTTATGTAAGTGTTCTAGAAAAACTCTGGCCTTTCCCAATCTTTGGACCACTGTTGTGCTCATTGAGGTCTGGGTAAAGCTTCTTCAGTTTCTTTATCTTTACAGGTCAGGACACTTAAAAGAGAACAAAAAATAGAGACAAAAGTATTGCCACCAAAGTTAACTGCTTATGCAATCATAAAAGAACCACATCACCACATAGCATGCTCACCACATATTTGAAATAAAAGGCACTGCTGTGAAAATTCTTCAGCTTTGTTCTGAAAGCATCCACAGTTCTGACAGAGCAGTATGCAGAACAAGGAGAAGCATGAAAGGAACACAGAGTTGAAGAAGCACGTGGAGACCAGACTGAATTTGAAGTAAGACTGAGTTCCTCTTCTGTTCCAGATAATCCTAGAGATAAGGATTCTGCTAGACTTTCTGATGAAAATTGCCGTTCATTGTGGTTTCAGGTTTGTGCGCTCAGAGGTATCAGCTGCTGAAGGCACAGATTGGTGATGGAACAAAGAGCAGAAATCCCTGCGTTAGATATGGACCGAGCTAACTCTGGAACTGGAAACCATAGTCATTTTGAGACAACACTATGAGTTACTTAAGCGAATTGTAACTACCACCACTGCGTGGTGCTGCACGGGGCTGTGCAGATGTGGGACAGTAGCTAGAGGATCCCTGCAGCGTGCTTTGCTGCACCACGCAGACATGCCTAAATGCTTTTGTAAGCACTTGCTTTGGGAAAAGTAACAACTTCCCAAGGATAACAAAAAAGTTTAACAGCTCCTTGTTTCCAGAGTTGTCCTGACCTAGAACAGCATGAAAAATCTGGCATGTTCTCAACCCAAAGGCCAGTATTTAAACACTACAGACGTTACCAGTGATAAAGGGTCGTGCAATAATTATGATGGGCCATGCAGCTGAATAAGTAACAAAGAAAAACCTTTATTATTAATAAAAAACTAAATCTTATTTAAAATGAGGACAGATTGAAGTGTGAAGCCTGATGCTTTCTCAGGAGAGTCACAGAATGAAAAAGTAGCAAGACAACAGCCTTCCTCCATACCAGGAGCACTTTTTTGAAGATCTCAAAGACTCCTTTACAGATGAAATGAGAAAAGAGTATCAGCGTGACTCATTCGGTCTAAATGTCCTACTTCAGATATGCTAAGTGTCAGATACTGCCTCCATAGTGAATATTTATTCTGAGATGAGAGCAAAATAGCAAAAAGCATAGATAAAAGTTTTGCTTCAAAGTGCATACCATAGGTATGGTAAGAGATAAGAGTTCTCTTTAGGTTGCCATAATCTGTTCAGCAGTGAGGTCAGCTCCAGCTTGAGAAACAAACCCATTGTCTTTAAATAAAAGTGCTACAACTGCTCTTACTGCTAATACTTACTTAAACTTGGTCGATGTTGCAGAGCACAAATCTGCCTAACAATTACATGATTCACAATCACAGTTGCACTTTTGAATTTCACCACCAGGAAAACTCAGTTCAACAAACCACTTAATATCCAATTTTTCACTTGTGGCCAAGTGAGACGGCAGATCAAAGCACCGTGAGAACTCTTGGTACCTCTCCTAGTGTAACTATTACCTACAGACTTGGGACCACCCACTTGATTCCATCAGGACAGTCACCCAGAAAGGCAGGTCTGCACATGCTGGAAAAGCAGCACCGACTAGAAGGTTGAAATCTGAACATACTTTAGAGAGGTCAGGAAACGTCTGGGCACTAAAGAAAATGTCTAGCAGAAAAAAAGAACGTAGTCCAAAAGAGACCAGGGATTCAGTAACGGGGGTACACACAAAGGTACTTCGTAACAGTAGGTGTGATCAAAGGACATAGTCTGCAGAAACTATGACTTCAGTATCAGCTTCGCTGAAGACTGCTGGGTAAGAAGTGACCACTGGTCCATCAATGCCAAACACCAGATGAATTCCTCCTTTGTGAGCTGCTAGCCTGAGCCGCAGCCTGGGAAGAGCAGTGGCACTGTTAAGTTTGAATGCCTTCTATTAGTATGAGGGTGCCTAGGCTACCTTTATCCCTTGTATTTTATCTCAATTTCCTCCAGTCACGTTATTCTAAAGATTTGAGACTGACAAACAGACTAAGGTGCGCACACTGTTTCCTGGACTAAGAGGTGTGTATATACACAAGGAGAAGGATCTTCCAGCTGTAAACCTTATTTCAGGTCACGTTCAGCTGACAGCAAAAGCCACAGACCTTTGAAAAAGTCTATTTTTTAAGTAGGTAGGAATAACCTGGGAGGTGTGTTAGTTTAAAGGAATCAGAAAGGCAAATCAATAGGATGCAGGAATCACAGGTGTGTATAACACAGTGATGTCCAAGCCTCTCAGGAGATAAGCAAAGTCCTAAGGAAAGCTCTCACACTTTGTCCTTGAGGTGGCAGGTACATAGGTACGCAGGAAAATCAGAGATATGCAGGCCACGTGAAATGCTACATTCAGTGACTTTTCTTCAACGCTCAGATGCCTTCCTCAGTATACACTTTGTAATCATGGTAGTGCCTGTTGATAGAAATGTTTTATCCAAAATTAGATGCTTCCTGCTCGGGACTTAATAAGGTGCTGGTTCACTGTATAGTTTAAATCATGTCCAGCCACCGTAAAAAGAGGTGGGTTTTATAAGGCAGCACACAACTGGACGTGTAGACACCAAGCGTAGGGCCAAGTACCTGGTGAAAAGTAAGTAAGTAAGAGACAGTAAAGTGCGACAGTTCAGGGTAAAGCTGAAACAGCAGCCCAGTAACCTGTCACCATTCATGCCTTACATGCTAACGCCGGCTGCTCCTGTCCCCCTGTCCTCTGTTTCTCACTGTGCCACCCCACCCCTCCTGCCACAGCTGGCACTGGGCTCACCAGTGCTGAGCCACACGGTGGGAAAAGGCAGCGTTTGGTAGGGGGGCTCGCTGAAGCACGAGTCAATGCACAAGCACTCAGCAGGAGGTGAGAGGAAGGGCGAGCTGGAGGCAGCCAGCAATTCAGCTGGCACAGGCTGCCGCAGAGCCACTGCTGAAGAGAAAGACAAAACCCTCAGGTTCTAAGTTTAAGCCCATGGAAAAATGTTGGAATTCCCAACTCTGCCATGTTTCTGCATGGCTACAAGTGTCACACCCCAGACTCTTTCAAAGGTAATAGTTAAGTACCTAGCGCTCCGCTGATTCAATAGGCAGTTTTGTCGTTACTAAATGCTGCTGAGATGCCCAAACAGTTTGAGAATCAAGTCCTTCACATCCCTCTTTATAATGGGAAACATTGTATTTCCCTACTGCACAGGGATGTGCATGTTCCATCATGAATCATTGTGACAGTAAGGACCATATACACTCCTAACGGAGTGTGAGAAGAAGAAAACAAACTAAACTAAGAGGGGGTTCTGATCTCATTTGCAGAGAAGTAAATATTGAGTAAATCTTGGATTTTTGTGGAATTATTCTGGATTTGCACTGTCTGAGCCTGAACCCGAGCCAGGCCCAAACTGCGTTCAGGTAAGCCCATTAAACACATCCCAACCCTGTGCCTCTGCTGGGAGCATTCACATGTTTAAAGTTAATCGTGTGCTTAAAGGCTTTGGAGGATCAGGGCAAGAGGGCTCAGCCACTTACAGGACTGAGCTATTCTGCTTTATGTACTAAGCATCTGAAGAAAGTAAGAGTGCAGTTGTCAACACTGCCTCCCAATGCCCTGAAATAGAAGGTTATCATTTAATCACTCAAGTCAAAGTTTGTTCCTCTTTGGGGCCGAAAAAAACCCACCGTAACAGTGGTAGCTTCAGACCTTTGGCTTATGTGGTCCTTTAGATCATCCTTCAACTACAGATATGGTCCTATAGGTGCAGCAACCCCATGTGTATCTAGACAGACAGGATTTAGAGCTTATTTTCATTTAGTCTTGGACAAGGCTCAGGCATTGCTCATTGCTGCTCCTTGCCAGTACCAGGACTCAGGAGCAGGGCAAGACAAAAGCTTCAGGTTCTCCTCAGGAGGACCGAAGATGTGCAGGCAAAAGCAAAGTCAAGAGCAAGGTTTTGCTGAGGCAAAGGGTGATGATGAGAGCACTGAGGGCTGCGGGCAACACCAGGCAAAAGCAGACTGCCTGCTCTTCCCTCCTTGGGATGAACTGCTCCAGACCAGACAGTTAGGCTGCAGCAGAAAAGGGTAAATTACTCCTTTTGGCAAGAGCCTTGGAAAATGGGGTATCAAGTCTTCACTCTTCACCTCCACTGAAAGCAGAAGACATGATGAAAAACATCATGGGAGATTACAAAGTGTGATTAATTTAGTATCAAGGGATCATAACCTTAATAACATTTCTAAATAGGATCACGTAACTTCATAGGAGCCTGTGTTCAATGACCCAGTGAGTTCCTTTCAGGCAGCTGTTGGTCCAGATCAAATCTGAGGTTGAATGGACCCACAGCATAGATGCTGAACCTCCTTGCTGGTGTCTCACAGCCAAGTGTGCTGGGTCTGAACATCTAAGACACAACCGGCACAGGTGGCTTAGGTTTCACACAGCTCATCTCTATTATTCTCCACTGGAATACAAAGTGTTTTTCAGTTCTGAACAACATGTAAAGTTTAAAAAAATTCTCACAGTTCTCCACAATTTCAAATACAGGTTCTCCTCCCCCTTCTTTCTTTCTCTCCCATGAAATGCAGAATGCACATGCATTAACATAATTAAATGAGGGACCCAGGCTAATGAGACTGATTTGGTCTAGGAAAAAAGTGTATAATTAGAGTGCCAAGTAACAGTACTATCAGTGGTGACACGATGCTTGGAGCACCAAAAGGACATTCAGTATGACAACATAAAGGCCTTGAATTTTTGCTGGTGACAAAATCATGTGTGCACATGGAGTAGGTGGAAGAACCAGCCTCCCACATAATGTGCTTAAATGTCCTACCTTCTCCTCGCCCCCGGGACTGGCTCTGCCAGTCATCCATTGCTAGGGAAGCAGATAACAAGCCATTGTCAAGGGCAACCACAAAGCTGCTTGTTTCCTATTACCATCCTTAACATTTTCTATCTAATCAGATTTCCTGTTGGTTGAGGAAAAACTGCCTTTCCTCATTACCAGCTGCTATCCCAGATTTCCCTCTCCCCATCCCCAATACATATTTTGCCATGCTTGTCTGCTTTTCTGTGTAAAAAGGTTATGTATGCCTGGAGGGAGACTAAATGTTAGCAGGGGGAAAAAAAAACCACACAAAAAAAATCCCACATGAAAACAGAACTGTGGGCAAGAGGCCAAGACTCTTGATTATGTGACTGTGACTACCAATGGGTATTTTTAAAAAGACATTTCTCTCATTATATTCCCTCCTCTGGATGTAATAATACAACTCAAATTACTTTTCCAGGAGTAGGCTTCTTTTTATATAACCATGTTTTATACAGAGAGCAACAGCTTATGTTTAAACTACTTAAGAGAACAAATTTAGATTGGATATTAGGAAAAATTTCTTCACTGAAAGGGTCATCAGGCACTGGAACAGGCTGCCCAGGGAAGCAGCTGAGTCACCATCCCTAGGGGTATTTAAATGACACATAGATGTGGCACCTGGGGGACATGGTTTAGTCCTGGACTTGGCAGTGTTAGGTTTATGGTTGGACTCTATGATCTTAAATGTCTTTTCCAGCCTAAATGATTCTATGATTCTATGAAAATGTATTTCAGATGGCCCTTCTCCTGCTAGCAGTGTATTCCTGGCTTGAGGGAAACTATAAAAACACTCTGTGTTTTGCTGCTGCTTGGATGTAATTGTAAACAATGCTCAATGCCCACAGGACCTAGCATCCAGGTAAGGATGTCAGGTCTGCTTGTTTTATTGCATTTGAGAGATCCACAACATTGTAAACTGTAGAATGACTTCGACAAATCAAAGCTAGAACGATGCAGAACCAAGCAGAAGCTCATCTTTTAACTTAGTCCAAAGTTTCCCATAGCATTAGGAAAGGCAACATCCTATCTGAACTGCTATCCAGACTGACAGACCCAGCTGGCACTAGACCCAAATGGAATTTTCCACATTTTGGGAAGACAATAATATTGTGATTTCCTACTGTTCTCCTCTTTCCTTCTACATCTAGCACCTTTTTTTTAAAAAAAAACAACTCTCCTTGCTATAGTTACTGGACCAAGGACCTTCTATCTGTCCTTCAGTCTGATATCAAATGTACTGGCCCTGGATCTATTCTGCTAAGGTGTATTTGAGGTATACCGGTGCCGTGAAAAATGATGACATTACAAGGAGGCTGGTAGGGTGTCAGGGAAAAGAACAAGAAAGCAAGAAAGGTTAATTTAGGAAACACGGACCTAATTTTCTTGTTCCTTCTTTTGCTTTTAGAAACAGGCCTGAGATACGAGAAATGATAGGCCACCTGGTTTGGATACCAGAGCGAGGTGGTATTGAAGCCTTTCAGCAGATAGTACAACGTTCCCCAGAAAAACCCACAAAAAGCCAGGAAAATCTTTTACCTGGTATCATCATACATGCCTAGGGGGTTCAAATCCTGAAGTGATAAATGAGGGTCCCCAAGCATTAACCCTGTATGAAAGTAGTTAAAAAGCGCAGAGAAGAAATCCATCACCTAAATAAAATAGTTAGGCAAAGAGTTGCAAAGTTAGAAACATGCAGGATTTACTATGTGTTCCCATGTTATTACTCAGCAGATACAAAGGTGCATTTTTATCCTCTCTGCAGAGCCTTTCAAGCCTGCAGTTTTCCATAAAACTTCCATCATGACTTTTTACTCAGTTTTCCTAATAGCTTCTTAGTTGCCATACTTTCCAATACCTTCAAAAATGTGTAAATTATGCTATAGGAACAAGTTTAAACATTTCTTTTCGTTCATCCTCAGAGCACAATTGAGCTGTTAATGGCTGGGCTCAGTTAGAAGGTATTCAGGTAGGGCTTGTTTCAGCCACTCCATCAACTCCAACGGACTGGTTCAGTGTTTGCATGGAAAGCACAGTTCAGATCATTTATTTTTCAAGCTTCATGCAAACAAACACCTGAGGATGATACACATCAGTCTTTCAGTGGGTCAAACACCATTGCCAGGCAAAATCAGAGATTTTTGAAGAAAAAGATCAATGCAGCCCAGGCAATTTAAGCTGCAAGAGAGGCTAAAAGGATTCCTGAACATGTATTTTCCCTCTCATGCTGGAGGCAACATCTTTCACAGAAACACATATAGAAGTCACGCAACAATAAAGATTGATACCCCTATGAATCCCCATCAACTCAGATGGTTGTGGGACAAGTCAATATGTCCATAGCTTCCTATGCCCTGTCCAGCAATGCAAAATTCCTGGAGGAGAGGAGGAGGGATAAAAACAGGAAAGGAAAGAGACATTCATCCTTGTATACGGCAATAAAAGATGAAAAGCTTTGCTCTTAGAACCAAACATTTTCAGTAAGATTGATTAACAATACCATATGCCACAGAGGAAGGAGTAACACAGCTGTCGTTGGAGAGAGACAGGATGTAGATTTATGAAGAAGCTAAGAGCAACTGTTGGCTTCCAGGTGACAACACAGCAGAACTGATGCTCCCCCGGTCTTCAGTTACAGCCTGCACCTTGCAAGCTTCTCCCAGCAGATCCTGAGTTCCTCAACATTGAGACAAATGATGCCCCCAGGACACTCGAGCTCTGGAGAAGAAAGGCCCAGCACACCTCCGCTTCCTGCGTTCCTCTTAAACATGCCATTAGTGTGTACATTGTTGATTTAGTCACTGAAAATGATCAGACCTAGCTAAGAGCTAGTCCCCAACAGAAATCCAGCTCCCAGTTTAAGTTCTGCTGAAATAACCATCAGCTTCTGCTGGAGTTACACGAGCACAAGAAAAAATTGAAATACAGCATGTGAGTCAATGGTGCCAAGTTTAGGGCCCTTCTTTTTATGGGTCACACAGAAACTTTTGTTTCACCAAGTATCACTTGCCGAGGATGCTAAGCACCTCTAGTAGCTCAGCTGTCATCGTTTTCCGAGAAGAGCTGGACATGAACAATTCTGGGCTCACGATTTACTCACGAACAACACAAACCCTGACAGAAGATAGGAAATTCATTACATTTTCTAATCCAGAAGAGTGCTACGGGATTCATCTTTCCTTCATGTTTACTGAGTTCAGAATCATGAAATCACAACTCCTATCAAGTCCGCCCCAGAACTGAGAATTAGGCTTCCTGCTTTCAAAACCCCAGTTTTAATATTCAGTTATATCATCACTGAAACAAAAAAACCCCTCTCCTCACACCTTAAACCAGTGTTTGCATCAGACAATGTTTCTGGTAAGATGAGGAAAAAAAAAATGCTATTTTAATTAAAAAAAATTACTTAAAAACACATAGATTTCCCAGAAGTGGTACAAAGAACATTCATGCAAAATCTGGGGTATGTAACAGGAGAAAGCAATTGATTGAAATATTTTGGGCTAACAGTGACAGCTCAGCAATTGACGCCCATCATTACAGGGAGAATAATACAAGTGATTTGTGAGGAAGGACTCCAACCTGCTCGCTTTGCCATTCCTGCAGACTCAGTTGTGGCGGAATCCAGCCCTCAATATTTCATCTTAAAATACATCTACCAGCAGTAGCATTATTTGTCTTGGCAGATACTGGAGCTTATGCAAAAAGTAGAAGGCTTACCATGTGGAATATAAGGCAGTAATGCAAAACATATGGAACAGTAAGAGAATATATTTTTAAAAATTATTTAAAATAGCTTAATCTTATGTACACTAGATGAACAAGTTACAGATACCTCTTTAGTAATTCCATATTAGTAAACACAGCATTAGAAGAGACCATACCTTTGCTTTATCTGAAAAAGAAAACATTCTACTTATTTTTTTCTGCTCTGCATGCATTTCATTTTCCAAAATGCAACCAGGCGTGCATTACATACAAACTTCACCCTGATTCACTTAAGTATAGCTGTCATGAGCATTCTCTAGCGCTATGCAGAAGCCTTATGGAGTGAAAGGAGTTGGGGACAAGCCGAATCTGAGTCTAAGTGCCATATTTTCAGCAGAGTGCAGCTTCAGAAATGTTACTGGAAAGAACCAACTAGGCATCGATGCCGTTTAGGTAGCAAGCAACTTTTGGCAGCCAAAAAAAGGCAGTGTGTAATGATGAGTGCTGAAACAAAAACTTTATTTAAGAAAAAGCAGCGTCACTTTGCTTCCCGCCTAGAACACCACCGTACGCGGATTATATTCTAGTGTCCCGTGATAGCCGAATCAGACACTAACAGGCAAGCAAAGGGGGATATGGAGTGCATCACGCTTCCTGCATCAGTTGCACTACACTGACACAGGCTGGAAAACACACAGCACACTCTAGGGACATACATAGAAAAATAAAAATAATAAAAACAAACAGAACATGGATCCATAGTGCCACAAACCTTCCGGCTCTGTGTTCTCTTTGAGGTGCACTTGCTTCAGTGGGCAGCAGAAGATTTCGTGACACTTAGCACGAAAAGGGGACTCTTTTTTCTTTAATTCCGCAGATTGGATCGAATCTTGCCGTAACATAATGTACTCCTGTGTGCCAGGGGGAGCGTCATCCATAACTGTGGTCACCACATAACAAAATGAACTCAAGTTAGAGCTTGAGGAAAGCAATCTAGAGAATTAAATCAACTACATAATGTCAGGGTGGGGGAAAGAAAGGAGGGGAAATGTTTATAGCAAGGAAGATAAAATTTAAAGTGTAAAGCATCTGAGTCATGGTGGTAGAGGGGTGAGGAAAACATTTACTTATATAAACAATGCTTCTCATAAACATCAGCACTTTATATTGTTTCATGCAACTTTAATAAATAGTAGAATAACACCCTGCTCCAAAAAGCAACAAGGTTCTCTCCAATGTCTTTGCTTTAATCTCCTATAGCACCTGTATCTATTCTGCATGCAGATTAAGAAAAAAAAGCAAACAAAGCATGCTTTTATTGCCTATCCATAGGCAATCTCTACGTTAACATCAGGGAGTAATCATTCCACATCTGGAGGTAATGCAACATCAGTGTATCTTTTCCCCAAAGTAATAAGAACATGCCTTTATCAGAATATATAATTACACACAGTTCCTTACAGCAAGGATGATAATCCAATGACATTTAACCTGATCATCATTTTCAATGGATAGAAGAGTAGATGTACAAGGAGAAAGCACATTAATCCTTTTGATGGTTTTCTTGTAAAACAGCAAGTCATTTTTTAAAGTTGATCTTATAAATCAATACTGCCGTTAATAATATAAATGATATGCAGTCTGAAATGTTTTCTGAATGGGGTCAGACTATTAAATGGTAAAAAGATAAAATGTATAGCACACAAAAAGCTCCAGCTACCTTGAAGTATCACATTACCAGAGAGAATTGAAATGCTTTTCCACCCTCTAAAAAATGAAGCCTTAATAGCAGAGATAGTGAGATTCCTTAGCTTACAGCTTTAAGGCACAGATCATCTCTCAAGAACAAAAATTAAACTCTCTTTCAAAAGGCAGTCTCTAACCACTACTAGTTATTTATAGTGTGATGCAGAGATATAAAACTGCAGCCAAAATCAAGCCAAGATTCTCCAACCCTATGAAAAAAAAAAAACCAAACCCAAAAAACCTCCGTAAAAGTAAAATTCCGACAATCAGCGAAGTTAACTACTGATAGGCTAGTCTAAAACTACAGATGCATGAGCAGAAGTGTTGTCCATTAATTCAAACAATTTAACTGTTTCCTAAATATCTGCCCGCATATAACCATTTTTTAAAACTGTCAGATTTAAGCATGGATCCCTTCAAACAAATATTTTCCTCTTGCATTTTTATGAACTTGATTTTTTTTCTCTGTTATCAAGGATGGTACTAGTAAGAGTCATATCTAGGTGATAAGTAAGCGATTCAACTTGATAGTCTTTCTTTTCACAGTGGGCAGTCACCTTCCTTCAAGACCTCATTAATCCACAGGAGACACTTTGCACCATGGCTCTTGTTGCTTCATTAGACTACTCGCAGTGTCAGTAACACTCACTAATAATCCATATAAAGTGTCATTAAAAAGGATGCATGAGCTAATAGGAAAGCACAAGTGGTTCAAAAAAGAGCAGTGGGTCAATGGAGTACAAGGTCTGGGTTGCCATTTAATTGCTCCCTTAATAACGCTAGTTTTACTTGGGTGTGTTCGAAGGGTACGTATGTGTGAATGAAACACACTGACAGCCCTGAGACTGAAGGGCAGTTGCTGGGAGTAATCACTAAGAGTCAACACCCAAGATAAGCCAAAGACCAACAGCCCAGGTGGGTCACTCCTCTAAAAATACACTCTGCAGAAGCTGCTGTTGCGGGTGTCTGTGTAAAGCCACCAGCAAGCTGCGTGCAGCGCTACTGACGTCAACGGTGCAGGAGCCCTACGGCGCATCCCTCTGACATTTACAGGGATAAAGGATAACGTGCACCATGAAACACGAATAGCCAGCAGAGGAGTGAAATGCACGGCTACCTTCTGCCAGCAAGCTGACTGACACCCAGCAGAGCCTGCCCCACTAACAAAAACTCAGCTTTGGGCAAAAGGCGGGTGCCTTCGCTGACCCTCTTTGGGCAGACTTCTCCCTGAGAAGTCCTGTTTGACTGGAGAATTCAGAGAATTACCCACAAGGTTCCATGCTGGATGGTGCTGGGCTGCCACTTAAGTGAAAGAAAGCAGAAATCAGGGTAGCAGCTGCTAGACAGGGTCTGCAGGGGAGGAGATACTAGTGAGCACCCAGAGGCGCACCTAGCCACAAGGGCTGTTTGGCACTGGGCTAGGATTTCTCAGCTTCTGCAAGCTCAGAGGGCTCATGCGGCATAAGCAAGCCAACTCCGCGGACTGATGCCATTCATGAAGTGTTTGACAGTTGTTTGACATCATTAGGTAGGTCCGCCCCTAGCTCAGGCAAGCTCACTAACAACGACAGGTGGGGAAGACATAACTGGTCCTTCACCAGTGTACTTACACACTCGTATCACCACCTACACACAGACTTATTTAAATGTGAATAAGCCACAAAGAGAACTACACCTTCAATAAGTGAAGAACATGCTGAAATCAACAAAAGCACATCAGGTTACTAGAATCCAGGACAGCAGGTGCGAATGTATCTTGGGTTTGAGGACCATCATAACACTGACATCTGGAGCAAACCCTAGGAACCACAGCTCTAATAAAGCCTTAATGCTGCAATGATGTATGGATAACTTAATTGATGTCAGTGTTCTGAAGGGAACAGCCAAAACCTTTTCTTAACGTGATGAACGGCCTCAAGTCAGGCTGAGAATTTATTACAAAACCAGGAACACCCCTGACCCCAACACATCCTTTTCCCTGCTGTGATGACAGCCAGACACCCTCATGGAGCCACTGAAATCGCAGTCACAGGACCTCAATTATGGGTCCCAAGAACTAATACACAAGGAAGTTTCAACAACACAGAATCTAATGTAAACAGCTTTAAAGCCTCATAATGTCTATTTTTGATGACTAAAAATAATCAGTGCACAACTACGAAAGGATCATTATTAAACAACTGTGAACAAGCACTTTGGAAAAGGGAGAAATATCACCAGGAATCTGCTATGATTTTGCCAACGGAGTAAAAAAAGCACTTATGAAAGAATCACATATACACCAGAGTAGAAGAGAAATGGTAAATTTTAGGGAATTAACAAAAGTCCAAAGCACTATTTACATACTGTGCTACGTAGAGCAGAGGACATTGTACTCAGCTGTTCCCTCCATTACAGGCTCTGCCGATTGCAGGACCTAGGATATGCTTACACTCCTCTGTGTAATGCACAGATACATGAGCTACCTTTCAATCAGCTAATTGGGGTAGTAATCACAAGCCAGCACCAAGCTCAACAAGGGAAGCAGAAGACCCATGAGAAGCCTGGCAGCTGCCCAGCTTCACTCCATCACATGGATGCTGTTTTCAGGAGTGGTTAGAAGAAACCTTCATTGAGGCACATCCACATTTCCTTGGCTACATTCCTGAAGGCAGATGTGTAGTCATCCTGCCAGCCACCAATATTCGGCTATACCTCTGTCGTTACACTTTAGCAGCTGTTCACTCTGATGTTGTCCCCCATCCTCATGGGTAGAACACCTCAGTGGTCTGTGTTTCCTTCTTCCTCTGAGTAAAACCAGGACAAGACTTCATATGTCATGGACACAGGTCATTAAGATACTAGTAAAAAACTTGAATACTCTCAGTTGCAAGATGATAAATGAATACTTCATAGCTTAAAAAAAAACCTAAAAAAATTTGTATTTTTTCTTCTCCCCACCCTCCCCTCATAATTTGAAAGAGACTGAAAACACAGCAGTTGTGTACACATGAGAAGAATTTGCTTAAAAGTTAGCATAAAATAGCTGCCGTAACTAGTATGTTTCCTACATTAAAACGTTCAACTTGCTAATCATCCTGTAGCCATCATCTAACTTGCTATCATCCTGTAGCACATTCCTTAGTTTTTCAAAAAATAAAAATTAACAACAATAATTAAAACTTCCTGTCAACAAGCCAGTAGCAAAACAATTCCTTCTTCCTATAAGCCTTACTGAGAGAGAGGAAAGTGATCTTTAGGGTGACTGCCGGCACCAGGATGCTTTTCAAGATAAACTCCAATATGTTTGCTTTATATAAACACACCAGCTAAACACTCTGGTGGTTTGTGTCTTTCTTTTATGTCCAACTGCATTTCAGTCCCTTCTAGAATTGCCAGAAACCATAACATCAGCCCTGTCCATAGGCCTTGGCTCAGATTCTAACTGAATAATCTTTGATATAATTCAGAGCTGTAAGGAAGCATCTCGTTTTCCTGCCTGGTTTTACGTGATGAGACCTCAGCTCTGCCAGCTAAAGACTGTAGCAACTATAGGGTAAACATGTATTGATATCCAGGCAAAAGGAAACCTCATGTTCCTGTTAGACTGTTGTTCTTGAATACATGACACAATTTAACACAAAAATTTTATACTTCCATGGATCCATTCCCTCCTTGAATGACCTTTCAGGTCATTACCCGAAACATGAATTTCCTTCCTCTTCCTTCAGTTCCCTTACTTTTTTTAGTCTGGTTAGTTTCACATGCTGCAAGCCCCAGGATACTTATACTTGCAATAACTTAGTTTTTCTGGCATTTTGGAAGGACTAAAGTCATAGCCCTACACTAGATCTTCAAGCCATGAAGAGCATTAGAGTGCCTCTTAAATCATGCATCCACAAAGTGAAGAAAATCCCCTCTCTTTGGCACAAGGGAGCAAACTGTAAAAGAAACATTCCCCCAATAACAACTTTCAGAAAAGTAAGACCAGCAGTACATGCCTCACCTCTGTAGCCTGCCAGGCTGTGCTATGAAACAACACTGCGATGCTCACTGAGCACCTCCTTCACCCTTTGCCTCTTCCACCCACAAGAAGGAATGAAAGGTCATGAGTGAAGTTACCCAGGACCCTGAGGCTGTTTACAAATATGTAGGATTTTTATTTTTTCTTTTTAGGGAAAACATTGGGTATCAAGCTGCTTTCAGCTCCTTACAGGAACAAATCTAAAAAAACCCTGTCCAAAATAACTTGCTTTAAGTGACTGTCTGCAGGACGGGGAATGGGTAGGAAAGTTGGGTATTTTTCTCTAATAACATTTTCCAGTTGAAGCAGCTGATGCAAAGCTCTCAGGTATACACACAGTAACTTTTTTTTGCTTATTTTTGTTACTGCTTTGTTTTCTCCCCAGTTTATTTCAGTTGAAGGTGTGATTTTTGTTCACCACCTGAACAACATAATGAACTCAGGGCACAAAAAGATTTACAAGGTAATTAAAAAAAAAAAAAAATCTGTTCTGGAGTTGTGATACGCTCAAACCCCCTTAATGGCAACACAGTCTATCCATACCATCTTCCTATCCAGCTTTGCCAAAATCTTGACGAAGTATTCTTACCGAACAGTCCTGGCACTTCTGCGTCACCCAGAAGCCTTACTTTCAGGCTTGCATCTGTGTGCTGGCAGCTCTGAAGCCTGGTTGACCCTGACTTGCAGTTTTCACAATGAAGACAGATATCACAGGGAACACACACAGTCAAATTCTCTAATTCTTATTTACAACAAGCTGTTGCTGGAGTGCCTCCTATTGCCCCACTCCTTTCTCCCCAGTACACTATCAAAACCAGGCATCGCACTAGAAATCCACTAGGTCATTCAAAGTTAAAAACCAAACCAGCAAAAATGCCTTGTGGAAGACACAACTTTTACCTTGAGTTTCTTTACATGATATTTCAAAATTAAAATTCTGCTCAAAATGAACTCTCGTTACATCTGGAGGCTGCTGCTGGACAGGGTCCGTGACAGATGACAGCCTGCCAGCGACACAGCAGCACAACTCGTTCACTCCTCTTACTGGCAAGCAATGCCTAGTCTTTTGTTCTCAAACTAATACCATAAATTTCCTCCATGGCAACTCTTTCTCTGTGCTTATTTTTGAACTGATATTAAAAGGACAGTTTTATGGTGTGCATGAATAGACCATAAATTTTGAGATAGGCAATAGCTGTCTCTAAGAGCTCAGATACTTAGAGTCTTGGGGAAGCAAACCCCTTGCCCAGCAGAGGGCTTTTACTACTTGAACTAATGATTTTTCAAACTGCTGATCTAAATTAGATTGCAGTTGCTTATTAGAGGTTGAGGCTTTTGGGATTCAACAGTGTATGATCTAAGAGCTCTTTTCTGTGTCTGGTGGAAGAGGGAGAATAAAACCCTATTTATGGCATAAATGTCACAGGAATATTTAAAATTCATCATTGATGTCCAAGTAATAATCCTTGTGGTATTATCCAACTCCTGCTGTGATTGCCATGTAAGGCAGAGATTCCCAAACATTTCTATAGCCAGCAGCAGCCTGGACATCAGCATGCACCCAGCCCCTGGGGAAGATTCCCCATCCCACATCAAATACCGGTTTTGTTTGTTGTATCTGTTTTTGTTACCCCAGCAGCAGCTGCAGCCAACCACGCCAGCTTGAATCTCATCCAAACAGCCTCAAACTGCTGCAGTCACAGCAGAGGCTGCAGCATAAGGACCCCTAAAGGTTTCTGCCAAATCCTAAACCTACTTGGGGGCCTCATTCCCAGATGGAAATGAAGCAGTGAACAGAAACCCCTTCTGCAAAAGGCTGCAGGAGGAGATGGAGTCCCTCAGTCCTACTCCCAGGGCTTGGTCAAGCATGTGCAAAACAGAACATCCAATCTGGCTCATCAAGTGTGACACCTTCCCCCACAATAAAATAGGAACAAACTCCACTTATATCTGTTCCGTTTCATCCACAGGTGGATTCTGCTTTCCCAGACAGTGCTCCTCCCTGCCTTAGATGGATCGTTGGTAGTTATTGCACAGTCCCTTCCTATACACTCAACAAAATCCTTATTAGAGAATCAAGAACAATACGAGCCCAAATGATGCAGTTAAAACCCGCTTTAGGCAAAACATTTCATTCTGAGCTAATTCTTAAGGTTTGCAATATCCTGCCTTCACCCGCACACCAAAGATTTCACTGATGATTTTAGATAGTGTTTTTATTTCTGATTTGAAACTACTTTCCATTGTGAAATATCTTCATTTTTAAAATAAGCAACTCTACTTTTGCAATCAAAATTGAAAGCCCGCAGCCCTTTTGAACATGTTTTTGCAATCAAAATTGAAAGCCCACAGCCCTTTTGAACATGTTTCTTTCCATATGCGTAGGAATTTCTAAACTTTTTGATCTGTTGAAAAATTCTGAAATATGCTGTCTTTGGGTCAACCACTCAGAATAATTTTTTTCAGATCTTCCAAAAATATTTGCACAGAACACTCCCCCTTGACCTAAAAGAGTAATTGGATTAACTGCTAGCAGTAATAGGCTCTTATCCTCTAAAAAGACTAGCCAAGATAAGGCTGCATGCAGATCCTTGTGCATAATAAAGACAATGACATCCAACATCAAAAATTTGTTGATTAATTCTGCTAAGAATGCATGTCCTCTTTCCCCAGTGGAAAGGACGCTAACATTTCTGCACATAGCCTTATTTCCTAGCTGTTCTGGGAGCTCATCTCTACCAAACAGCCTTTGATTAACTCTAATCTGGCCACTATTCAGTGATGCAGCTGCCTATAACCGTGACCTTACGTGCCCACATGCAATGAAGGGAGCAGAAGGCCCAACATGCAGAGCAGACCCACTTCTCAGGGCAGCCTGCCGCCTCCCTGGAGCCTGGGCTAAAGATGTGAAGAGAAAGCTTCCCACCCTGGTACGGCCCCTGATTATTATCTGTTGCTGATTTTTCAGCAATGACGTTGCAACAAGTCGTCCAAGGGCAATCAGAAGAGACTTCAGGGTCTTGGGATGACTGGTTAAGGGATCAGGAGCACAAGTTCGTGTTCTTCTCCATTCTTCCAGTTGCAGGGAATGATGAGGGAAGAAAGAGGAAGAGCCAGCAGATCAATACCTGGTTCTCAGCCTGGTTTAGATTGGATATTAGGAAAAAATTCTTCACCGAGGGGATTGTCAAGCATTGGAACAGGCTGCCCAGGGAAAGCAGTTCAGTCCCTGTCCCTGTAGGGATTTAAAAGACGTGTAGATGTGGCACTTAGGGACATGGTTTAGTGGTGGACTTGGCAGTGCTGGGTTAACGGTTCGACTCAATGATCTCAAGGGTCTTTTCCAACCTAAACGATTCTATGATTCTATGAGCGTGGTTTGAAAGAACTGCATTTTCCTCTCCAGATGCTGCTAGGCAGTGCCATCCACCTTCCGCATCTGTGCTGTGATAAAGAGGAGAGCCACGCTGCTGCTCACCAAGGGCTAAGTAACATCCACAATTTACTCTCCATTGTGCAGACCCACTGCCTTTCACTTCCCAGCCACCAGGATCTGCGGTTTTGCTATGCATAACCTGTGCCCACTCTTACTTAACTCTGCAGCTCAGTTCACCATTTGTGTATTTGCCTCTGAATGAATAAATATTGCCACTCTGAGTGGCTTTCTGCTTTTCCCGTCTGCTAAAATAAATGCAAGCTGGCTGCTTTCCAAACAGGTGGGTTTCCCCATGCACCACAGCAGAAAAGATAGTAATTTTCAGTGTACTGTTCATTTTCCTGGAGTGTGCATATCAAGAGCAGCAGGCACACAGACAGAGCTGTAAGCACACCTGTGTTACTGAAGACACTTCGTGGAGAAGTAGGGGCTGGCTCAAGGGAGGATACCAAAATGGCAGGACCTGCTTGGCCGGCTTCAGAAAATAACCCTTCCAAATCGCACAGGCACCAAAAGATGTTGCACCTGCAGATCAAGTTCTGGCTGTCACCTAATGCACTAGCACACAGCTTGTGAATCAACCACTCCTCTTTCTGCTCCAAAGATGCAAGGAAGGAAGCCCTGTGGATGACAGGAGGAGATGGAAGGCAATCCTGGATGGAAACAAGAGCTTCCTCACACTCCTCACCCACCCCTATCTACCACGAAACCCACTCTGACCAGCTCAATGCAGAGAATATCTCAGAGCCACACAACGTACCACAGAACTTACGTTTCCCTCCACTGAGAAAGCAAGGAATGTTGCTGTTTCTAAGATAATATCCTTGTAGTGTGGTAAAAATCAGGCAAGCAGAGGAGGAGGTGGCAAGAGATTTGCTAGAAAGGTCCAGGGATGGGTGGGAAGCTTAACAGTTTTTTGAGCAAGCTTTGGAGAGCTACACTTCACTGCTTATGAAATATTAGATTGCTCTTGTGCAACATAACTTTAATAAGAATTTAATTATTAATCTAGCTCTATTCAGAGCTAGGAGAATAGTTTCAAATGACGGAGGAAGTCAAGAGAAGTGGGAATGCCTATAGCTTTTTTCTTCCTATTTATAGGGCATCTATTGACAACAGTAGGGCTACAAAAGGAGACAAACTTCCCTGTGTTGGAGACAAAAGAAAAACAAAAACACACAAAAAAAGAACTAATAGAAATCAGAATCATCTTGGAAAAGCAAAACAAGGAATAGCAGCCTGTAAAAGGCAACAAAATCATCAAATAAAGGACTGTATCCTTCTTGGACATCTGAAAGAAGTATCAGCCATACCTTTTGGGAACAGGACATGTGCAGCAGTACAATAAATAGTCTTAAGACCATTTCAGAGACACTTCACTGCTGCAGCTCTTGGGCATTTTGCTAGGAAGAAGGGGATAAGAACAGAAGCACCATTCATGAAAGAACAGGTGACACCTCTGAATTACTTGCCTCATTTACTCGGGATTAACAAAAGGAAGGAGGCAAGAAATGGAGTGGTTTAAAATTCAAACTCATTACAGAAAAAGCTGTTCTGAGAAACAGCCTCAGAGGAAATCTTCCAAAGCAAAGCACAGAAAACTAATCAGCAGGAGCAAAAACCTCAGTGTGCCACGGAGAGTGCACAGCATGTTCCCACGGCCCTGGGAAGCGGCAGAGCCCTGTACGCTGCGCTGGGTTGGCAGCGCTGCCCGAAGCAGCCAGGGGCTCCGACCAGAACTATGTACACAGCTGCTGCTGAACAGCAGAAGAATCCTTCCAGAAAAGAAAAGATCTAATTTAACCTGAAATTAACGTTCCTCTTCATTTTAAGGGTGGAAGTTATTTTCAACAAGGTAAAGATCAAGCTTATACAACCTAGGTCTCTGTACATACAGACACACACATACACAAAACATTTCATTTTTAAAACAGTGAAAGGCTGCAACATTTTGTCATAGTCTTTTCTTGGACTAAAGCTTTAGTTAAATTTGCCTTCATCCACAAGCAACTTCTGCAACCCTAAAAGTCTTTCCAGCAAGTTCCAGCACCTGAAAAATACTATTCAAGTGTGGTCTCAATGGAGTCATTCACATGGCCAAGAGAAACCTCTGCCTACGCTGTCGTTTCCACTTACCAGTGTATTACCTACTGCAGAGGCCACTGCTGGAACAGCCTTCCCCAGCCAGCAACTCTCAACCACCCAGGTTGCCAGCACTATGACTGAATAATGCATCTCAACTAATTTGACAATTAGCCAGCTTTTTTTTTTTTCCCTCTCCATCTGGCCCATGAAGTGTTAAATCATTATATCCACTTGAACAGCACATCGATTGAGAGTGGTGTATGACAATACTCACAATACTGCGTTTCCTACCCCCCTTTCCCTGAAAACAAAAGGACCACGTTTCAGAAGCCTTCACTTGACACAGGTTTTAGCAACTGTACTTGAAAACATTTTTTCCCCTCTCTACACTTATCTAAATCCCTTTGGACATTACATAAACCTATGTGCAATTAGGCTATCACTGTTACGCAGCGTAGCTACAATGCACTTGCTGCATATACACAGAGGGCTTTCGCTTTTCACTGTTACAATTTAATCAGCACCAAGCCAAATTAGCAGATTAAACTACCAGTTTTCCTGTTACTGTCCACCTTAATGATCACGCATGTAGCGTCCAGCTGCATGTTCCGTATATTGAGATCATTCTCAGCTACCAAGCAACTTTCTCGTGTACTGTATCATGGTACTTCCACATAACGGGCAGCACATTCGCAGTGTACTAGCAGCCTAACTGTACCCGAATTACAATAATTTTCATAAGCGTGACCTTAACTGTTTTATTTTTATTTTATGTTTAAAGTGGTATCTTTCAATTCGTTGAGACAGCTGCTAGACCATATGAAAGACAAGGCGAGAGGTGATCAGCGCTGGGTCACAGACAGCAGGAAGGATTTTGCTACCTTGCTGCGAACAGTGACTTGGCTAATGACACTGACCTGACAGATCAGGGAGCACACGAGGAGGATTTTCACTGCCCATTTATTCCAGCTTGAACAGACAGAAGCTCACAGCAGAAATTGGAACCAACTTCACCTCAGCAAGCATGAAGCTACCAGCTCCTCCCTCTCCAAGCGGGCTCTGGAGCGAGATGCCTTGGCAGCCTTCTTCTGCCTGCCCTGCGGGTGGGTAGTGGATGAGCAGGACCTTCTTGACTCCCCAAAACGGAGAAGCCAACCTACCCCACGTGTGCACAGCCTGGTGACGGTACTGAGACAGGCTGCATAAGCACAACATTACAAGATTTTCTTGTTCCTCCTACTGTTTCAAGCTGCCTCCACTCAGATAGGAGCACCGATGCCGCAGAGCCACTCAATTCTCTGAGCAGGTGTGCAAGCAGTGAGGGAAGATAAACCAAGAAAGCTGCCAGTGGTGTAGCTTAGAGTACATGCACAATGACATCGGCATGGCCCCAGGTGCACCGAGGCGGCTGTGCACACAACCTGGAACACAAAAGTGCCGGCACTCTAGAGTAAAGCCTGATCCAAAGGGAATTTCAATACTCTGTTTGCATACTAGCAAAAAAGAGTTAAAAACCCAAGAGGTTTTCAGTCGAGCTGTAAATGACTCAGATGAATGACTGTGGCCCGGCAGATCACTGCTCTGTTCAAAGTGGCCCAGCCAAGGCCAACGTACCTCGCAGTTGTTCGTGACCAAGTGACACGTTGGCACCAATGGGAAGGGCACAGTGACAAGGTCACAGAAAGGAAATAAATTTTGAATCCTTTGCAAACTAGCACACATTTCCACGCAACTTAGCATGAAATTCAGATGTTGCTACAAGTGACCTCCATGCTCGGGTGGCTGCTGCTCCCTGAGCTTCCACAGCTACCGTCCACTGCCAGCCGTGGGAGACAGCTCTGCAGCAAGAACTTCGACAATGCACATAAATGTGCGCTCACAACGCACAACACACACTTTGGAATTAACTTTTCCAGAAATCAAAAAGCAAAATGATCAAATAAGGCTGTTCTGCTAAAGCAAAAAAATAAATAAATAGTGGAGTTTATTGCCTTTATATATATTTATATTTTACACTACATTGCATAATATGCTCGCATTGGTGTTCAGCACTGTAAATGACATAAAAAATAACCCAAGGCAGCAAACACAGCAGAGCTCTAAGAAAAAAAATCGTCGCATTTCACATTCCAGTGCATGAAGTGAATACTGCAGTCCTCTAGCTTGTAACAAAGTTAGCAAAGACAAATGTCTTTCTTAGGAAAAAGATACTGTTTCAATACTGAGCTACAAATTGGCTCCTATCCTAGTGTTTAGGACTTAGTAAGTGGACTTTATTTTAGTAGAAGGAAAAGCCACTCTTTTCAAACTAAGGACACTGCATACTGCAGATGGAAGTTGGGGACCTGCCTCTGGGGATACAATAATCACTTTTTGTACTGCTTTGAAACCATCAATATTGGAGACAAGTCACTATTTCATGTCATTATCATATGTATGTCTAACTGGGTCTTTACACAGCTCAAAATAAATACATTTATTCTGGAAGATGTTTCAAAAACTTTAAAACACGGAAAGGACTTTGTTGCTGTAAATGTCTGGAACTTGTGGGTTCATGCCAGCTCCAGTTAAACAGGAAAAAAAAAAAAAAATCAAGAAAAGCTTCAGAGCAATTTGCAGTAGCTGAATATTTGGCCCATGCAGCTGTCAAAACAAGTGCTCAAGTATGTAGGTCCTGCAAACACTCATTACTGAGCATTGCAACGCTTTGGACAGTTCAATTTTGCAAACCATGTGCTCAGCAGTATTTGTACAGTTCCTAATCACCAGTGGAAGGAGTCTTTGTATTGCTCCTTTCCCTGTATGCCACATAAGCACTTACTTTTTAATATTAGCCCCCATGATTCCACTTGCATCTTAAGTGACTGCTGGAGAAGACAAAATAAATTTTTAAAGGGTTCTCACAGAATTCATTTAAGAAACGAGGTCTTTGCAGGGTGAAACAAATCTGCCTTCCCTTTCACTCTTAAATCTACTAATCTGTAACTTCCATGTTACCAGCGTACTCTGCTCTTGAACTGAAATCCTAAAGAGATTTTGCAGAACTTTATTAGCATTTTAGTCCACCTTTAACTATTCATTTCACACCAGATACAGAATTGACATGGGCTAACGTGCTCACTGTTGCATACACCAGCTTGCCACCACACTAAGGAGAAGGGGATAAAGGATGCAGATAACAGATGTGCTATCCTCCCCCCCCCCCCCCCCCCACACACACACACTGAGCCCCTGTCTACAGGAGGTCCTACCTCTCGCCTTGTTTTTTTGGGATCCAACCCACATGAAGCCCTAGCTGGAAGGAAGACAACAGTGACTTTGAGCTGTTTCTCCTTGTCCTGAGCTGTCATGCTCAGTGACGAGTGAGGCTGTCCTGGATGCCTGTGGATCTCCAGGCTGCTAAACACAATGATCAGAGATGACTCACTGTCACTCTCACATACATTAAATGGTTCTGTCAATTTTCTGACTTGAATTATTGCTGTAATTGTTGTGTCTCACAGCTGAGGAGCTGACACTAGGGCTGACTCAACCACCAGAGAGCTCCTGCAGCTGTGCTGGGTCAGGCTGCTCGTGATGCTGGGGCTCGGACCTTGCCCTTACCCATCAGAAGTCATTCTCTCCCACCAGGTAAGACAACGAAAGAGAGCTTCCCTTGGCCATAGCTGACAGGTCGGTGCTGAAGTTTCTCTCCAGGAACGCTTTGCATATCATACATTAATAGAGTCTGACTAACAGCTTTAGTTTCACATCATGTCTAGACAAAGTGTCCTGCTGTGGGCAGTTGCCTGGAAGGGCACTTGAAATAGCTGTGGGTGAACAAAACAGAAACTGTGTGGAGAGCTGACACGTTGCATGTTCACTGCACCTCATTTATTTATTCACAGAAAAGTGAAAATAACGGGAATCTCGCTGAGATTTTAGGCAGAAAGAAGCCAAAATCCCAATATTCATTCCTTTTAGTAGATGCCCCCAACCACCTAGAACAAAGGAAACAGAAGAAGTGAGGCAATGAAAAGTCCCACAGAAGCTTTTTGAGGGTAAAAATGTAAAGAGGCACAAGCTGCATAAACAAGATGTTCAAGCAAGCGCTCCCAGTGCTCTCCTGAGCCAGCTCTCTCCTGAGCCCAGGTGTACCCAGCAGCGTCCAGCTGCATTCTGGCAATACAACTTTTACCCAGGCATTAACCAAAACTCCTCAGCACGACACACTCCATGCAGGAAAGCATAAAAGCACCACAAAGTCCCAGTAAACTGATGCTGAAAACAAAGAATGGATGGTTAAGTATTTACAGCACACCAGAGCCTCTACCACTTCTCAGCCACCAAAAGAGTTTGCTTGCCCTTGCCACGTTTCTTGCTAGGTGAACATTGCATCTAGGTATAAAATTGCATCACTGCTTTCCTTCATTTAAATGATCTATTTAAACTGAATGCGTTAACTGCCTTTCAGCACCTTTTATTACCTTCTAACAGGTTTTGACACAATTAAATTTTTAAATGTTTACTTGATATTATCTTGCATCTAACAAACGTTTTCTGATATTCCCAAGTAAGTCTCTTGCAGGGATTAAGTTATCCACTGGTCTTCACACAGTTGCAATGAAACCCATTTATTTTACCACTGCAATTCTTTTTGAATCAGGCCTGCAAAGTCTAAGGAGTTTTCCAATGATTATGTTGTGATAGATGAGATTTGCTGAAATCAGATTCATTTTTAAGTTTCTACAGAATTGAAGCCTTTTTTCCTCCATTAGGATTTCCTAGTTTCTGCACTATTCAAATCCATATAAAGCCTGGCTATTATTCTCTTAGTGCTGTCAGTTTGTATGCATCTTCTCAAGTTTTTCCTCTTTCTTCTTATTAACTACTGCATATTGCAAATTCCCATTTTCAAGGTAAAGGTGCTGCTGTCACAACAGTCCTGTAAGTGAATCATTATGACTATTATGCATTCATAAATAACACATTACAAGACTTAAATAAAATATTTTTTTACAGCTATTGCAACCCGATTGGCCTACATGTAATAGAAATTGTGCACCCATGAAATTAAACTGAATAAAAAAAATTAATTTTCAAAGGCACTTAGTTCTCTGAAAAAGTTATTGCCTCTAATTCTTTTTGGTCAATGTTAGTTTATTTTGGATCCTAAAATAGAAATTAGAATACCAAAATAAATAAAAACGCCAGCCTCTAGGTAGAGAGCTGAAGTAATGAACAGCAAGCGAATTCCACTGAAGGCCAGGCAATCACAGCATTGGGAAGAAGATGGGAAGGGGAAGGAGGGAGGAGGAAAGCAACCACACAGATATCTGCTAATGAACCTGTATGGCAGCCCCCCAAATCCCAGAGTCCACTCCAGCCCTGCGCCCTTTGCAGTGGCCCTGCAAACCCAGTGTCTGCAGAACCAGTGCCTGGGGAGAAGCAACCCAGCCTTGACCACATCTTCTCCTCCCCAAAGGCAAGGTTGGGTAGGAGGAAAGGGACCACAGGAAAGGTTTTATCCCTCCTCTGCACAGGGCAAGGGCAGAAAGGTTTCCATGGATCTGTGATCATAATCTCATGAGGAGCTGGGAGAGGGGGCGAGAGGCTAGCAGGATGGCACGCAATTTATCCTCACAGCTGGCAGCAACACACCCACACTGGAAGCTAGCAATCTAAAGGGCCTCAAAAGCAGTGGGACACATCTTCAGGATGAGAATTAAAAAGCAGAGTCCTGATCATCAGTGATCTCCACATGTTCTTACAACAGGGAGGGCAAAACACCAAGTGTGGGTCATCACTAATCGCATCTCCACATTCCTCCCTCCTGGAAGAGACAGAAAATGCAACTGTGCTTTGATTTGATGTCACCAAGCCTTTTGCAATTAATTCCTCTGTGCTCTCAAAGAAGGCCCTGATTACAGAGAGCTCCGCGCAGACCCCTGGGTACATCTGAACAGGCTGGACTGACATTTGCAAAGGCTACAGCAAGTGCCCGTTGCTGTGCTCTTCTCTCTGCCTTTGCACAGGTTTCAGTGCCCATATATAACACACATTTAATTGCTCACCTCCCGGTAATCACCCCGCATCCTGCTGAGGCAGGCCACGTACCTAATGAGCAACAGTAACAAACAAAATCCTACTTCGTTGTAAGCTTTGCTTAGTTTTTCACATTCCCCGTGAGAGGCAACGAGACTTTAATTTGATCTCAAAGCCCATGTGTAAGGTAAGGACATCTATCTAACGGATTACAACCACAGAAAAGGCCAGAGACCTCCAGTGCAGAACCGCTGGGAGCTGGGTGCTCTGTGGTGCCAGACTGACCAGCCCCAAGAGTCTGCACAACCTTCCTCTTTCCAGGGACTCAACGTGGATGCTCCAGCACAGAGTCAAGAGAACATTTTAAATGTTTCTATACCCCTTCTGCTCCCACCCAACTTGAAAGGACTAAAGAGTACCCTTGCTTTCCCCACACACCCCCTGCCCTCACACCTCCATCCCAGGTATGCTCCTGTGAGAAACGCCTTGCTGTGCCCCCGACCGTACCTGCTGCAGGCACGCTCTGCTCCGCGCATTCTTACAGCACTGCACAGACTTAATTTCCACACACACAAGCTTTTTTTTTTTTTCTTTGCCAGGAAGAAATTCAGCCAACAACAAAATGGGGAGTGGATGTTGCCCAAGAACAATCTTGCCAGTTTTTACAAAATAAAAAATGCAAAAGGATACTTTTTCTCATGAGTTGAAACCATTAGACAAGTCCACATTTTTTGGCTGACCCAACTTCGTGTTTAGTGAAACACTCCGTAAAATGTCTCCCCGGTTTCTCCTGAATGGCCTTTAAAACACTGGCAGTTCAGCCTGCTTAGTCAGCACTACACACAGAAAGCTGTTAAAACCTGAGCCTAAATAACTAATCTCTCATAGCCACTCATGCCTATCCCACAGAGCATTAATGTGACACGTAAGAGTTGTCCCCAGCACAGACTGCAGCACGGACAACGTTTAGATTTCTTTCATACCTAAACCAGCAAGATTTTCATTTTATTTTTGGCTCAGTCTTTATCACAGGGCTAATAAGCCCTGGACAGATAAGGCTTTTGCAGGCTATCCGAGGCTAAATCACCTAAACACACGCCTCCACCTTATAACATTTTGCTGTTGCTACTTCTGGCATATGGAGAATTTAGATGAAAACAAGCAAATACTGGATGAAAGCTATTCCAGAAAAAGCTGAATATTTATGGCTTGTACACAGCAACCTGACTGGCAAGTGAATGCTTTAGGTAGAGATAAAAGGCATGACAGAAGAATAACTTTTATTTATGCAGTCTGCATTTAATGAATGCATCAACATTTGCAGCTGATTAGGGCTAACCTAAGTGCTTTGTTGTTCCCATTGCAATTCTGAAGGCTCTGGACTTTATTTATTCTTTTTCTTCTTTTTTTCCTTCCCCCATAGTTGCAACTAAATATATTTTCTGGCTTTGCAAAGGCCTATTTCCTTTTATAGAATCCAGATGACAGGCTGGGGACGGTATTTCCTAGCTGAGGCATCTGCCTCCTTGACAGAGGGAGAGATAATCACATTGGGTGAAACAGGCTCGGCGTCTGTGACAAGCTTAAGATGTCAGAAATGAGAGCATTGCGTCTTGTCCCTCTGGATATTTTTTTCTTCAGAAATTTAGCCACATCTCATGTGAAACGCAGCCAGCTTGCAGTGCTGCTCTGCCGCCAGCAACAGAGAGGGGGAGGAGGGAGGGAGGGAGGCAGGGGACCGTTTCACTTCTGAGGCTGCCACAGTTTCTATTTAATTGCTTGCTTATTTATTTAATTATGGCAGCAACACGAGCTTCTGGTCAAGCTGCCAGTACGCTTTCCCTGAAACAATTCACTGCTCTGAAATTACTTCTGCTGGACAATCCTTCACTCCTGGATCTTCACCAGAAGTGGCCAAAGCACTGAGCAGCCCCATGTTCTTCTGCATCCCCATCAAGAAAGAGCAAGATGTCACAGCTGACTGGAGCTACCTTGCCCCAAGGCAGCAGAGGCTGGAGGCTCAGGACACAAAGGGTTTGCAAGGGGGCCAAGTCTGGAGAAGCATCTCCAGGTGGCTTGAAAGCTGAGATCTAAACAAAAGCCTCTACGGCTTGTGTCACTGCCTACTGGATCAGCATTAACCTACAGCACTTCCCCCCACTCCACACTGATTAAGTCCTGCTTTTTAAATTATAGATCAAATGTTCTGCACTCAGAGATCAAATTAGTCAGATCAAGGTGCTACTTTTCTTTTGAGACGGGCCATTTGATGAATGAACCTTTCTGAAAGCAGATTCCTCTTCACTCTCACAACTAACTTTTTATTGCCAGATGCTCACAGATCATGGAAGAATTCCAACAGATGTGCCACCACACAAGAACAAGGAGACTTTTTGAATTAAAGAATAACATTAAGCCGTAAATGATTGTTTGATGTAGACGACTTACTGTAAGTATTTTAGCTAATGTTCGTCATTGAGTTCTTTTCCAAGGAAGTGGAAAATAATCCTACTGAAGCTATAAAATGTTCCTTGAATCCATCACTTCCATTCCCTTCACAGCAAATATATGAAAAGCAAAAATTGCCAGTACATAAAAGATATATAAGGTGATACTGAAAGACGCTCTGCAAGAGACACACACACTCCTTGGCAAATATGAGCTCTGGTCCAATACAGTTACTCAACGACTGTACAGTAACCAACTATCAAAGTGTTCCTTTTAAAACACTTACATCAGGCAACTTAGGCCAGCAGACAAACAGCGTCACAGGCAGCAGATGGCTATTATTTGATCAGCTATAGTCTATTTAATTTACTGCAAGGTTATATTTATCATGCAAATGCTACCACAGCAGATGAAATTCCACCTGAACTGACTGAAGCCAAGGTAACAGCCCCCCCCCATCCCAACCCCACCCCCTACGTGGCTATGCCTTTCCCACTCTCTGGTGGTCACATCCAGACCAAGTGGCAGCAGCAGGTTTTGGAGAAGAGCAAGATGATGCTGAAAACCAGTTTTTTTTTCACCAGACCTACCTAAACAATGTAGAACTCTAGATTCTTCACCGGTCCTTCCCTACTATAGCCATAACTGCTTCCCCTGAGGGAGTCCTTTTCCCTACTCCTGTTTTACTTTGGAACCAACTTTTTTGTCCTGTTCTATGGATCCTGGACCATAACAGACTCACAGCATTTGCCTTGTTCTGACACGTAAGTAGCAGCTTCAGCAGGAAGAGCAGACTGCTGTACTGCCTACCACAGAGACTTCAAAAACCAATATATTTTAATCTCCTCGAGTTTTCAGTTAATTTGAGCTCTGCATAGTAGTAGTGGTCTGCGTTCACCAGCTTAATTACAGCCTTGTCAACTCATTATGGCTAAAGGAAAAGGTCCAAAATCATCCCTTAAAAGCACACATTCAATTGCTACTCCAGCTCTCCTCCTTCAGTCCAAGGGGATTTAAGTCCAACGCTCTACAGTTGTGAAGATGAAGATGTGACATAAGTTTGAAAAACGTGCCCGTCATTTTTCATACTCTCTTCATTATTCAGTGAAAAATGACAGCAATCTAGTAGAGGCCTTTACAGCTTCTAGTCCTTCTCTGTGACATAACTTTGTAAACTCTGCTGTGTTGCCTTCTACCTTGCCCACTTGGTTTAAGCCAGTGAACACACTCACTGTGGTGTGAATTATGCCCAGCATGCGGCTGATGGGGGGACCTTTGCTGAGGTCCAACACAGCCAAGTACTAAAACATACAGACTTCTCCTGCAGAAGGTATATACCTAGATATATCCATAAACTTATTTATATATACAAATTATTTTAGATAGATAGACAGGTAGGCAGGTATCTCCTAATGCTACAGCTTTTTAACAAAGAAAAACATCAGGACTAAGAATGTGGTCAGATCTTCCAGTTGTCTTTGAAGACAATGCAGACGCGGTGGATTAATCTTGGTTCTAACACACAATTGTAGTGTAGACACCTGAACACTAACTTGTGAATAAAAGAAGGGTTTGTGTGCTTGCTTTTTACTTGAAAGAAGGTGATTATTTGAATCTTGAGACTTCTAGCTAGCAGCAACCACCATGAAACATTCACAGACCTGCACAAGCAAATGCACACATACATGTGAAGCAGTTCATGTTTGATAAGGTGTATTAGAAAAATTCCAAATGCATCCTTGCTGTATCACCCATGTCACCAAAGGAGTGCTAGAGTCACAAGGACAGCATAAAAATTATTTTGGTACACATGTCCTACTAGATTTTATATTTTGTTTTGTACTTTTAACAGTTGAAACAGTAGAACATCACCAGTCCTTTTTAAATTTGTAAAAGGACCCTAAAAAAGGGAAGCTTCATGGATAAACTTCTGTGGTAAGGTAACTTCTCATTTGCAAGATATTCAATAAAATCAATTCAAAACTGTTCACTACAGATCAGCACGTAGTAGAAAGCTGTATTTTGGATTATCTTGACTGACAAGTGGGAAACACTCTTCAGGAAAAGCCGAAAAAGTAATAAAGGAAAGCAAATCAGCAAAAGAAGCAGCAAAACCAGACACCAAGGGCAGACAAACTGCAAAGAAAAACTTCCCAGTTTATACACAGCATGTGTAAGTGGCTCTGTGGCTGCTCAAGTCTGTAGATATTACACAAAAATACAGTGTTCAGGAAGTTTCTACTGAGATGCTACAGTCCCATGGAAACAACCCCTTGTGCTATACAGGGACTTCTCCCTGAACTGTAGGATATCTTTTAATCTCAATTTCTTCTGTCATTATCACAGTTAAAAAAATTGGCCTCACAAAGGTGGAACAATTTTATTATTATTAAAATATGAAAACCACAAAAAAATGAAACCAGGCATCAACAACACTATATCCATCCTCTAGGCAAGTCTAAATGAAAAACAGTTTTGATGCATCTAACATGCATCTCTTATTCTAACCATGACAGGTCACCTGATTCTCATTAAGTGCCATTTCAGAACAGCCTCCCACCCCTGAGATAGCCATATTCACAGATGACACCTGTAATGGTGTATTTGTTAGGAAAATTTCTTGGCCTGGTTCTCAGCTACTTTCAGGTTACACAGGGAGCATCCCCCTCAGGGAATTGCTTTCAACTGGCTATCAAAGGACAGCCCAGCTCCATCCTCTCCACATAGAGGCGCACGTTGCCAGAAGGCAGGAGGTGTCGAGGGAAGGGTGGTATGAGAGGACAGGAGTTCTGCCTACACTTCACCTCTCCATTTTCCCTCCCAAAAGTGTTATTCTCCCCAGAAACCCTATCAATAACCCCCCACTGCATCACTCTGAAGGGAATGGAAGAAAAACAACCTTCCAAATCATGGCAGATTTTAGGGTGCAAGGACTTTTTTTTTTCTGAGGGGCAGGCAGAACAAATACATACTGCATAAGCACAATGAAGTGCAAAAGCTTGCTGCAAGTCAGAGAGCAGAGATGCACATAGGTATACCTACAGGGGGTCTAGTGAAAGGTGGCAAAATCTTAGAGGGAAAGTGGTGGAGTATCGATTTGAAAAGTTTGAGCAGCGTACCCTTGCATGAGCTTGGGAAGCTCTGCATGCACTTACTGGACAGAAACAGTCCTAAAAGATGATTCACCACCCATCTTCAAAGACACCACAGCCAGTCCCTCCTCCCATCTGACTACATGCCCTCTGCCTAGCCATGTGGGACGGGGGGTGGTGGCTATTCTGAAACCTTGGGACTCCCTGATGGTCCCAGGGCTCATGAGACTAAGCATGTACCATTCCCTCTCCTTATTGCAAAACAACGAAACCAACACTTACAGTCTGGAAGGCAAGCTGTGATCAAATTGAAATTATCAGAGGACTGCGGATCTAGTATGCACCACAGTACATAATACAAATGCCTTTGATCCAACTACTTGAGACTTAACCCAATAGTTAGGGAGGATGTTCCTTTCTCACTGTGCTCACATCTCCTTGTCATCTACCAACAGTTTCACAATTAACACAGAGATGACAATATTAATAAGCTACAACTAGCTTGCCCATTGCATAGCCAGGAACAGATTGGTAATCTGCTTCCCAAGTATATTTGCATACTGTTTTTTGCATAGTTTGACCAACCAGGTGAATGGCAAGTTTTAATAATTATCAGCTTGTTTCAGCACGCAACACAGCCTACGGTATTTCTCAGATGTTAAGATCTGTGCTGGAGACTCACTCCCTGGATGTCACGAAAGCCCTGCAAAGCAATTACAGAAGCAAATAAATTATTAAGAGAAAGAAGTGACAGCTCTGGGAATTGATGCAGATCCGGGTGTGAATCTAGGTTGTTAACGACAAAAAGTTATTGTTCAGTAGGTGATTGGTAATGCATAAGAAATGAGAGTTTGGTCCTGTTTTGAATACCTGCATCAACAGCCACAGGAGGAATGAGCAACACAAGTTAACCTTCAGGGGTTTGGTGGCTGTTGATTCCTTCAGGCTGCTTCAGACAAACAACAAAGCCCAGCTACCTCTGCCCTTACTCTGGCTCAGAAGCTGACCTTCCAGCACCCCCCCTCTCAGCTGCACCCATGCCAGATGCAGTTTCCTCCCCCACGGCTGAGGAGCACTACCACCGTCTTCTCTCCATCTCCAGCCCCACTCCATGGACTGCACCCCTGGAAATGCAGCCTGGCAGCAAGCGGGGCAGAACAAGCCTTGCACCCACATGGCTCCTGCCTTAAATTGGTTTTCAGTGCTCTCACCTCTGAGTAAAATTAAAACTTGCAGACTTCTACTGCTGTCCTTAGCACTCTTGACATCTAAGCATATTTTTTTTTGTTCGTTTTTTCTCCTTTCACTCTTGTTCTCTGCATCTGACACAGGACTGTTCAGAAAGGACATAAGTGGGAGAAAGCACTTGGCAGAAGATTAATGAAAACATTTAAAGTAAACTTTTTCTACAGAAAAGCAAAGTTTCCAGCCCCAAATTCCTCCTCTTCAAATTATATTTTTTTGTAATTGAAGTCTTTCCAAACAGAGACATTAGCCACAAAACATTTGCTTAATTGCAAACCTAGGGTGTCCTGGAGCAGAACAGAGGAAGACAGCAAAAAAGGGGAAATATTTTTTAACAGCTGTGAATCAGTCTCAACTCCCTGCAAAATCACTAGAAATCTTTCCACCTAACATAACAGGCCTGGCCTGTGCTCCCAGCATACAAAACAACTTGTGCCCTTCTGCTGAAATACCCATTTCTTTCACCTAGGTAATTTGTTGCCACTCCAGGACTGTTACTTCTCCCTCCCTCTCCAAAATGGTACCAAATAAGACAGCTTACGTAAGGGCAAATATGACAGTCTGTCAAGACATAAAGACATTGTTACAAAAACTTGTGTTACAGTGATCGGCTGTTCTCTCTGGCCCTGCAAGAGATTGCTTCCTATGGAACAACAACATCAGGGATGGAGCTGGGGGGAAATTCTTTGCTAACATTCAAGGGTGGAAAGGATGGAATAACCCAGGAAGGCTTTTTGGGCTGGGATGTTCAGAGTACTCCTGGAGCTAATGAGAAGTGCCTGTTACAGTTTATATCTAAGTTGAATCTTTAATACAACATATCAGCTAACAAATCTGAGACCAAAGACCTTGAGATGAAAAGCGAAATCTGCATGTTTCCTGTCTTCAAATATTAACAACATGATTGAACTTACAAACCTGACTTAACCTGAATACTCTTGAGATATCACATTTATACCAGAGCCCCAAACAGGCAAATATGCTTCCAATTAAAAATTTGTATGTAAAAGTTTATACACACACACACACACTGGTATGCATATATGCACACGTACCTCAGTCTCTGCGTTAGTCTTGTACATCCTCCTGGTGCCTTTCCTTTGGTGCTGTCGTCTAATCTATCATCTTCATATACTGTTTCAAAGCCTCTACAAATTCTCACGCTTCCTATCCTTCTCTTCCAGAAGTGGAAGAGATCTCTCAAATGCAATTTCTGCCAGCAACAATCCCAGTATCAATGGTGCTGCCCTGAAAGTCAGTAGACAGAAACCTGAATCTGCTTTTCCAGTTTCTATAGCATTCCATTCCATAAGATCATTAAACTGTAGGCTCAAAGTTACACAGTTTAAATCATGTCCTTTTGCAAAAAAGCGTTAAATTCCAAATAATTGAATTGTGATTCATTATCTGTCATTTTCAGTCAATATATCATGTCTAGCAAATATTGATTTACATGTAAGATTACAGACTTTGCAGTTGTCTCTTCCAACAAAGCTATTCAATAACAATGATAACCAAGAACTGACAGGCAATTTTTCCAGTATACACAAATTAATCTTTGCTAATTTGAACCTAAATGACTGCAGATTTCCTGACTCACATGCAAAATTACAGGTGTTGATTTTGGTTTTTTGGTCACATTATTCTTCTCCTCCCCCCTCATCTTGTCCTTTGATTATTAAACTCTTCGATGGTATCTCATGCTTTCATTTTACTTGCTTCATATATTTGGCAGAAATGCAGATTTCCCTTTCCATCACAGCATGTATCTTTAGATTCTTTTACAAAGTATTTTCCCTTCTCTTAAAGTCTTCCAATACATTCTTCCTGTGTGACATCTGCAAATCCAAGCCTGACATCCTACCTTGCAAAATAATTTCGGCATGATTTTCCAAAGCAGTCAGGCAGCACCTCACATGTCCTCACCCAAAGGAACAATCTTCCCACCAACGGCTCTGCACGTGCCTTGCCTCGGAGGTTTCTATTCACAGCTTTTATTATAACCTCAGCTCCCACATGGACTGTGATACGTGTACTAGCTACCACCACACAAAAACCTATTTTTACTCATCTGGGTAAGACCTGGTCCTAAAGGTTTTGTGTAAATGAATTTGTGACTCCGTAGGCAGTGGCTCTCTTTGTACTCTGCAACTGCAGATTGGATCTCTGCTTTCCTTGGAGGCTGAGCACTGCAAGCTCACCTGCTGCCTTGGTCTCTCCACCAAGACTTGTAGGCTTGTCTCCTCAAACCAGGACATGCTGCTTGGCACTAAATTAAATTGCTTTCTGTTGTGGTTTTTTGTTTTGTTTTGTTTTAAACATTAAACAACAATTTTCTAATAACCTTCTCAGTTTTGAGTCTGATACTCATTACGATGAGTATCAGGTCAAATTAGGGACCCCACCTGCCCTCCAAATTTACATCTGATTCAGGAGTATCAAAGTATTTGTTAATGGTTGAAAAGTTTCTTCCTTAGTTTTTCTTTTTAATTCATACTTTTAAACACTTGAATCACTTCAGCAGTGACTCTATTCTTTAAATCTCGATGTACACTCAGATAATGGCTTGGTTTTCCCACTAACTGTAGGTTGTTAAACAATTCTACACTTCAGGGTCAGTACTATTAACAAAAATACCTTTTACTCGCTGTTATTCTCCAGATCTCCATTCAGCTTCACAAAGGGCATTACAGGCTCCCGCCAATTAACCTCCACAATTAGTTCAGTTCGCACTGCAGCCTCAGAACTACTACTGCATTTTGTCATCTTTCGTATTTTCTCCTATTTCCCTATTGCAAGTTATTATATTCTATTTCTATTACCACACAGCATTTTTCATAACAGCCAGTGACAACTCTGTATCATTACATATAATCAAGAGGAAACTATCCTAGTTAAGCCAGAAATTAAATAATTGAGAAAGGACAGTTCTCTATATTGACTCTTCACACCACCACTAAACATACCCCCCCACTAAACTAAACTTAAAAAAATGATAATAAAAAATTAAGAGCTTCCAGTGTAGAATCATCACAGGTTTTCCCTTGACAGGGCAAAAGATGAACCCTGTGCTAGCTGACACTCCATCAACTAAAAATAAGGCTACTATGATGAAAGGTGACTATCCTAACCTTGCATATCCTAACCTATACCACACCAAGATAAAGACCATCCACATTAAAGCTTCTGCTTTGGTAAGTCATCACGTGTGCAATAAAACCACACTTTTTTTTCCCTTGAGGGCAGCCTGGCTTCAGCCTGGCAGTGCCATGTGGGCACCACTCGCACGGCTCCCGACACACAGAGCAGGGGTAGGATGCCTGACATGGCCACGGGCAAGGCCACGTTCATTCAGGAGCTTCAGCTCACTGTCATTAAAAGACAGACACTGATGATCTGAAACGGCCACCCGCAGTTCTATGTGCAGAGCTGGACCTAACCATTGGGAGGGTTATTTTAACACCTCTATGTATCTTATGTTGTTGTTTTATTGATATAAAGGATCACACACAGTCCGAGGCAAATTTAAATTGAAATTCTGCTATTTCTTGTCATTGTACAATATGGCAGGCTGCGGTTAGATTTGGTTTCAAGTAAAGCAGCTAAAAAACTTCCTTCCAAGCCATTAATTCAGAAATGTAATAAGACTAACACAACTGCACTGACTCATTATAGCAATTTGATGTAAGCTGCACTCGTTAGAGCAGCTACCATCTATATTCGTACGACTGCAGTCTTGTTTTCAGACACCATCAGAGATGACCTGCTGTGCCAAATGCCTCTTCTGTCTCAGGAAAACTTCCGAGAAATAACAAAATGGAAAACCTTCATTTGCTTAGGCCTTAAAATGCATTTGAACACAAGAACATTATAACATTTTGAGCCTCTCTTTTCATCCAGAAAAAAGGTTATTTCACTACATAAGAAGAGAAATTCTACAATACAGACAGTATTGCAAAGGTAGCCATGCAGGACAGAAGTTTAGAGATAAAACTGATAAAACTCCCTCCTATATTTGATGGAAAAGATGGTTTAAATACAGAAAAGACAAATTATGAGCGTGTCACAGTTGAAAACAATAAGAACCAACCTGTGACCTTGGTGTGCAGCCCAGGCTATCTGTCAGTATGAAAACCAGCTTTGGAGAGAAGGCTATTGCCCAGGGGTGGGGAGAAAAATCTTCCTGTGCTTAATAAATTAAAAAGGACACCAAGAGAAGGTACAAAAGACAATCAAAGCAGATTTAGCCTTTAAGCAGGGACCTTTACAGGTGTTCCAGTCACCAAGTTTGGAATAATTAAGCCTGGCCTTTGAGCTAGATCAACTCATTTCAGTAACTGGAGGTGAAGCACAAAAATCTTGAGCAAGACTAATTATGAGTCCTCCATCAGAGAAATTAAATAGTTTAACACAAAGCAGCTTGTATTCCCTTAGCATACTTAAAAAAAAAAAAAGTGCCGTTATTCACCTAACAAAAGGGAAAGAGAAGCGAAGTAGGCTTTTGACCCTGTACTACACAGTAAAATCAACTGCCTCAGAACAAAACAGAAAAAGAAAATCATCAAAAAAAAAAAATATCTATGTGCATATCTGCTGTTCCCTAAAAAACCTGTTTGTTGAAACTCAGGTTCACGCTCAACATTTAATAATGTTGTAACTGTGCTGACAACATTGCAGGCTTGCAGCAGGCTGCTGCCTTCATCACATACCTCCCTATGAGTTCACATTAGATAAAAGAGTTTGTTAAACAGATTATATTTATTTATTTTAATTTAAAGCCGCATCTCATGCAACTAAGCCACCAATGCTGGAAGAAGTGCCTGGCATGGGCACAGAGGAATCTGGGACTAGAACCAGAACCTTTCTGCCCCCGAAACACATGCCTCTCACTTGAACTAAAAGGAAACTCTGTTCAGCTGAAGTGACAGCTTATCCTATATCCTCCCTGTGGGCTGGCCGATCTCTGCCTGATACAGAAAGGCTGTATCTCAGGCTCATCTTCGCTTTCCTTCACTACCCGTGACAGATCCTTCCATGTATTCATAGAAAGCGACTGGGTTTCAAAGGGACTGCTCAGAGATAACTAAAGAGATTTTCACCCAGTATCTTTGTTTCTGAAAACACTTCTAAAGTTCTCTCTCAGTTCTTATTTAGGTGGTCTCCTGAGTAACCTGCTAAATAATTAATATTTCTTTCTTATTTTGCTGCCATAATGTGCATAGTTAATATGTTCCTTTGTAACTACTATATTACAAGAGAATAAAGTGATGCAGTGGGGTTTTTGGAGAGTATTTACACACTTCCACAGAGCCACCTGTGTAGGAGGTGTGAGTGGCTCACATCCCTTTTACCATCCTCACACTGAGAATTTTTTTTGAAGTTTCACATCCCCTTCACAAAGAATCCCAAAACATAGATATTTTGTGAAACCTTTTGTTCTTCTTTTCACTATGCCTGTTGCCATGCCTCCTCTGGTCGTGGCTTGCCAGCCTTGCCTCCCTGCGCTACTGCACACAGAAGATGGACTGTGCCTCCTCCCACTGTGTCACGGGCCACTACGCCAAAGCCAGCTTTTCTGTGACAGCAGATGGTGGAAGACCACCGTGTCTTTGTTCCTCCCAACCACTTGTATTACAACACTGTCTTTACAATCCAGATGCCTACTGTTGTAATAGAACAGGTTTAATACAGTTCAGAGAAACTGTACCAAAAGAGCCTTTGAGATGGAAAGACAGCATTCATGTAGGAGTGGGGGTGCTGGTTCAGATCAAAGGTCAGCCCAGCGCTCCAGCACCAGCTGCAGGTGATGCCTGGGAACAGGGACTAGCAGCCTTGTACAACACTGCCCTTCAATATCTCCCTGCCATCAGCTATTTTCAAGTAGGGGATACCTGGGTAACTCCTAGTAGATGTATCCTCCAAGTGCTCCAAATAGTCTCCTTGAACCCACATTCTCTGTAACAGGCACATAAACACGTGGTGAACTGACAATTATTCAACACTTTCCAAGTTCATAATCTCTCCTTGTTCACCTGTGATTTCTCTGGCTCTTGGAGGTTTTCTGCAGCTTTTTCTCCTCTTCAATCCTTTTCCCAGGACATGCCAGTGCAAAGAGTTTTTTTCAACCTGACACACTCTGAAAAAGTTTTTTTCTGACGCTTTGGGGTCTCCAGGTGAACATCAGAAGGAGCAAAGGTGGTGGTGATAGTAGGAAACAGTGAAAGGTTTTGAACCAGAAAAATCCTCAGCTACTTTTGAGAGCCTTCTACCTTCCAGCCCAGCACAGAAAGCACTACAGATCAGAAAAAGCACAGGCACCAAAGCTTCACAAGCATCTCCAGATAATACTCTTAAAATTACTCCTTACAATTAAGCTGTATCATCTGGAAGACTACCAAATGTTTTCTGTAGTACACTGCACCAGACAAATTCCCAGCACCAGATACAAGCTCTGAAACAATGCAGCTTATGTTATTTTCAAAATCCACCTTCCCTTTATTAAATGCTCTGTTATCAAGATGATTAGTTTTTACTTTAAACTTTTTTTTCAAAAAGAAGTTGCTTCTATTTGCTGCTAAATTTCAGTTTTCATTTCTAAAGACTTTCCTCTTCATGCCAATTAAAATTGCGATTACATCTTGGTTCTATTTTCCTTCGACTTTCTCTCTGGCCAAGAAAGTCCATATAATTTACATTAGTTAACATTTTCTGTTTTCTTTCTGTATACACAGACTTGCTAGGCATTAAAACATGGAGATAAATAAATCAAGAGGAGGACAGTGAAGAGATACTATTGTACATTATCTTTGTAAATCTCTAGCCTTATTTCAGTGAAGCAAAGGAAGAAACTCCCCCAGTCTCTGCAGTAATTCAGAAATGAGCAAGCAGAATAAGTCAGAGCTATTCTAGTGCTCCAGGCTTTGAATGTGACCAGTGAGTTACCTCTAGCAGTGTCTGAGGAGCCCCAAAGAAGTACGCATTTAACCATGCACCAAGGCAATGGATACAACCCATTTGCTGCGCCCTTTTTTTCCAGGAGCACCAGTGCAGGAATCAGCCTGACAGAGAGAATGTGTATTTTCCATCACTGCTGTATTTTGTCTTGTACATCTGTCCTATTTCAACTTCAAGGAAGTGGAATAAACCTGTAACAGCAGCTCCCAGACATTTCAGCTCCCCACTAGATGTTCCTTCCCCTTCCCCCATGCCACTGGTCACTGAACTCTATCTTCAAAACTCAGGTGTGGAAGAAGTCCACTTCTTAATTGAAACAATTCAAAAGGACAATTGCTCTTTCCAACCTTCCTCTCTCCATTTTTAACACCCAATTTCAATACTGCCACCATTTGCCATAGCATTCAGAAAGTATCAGCATAATTAAGTATAAGGCTAAAATTCATGATGGTGAAGAAATTATAGCAGGCAGGATGCTTTTATAAAAATAGGTTAGAGACAAGTCAATCAGTCTCCAAAATACTGTAGAAGAAAAGCTTTCAATTCTGGAGTCCAAGAGGAATTTTCCTCACCTACACCATCCCTGAGGGTGAAGGAGACTTGGAAAAATGGAAGAGTTTTCAAAACATCAGCAGACCACATGCAATACAACCATGCCTTCAAAATCATCATCAGGTCACCAAGCCTGCACATTAAAAGCTAGGATCTGTTTAAATATTGTCATTGTAAAGTGGATATATCTTCATCTTGTCTGAAGGGCACTTAAAACAACATGGCAACATTATGTTTCTAGGTGTAGGAATGTACTCCAATCTCCCTTACTTTTCAGTGAGACTGAAGAAATTATCATTGCTCTGAATCACACGTTACGGATGGAGTGCTGTTAGACTCATAAGAGGTTGATTACAGTGTTACATCCATTAGAACAGTAAGGAAACATATTTCATTTGAACCAAAGCTTCTCTTCAACAGAGAAATACTAAATGCAGAAGAATAAACCTATTTATGGTATGTTTAAAAAGTAAAACACCTAATAATTACAAGCCTTTATTTAACAGTCTTTGTATCAAATCACTGTTTCAAAGCAACAGACCTGCTAAAGGACTGACAGAAGGAATATTGATGTTACAGCACACCATTATGGGGTGCAAAGAAAAGGGCTGAGGTAACCCCTGGGCAAGGACTGGTGCTAGTATATAGCTTGTGGTTGTTATACATTAAGGAAATAACTGTGGTGACAGGAAGAGGTGCAGGCAGAGCCCTGCAGGCATAAGCTGAAGAAAACGGCACCATAGAGGACAAGGTGAACAGCCTGGCAGATCAGCTGAATCCCCTTGGTCTCAGGGGTTTTAATTCCCCAATGTAGAAAGAGGAGAAGAAAAGGCACCAGATCTCCTATCCTGGCCTATGGGCTTCCACCCTCTCTCCATTTAATCGCTCCCAGGCAGACTCACTCCATGTGAAAAAAAAACATTATCCAAGACCAACCTGCAGTCCCAATCACATGTCCATCTCTCTTTAACAAAAATAAACCCTCAGGAATGCATTCAAGCAGCAACTGGCAAATTTTGCGGTGGGAAAAACCAAGAAACACGAATACATTTAAGTCAAGCAGGCACAGTTTTCAAGCTTTCATGTCCTGGCATGGCATCAGCATGTGTTACAGGGTCCAGTACTGCACCCTGCAATGGTGCGTGTGAGCTCAGTATGTGCAGATGGGAGAGGAACCCCAGCAGGGTGTGATGGAGAACTGCTCGGGCTGCGTTAGCACCGTGTATTAATATTAGGATAGAAACATCCTTCTGGGAATTAGTATTTACGTTTTGTTTGCGGGTTTTTTTCAGTCTGCTCTAGGCAACATATTTGTAGTTCACTGGACACAGACTTCCTAATAATCTTTATTGTTCCTAGTAATTTTTAATGAGTTGATGTAAGGCAATTTCACTTCCTTTCCTCTTAAAAATAATTTATAAAAAAATCTGTGCAGGAGTAAAAGCCTCATAAATGGAGGATCCACATGCCCATGATTAGAATGAAAGGAGCCATCTGTCTCTTTACAGTCATGCACTTCTCAGACAAAGAGTACACACACAACATATGTCATTACTTCCACTTTCCTAATAGAAAATATTTGTCATGATTCCCTCCCACAGGAGCGCAGGAAGCTCCACCACCAGCTTACATGCTACAGGAACCCCTCCCACTAAAGCTCTGCAAGCAGGGTATTTAGCTGTTTTTTCTCTTCCTCTTCTTCAGCCAACCCCGTTTTTCATGCCTCTGTGAATCCTTTGCAAACATATTTTCTGCAAGATCTACAGCCAGGGATCGGCTTGCTGAATTCTGCCATCAACAGGAACTGCATTGTCGAGCTCCATACATATAGTTGTGTCTTACCATTTAGAAGTCAATTTAGGAAATGAAGCTGTTCATTGGATGATATATTTTTATGTCAATGTATTGTAGCTTGCAATTTTTTCCCTTCACCTACTTCCAAAATTGCTCTGACAAAAGCAGACTGATGGAAATGCACGACATACCCAGACACATTCCTCAGCACCAACTTCCAGGCAGTTACAATTAGTGCAAAAATTCCCACATTTCCTCACTGGCCGAAGTTAGCAGCAGCACCGGACTCTATCCTTTGCTCTTCATCACACACGTGTAACCCAGCTGGAGACCCAGGAGCTGGAGATCATGCTTCAAGGTAACACACCTACACAAACAGCACACAGCCATGCTCTTCCTTGTACCATATTAACAGAAGCGATAGACTAAGATGCGTATTTATAAAGCATTCAAAAGCAGCATCTGTGGTCACAGATATCCCCAGAGAGGTCTCCTGGAGCAAAACTGCCTCTTCTGGGACAGATTTTGGAAAAAAGATATGGCAGACACCACAGCTGCTATTTCACGTTTCTCTCCTGCTGGAAACGCTAACCGTGCACAGCCGCTTTTATCTCGAGGCTCCATGTATACCACAGCTTTTGGGTGCATCCCACCTCAACTTAAAAGGCTTGCTCAATTAAATGTCTCCCACTGTTCCCAGAAGCTTTTCAGCTTTACAACATGTTCAATTAGCATCTAATCAAAAGAAAAGCAGGATCTGTAGCACAATTGAAATAATCAGTACTTCTTTAATCTAACCAACCACTAAAGCCCTGACATCTTGCTATGAAGTTACAAATTTACACATGCTACTTGCCAAAGCAGCTCCTGCCAGAGGCAAAATCAGTACAGCATATGTAGGAGAAAAACTGCCCCGGTGATGCTGCCCTGGAACGTGAGCAGGGATGCTCAGGAGAAGCCATCAGGAGGCCACCACTGCAATGAAATGCGTCTGGCATTAGTTCTGCTCTCTTCTGCTACCCCAGCCCTGCCAAACCAGCCTATCCCTAAACTATAAAAAACAGACTGATGACAGATGTTCTCAAAATAACTCCCAAAAAGATACAAAATTCTTCCATCTAAAACACCTCCTCCTTCCCTGTCCTGCCACCGATCAAACACTGAAGAGTTTAAGACTACCTGCTGTGCCACTGAGACACGATGAAGGTATTTCTTCAGAGAAACCAGAGCAGCTTAATTTAAGTTTGTCTGACCTGGGACATTACCCTTTGTGTTGGGTTTGCATGGCGAGGGTTTGGTAGCGGGGGGGCTGCAGGGGCGGCTCTGTGAGAAGCTGCCAGAAGCTTCGCCCATGTCCGATGGAGCCCGTGCCAGCCGGCTCCGAGACGGACCCACCGCTGGCCCAGGCTGAGCCCAGCAGTGACGGTGGCAGCGCCTCTGGGGTAACACGGTTAAGAAGGGGGAGAAATGACCTGTGGAAGAACAATAACGGCGAGAGGCGTGAGAAGTGGGAGCAGCAGCCCTGCAGCCCCCAGGCCGGGGCAGGAGGGGGCCGGGGGGCTCCAGGCGCCAGAGATCTCCCCCTGCCCTTATCCCGCCCCAGGAGCCCCTCGCTGTGTCTCTGCCCCCGGCCCGGCTGAGCAGGGCAGGGACAGGGCGGCCCGGGGGGAACCCAGCACCCAGCGGGGGGTCACCCAGCACCCAGCCGGGCTCAGCCCACCACACTGTTGCTCTGAATTACCAAAAACCTTTAATAGGAACTACAACAACAAAAAAGTAGAACTTGTCTGGCTCTTCAGGTTTTTTCTCTGCAGGCACAAATGCTTTTGATACAAGCTGTTTATGAGAGGCTAGGAGAAAACTTCTGAAACTAAAATGCAGGCAGCTCTGCAGTTAGGCAAAGGGAATATTTCCTTCACCCGTTGTGCTCTCCCATGCAAATAATAATTTCTGTGCATAGACACGCATTTCATTATTTGCAATACTCTGTGTGACCCTGAGATGTTCTGTAAATTCTCCATGTCAGCTCAGTAAAAAACATAGTCTTCCTCATGTCTATCTATATTCAGTTTCTGTGACATCTTCTTGCACCATTATGCAGGATCACCCATCCATGGCAATCATTTTTTGTTTTGATCATCTATAGAATACATAAGGCTGAAAGATGTTAAGATAAAAAATAAAACAAAGCACATTATTCTGAATTCAAATATTGAATAAGTTAATGTATATTTTTAAAGTCCTGCACAGAAATGTGTATATATATATATAAAAAAAGCATCTATGTTTTTATCTAGCCTTCTAAACAGAAACTTACAAGATTTGCACTGGGGCTACCATCAAAAACCAGAATTGTGTTTCAGAGGCACAAAGTTAGGACGTACCTCATGATTCTCACCCTCTTCCATGCAACAAATACTCCTAAATCACTATGTACAGTGACACCTTATTTAAATAACTGAGTTAAGCCCCTGCTGAAGAGGAGAGCAAGGTGTAATCTAGATTTATTGACATTTCAACTGTCCTTATGCACTTTTCACATGTCATTCTGCCTTCTAATAATTACATTCTAATATGGAGTAGGTAGACAAACATATGCACTCTGAGTATCCCTCGTCTACACAGGAAAATCTCTCTTCAAAACATTTACGAAAATAAAATCAATTGTGCACATACTAGAACAAAAGCAGATGCATGAGGCAAGTATGGCTGGGTAGAAACACTCAACATTTAAAGGAACAAAGAATCAGTGAAGTACATAATAGAAAATATTTTCCAGATTTTAAGCATATCTATTCATATACAAGATTTTTTTCCTTAGCTTCCCTTTCATTACTTGTCTGTAATGTGCCGGCATAAAAGCCCATCAGAGCAAACTCTGTGCGTGCTCAGAAACGTGCACGCAGCGATGCAGCAGCAGTGCAATGCTGTCCTTGCTGATGCTCTCCACTGCTAACTCTAGTTGAGAAGCTGCACTCGTTGCAGGTAAATGAGAACAGAGGGTTGGAGCCTTATTTGTACCAGCATTCCCTACCCAGCCGGCATACCCTACCCTGCAGACCAGCCCCATATCTGTACATCTTGCCCCTGAGCTTCCAGGCACCCACAGAGCCTTACCTGTCTCTAAATCACACCACCTAAAATCACACCTCTGAAAAAGTCAAGTCAATCTCTCTGGCTTAGAAACATATTGCCAATTAAACAATGGAACAACTGGGAGTGCTAAATCCAGGCATAAAGGTTATTTGTTTGAGTAAAGATTTTCTAGAATTATACTATTAGGAATTACATGCGATACTGAACTAATTTTTGAGCTACCTTGGATTTCTGTATGAAGGACAATGTATAAACCTAAGGGTGAGCATAAAATAACAGCACAGAGACGGGTGTTGTCTTACCTCCGCCCTCCTCGAGACTGGCCTATTACAGGAGGAAATCAGCTTACCAAATTTCAGACTAACACCTGAGTCATCAAATGCCCATAGAACAAAACCAAGCACCAGCATCGCTGCTATCCTCAGCAGCGCTAGCACAGAAGCCCTTTACCTGGGTGGCCCAGGATGACAGCAACAAGCTTTTTATCTCCGGAGGTGGTTACCCCAGAGCAGAGTCAGGAAGACTGGAGGGGGGGAATCATTTTTGGATAGAAAACTTGCAGCTGACCAGGGTCCCCAGGGCAGACACGGTGACTGGCATGGATGCAGGTGATAGCTCAGTGGCATGACTGCTGTCAGCCTCACCCACAACAGCCAGCAGCACCCAGGGCGGAACCCCGCGGGGGCAGCACAGCCAGCCTTCTTCTGGGTGCACATGAGAAACCTTCTCCATTGCCCACTACCAACATTAAGGTTTTTCCTGCTGATTGATTGTGCTCCATTTTTACGTTCTCCCTGACAAAGCAGTTTTACTAGCCAGAAGCTATCCACATCTCGTGCTAATAAATGCTACGCGTTAATTTATTTCTGTTTGTTAAACCTCGTCTAGCAACAGTAGAGGTTATTTTAAGGCTTGGAAGTAAAAAAGCAATCATTCAGTCATAGAGGGGAGTGTCAATAAACTGAGATCAGCTAAGGGAACCAGCAATATGTCAGCAAAGCTCTTTCTGGATCCTTGCATTTGCTTCCTGACTAACAAAGCCTGCCTGAGATGAAGCACAAGCCCATATACATGGAGGTAACTGTTACTTGCTACTTACGCAAGTTTTGAATGCTCTTTTAATGCTCTGTTTTTACAGTGGGAAGAAATCATCCAACAAGCATAGTTTTTCATCATAAACAAGAAGCACTACAACATAAAAACCTACCAGCTTAGACCTGCCAAAACATCCGACATGTCTGCTACTGTACAGGGAAGAGGGGATAACGAACACGTCAAACTGTTTTATGTGGTGCACAGATTGTTCTCTATTACATTACCTAGAGGACATAACAAACAAGAGAACTGCGGCTTGACAGAAAATGTGTGCAATTAAAACTTAAAACTCCGGAGGGATGGATAGAAGATGCTTGACTAGGAGACATACTTCGCTGCTATATGGTGCAACTCTTGGCTCTGTTTCAGCTTGAAGGAAATACTTAAGCATAGGCATCTGTTTATTTTAAAGATGTCAGACCATCAACCAATTTTATAAAACAAAAAGCACGCCGGTATAACAAATATGCTGCAAAATATTTTTGTATAATTAAAAAGTTCTTTATAAATGTATCTTCCCTATTTGCATATCTAATCTGGTTTCAGCTCTTTACCAAGTTTATTCTAAAGCAGTATTTCCAAGGAGAATAAAAAAAAGCTAAAAGGTGAGCACAAGTTTTGGCAATATAAAAACTTCTATGCAAAACTGACCTGCTTCTGGAAAAAGTGAAATGTGAACACAGCATGATATAATTGCATCAGTTTGTTATTACACAGTCATTCTAACGACATCTGCTTCTTTCTTTGCCTCACTGACTTGCATAGTATAAAAAGCAGGCTGCATTAGATGCTGGTCATTCAGGAAGGACATCAACTGACTGTGAACCATTTTTTCAACTTGATGACTTTAGGCATATTTATGACATGCCAGAAATGTATTGTTATACAGAATCATAGAATGGTTTGGATTGCAAGGGGCCTTAAAGATCACCCAGCTCCAACCACCCTGCCATGGGCAGGGACACCTGCCACTAGCTCAGGTTGCTCCAAGCCCCATCCAACCTGGCTTGAAAACTTGAACACTCCCAGGGATGGGGCATCCACAGCTGCTCTGGGCAACCTCTGCCAGTGCCTCACCACCCTCACAGTGAAGAATTTCTTCCTTGTATCTAATTTAAATCTACCCTCTTTCAGCTTAGAGCCATTCCCCCTTGTCCTACCCAGCCTGTCTATGTGCTTGGGATTGCCCCAACCCATATGCAGGGCATTGCGCTTGGCCTTGTTGAACTTCATGAAGTCCACACGTGCCCACCTCTCAAACCTGTCACGGTCCCTCTGGATCACATTCCTTCCCTCCAGCATGTTGACTGCACCACAGTTTGGTGTCATCAGCAAACTTGCTGAGGGTGCACTCAATCCCATTGTCCATGTCACCAACAAAGATGCTGAACAACACTGGTCCCAGTACAGACCTGTCAACAGTCTCCACTTGGAGATTGACCCATTGACCACAACTCTTTGAACACAATCATGACAATTCCTTATCCACTGAGTGGTCCATCTGTCAAATCCATGTGTCTCTGGTTTAGCGACAAGGATGTCATACGGGACAGTGTCAAAAGCTTTGTACAAGTCCAGGCAGGTGACCTCAGTTGCTCTTCCCTCATCCACCAATGCTGTAACCCCGTTGTAGAAGGCCACCAAATTGGTCAGGCATGATTTGCCCTTAGTGAAGCCATGTTGGCTGTCACCAGTCACCTCCTCATTTTCCATGTGCCTTAGCACAGTTTCCAGGAGGATCTGCTCCATTGTCTTGCTGGGCACAGAGGTTAGACTGACCGGCCTGTAGTTTCCCACGTCTTATTTCCCTTTTTAAAAATGGGGGTTATGTTTCTCCTGTTCCAGTTTGTGGGAACTTCACTGGACTGCCATGACTTCTCAAACGTGATGGATAGTGGCTTAGCCACTTCATCCACCAGTTCCCTCAGGGTCTGTCTGTGCATCTCATCAGGTCCCATGGATTTGTGCATCAAGTTCCTTAGATGGTCTCAAATCTGATCTTCCGCTACAGTGGGCAGTTCTTCATTCTCCCAGTCCCTGCCTTTGCCTTCTGTGACTTGGGTGGTGTGGCTGCAGCACTTGCTGGTGAAGACAGAGGTGAAAAAATCATTGAGTACCTCAGCCTTCCCCATGTCCTGGGTAACCACACATCCTGCTTCCTTCCAGAGGGGGCCCACATTTCCTCTGGTATTCCTTTTACCACTGATGTACCCATAGAAGGTTTTCCTGTTGCCCTTGATGTCCCTGGCCAGATTTAATTCTATTACGGCTTTAGCTTTCCTAACCTGAGCTCTGGCTGCTGAGACAGTTTCTCTGTATTCTCCCAGGCTACCTGTCCTTGCTTCCACCCCCTGCAGGCTTCCTTGTTGTGTTTGATTTTGTCCAGGAGCTCACTGTTCATCCATGTGGGCCTCCTGGTGTTTTTGCCCAACTTCCTCTTCAAAAAAGTAAAACCATCTTCAAAACAGTATCAGTAGCAAAGCTAAAATACATCTAAAATGTGACTGAATTAATAACTTGAAACAAACATTATAAGAAGGGTTAATTTTGTATCAGAACACTTAGGGATTTTGCACTGGGATTTCTTTTTTACAGTGATATATCACTTTTTGTTTGGTGTTGTCTGGTCTCATTTTCATGCATCAGTGTATTGCATTCAAGAACAAAATTGGATTCCACTGCCCCTACTGGAAGCCTGTCTTAGGCATCATGCTAAGAAATCCGTGTAATACAAAGAGAACATGGGAGTATCGCTAGCAGAAAGGTTATATAATTAGTTTCTCATGAATTTGCTCTTTTACTCATAATTAGATTGATCCTCCCATAAGTCAGACAGTGGTCCTTCTTAATCAATAAGTCTGTATATAAAAAGCAACAGAATTAGGCCAAATACAACAATAAAAGGGTAGAGGAAATTACATTAAATAGGTACTATCATAATTAAGGACTGAAAGCTACAACGGCAAAGTTCTCCTCTCTGACCTGTATTGCTGATGAAAGCACAGGGTGTACCTGTACTGTAATTTCTGAATTGGTGATATAAATGGTACTGCCAGTGACTTTCATGGATCTCTGCTGTGCAAATAAAACTCAGAAAACCTAAACAGCAATGACAAACGGAGAGAAACATTTTCACTACAGCTTGAAGAGAATTGCAATGTTAGAACATAAAGAAATAAAATAATAAATTAGGCTACATGGCACATACTTGAGATAAAACCCAAAATCACCAAACTGATCATCACCAGCTGTGGTATCTAGGTGCCATGACATTCAGCATGGCCCAAAAGCTACAGAACACAGGCTGCTGGACCAGGTGGCTTGACACAGTCTAGCAGAACTTAGGTGGTGTTTTGGAACCCAGCTATATTTTACTCTACACAGTATCTAGACAGATAGACGGAAGAAAGCTCCTTGCATCAAAACCAGTAGGATGCTCCATTCTTAAACAGCCCACTCCAGACCTGCCCACTCCTGTATGCACCATTAAGAAACAGAAAATTACTCATATTTCACTATGCAACAAAACACTTTAATTGAGTCTGAATAGATACAATACGGAAATTGCAATTACAGTAACTCCAGCTGCTAAGACAGAATGCGAACAGCAGCCATGGACTCTAAATCCCAGTTTAACATGCTTTCCAAAATTCCCCAGCAAGACTGATAAACATAGACAATCCTGCCATAAGACTTAAGTATATTTTCCAAAAAATATCTTCTTTTTTTCATTTGGGTTTGGATTTTTTTGTCAATTTTATTTCATTTTTTTGCATTCTATGCATTAATCGGAATAATACTAAGTATAACTATGCTACGTGCTCAGCAACAGCAATTAGGGTGCTGAGACTCACAATAAATCTTTATTGCAAATATCTTTCTTGCACTGACTGAAATTATGATATACATTAAGTTTGAGTTGTAACATGGGGATAGTCATAGAACCATAGAGTGGTTTGGGTTGGGAGGGTCCTGTAAAACTCATCAAAACCAACCCCCAATAGTCCTAAAGATGTTTGAGCCTTGAAATCTGACAAGAGGAAGGCACAAGAGGAGAATGTGATTTTCAGTAACAGTTAAAAGCGATTACATTTGTTTGGAATGAATTTTCCACTTACACTGAAACAGCAGTCAAAACTCCCATTTTCAAATTATCTCATCATTGTTGATATACTGTTTACACAACAATTAAAATCAGAACTTTTATTTCATTTTTCAGGTATAGCAGTCCTGCTGTTTCGTGGGATATTTTTTTTTCTTTCCCTCAAAGACGGGCATCAAAACAGCTAGAGACATTTTTATCATTAGATACAAAACCAAGTCTCACACAATTATTGATTTCTTTAAGAGCTGTTAGGTACAACTTAAAGAATAGAAAAGAAATTCTGGTCCAAGTTCCAAGAGATTGAACTGGTACTTCATTCTATTAGTTAATCCATGCCTTAATTAAAAATGAGCGCTCTCAATCCTATCATTACATTCCATAAACCCTGATGATGATAAAATATTAGTCCTGAACTACTCTTGTTAAGATAAGGCTGAATCAAATCAATAAATTTAAACTTACATTAACTAGCATCAAAAGACAGTGTGTATCTTTAAACTGTATAGGCGTTGATCTTTGAGTTCAATATTTTATTTAAAGACATTTAAAAATATAAGGCAACAGGAAGTCTTTCCACTGAGAAATGCAGGATATTACTATACAATAGGCAGTGAAAACCTGTCTAGTTTTCACATGCATCACTGAGAAAGCGCCAGAGGTAATGAAGACCCATTGCACAACCCCACCTGCCGCTGAAAGAGAGCCAAGGTTGAAAGGGATCTATTTTTAGAGGGATGCTAAAGGTCAGCCAGCTAAGGCCTTTAGTCATGCAATGTCATCCACACGTTAAGCTTTAAGATGCTTTTGAACAAGACATTTGCTATACAGTAAATGGCAAATTTTTTTCAAGTCATTACATATTTGCAAGTTCACCTTCAGTAAACAGTGCCAAAAGTGCTCTCAGGAAAAAGAAATGGCACGATTACAACTTGAACGGGAATACAGGAAACGGCTGCACAATATAATGAGAGCCTCTGGAACGCTGTCATGATCCTGTTCCCATGAGAACAGCAAGAATCAGAGGATGGGTTTTTAGGAAAATATGCAACATTTTTAAGTTCTTGAAGAGCCACTGACATGTCATACAGTCTACAGAATGCCATAGAACTTGGGGGAAAAAACCACCTTCTGTATGTATACAATGACCACATTACATACATGCACACACAAAACTCCCTCTTCAACAAGAGGTGGATAAACCTAAATCTCACAGCTGTCTGGGACCAGGAATTACACTGCCTCAGCCTGGCCATGTAAGTGACACTCAGCAAAGCTCCAACACCTGCATTTCTCTGGCGCTGAGCACCATGGAGATTTCAAGTATACAGGCTCCAGGACTTGCTGAGCCACCTCACCAGAAAAATAATAGCTGACACAAGGCGTCATTTATGGCAAAATGCAGCAGCATGTGCAGGAAGACCCTTGTAAAGGGCAATGCTATCCACTTTCTAGTGAGCAGGATGTTTGGCTAAACAGTTTCAAAGGCTGAATTCAACAGTAGGTGAGCCAAGCACAGCGTAAAATGGGAGATGTAGCTACAACCACACAGTACACCTCACAGAGTAGAGTCAAGGCAAGCGCCAAGGGCAAACATATGGAAGGCAGATGCGGAGCTGTAGCTCAGGAGCAACCACAGGGCTGTCACTGCTGGCAGAGAAAGCAAATGGCCTCTGGGTCTGTGCAAACCAAGTCTGCTCTGTTTGTCCAGTTTGATCTCCTACAGCTGGGCTGTAAGGTGGTGTCCTCCCCTGATGTACATGACTGACAGGGGAAACATGCTTTAAGATATGTATGCACTATTTAACTAATGCCTTTACATTTGCAAGCAAAATATTTTCCTGCTGTGCAGTCCCACTTTAGCTCTTCTAAGGTTTCACCCATGATGTCTTAAGTTGAAATAAAGCCATTCTTCATCTCATCATCAAAATGAGATTCCTTGGCAGAAGAGAACAGCTCACAGAATCATAAGGGAAGAACCATCTTCCTCCTCAACAGTAGATCTCCCTTTTCACAGTGCAGGTGTGAACCCTCTCTGCCAGTCCTGCAGGCATCACCCTGGGCAGTTGGTGGTCAATGAGTTGCAGCACTTCAGAGGAGGCCTACTGGGACTACTGCCCGGAAGAAAACTAGCCTGGCTTCTGTTCTGGATGTAGTTTGCTGCAGGGCATGTAAATTAACTAAAATAAATCAAGTATTTTTACTACTAATATCTGGGTCTTTGACTGAACAGGGAATGATCACAGTCCTATCACAATGAATGAGATGAACAGCGGCACAGAAGGCCACCACTGATACATAGTTGTGAGCTCATAAAAAAACCAGCTTACTGCAGTGTAAGTCAATGCACATTTGTAGATGTTTGTACAGAAATGGTATGCTAGAATGGTGGGGATTTATTTCATTTTAATTTGCAAAATAAAGTTGTACAGCAAACTTGTAGAGAATGAGAACATCATGAATTTTGACAGCTTTGTAGAAAGGAAGAACGAACAGCAGGGAAAAAAAAAAAAAAAAAGAAAGAAAGAACACAAGAATGAAAGAACAAACTTTGCAAACTGACACCCCTTGTCCAGGAGCCTTTCCAACTGGAATACTACCAGCACTGCTGTGCTGGCATCAGTCAGAGGAGGATCCAACTCATTCTCCTTCCTTTCTTCCTTTCAGAATCCATACACCTAACAGGGGCACAAGACCTTGAGGATACTAGACGTGACTTTGAACGCCAGGAGGAAGACAGCAGTCTATGTACAGCAGGAAGACACATACACAGGCAAGAGATCTACAGCACCTACTAAATTGTACCATGCCTTCAAAGACCTTAATCTTCACCAACAATAAAATACTAATTTTACTTAGTAACTGCTCTCACAAATTGTTCAAGCTATATAATGCAGAAAGTGGGGCCACTGAACTGCAGTGAATCTTAAATGCTTTTAGTGACACTGGAAAGAAAAGCAATGTTTTGCCTGTTGTACTCTTCTTAGCAAGACGGGGAAAGAAAGGGAAAAAAGGAACTAAAGAAGATGTAGTTCATTGTGCGGCATTTCTTGCTTCACTGTTATTTTTATTATTTGTCATTGTCTAAGGTACATGAGTTTATACTAAGTGAAAAAGCAGAGGAACAAGTTTTATTTTTCCTTTCCTACATTCCCACAAGTCACAGTCACTGATGTGCCACAACTTTTGTCCCCATTATTCAGAATGGGCCTTCCTGCTCTTTTATTGCACTACATTCTGTTTCATCAGAAGTTGAGCAGCAATTTCCTCCATAGCTCAGATCACAGACGTTAAAATGTTCACCACCATCAGAATGATTTACAAAAGGCACTAGTCTTCTGCATCCTCAATACAGACACTGGCCGCCTTGTCTCCACTTTTATGACAGGTAGCAAATGAAGTAATGAAGTAGAAACGAAGTAATAAAATGAAGACAAATCATTCATCTTGGGAAAGTCTGCATCAGACCAATTAAAATAATGTCTTAGACACACTGCAATAACATATTGCACCTATGGGAAGAGGCTACTAGCATGAGCAAACCCTGCAATTCCTATTTTCTCCAATTATACCCCCAAAGACTTCCAGCTCCAGCATAATAAAAGATTAACAAATTAAAATATATTTAAAAATTAGTCTTTATCTTTTTTCCAATAAGCTATTAAAGGTGATGATAGTAACAAATCTCTGCCTATAAACTGGTCCTTACACAGGAAGCTCACATAAGTCAAGGTGAACACCAGCTACAAGGAGGACTACCGAGGGCAAGGAGTGTTTGCAGATCTGGGAGCAGAGATGGGTCACACAGCTGCAGCCCACATCATGAGCCCACCGAGTTCCCTGTGAGTCAAGGACTTTCCTGAAGTAGGTAAAAAGGCTGCATCCTGCACTCCCGTTAACACTAGAGGTGCAAAAGCTTCTGCTTATCTCTTGCTCAGGTTGCATTTGATGTCATGGGGCCAGGCAGCCCTCCCCTCCCCACTCACGTCAGGGCTGCACCCATCTGTACTGCACCGAGGCCCAAGAGCTCAGGTCTGTGCATTTATATGCCAGCATCCACCACTACACTGTAAAGAATCAAACAAAGTAAAGAGGATGTAAATCCTCAGCACTCCTCAGTATAAGCTCTCCACGTTGCTCCATCCTTTGTCGTGTCCTCAGCAGCAGTTTCCTCTAGAGTTAAATCACAGGCATAAAAATGCTCACTGTCAGAGTGATTTACGGAGCTGTAGTACACACAGCAGTCTCCATCTCTCCTGCTGCAGCAGGCATCACAGGAGGAGATGCCAGAGACCAGAGCATGAAGACAGTTGTCGAGAAGGCAAGCTAGGGTGGTCTTAGGTGAAAACCAGCACAATTTCATTCAGCCTTGCACTCAGTGTGCCCAACTAGTCCTATAAATGTCCTGGCTGCATGTCATTCATCCCCAGCTACAGGGATATGGGCACCTGCTACCACAGATTTTCATCTAGACATTTGGTCCTATCTCAGAAGAGATGTTCCCTGGTCTGTGGATTCTCCCATGTGTCTATGAATCAATCAAAATCTGGTTTACAATTTTGTTCTTCTCTCATCTAGAGACCTAGTCTAAAAATAGCACCGATTCCCTTCACATCGGTTGATTTTCAAACAATTTTATAACACTGATACCTAATTATAGTGTATCAGTGCTCATTACAATTACATGCCATTTACTGTTTGGATGGCTAGTGGAAACACTTCTCATATTCCAAGTAAATTCTCCATCAATACCATTTGTCTCAAAGATTTCTGACCACTTCAAAGGGTTACAACAAAATTTGGTGTCAAAAACAACAAGCCAGAGTTGAACATTGGAGAGATTGCAAACCACAGAAAATCCACTGTGACAGAGTTAACTGAAGCATGATCACACAGGCTATCAGACAAATCTGGATCACTTGAATGGACTGGCACAGCTTAAAGGGGTTTTTCTTTCATTTATAATTAACCACTTGGCTGTCACATCACTGTATCCACGCACTCTGGTTGTGAATGTTTACACTGAAATCTCTGTAGAAGACACAGAGACTGTGAGCTAGAAAAGGTGAGAAAGGAAGTTATATATGTGCACCAGCGAGATGCTAAGTTTAGCATCACGAACGCAGCCAGAGCAGAGGGAGAATCATTCACCAGCAAAACAGCCACCAAAGCAGCAGCTCTGTGCGATTCCCTGGGTGCCTCCATCCCTAAAAGCATCAGATAACAGACAGCAGTCTCTGTAACCAGAGAGATTTCCCAGAAAGTTCTTAAGCAGACAAAAAGCTTGTCGTGCTATTAGCAATGTTCAAAATGGAAACCACATTAAGAAATATAACAACGAAGTACGGAACTCCAGTTTAAACAACAAACAAATGAATTCAAGCAAACTAAATATATCCCAGCCTGCCTTAAAAATAGCTGCTTCAGCCAGTAAACAGACTCAAAGAAGTTCTACAGAATGCCAGAATAATTGAGGTTGGAAGGGACCTCTGGAGGCCATCTAGCACAAACCCCCACTCATGCAGGGCCAGATAGGTCAGGACACATAAAGTTTATACATTTAGGAACTTGGCTACTCCTTTTAGAGAAAGCCATTTCACAGGAGGTAACTGCAAGCTCAGGGCATTTGTGATTTATTTCTTTAAAATGCAGCTGTGAAGACTGAACCTTCTAATAAAACCAGTGAAATGTCCAGTTCTTCACAAAGCCTTCAGCAGAGCAGCACATGCATCGGTATCTCAGACAGTCCTTGAAGAGGACATCTGTATAAATCTAGTTTCTCTAAACTTGATGCCACATAGGCATCTTCAGTGGCTTATCTACTTACGTAACTCAGATATTCTTAAAATAGACTTTACTTTCTTTTTCCTATTGAGAATATTCCTCAAAATGTAGTTCAACTTATGTATCACTGCAGCCAGGGTCCAAAAATGTGTGCAGCAAAACCTTTAAACTTAATCCCTGCCCAAGACAAGACAGGCAGCAACACTCTGCTTTGGAGAGGCACAGACCCGTCTCACTGGTACAACAGCCTGGGATGGCATGCATGCATTTTGGAGACCTCCCAACATCACAGAGTCTGACCCTCAGTGACCGTACCACAGTGAACAGGGAGCACTCTCCCAGTGTAACACCAGACCCCCAGTCTGCCACCCAGGCTCTGCTCTCCAAGCAGCTAACGGTAAGAGGGGGCATCATGTGGCAGTGTGCGTCACCTGTGCTCTGGGGGAATGGTCAGAACTGCTGGTCATTTGGACCAGTTGTCCCTCGCATGTTGTAGCGTACCTGTCACGTCCCTTCCTCCTTTAAGCCTTTAAACGAAGAAGCTGTCTGATTAATGAAGTAGTCAAAGGGAATGAGGTTTACGCTATCATAAAGCATCCACAGGGCAAAAGCCTGAGTAGACACGACTCAACCACAAGCCACAACGCCGTAAGACACTGGGCTTCGTCAGTCCCACCGCTGATCTGACACATGTTTCTACAGCCCCTTGCAGAATGATGCAACATCGCTCCAGGAGTAACAAACACCACAGGACCCAGTTCACTCAGGGCTCTTTGCTTTGTCTCCTGGCGGCTCTGAGGGATTACTAATTTTGCAATAGTTGCCAGCACCAACCAGTGGGTTGAATATTTTAGCTGTAATAAATAGGTTTAAAGAAAGGCTTTCTTCACTGACAACCTGCTTTATTTTTGCCAGCAGGCATGAATCAAAACAGAATCACAGTATCCTAGCCTAACTTCAAAGGATATGAACATTTAATTTTTTGCAGCTTTTGCTTCACTGTCCATTGTACCGCAAATACGCCCCCGGGCCCCCAGAATCTACTTTCATCACTAATTTAACGTTCTTTTTAAAAGATGACAATACAGAGAGGATGAAATGCATTTCCAGCAAAGGCTAACCCAGCATGACCTTGTTTATTTTCCAGAGCATGCCCAGCCTGTAGACACACAGCGGGTTTCTCCATGGGCAGGAGGCTGAACTGGAGGATGCAATGCTCCTGGACTCCCAGTGCTGTTTCCCCAGACAGAGCCCAGGCTCCAAAGGTTGATGTGTACCAGCAGATGGGAGGCAGCACATGATTTCCTCTTGCTCTATGGCATAGCAGAGGACTAGAGATCAGATCTAGGATTTAATGCAATGATACGAGTGAGGCAATTAGTAAATGACTCCGCATCTGCAGACCAGCAGGCCCCTATTAACCAGCTAAGTACATTATCTCCACGGAGATCATAGATTTTTCTCTTATTGTCTGTATATAACTTCTGCAACTTGTCATATCCTACTGCAGACTTGGGCTCCAAACTGCAAAGTACCCAGTGCCCTTGGCACCACTGACATCTGTGGGAAGGAGCATGACACAGCCTCCCTGAGGAGAGAGAGCATCCTCAGGGTCAGATATCTCAGTGAAAGATGAAGGAAAAAGGAGACATTACCAAACCAGTAATACTTCCCATGCTCCCAAATAACCCTTTATTCACTAGCTTCCATTCAAGGCAGAGGTGGGGGGAGGTTTCACTTGCCAATGGCCTGAACAACAAGCTCTAATTAGCTCTGTCTCTCCCATTCTCTCAAGTCTTGGTTCATCTTTACTCTGTGCCTGTTTCACAACCAGGAGAACACCAATCGGTCCAGACAACAGCCCTTGCAAAATGCTACTGCTTATCAAGCAGGGGGACCCCGCCAAGCAATACAGTCGACTTCAGCTAGGCTTAAGAAAAGTAAAAAGATGGCAATGAAAAAAATCTCATGTCCTCCTGCCCCACCGTTATCTATTTAAGAGTTAACATAAAAGATCAGGTGTTTGCATTAAGTTCTCAGAACTTTTATTCCAGTTAAAAAGGTGGAAAATATATTGGCAGTGGTAACTAAAGCATCCACAATGCTCTGGGGACCCAGCAACAACCTCTTTCTGACTTCCAGGCACTGAACAGGCTTCAGCCTGTTTACTATGTTCAAAAAAAAAATACTGGCAATTAAAACAATCCAAACACTGGCCATTTTAACAAATTGATTCACATGTTAGACAGACGCAATGCTGGCCACAAGGCTACATTCAGTTAACAGAGCAGACATTTTTCAAAGGCTGCTTTCTACAGGGGGAAAATAATGTGTGATCCATGCAAGAGAGAAGATAAGGACATGCTTTCCAGTGACAGAAACCCTCCTCTGTCATCTACCACACAGCCTGGCAACCCCACACCCTGGGGGAGAGAAGAGAGGTGTGAGCAGCCATTAGAGAATCACAGAGCATGCTGCATCCGTGCGCCTTTCATCCCAAAGGGCTTGAAGGTATTGGCCATCCTTTGATGCTCACGAATATCCTGAGACCACTTTTATTTCAGTCAACAGGCATTTCACTATGCGATGCTGCCCAGCTATGGCAGTAATGACAGGAGCACACAGCTAAACTGCAGAAGTGTGGCTAGGAGTGAGGCCAACATCAGAAGATGGGGAAAGCCCTCAGAACGCTATGGAGTTTGGATTAAAGTTGTGCAGAAAATGATATAATGGTGCTGTGAAAATATCTGAGAGCACAGAAGGAATATCCCCTTCTGCCTTGGGATGAAAAGCGAGTATCTCTACAAACATCCCCAGCCTGAAAAATGTTAAACCAAATTTTAGTTTAGGTCAGACAAAAGTGCCATTTAATTTTGACCACATATAAAACCAACCCAACAACCAACCAAACAAAAAACCTGCAGAGTTGCTTTGTTAGCTTTAAACAGACCTGAAATGCAAAACAGGTTACATTTGTCTCTCCCTCCTTTGGATTTCAGGTAGCTGTTACCTTCCCCTATTTTACAAGATATTTAGGTCCTTTTCCAGAGGTCTTCACACCCGTGCTTTCTGTGACATATCCATCATTTGTCACCTCAAACAATTCCACCTACTGACACCTTGAGCTTCAGAGGCAGGTGACAGGAGTACTGAGTATTTTGTAAAGTACCATTCTACCTTCTGTAGGCTCCATCTAGTTTCCAGCATTGTTTCCAGCATGAGAAAGCTCACACAGCTTTCCAGAAGATCTTGGGCTTGACTCTGACCCTTCCTCACATGACGCTGCTCCTCAGCCCAGAGCTCCAGTGTCCTGCTCTCCCCTCTGTAAGGCACATGTGAGGTTTTTGCTGCAGGTAGATGCTGTGTGGCTGGAATCAGCTCCTGGGCCACTGCACGTTACTGACTCCCAGACCTACAGCCCTCCAGGGACCTGACAGATCAGGCTGCTGAACTACCACTGGGTATGTGGACGGCTTGATGTTTTCAAACATTTGTTGTTCACCAGTACAAGACTCCAGGGAGGGTAAAGCAAACTGTGTTTTCAAAATGAGTATTGATCATAAAACAATTTTCATTTTGAAACAGCCACCTTATCCCATCATTTCTGCTCTTCCATTTCCTCTGTGGATAATTTTGATTTCACTTTTGAAAGCACATTCTGCCCCATTAAGATATTTAAAACCACAACACGATAGAGCTGCAAACTATTGCAGAATGCAAATACTCAGCAGAAGCAGAAAGCAGCATTTTGTTGATATTTATTTTACAAACACTGCCCATGTCAGGAACATTTTACGGATGCTTGAAATCCCTATCTCATCTTTTGCTTTTATCATAAGATGACCTGTAAGGCAAACAGAGCCCTCCATCTCAACAGATGCAGTTATCACATTCCCACTCTTGCCCTTCACATTTTATTAACACGGCAAGATCCACACTTGTCTCAGTTGTGATGTGCAGGACAAGACCTCCCTCAGGCAGGACAAAACCATTTCCAAGGAAGCCTTGCCACATGCACAGACGCTAAATAGCAGGTAGAGCTGTAACTGCCAGCTTTGCAGCAGCTGTTGATAAGGTAGATTTCTCGACAGTGACAAAGTATGCTCTCGCGGGGGGCCGGGAAGGCAGCGGTAAGAGGCTTTGCTATCTGATGGCCTTGAGCCAGCTGGGACATGCACATTACTGCGCTGTCGGAGAAAGTCTCTGCAGCACACCGGCCTGCCAGGTGGGTTACAGAGCAAGGAAATAGTTGCAGACACAAGCAGAGAAGGACTTTGAGAGAACAAGATAAATATGCTTGCATTCAAATTTCATGTAGAGACTAAACACCTTGTCACGACAAGCTGTTCAGTAACACTACACAGCTAACACTGTAACAGTGTGCTTTCAAGGAGGGAACTTATAAGTACTTTCATTAAATACGATCCAATGTTTGCTACTTTACCACACCTTGACATTTCCAGAAGGTCACAGACGAGCACATCTTTAATCTACTCAGTAACACCACCACTCTGCACGGTATTTGTCACATTTAAACTTTCTCATTACGAGATTAACAAAGGTTTCAAGCAATTTGCCAAATTGAGAGCAACTGATGCTCTGTGGCTGTGCTAGAAATTAAGATACAGTAACTGCAGTGGAGTGTGGGTGCTGACTCCTGTTTGGTAAAGAGAAAACTTCACACAGTTTACTATCAGCAATTCATAAACATTTAAGAGTTTATGAACAGCTGCATTGGACATAATAGCAATACACCTCCTGTGTAGCATTGAAAACATGCTAAGGGTCACAAACTCTTTCTGAACACGGTTCAGTAACTACCCTAGAAGTGAAAACTGAAGATGGTATAAACTGAAGGTGATAAAATATTCTGATAAAATAACAACAACATTCCCCTCCTCTTGCACCTTGGAAGCTACCACCATAACATTTCAGTCCAGGCACCACCAGTGATTTATCTGTACTGAAGACAAAAGCCAAAGACAAGCCCAGTCTGAGCCTTTTTCTCTCTCAACCGACGCAAAGGCTAAATTTAACTTCAAACAGACCAGCACAGGAAAGCTCTCCATCAGAAAGCTCTGTCAACGCAGTTCAGTTTGTAACTGTCTTTTGGGTTTTGCTTTCATGTTCTATTGATTTGTATTGGCATAAGCCTGTAAGTTTCATCTCTTGTTCCGATTGTCCACTTTTGATATTTGTCACAGAAAAATCCACTACAATTGGTACAAACAAAGCTTTAGATGTCAGAAGCTGAAGACGTAACAGCATGAAGATAATGAAACTCTCTGAGAATTGTTAAATCTTTGAGCGTTAGGGTAAATTTTTTGTAGACTTACAGAAAGCTACAAAATAAACTATAACATAATAATCAGGCAATTTAAGAAATGAACAGATAAAGGCAGAAGCACACACAGCACCAGCAGCATACAATCACAGACACTAGTATAAAGAAAATACCCCTTTTTATGCCACCGATTACATGTGCTGTTCAAGTCTGTCCAGCCATCACATTAAATCTAACCATGTATATCAACTCATGCCAGTATCTACAGAGAACAACAAAATCTCTTGCAGGCTTTTCTTTTGCTCCAGTGCTCAAACCTCCACTAGGGTTTTCTTTTCTTGGATCAAAAATATTTAAAGGCAATTGCAAGTGTTTCTCCTGTATTAAACTCCTCCCCAGCTTCACTAAATGACTATTACATTCACTTTCTCTCAGCAATTCAGTCACTGAAATTAAAAAGGACATGTAGGATCAAGTGAGCAGTTACTTCTCCATTGACCGTGAGGGGATTTTCAATCACAGGTACACCTCAGCCTGGAAACTACCGTACAGACAACATGATTTCAGGATTTTTAGCACCACGTATCTGAACTTAGCTTACATACTCTGAAAGTAATTACAAAGGCAGTCCCTGGACACAGGGAGCTAGCCTGTGTGCCACGAGGGCATAATAACCAGTCTAGCAAGAGTCTTCTATCTATGTTCAGCAAGCAAAGAGACCTTCACTCTGTAGATATAGAAGTGAAGCGCAGGACCCAGGGGAGACAAGGGGTCCTCACTCAACATAAACATTTAATCCATACACTGCACTATTTGTACACTGAATATGTAAGCATTCCTTCACAAGTTTTCAAATTTCCAGAGGGCAAGATAATGTTGCCAAATTACAGACAAACTGAAAAATCCACTGTGCACCTCATTTCTAACATGTAACATTTCAATATATACTTTCCTTAATCTAAAGATGGGCTCTCCCAAGCAGTAATATGCACCAAAATAACAGGTCTCACATCTGAATGAATTCTCGGTTGTAAGACGAGATTGCTTGCAGGCTTTGCTCTCAACTTCCTACTTCTAACCTCAGGAAATTCCCACACCAGCTTAACAATAAATTGAGTTCTTTGTCACACTTAATGAAAGAACAGCCACAGAGTTAATTCCTGCCTGCCTGGCCCACAGCCAATACAAAGCAAAGAAAAATTTGGGGGCATCAGCATTTAAGCTGCATTTCACATGGTTGCCACCACTGTGTATTTAAGCAGAAGCAGCTCAGAGTTTTGTTAAAAAGGGATCACCTTGATCAGCTGCAGAGTTTCACTGCTTCCGAGTATCTCCAGATACCTGTTACCTGAAATCCCTGCCCCACTTGGTGCTTTAGGAAAATAAAAAGCAGAGAAAAACTCTTAGGCAGCCTCAACAAGGCAATATCTAACTCGTTTATGGAGCTGCAGCATCAGCCACCAAACGCAAAGTGCCAGGATTCGTGCAAGGCTCAAGAATACCGAAATACTTTTCCATAAGCTGCAGGGTCTAAAAGAGCAAGAACGCTATCCATTGCTGCTCTGCTGGCACACAGTGACATCAAATAATTAATGGATTGATTAACAAAATCAAACGTATTGATAGAGGTTTGACTTTAAGACAATTAGAACAAATGAGTTGTTAATGGTTAATTCAAGATGTTTTTGTATGTCCTGCTAAGCGCTTCGTTAAGCACCAGCAAGCTCTTTGTTTGAAGGAGGAAAGCACCACCAGAAGATGAATGAGCTGACTGGAAGTTTAGTACAAGAAGCACTAATTGCGAAAGGTAATTCTGGCAGGAAGATTGGGACTACAGACTTGTTGACCACTGACTCAAGAAACCCCTCAGACCCAGAGAGAAGTTGAGACTGAGCTTGTGCACTAATTAACATGAGGAGCAAAAGAATTACTTCACAAATAGGAAACAGAGGATTAAGTAATGAAGGAATAACCTGTAACCAATGAAGGCTGACGTCTTTGCTTGCTGAACTGTGTAAACAGCATAAATTTTTGACAACCAGGGAGCCAGGCATTTGGGGATGACCACCTAACTCCCTACTTTGCACAACTAGAACAAAATAATAGAAAAACCCCAACTCTATGTGTGAATTGGCACTGCACATCGAGTGATAAGCCCACCTTGGGACCACAACAGGGCTTGGGAGATGGAGATACCTGACCTGTAGGCTTAAAATATAAAATAATAAACATGGATCAAAATCTACCAGGTGATGTAATGACATTATACAGGCAGATTTTTAAAAGTGAAAAAAAAAAACCACCCCAAAAAAAGGTTTGGAAAAAAATGCAGAAGGAAGTAGCACTTTAAATAAACAAGCCACAAAGTATGTGAAAAGCTGTAATCCATTTGCCTCTTTGAAATATTACTCACTAGATGGTTCATCTCAAAGCACAGGCTTTGTAGTTTATCCTCCTCAAATGACTCCCAGATAAAATTAGTCAGGTGATTTGCAGCATATATTGATTAGAGAGGATTTAGCTAGGGCAACATAAAAAACTCCAGCTTTATCTTTCAGTGAAAATGAAAGAGAAGAAGCAAGCCTCCAAGCTATTATCACTGTATATAAATTAAGCTTTATAAATGAATGAAATAATTAACTACATGGAAGATGCTAGATAAGAGTTAAAATAATGCATTTTCTCCTAAAAAAAAAAAAAAAAGCAAATCTGAGAAAAAAGCTACACAAATAAAACAAGTCTCCACTGGTTGTTTTGGTTTTGTTTTTTTTTTTTTTTCCTAAATGTCGGTAACAGTCTGAATTTTCATCTCAACATTCCTGAAAAACCCTGAGAGAAGATACTAAGTTTTCTCCTCCAACCCACAATTTTTTCAGCCTTTGCATGTCAAACATCCTCAGCTTTCCTGTATTAAATCCCAAGCAGCGTGAACTTCCCAAACTTTTCCCACTGAACACTGTTTTCCTTGGGATTAACTTTCAAGCATTTAAAAGACAAAATATCTTGACTGTGCTACACAGAGACTTAAAAATCAGGGATTCTTCTGACACGGGGAAACAGAAATGGGCACTCTCAGCTTTCCAGCTGGGGAGGGGGGGCTTTCCCGGGGCTCCAGGTTTTCATGAGACCTTCAGATGATTGTCCTGGCAGTAACTTGACAGAGTCTATTTTTTCTGTAGGGAGCCAACGTGTCTGTCATGTTACAGATTTGTGAGAACATATGTACGCTTTTACATACTGTAAAAATCAAAATCTACCAATCTGAGCATATTGGGTAAAAGCAGCGTGGTTCCCTATAAAGGGGTCAAGCTTAAACCTACATGTGCATATGGCTATACAGCCCTTTATGGAATTGTCCATAATGCTTCCACGGAAAGAAAAATAAAAACTTATTAGATATGATTTAATACTATATTCCTTACATAGACAAATGCTTGTACTCCCTCAAGCAGCGCCACTGATAGCAAGGCATTCATCAAAGTACCTGGTAGTTCACAATCTGTGCCTATTAGCATTTAAAAGTGTAATTTTGTGTGAAATTACTGTTATTCAAGTTTCCTTCAAAAGTCCTTGAGCACTAATTGTGCTTCACAAACCCGCTTGCTTTGGACACCTTTGTCTCAGAAGCTGCAGAGCACACCCAGCTCCTGACTCTACTGCAGAAGGGGAAGCAAAAGCAAGGGGGCTCTGGAAGACCAGTTAGTAAACCTGTGTATTATTTTTTTAAAAAAAATATGTTTACTCACTTGGTAATGACTCCTCTGAGATGGGTTTGATGCATTTTAATATGCTGGACAAGATGCACCTTCCCAATGGCAGAACACCCCATTATGGAGAAAAGGTAGGAGGAAAAGGTCTGCTTAACACACCTCTTGCCTAGGAAGCTGCTTCACTCAGGCCATAATTTGGGTTAAATATGCCAAGTAGCTTCAGGTGGAAAAATAAGAGAGGTTCAGCCTGGCTAATAAAGGAGCAGTGATGTCAACAGTCCCCTTCTCATCTGCAATGCAATGTCCTGCCTACACTTGAGCAGATTTGAACTTACAGAATTTATTGCCCAGGAAGATGTCATGGCTACACTGCACCACCACGAGGGAAGCCAGAAGGACAGTTTTCAATCTGTCTTCTTGACATTGTTTTATCTCCTTAAATATTCAGCTGAGCCCAGACTGACTCCACAGGTCAGCAGTTAGATACTTTCTAGGGATGCAGGAGAAAGGCATTTAAATTCTCTCAGGCTGAAATGGGAAATGAGTTCAAATCCACAATCCGAGGATCATCAGCTCATCCAGGAACTACTGAGGGAAAAGAGCTATGTCCCAGATGTGTTCTTGTTTTATGAATCTTACTTCCCTAACAATTAGCTCATTTCAAGAAGATAAAGATGCTTCAAAGGTTTTTTATTTTTATTTTGGTTTGAGTTAAAAATATATCTTCTTGTCAGTGAGACATGCTGACAAATTTTCTTTTAGATTCAGAGCATATCTATTTTGTTTTTCTGTGCCATTTTAGATCAAGCACAGAGCCAAAAAATAAATGCAATTATGTATTCAGCTCCATGCTAAAGTTTCATTGAAAGTCAAAATAGAAAGCCTTAACAGACAATGGTGGGGTAAAGCAGTAAAGTGGCAGATTAAAAGACCCAGGAATTCTGCTTACTGAGCATATTTCCATGCTTTGTTACTATCTTCACAACCCTTCCTAAAATTCCCATCACTAGCAAGACAGTTTTCATGAGAACAAACCAGTTTCTTGATTGTTGTGTTGCATTTCTGAGGAGACAAAGGCACCAGCTTGTTGTTACCGTATCTGAGGCACAGAAATTGGAGGCCAGCAGCACAGGCACCTCAAGCCCACTTTGTAGTGACTCCTGTCACCCCACTGCTTTAGCAGCATGTATGGGAGGGGAAAACCAAACCCAGGAGTCAGCCTGCGGGAGAAGACCTGTAAAAACATGAGATCTTCTGTCTATTTTGAACAGGAGGTGAACTCACTATTATTTTTCCTTACACAATGCAAACCTGTTGTCTTCCCTCCATTTGAATTTAATGCTACCTCCAGGAGGAACAAAACGCAACCCTCAGGTTCAGTTTTATTCCAAGGTCAAATTGTTTCCCAGGGAGACTAGTTGAGGTTATAAGGCTTGCTTTCAAATTCAGCTAAAAAATATTTTTACTCTAATTAATTTCTGACTCTGTTAACAAGCCAATGGCATTCCCATGTTATGGGTGGTGACTGACTCTATGGAAAGGCCCAAACTCTAACATCTGTACAGAAAAAAGTTGTCCCGATGTCAGTGGGAATACTTGCGCAAGTAAAGCAAGCAAGGTGTCTGAACCAACAGAACGTCATCCTTCAGCAAAATGACCCAATTTCTGTTGGTTTATGTTTAAAACGGGCATTCCGTTGTTTTGCAAAAATAAATTTTCTAGCCTTAAAAACAAACAACAAGAAAACCTTCACATCCATTGATTTCCACATCAAGAGCACTGAAATGAAAATCTCTGTCTTAATCTGTGAAATGGCTGTTTGTTCAGATTTTTTTAATTTAGGTCAGTCAATTGCTTGTAAAATTTTGAAAGCTCATTGCAAACTTTCTGCACATTCAGCAATTAAACTTCTACATTACACCTGCTAGTCTCCCACCTTGCATTCATAAAACAGATCCGGTTTTATAGAAGCACAGCATGTGGTATGTAATTACTTCCGAGAAGTCAAGTAAAGCAGTTGGTCTCTTTTACAGTCCAATAACTTTCAATACTAAAATCACTTTAAAGAAACAATTTAAATGAAATTAAAGAACCAATTTGAGCTTTCATGACTTGAATTTTTTTTTAATTGCTGTGGTTGTTCAAAAGCAACCTGTGCTCCTTCCATTGTGGCATCTCAGACTACAAGCACTACCTGATTCCTTTACAGAGCATTTCATTTAACCTCATAAGCCTACTGCACTGAAGCCATAATCCCACATTTATTGAAGGCAACAGGAAACTTAATTTTAATAGCAACTCAGGATTGAAACCATCCTTCCACCACAGGGAAGGTGGTCACCTGGACTGCGCAGAAGCAGAGTTCATGTCCACAAGGACTGGAATGAAGTATGCTGCTGGATGTAATGCTACAGTTTTGGGGGCAGTATCTCAGAAACAGGACACAAAAAGCACATCCATGAGAGTATTCACAGTCCTTAATGTTGACAAGAACGTCAGTCTGCATAATCATATATGTTACTATGAGTGGGCACAATTAAAGGGATGTGGAAGGCTTCTTTGGCTGTCCCATTAGCAGTGGTGTTCTCTGAGTCAGTAAGATTTCTTTTAGTCACTAGAAGAGCAAGCAGAGGACGCCTTAACTGCTGGTTGTAACACTTTGACACACACCCCTAACAGTTTCTCTACACAGCCTTCCTACTCAGGCACGTTAGACCTAAGAAAACTGAGGTACACAAGCTCCCAGCTTGTGCAAGATATCACAACAACCCCAGGCAATGCTACACACTTGGGGAAGAGTGGCTGGGAAGCTGCCTGGAGGAAAAGGACCTGGGGTGCTGGTTGACAGACAGCTGAACCTGAGCCAGCAGTGTGCCCAGGTGGCCAAGGAGGCCAACAGCATCCTGCTTGTATCTGAAACAGTGTGGTCAGCAGGATAAGGGCAGTGATCATCCCCACGTACTCAGCACTGGTGAGGCTGCGCCACAAATCCTGTGTCAGTTTTGGGGCCCCCACTATAAGACAGACACTGAGGGGCTGGAGCGTGTCCAGAGAAAGGCAAAGGAGCTGGGGAAGGGGCTGGAGCACAAGTCTTATGAAGAGCAGCTAAGGGAACTGGGCGTGATTAGCCTGGAATAAAGGAGGTTCAGGGGAGACCTGATTGCTGTCTACAACCTGAAAGGAGGTTGCAGCAAGGTGGGGGTCAGTCTGTTCTCTCAGGTAACAAGTGATAGGACAAGAAAAAATGGCCTCAAGTCACACCAGGGGAGGTTTAGATTGGATATTACGAGATATTTCTTCACCAAAAGGATTGTCAAGCACTGGAACAGGCTGCCCAGGGAAGTGGTTGAATCACCATCCCTTGGAGGTATTTAAAAGATGCACAGATGTGGCACTTAGGGACATGGTTTAGTGGTGGACTTGGCAGTGCTGGGTGAACAGTTGGACTCCACGATCTTAAAGGTCTTTTCCAACCTAAACAATTCTATCATTCTATATTATCTTCTCTAAACATAAACCTGCTTACATTGTAACTGTTTCTAACCCTCCCTTTTTGCATGTATGCCAGCATATGCTTATGCATGCATATGCACACACGCTCTTCGAGATACCTCATTTCTTTTTCTCCCTCTAAACCCCTTGACTCACTCTTGCGAGCACAATTCCATCCTCTCATTGCTTGTCAAATAAAAAAAATTACAAAGGTAAGTCACTCATTCAAGGAGGCTCCTCAATGTATTGCTGCAATTCAGTCCATCATTAGTATTCAAGAGATGTATCAACTGCTCTGTATAACCACGTTATCTCACCAACTCTGTTGCTGTCCCATCCCTCCTTTTTTCTCCACTCTCCCTCTCTTTTGTCCATCAAAATCCCTTTGTTTTTTTCTCCCTCTTAGCAGGAATAGTTAGTTACTGCACCTGTGCACAACATGCCAAAACCCATTCTGGGCTCTCTCACCAGTCCAGTAAAACGAATTGCTTTCTTTGCCTTTGATAATTTGGAAAAACGTAACACAAAATACAGTCAACCACAGCTAAAGGAGTTAAAACCGTAACAGTTAGCTGCTTACGTCAGAACTCTTATCTGAATGAGTTGTTTATCTTTAATCCTACGGAAAACTCTACAAATCTCAACAAAATCTCAGGAGATCAAAAATTGAATTAATTATGTGGAAACATCAGAAACACACGTAAGGCTGGAAATCATTCAGACAAACGCTCAGGTAAATGCTTCAGTGGAACTTACTGTGGATGTAAGTTACCCAGCCCCATGCACTCAGGCGAGCTCTGCAGAAGCTCTCAGGGACTCAGCAGAAACACAGAACAAAGACAGGCAACATTAGAGACTAAGCATCAGTTTTTCAGTGGGCAAGGGCTCAGCTGCGCGGCCTAAGGGGTTACCGTGCACCAGCAGAACGGCTCTAACAGTGTAGAAGTGTAGCCACTGGTACCGTGACTTCTTTTGGCACAGAACTAAAGAAGGCATAAGCTCAATCTCATTAATTTGTATTTGCTATAGGCTAAGAGTTCATATATTGACAGCTGTGCTAGTTTTGGCTGGAATCGAGTTAATTTTCTTCACAGTAGCTTGTATGGGGCTTGGGTTTGGATTTTGCTGGAACCAGTGTTGATAATGCAGAGATGTTTTAGCCACTGCTGGGCAGCGCTTACACAGAGCCAAGGGCTGCTCTGCCCCTCACCCCACCCCACCAGTGAGCAGGGGGGCACAGGGAGCTGGGAGGGGACACAGCCGGGACAGCTGACCCCACCTGACCCAAGGGATGTCCCACACCATGTGACACATGCTCAGCATACAAAGCCGGGGGAAGGAGGAAGAAGTGGGGGACATTCTGAGTTATGGCCTTTTGTCTTCCCAAGTCACTGTTACTTGTGATGGGGCCCTGCTCTCCTGGGGATGGCTGAACTCCTGCCCGCCCATGGGATGTAGTGAATGAATCCCTTGCTTTGCTTTGCTTGCATGCACAGCTTTTGCCTTACCTATTAAACTGTCTTTATCCCAAGCCACAAGGTTTCTCACTTTTACTCTTCTGGTTTTCTTCCCCATCTCACCAGGGGTGGGGTGTGAGGGGGTGTGAGTGAGCGGCTGTGTGGGGCTGAGTTGCTGGCTGGGATTAAACCATGACAACAGCCAGTGTGGATCAGTTGATATAACACAACCCAAAAGCATGTGCAAATCTATACTCAAGATAAAATATGAGCAGCACAGCACTGACATGGTAAGTGAGCTCCTCTGGCTATTATCAGCATTCACTTGCTTGAAATATATTATCAGCTCTTTTCTTCTTTATATATTATGAAGACTTCAATCTATATTATCAATTGTGAACCTAATTCTGTTCCCAGTAATGTTAATAGCAGACAAATGTGTCTCTACACTTAATATATTCTTTTCAATGCAATTAACTTATTAGTGAATATCAAGTTCTGCTGCCACCACAAAACATCTCATGTTATTCTACAAAATTATCTTGTATCTCAGAGAAGAAAGAAATGAGTACTAAGAAAACAGTCATCTCTCTCCTTAAGAACCTAAGGTGGAACCTCACTCTGATGTCACTCCTTCCACCACTTAATTTACTCTGCATCCGTATTTTGCTCCAGTCCAATGCATGCACGTTGTGGCCCAACTAACAAAAGGAGGCAGAGTATTGCAGGTAATGTCTCAGAAGCAACATTACTTTCTGCAAAATGAACCAAACCAAACAAAAATAAATCAAAACAAAACAAACACAAGCCTTGTTTTCCCTAAAAACAAATGCTGGATGGGCACATCTATTTGTCTTGAACAGTTTGTCTCCCCCCAATTATTACAAACTTCATTTTGAAAGCATTCCGTTTTAGTCCTCAGCACACTCACAATTTAAGGGGGAGAGAAAAAATCCAAACTCCTCAGTATCACAGATCAAGGGAAGTAATCCTGTCACAGTAAGAAAAACCACAAAGCATCCAGGGATTTGATGAGCATGAGAAATCAATCGTGCATCAAGTCAATTGATGTGGTTTATTTTAAGTCTTTCTCTTCTGATTTATTGCCATCACTGCCACCAATTTGCATAGATAATAGAACAAGACACCCTCTTAAAGTCTTAATCAGGAATTAAAAAGTAATATACTGTTACATCTCTTTCTGCTCATCAGAAAAGCACACACATTCATGTTTAATGTCAGTTTTATTATAGGGATGGTACCGGAGTGGAAAGAGGCACTTTAAACTGCTTCATGACGTCACCACCAATTTGTTACTGTAATAGCTGCAAATCAAAAAACAAGTCAACAAATCCTTCAAGCGAAAACAGGTTGTAAACACGGCTGGTACAAGAACAAGGGTGAACTGTATTTCTGAGAGCAGCACAATTTCCTTTTCAGTATGGCAAGGGCTGCTACAACAGCAACGTTCTTTCATTTCCAAACTTTGCTGATTTTTTATTAGAAATGAGATTATTTTTTCATACTTTAAGTGTCCTGAAGACAAGTGGGTAGTTTGTTGCTCAGAAAAGTGATTTCTTGGAAAGGTACTTCCATCATTCACAAAACTACCACAAATACGCACAACTGTTTAAAAACAGTGGAGAAACAATGAAAGCCTTGCCTCAAAGAGCCAGAGAAAAATATATTACAAGAGCAATAGTTCAGACACAAAGCATATGTGTAGGAGGAAAGATGAGAGGAACTCAAAGAGATCAGCATTGAACTGCTACCTCTGAGCAGCAGGTTCTGCACAAAAACATGTGCAGCTTTGGAAGAAAAACCTCTGAAAGCACAGCTTAAATTGCACATTGGCTTGAGGAAGCATGTTAGGAGGATGTGCTCACAAAGAACTTGGGGAAAAGAAGCAGGAGAAATTGTTCTCTGGTTTTCTTGTAGAACAAAACCAGCCATCAAAGTAGAACACCAGGCAGAACTGGCTACTAGCCACATCTACAGGACAGTGGGATTAGGCTCTGGATCAAGCTGATACGGTTCTGAGAAACTCTGTATCATACACCTTAAACCCAGTGATTTCTCTTGAGGCTAAGAGACCCAATCTGCCCAATGCACTGTGTATGAGATCCTCGGGTCACAGACTGCTGGACCCCAGTTTACACAGGGGCTACAGAGGTAACTATCTCTTTGTGCTCCCCCTTCCTAGATGAGCAGCTTTCTCTTCCACAATTCCTGCTGGTAAGAACTGCTTTCTCCACTTTCCTCCCTTCTTGATTATTTCTATCACATCTTTGCTTGGGACACAGCAGTACCCAGGCTTGGCCCTACAATAAAGCAGCTTGCTTGCCTGCATGGCCAAGGCGAAGAACATGCAATACGACTGTTTGCATATGAAGAAATGTAGAGCTCAGCTCTCAGGACCAAATGCTGAAGCCTCAGAAGAACTGTTTTCCCCAAAACTTCCCATATATTGTAGGTTGGTTGTCGGGTTTGGTTTTTCTTAGGTTTGTCAGAAGACCTGTGCCTGTTTGACTAACAGACCCTTGGATTTCACCGGACATTCAGAGAATAAAGCCCAGCGACAGCCACGACCACGAGTGACAGCACATCCCAGGCTCAGCTGCTAGCAGGGTAAGCTGAGCTTAAAGCTGTGGGACCGTGGCATCGGGCTGCCCCACAGCTGAAGGCCCGATCTTGTAACTGCCCTTACCAAACCCTATTCAAGTCAGGAGGATTGCTTATACGGTAACAGACATCAGTCATGATTTGTGAGACTGAATATCTTACTCGCTAAATAAGGAAGCTATCATGTCGGCTTTGTCATTAAGCAGCTTTACAGGTGTTGATTCCTTTAAGTCTGTTAAAATAATGGAGAATTAAAGTTTGCTAAGGAGCTTCTCCCTCCAAAAGAACCTATATATAGATGAAAGATGAGATCTGCCACATGTCTCTGTGTTAAAAATAACTCCAATATTAAAAATTAAAATTCTCCTACAAAGAACTGTCATTATTAACAGTTCTAATGGCAAGTTAAAAATTATACCAAATCAGCACAGAACAACATTTGAAAACTCATTTAAAAATGAATGAGACAAGAATTAGCTACTATAAAATAAAGTATCATTTGTATGAAGCAGAAATTACCTACCGGGGGGGAATCACTTGCCATTACTGACATATGGCTAACACACTGGAGCTGAAACAAGAATGTGGCGTGGATTTTTAAAATCAAACCAACTTTAAGTCAGTCCTAAGACAACTATCTTTTCACTAGAGAAATCTAGAATGCAGGGTTTGTTCGGTATGTTTATTGACAGAGGTTGTTAAAATAACCCTCAAAACATTCCAAGAACTGCTAGATACATACTGAGTAAAGGATTAGCTTCCAACTAGAAAAAGGTTCTTGCTTTTTGCATTTCCTATAAAAATGCTTATAAATCTGTTAATCAACAAACTGGACAGTAATATCATCTGAATCATTTTGTTAAAAGAATTAACCATGTTGATATGAGGATACCAGTTGAGTTTAGGGGCTCTTCTTCCATAATGGACACCTGTTCATCTAACACTGCACATCTGTTGCAAGGCTCGCATTTCCCCAAAACTTTTTTAAAACTTAAATTGCAGGGTAGGAGACTATACGCATATTAAAAACAAAAATACCACAGTTAAAGATATACCATAACCCCATTTATTGGGTTCCTCATAAGCTGCAATAGATAGCTACATGAACACACAAGCGAGTACAACAGTGGATTTTGTCTCCCTGCTTCCCCCCGCTTTCTTGCATCCCCAGTACGTACAGGGCACTGCACAGAAGACAGGTGACACCAGGAGGTGACTGCCACACACCTGCCCGTCCTCCCTTCATTCCATCAGCTTTGGAAGCAGCTGAACTGGCAGGCGAGATGCCTGGTTCTAGTTCTTTAAGCATACTACTCCTAATGTCTTGCTACAGGGAATTTTCTTCACAATGTTAATAGAAAATCCCCTCCTGAAACTAATTTGACAGAGTGGAATCTAAATTGCACTCTGCTTCAAATAAAGTACCTTCGGAACAATGTACTCCGGCTGTAGAAGTAGAAGAACTCATAAATGAGACTGAAGATAAAAACTGCAAATTTTTCAGTAGAGAATGATAGCACTTAGTAAAGATAATTGCACACATTCACCATAAAATGAGAACTTGAGGAGAATACTGTAAGTCGCAAAATATTTGGATTTGAAGTATTAAAAATGTATTGCAACTGAGGATCTATCAGCTGAAAAAAATACCATTCCCTATTTCCTTCATTGTAAGTTAACCTATTTTACATGTAAAGCAAATTTACATGCAAATGCAATTTGTGTTGTTACAAACATTACTTACTTTTCAGGCTATTTCTACTGTAGCAGTACTCATTTGTTTTGCAGCATCACAGGACAAACATCAGACTGAAGCCTGAACCCAATGATAAAAAGATATCCAGGCCTTTAATTAGTATAAATGGCATAAGTCCACAGAATGAAGGGAAACTAAATAGCTTGGTATCATCTTCTGATGTAAGCTGGGGTGGGTGGAAGAGTGTGGGAGCAGCAAGGTAAACATCACCTTCCATTTACCTTGTTATCCTCGAGTGACCAAAACTGCTTCAGAAAAAAAGAGTTATGTTCGTGTGTTGCCTTAATAGTCATCACCTCTTCAAGCTCAAAAGCAAAGGTAATTGAGTAGACTGAGTGTTTGGGGTGGGGTTTTTTTAAATCTTTCATACACTCAGCTAACACAGTCTGTTTTGTGTTGTTCTTGCTCACACAAAATAGAAGACTTTATCCTGTCCATGAAAAACAAAATTTAGCTTTTGGAATATCTGCTGTGTCTTTTACTTCCTCAATAATAATATGATCTTAAGATGCTTTGGGGTTTACTTTATTATGCCAGGGATATCTAAATTGTATCTCTTCAGTTACATCCTAGATAAAAATTGCCCAGTACAGTTTTCTTTGCTTGTCTTCATGGTGCTTACATATTAAGATGTCTTTATCTTCAGGATAGTATAGTTGGTAAAAAATTATTTGCCCTGTGAGATGATGTTAATCACTTCATTATTGAACTCCGACTTTTGAGTGAGGGCTACCATACAACTTCTCCAACAGTCTAATAAAAAAAACACAGAGGAAAGTATTTCCAAGAGAATAAACAGCTCATATTTAGCATAAATCTAAGGATAATATTTATTTCTATTTATACTTATGGCATCAGCTACAGCCCTTCACCCTCATTCACTTACACATGACAAACTCTGTACTACCCGTATTCTCAGAATAGTTTTAAGACAGAGGACATTTCCAGGAACCCAGCTCAGTTGTACCTTCCCACCAGCACAACAGCACTCTGATTTTGCAGGTCCTAGGTTTGTCTGTCTAACAGGCTTCACCTTTTCTAAACTGATTCTGGGAAAAAACCAAACAAACCAACCCAAAAACCCCTCAACAACAAACCAAAAACCACAAACCCACACCACACCTCATTTTGGCAGAAAACCTATTAAGCACATGCCAAAGCAACTGGCTGCCTCTGCTTACAAACATTTGACTCCTGGCAGTCCAAAGCCAAATGCTCTCCACGAGGAATTCTTTTGTGTAAACCTCTTGTTGCAATGCTTACACAGTACTGCTGGGTAACACTGCCAGATCACCATGGTCCTCTTAAATTGCCAAGGCATTTAAGAGCCTAAATTCAGATAAATGTTATTTCACTTCCAGCTATGGGAGTGTTGGGTTTTGGTTTGTTTTTAAACCAACACTATTAGAAAGAATAAACCAGTATCACCTATCAAACAGTTAACAGAAGCATTACTGATTAGGAAGTATTAAGTATTACTCACACTAGACTGTGTGCAAAAAATAAAATAAATCCGAAGCCTCCTCATGCTTCCCTGACCTGGTTTCATATCTGCTTAACTGGGAGGCTTTGACAGAAGTTTGGTAGAAGGAAGAGATTCAAGGGAAAGGCAATCTTCAAGGAGTTAATGAATTTTACAAGTATAATTCTTTTTTTAATCTGTGTGCCAAAATGTCTCTCCCCCATTCCATGAGATCCTGGTGCTGTGATGTTACAAAAGGAACACGAGGTCTCAACTCTCATTACAGTATCAGCAGATAATTCAAAAATATCGGTCTCAAATTAAATCTGCTTAAATGGGTTTTACCTCGGTGAAAGAGTACTAAGGAACAGGCTATCTGCGGACTCTTTCAGAACCCATGGCAGATCAGGACCTCCAAATCTGGCCTCCAACAAGCCAGGGACATGGCTTGACAAATTCCAGCTCAATGAAAACCTGCTTACACAGAAAGCTCTTGCCAAGCCAAACTCAATAGGAGGCTGTAAGGAGCCACCAGCTGCCATGGGAAGCAAAGCCAAGGGCACACTAGAGCAGTTCCACATCCACATGCCACCACTACTGGTTTTGGGCAGTATTAGGAGACAAAGAATAGGTAAAGGAGGGAAATTGCTCAATCTCTCAGTCCAGGACTTGCTTCTTCTACAGCATCTCCAACCTGCCTAGAAGCAGCAAATGCTGCTAGACTCACTCAGCTGTAAAGCAAACCTGTGTGGGGAAAGGATTACACTCCTAGACACCACAAAAAGCCTGCAAAAAGCCAACCCAGAAACCAAAATGCAAAATTCAACCATTCAGTTAATCTCTAGTAATGCCCAAGAAATAAAATTAGTGAAATCAAAAAGGAACAACACACAGCTTCAGCAGCACAGCCTGCCCTCGCCATGCAGCAAGGCAGCTCTGCCTGTCAGGTTACTGGACTGACTTAGCAGATGCTTCAATTTCTCAATTTTTGGGCAACCCACACATTTCAGCTGACTTTAGGAGGCCAGAGACTGTTCAGTCTGCTCACAGCTCTCAAGTCCTGCTGCGTCTGGATCCCAGAAAGGAGCTGTTGCCCTTCAGTGCACCATGGCTCCCAGGCTCCTGGTCTTTTTTGGGCACCAATCCAGATGAGCTTGCGTGCCGACAGACACTCCATGGCTGGCTAAAATCTGCTACGGGGTATTGCAGTCTGGCCAGAAGCATTTATTAAAGAAAATTGCTGTAACAGCAAATATACATGTATTTACATTCTGTTCCAATTTTCTCCTTTGTTTGCCAGGCACATCGGCATGCTAATGCTATACTAGCCACAGGGGGATATCCAGCAACTCAACAGCACAACTGCAAGGAGTATTTCATTCCAGGTTAGAGGCTTCCAAGAAGAAATTCCTATCAATTTCCTTATTGCAAAAACCTGTGATTGCAGACAAAAGGCAAATTTAACATATGAACAAACATATTGGCTAAATGAAAAACTCACTAACCCCGCAATTTAGCCTATTTATATGGCCAGCTGTGGCTACTCAGGGAACAGTCTGTCAAGGCAAATATACACTGACACTTCTGAGCCACACTCCCAGCATCCAAGCAATCAAGTCTCATCCCTTCTTAAAAACAATTCTGAAGACAGGTTTCCTCCTCCACCATTCCCATAGTTTTAAGCATATATAGCATAAAATAACTGGATTTGTGTTAAAACAAAAGCAGATCTGCCTAACGAGCATCCTGCTTTTGTTTTGGATCACTGTCTTGATGTTTTTCTCCAACCAAGCTATACTAACATTGAGTTTAGGACAAGATTTCAAATGAAATGAAGTCTGCTCTGTCAGCCTATTCAGTGAGGTTCACATGCCTTCTGTTTCCTGCCTACAATGTGTATGCTGCTTTATAAGACTCTGGGAGACAAACACCTTAGAATTCCTGACCAGGTATTACCACTGGTCAGAAGACAGCAGGCAGCTTCCTCAGGTATGGTAGGCTGACAGCAAGAGCCTGCCATTCAGCTAGAGTAGCTAGAACATCTTGAAAGAGATATTTAGATGCGCAGAGAAAATAATTTGTGCAGTTTGCAAAAAGAAGCCATCCACAAATAGCAGCAATTTCCAAAATCACTGGCAGCAGATGCCAGTTTATAAAATTTCCGCACAAATGAGCATCTGCAATACAAAAAGGAAACACAACAGAAAGGCTTCTAGGGAAGAAAACTCTTAAAATACATCTTTATAATCCAAGGCTTTTGTGATCATGTCTTGGATCAAAGGTTAGGCTTTAATCTAGACATCTGGGGCTGGATTTGTCCTATTGGTAGACAAACTGGCAACAACTGCCTCCCATCCCAGAAAGAGAAGTGGACAGGCTTTTTCCATTGTTTTGCATAACAATACTGTGGAAATGAGCTTAGAGTGACATTTTCACTCAATCTTTTGTTACAGAAGAATGCTAATCATCCCCCATCCTGCATCTCAATCACTCTCTGCTTCTTAACTTCATTAACAACTCAAGATTCAGCACAGACACAGAAGTCCTACAGAATGAAAAGATGGGCAGCAGAAATAAATACATCAAAAACATTACGAAGCCTCTTCTCACTGCCAAATAAAAACTAGAGATGAGCCATTGTAACACCAGAAAAGGCCACTGGCAATGGCACTGGCTTGTGACTCATAACCCTCTACTCAATTCCAAGTGCGAACAAGACAAGACTCCTTGTGATGACCTCAGGCAAGTCATCCCATCCAGCTCTTGAAGCAGCACAACAACAAAAAGATGGTAATGTGCCTGAAGCCTGCCCAAGATAGCAAAAGGGAACATTTGTGTATATGAGACTCTAGGATGCAGTGAAAGGAACCACAATGTACTTGATTAAACACCTCTCTGTGGTGAGACGGGGAAAACTACATCATAAACCTATAATTGGCAAGTCTAACAAATTAAGACTGATTTTCCCTGCTTGATTTAAAGCCCAAGTACACTCTTCTGATTCATAGTTAAGGCTATGCTGGCACTGTCCCATCATTTGAAGCAATCCCAATTGTCCCACACAGATGATTTCGGATATGTCATCTTTACACTGCTGAGCCGGTCTATTTTTAAACCTAGCTATCTGCAGGCAGGATATTGGTATAAAACTGATCAAACAATTTCATATACAGAAAGACAAAGGATGGATCTGGCAAAGAAACAAGTTGGTATAATGAATACACACGTGTAACAGTAGAACAGAAAATATGCAGTGGGTCCATTTAAAAGCAGATTTTAAATTTAACCGTCACAATATGCAACAAAAGTCGTGTACATATACTGGCACAGTTTTATAGAAGGAATATTTATCCATCAAGTTCAACTGAGCTTCTATAAATAATGCAGAAGCAAAACACTAATTAGCCTGTTGCAGAAAAATTTTGCATTTCACAACTCACTGCTCTTCCTGTATATTATCTAGGGGTTTATCCTGAGTAATCCAAGAATGCAGAAATCTGTTCAAGGAGTCAGTGTAAGGCTTCCAGAAAAAGTACCAGAGTTTTCTTTTTTAGACTGGTTTTCTGAGAAGAGATTAGACACTTTCACTGCCCAGCTATCCATCCCTCTATTACTTCACTTCTCCTATGAAACATTTGCAAATTTCAACCACGTCTTAAGATGAGAACATCCTTCAAAAATATTGTTTGTAAAAGTTCAATCCAAACCAAAACCTAGGCAAAGAGGTCCAAAATAGTGTCTCAGTGATGGAAAGGCAGTTACAAACCACTCCTTATCCATTTCCAGAGGAGACATCCAGCAGCCACCACTTGTACCGCCTTGCTAACTTGGGTGCAGCAGACTCAGCACTCCCTGCCAGACAAAGAAGGGAGAGATGCAAGGGCGAAGGACAGCACAAGTGAGCTGAGCACCGGAGTCTAAGAATAGAGGTTCCAAACCTGTCAAAAACCCCTTCACTACTTCTGTCCCTTACACAACAACTGTCCTTTGAAGTACAGAGAAATTATCATCAGCACTCCAGGTTCTGACCATGTTTCCTCTTACCTGAAGATTCTTGGTTTTTCCCCCCATGTAAACAGAACGCATGCTTGAAATAAATCTCATTCCTCTAATTAACTCAAACATACTTTCAAAGGCTGGAAAAATTATTTATGCTGTTAGAAAAGGGTCTTATCCATCAAGAGATGAGACTTAGAAAATTTTTCTCAAGGGCCAGACACACAATCAAATTACTGTCCATCAGTGAATTACCACCTGCCACCTGGAGCAGTACCTGCCTACGCACGCTCTCTGTTCTCACCACAAATGTGAAGCAGAACAAGCTTGCTTCAATAGGCATGCTGATATACTTGGTTAAATCTTCATGAATGCTTCAGAGAGGGTATTTAACCTTGTGTCTACCACAAGCTGAGGACAGGCATCCAGCCAGTTACCATGGGGACACACAGTTACCCCATGCCCTGTAGTATCTCTACCCGAGGTCTCGCTGGGAAGCACATCTGCTCTCTGCACTACTACTCCCTGCGTAAAGAATGAAGACAAGAATCTACCAATGCTTGCTGAGCATGTTAAGTGGACAAACATGCAAAATTCCTAAAACTTGTACCCAAGCAGTTTACTCTGTTAGGCTCATTTCCATGTCTTAGAAGTTGGTTTTTTTCTTCAGGAGTTGATCATCAGACTAGCAACCACTTACATTTTTAAAATCCATCCACTTTTTGACACGTAATACCCCAGACAGGAGACTTCTCTACCTTACTAACTGCCTGCATAGCACACGGGGAAGAGGATGGGATGGCACAGATGGACTGCGCTAAACTGCCTGCTGCAAGAACCAAACGTCCATGCAGAAAGTAGCCTGCTAACTCCAGCAGCTGACTCTTTGGCTAGTTCCTCTGATAACAGCTGAGATGACAGTTCTGAAGTTGCCTCTAGGCCTGTCACATGGTTATCCAGCTGATGAGTGATCCAGGCTGTTCTAACTGTTTAGATATAACTGTTACTCAATTTGCCTGTTTTCCAGGGGAAATGATACATTCTCCTTCACTTACTGCACAAGTTACTGCACAAGTCCTTCAGTAAAAAACTCCCAATGGATTTTTTATGGATAGATAAAATGAAGTGTTTCTGCTTGCTTAGTCTGGTTTCTTCTTGGATCTGACAGGACATTTTTAGGTAGCATTTTTGGAAGAGGTTCTCTCTGACTGGAGCAATAATATCTTCTAGATATCAAGACAAATACTATCTTTAAAGAAACAAAAGGCAAGTGACATAAATCAGTAATAAATTCACCCCAAATCTCTAATACAGGTCTCTGAAAATGCTGGCATTTATGAGAGATCTGTGGAAAGGCTTTAGGAGCCTGAATGAATTATTTTGCTGATTCCTTTTAGCAGCTTGAGCAGACTGGTTCCCAAACTTCAGCAGGGAAGAAGTCATATCAAAGCACTGCTTCTTTGTAAGCCCACTTTCCACTGGGAAAAAGAAACACAGGAAAGTCCTGGAGGGAGTCCAGGGTAAAGTTTATGTTTACAAATGTGATCCTGCCTCAGGGTTTTGTTACTTAAGAGTTCCTACAAAGTAAGAGTTTGGACAACATTCATAAATCTTCAAATCTTAAGAAAAAATTATAAATGCTGAACCAGACCCAACCATCCTGGTAATTTAAGCTGATTTTTTGCATAACACAGGTCAAAAACAAGCAAACAATTCTCAGCAGTTTTTGTTTGGGTTTGTTTTTGTTGTTTTTTTTTTTTTAGTGGACCAGAGAGGGGGAAACGTGCTCTTCTCCTGAGCATGACCCTGACAACCTCCTGGTTGGTGCCCTGTGAGGCGGATTCAACTCACATGCCTGATCTCCCTTCCCATTGCTCCAAGGAGAGCCTTGCTCAAAACCTGGATCTTCTACAGCATCTCCTTCAGAAAGAGAAATCTCATCTTAAAAAATAGCTAATGAAGAATCCACTGCCATTCCTAAGTAAGGTCTTCCAAAAACTGATAATCAAGATGTTAATCTTATTTCCTGCATAAATTGCTCTAGATACTGACATGAATTTCACCCTCTCCCAACCCTGCCTGTTCAATGACCTACTATTTCCCTTGTGACATACTGAGAATGCACTTGCTTTCCCACAGCTTCTCTGGAGTAAGAGAAGTGATGAGATGTAGCCTGTCCTCTCTTACCCCAGATTCAAGAAAGGCACAAATGGGGCATTTGTAACACAGACACGGACCTACCCCAGCATCTGACACAGTGACTTATGACTCAGCAGACAGGAGTTTCTCTGAATAGACAGATGGCATCTAATACAGTACATTATTAAAAGGGATTTAATGACCAGAATAAGTAATTATATGCCAGAAGCTTGTTTCAGTCAGGCTAAATAGTAGCAAACCAAGCAAATCATTCTGCTACTAATGTAAAGGGGCAGGCAATGCTATTTACAACAATTTGTTAAGACTTTACCCTAGGCAAAGAAGAATTAAACTTCACAGGGGAGAGAAAAAAAAAAAAAAAAAAAAAAAAAAGGGCAGTAGGCAGACTGGATGCTGGATGGAGGGGAAGCAGAAAACAGACAAATAGAGACCACACGTCCTTGAGGGAGGACAGGATAGATGGGGGAAGAGGCCAAGCGCCAAGACTGGCTGATGTCTTCTAAAGGTACATCCAAACTTCTAGTCTTAAGAGCTTGCTTTCAGGTTCAGCCGGTTGCTCTTCTGAATTGCCAGATAAATCAACACCTTGATCATATATTTTACATCCTCAAAGTGCTAGACAAATATGAGCTAATTCCAACTATACCCAAGAACCTAAGTAAATGTGATTACCCCCAAACAAAAACGTACAACTTCATCAGGGCATGCTGCCAAGCCAAGCTTACTGGTAGAAGGCCCTGGCACTGGGTTTGATGTTTAGTTTGACTGATCATCAGTTTTCAGAATGCTGTGTGCATGAGTTCCTTTTTCAGAAGGCAAAACATCCTATCTACTCTGAACAATAAAACAACAAAAGCGTGATCCGCCCCCCAAAAACATCGCATTTTATGATTCTCCACAGCATGTCTCTATGGCCCAGGTTCTGCTCAGCTTGAAAACCATTAAACTTTACCAGCAATGCTGTGATTACCTCTGTCCAGCCTATTCAGCTCAATAAACTACAAGGAACACTGCTCAATAAAAGAGAGTTACCATAAAGCATTCAGACATCTAATTTTTATTTGTCCCTAAGCAATTATGTCACTCTTTTGCATATATTCCCAATATTTCAGTACTACTTCTACTTTCAATACAGATAATGTTTAAGTATTTTAAAGATGAGATTAAAATATTCCCACAATAAAACGAGAGAAAAAATGTGATCAGTTGAAAGTATAAAAAAAAAAATAAAATCAGAAATTTAAAGCCATGACTACTTCTAAAGAACAAGCGGGTTTACCTTTTGTGATTTTATCAAATGCTACATATAAATGTCAGTTTTGGTCACTGCATTAATAGTATCCAACTTTTCTATTTAGGTGGTAAATAAGGTATGCTTTTTTCAACATAAAAAAAGCAAAAGATCAGGTATTTCAAAGATTTGATGTCACCTATGAAAAATGATCATATTCTCAGTTTCATCTTACAGAGTGCTTCCTTTACCATACACTTTTACTCCTCCTGTCTGCCAACAGCAGTATTTAGTCTACCTGAGCATCAGTCATTAAAAATTATGTCCTGTCCATTCAATGCCTGCATGGGCACTCCTGGCACTCTCCGAACTGCCAGTCTCTTTCTAATGCAAATGGAAACAGGGTATGACAAAGAAACAGGTGAAAGACAAGGAAAAATGCCTATCATCTGTCATCAAGAAAAGATACTGTTTTCACTCCTGCACTCCATTTTTTTGCATTGCTGAAGCACGAAATGCTCTTTGAAAGGTTACTTACGAAGTATGCAAAGACTCTGTGTTGCATCAGATGGCTCAAGCTGTCGAATGATTTACTGTGATTGTGCTAATTATCTTTTACCAATTATTGCAGTCTCATGTTCAAAATCCTAAGCTGGACTTGCATTCAGCCCAACTGCAAGAGATCAGTTCAAAAAAACCCCAAACAACCCCCCCCCCAAACAACACACAGTCAAATTCACCCCTATTTCAATGTCTCCACCTGTTGATCACTTGAGACAATTCTGTGTTCCAGAAAAGCTCAGGCGACAGGACCTTCTCCAGCGCATACTGGGGGTCAGTAAATCAGTATTTCAAGGGCATGACCTGGGAAATGCTTTACCCATCAGCTTCGTTCAGCTTATAGTAATAAGTATTTTGGAAGATCACAAGCGGATCAAGGCCAGCTCAGTAGGGCGCCATGGCTGGTCAGGGCAGTGGCAGAACAGGAGACCAACATCCTACAGCACTGCTGGGGCAGATACTGGCGGCCACCAGCTGGGATGAAATGGTGTCCATTGCAAGGGTGTGGGAAGATGAGGATGGAGGCTGAGGCAGGTGTCCTTTTAAACCAACTGGCACAGAAGAGGAGGAGAGGGAAGGCATCCAAAGACAGTGTATTTCACAATCACACTCACCACCACAGCTCTACAGTGCTGTATGGTGCTTTTTGCTAAGTATTTTTGGGGATTATTTTTCCTTGCTCAGAGTTAGCAAGGGAGCCTGTGCCATCATCTTGAGGACAGATCAGCAATGCAAGCCTGCCGTATTTTTCTCTTCCCTTTCAAAATCAGATGATCAGCTGTGGCTTTAGTCCTGCCAAATTTTGCCAAATATAGCACAAAATTACACAAAACCATAGTAACTGCACTCCCACTATTGTTCCAATTTAAAGAGGAGTTTGATTACATTAGGTAAATATTTGTCCTTATGTAATAGCTCCCTCCAACCTTCTAAAAATTTGCTGTCTCCTAGAATTTAACTGATAAATGTGCTTTTTATGTCACTGGTCTGCCCCAAAATCGAGTATATTCTATTATACACTGAGTATTAAACTGTGAGTAATGTTATTACAAGCAATAATAGTTATCCAGACAATTATGTAGTTGCAGTTTTCCTATTAAATCTAGAAGCTTTAAGCAAGTTCAGAGGCAGTAAGAATTGCAAGACCATCTCTGATGAGCTAAATAGCAGTTATTTATTCACAGATTGTTAAATTCTTATGGCCTTGAGACTTCCAGGAAGGAAGCCACAAAGAACTGACTCCACATCTAAATACTGGCTCATTCTTCGTGTTGATATAATTATGAAGTTTCAGTCACTGCAAAGCTGTTCACACTGCTTTATCAACTACATGCATTGCAAAATATATGCTAACTGCAGTTTTTCCATTATAAAACTGGTGAAGTCACTGTTCTATTTCCAGCTCAGCTCTGGCACTGTGCAGATGCTCACTGCTTAGTAAATAGAAAAAAAAAAAAAAAATTAGGAAAAAAAGAACATACTGAATAAAAAAAGCTAGAGGCTTTGAATACCCTTTCTTCCAACTCATTTTAAATAAGGTAATGAAATAAATGAATAATGAAGAGCAAATAGAGGCTTGTGTGATGACTCAACACACAACGAGTCATGAGGAAAAAGCTGAATTCCTGACTAGATGTTCCATTACAATACACAGAAGCATACACATAGGAAAGCTTTCACCTTTTAAAATAGGTGTTATCGACAGCCTAGGCAGATTAATCAACATTCTTATCACTTAGGTAATTACATTCCTCCTAGCACTCATATGCAAAGGGAAGGGATTTAAAATCTTAACTTTAGGCTTGGAAAAGAAAGACCAACAAAGGAAAGCTCATTTGCCCTATGTCTTTCCTTGACAGCTCCAGCTAAGGTCTTAACTTCTTTGGGTCAACCTCCGTGGTGAAGGAAGTTTTAGCCCCATGCAAAAATATCAGCTCATTTTCCTATGAATATTTGCTCAGATAAATTATTTAATTTGCTTTGGCTGCATTTATATTTATGTCCTCTGAATCTTGGAGATAAGGTGACTGCCACTAACATTTGCTCAAACAATGGATTTAAAACCAGCTTGTTGACAGTTTTCTTCTGAAACATTGAATATTTCTACCAGAAACATGGTCATTAAGAGTCCAGCTCAAACAATCACAAAACTTGCCAGCTACTTAATGGATCATAAACAAACAGGATAGTTCAAACAACTCACTGCCCTACAAGACAGCGCTCTATATAAATAAAAGGCATACAACTTTCTAAATCCTATTTCCAAGAGAAGTTTCAGCACAAACCCCTGCCCTCTCAGGACCCAAGTCATCCATCCAGGCTGCAGTCAGCACTCTCGGTGCAACCCCTATTTCAAGTGCATGTGAGACGTTTCCCACTTTTCAACAGCTGAATGCAAAAGCACAGCAATGCAATCGCATGCAAGAATACAGCCCCACATGATGTTTCTACCTTACCTAACCTACAGCAGGTATAGCTTCCAAGTAAAACCGGTGTTTGCTCAGTGACTCCGTTGCCCAAACATTGCTCTAACAAAACTCCTTCTGCCCTTGGCCAGAATTTGGTCAAAGGATGAAAATATTGGAAGTCACATGGCAGATGCATGCACAGACTTCATGAAGAAACTGGAAGAAAAGAGGTACATCTGGAAGGTAAGAATAGACTATTGCAGTGCCAAAAATACTTTTCAAAATAGAGCACACTTGTTCATCCCTTTCTGCTGCCAAGAGGAATCCGCAGCACAGGACCGGAGGCATCAGGGACAGGTGTTTTCTCTAAAAGTAGAATTCATTCTTTTGGCCACCTATACAACACAGTTGGCCAATGTGTTCAAATCCAAGTGTGGGATCCTTTCAGCAGCAATGTTCAGTCACTGGCAAGCTTTGCTGGAAGCTCTGCTGTTGCCTTTCACATGATCAGATGAAAAGCTGCTTTCTGAGCTCCTCTTTGCAGTTCCTTTTTTCTTCTAAAGAATGTATTCTTTAAAATTATCTGGAAGAGTTACAAATTAACCAACTCTTTCAGTATGCAAGAATATGTGATTGTACAGAGATTATAAATATATTTTCTTACAGCCAAGTAGTTCAAGCCCAACATTTAAGTGTTGGTATAAAAATACGCAAAACCAAACTGTATGACAGAGCTTGCTTTGTCAAAACACAAATGTCTCATAAAATATGCTGTCTAGCATCACAAGTAGTAGGTGATAGTTTTCAGACAAACTTTTTCAGTAAAAAATACCTATCAGAATTAACCCAAACTACTCAAAATTAGATTTGAGATTTTAATTTGCTTTTGATTTGAGATGGCAACAATTCTGAGGTTTATCTAGATTTGTTTAAAAATCAACACTCCCCCCAAAAAATAATTTTAGCTATGCAAAATATTTTGTTTAACCCTTCATAACTTCTTAACATTACTGTTTCTTAGTTGGAAACTGCCCAAAAACCACTCATATTTATCCAGTTCTCCTATCTGCCTTCTTTCCCTCCAGTCTTTCTTATCAGTCCACAACCAAAATATCCGTGATTTGTTTGACTCTAATCCAAAGGGCCTACACCTATAACACATTCTGGTAGCTTTTTTGGATTTTAAGTCTCCCAGCAGTTGTCATCTTTTGGCTTAGGAGAAGGGGAATTAAATTTACTGGAAAAGAAACCACTCTCTACCATTCATACATGGGTCATAGAAACACATGAGCAGCATTGCTGCATTGCAGGTAGACCAAGGCAAGATGCAAAGATAAAGTGGCTTAACAATGCCTGCAAAGACGGGACAGGAGGAAGGGAAGGGCAAAGGGAAACCTGACAGACTGTGCTGAAGACACAAGATGTCTCTTGGCAAGTATTAGGCAGAAACCTGAAGGACTGAGAGATGGTTACCACCCCCTCCCTGCCAGGATGGAGACCCAGGTCTCCAAAAGAGATGCTACCAGCAGGAAATCTGCTGGAGGAGGATAAAAGAGCCTCCCCACACGGATGTTTCCCACCTGAACTCTTGGGCACCAAGGCTGAAGCATATGGGGATGCAGAGTCGCAGGAAGCAAAGGCTGCTCTGATACAGCATGCTCAGAAGTGAGGAACCTGATCTGCAGGAACTCATGCTCATTTCTGCACATTTATCTCTCTGCTTTTAACTACAGTTCCTCTGTTTGGAGCTATTACACCTAAGTTTTTGAGAGGCAGCTGTGAGGATTTCAGAGAAATGAAAGCTACTGCTACAAAATCTGGACATTTACTCCAAGGAAAGCAAAAAGTATTGGGCTGCATTGTATCAAATTATGATCAGTTTTACCCCTCTAGGAAAGACTTCACAAATAACTAAAAGACCTACAGGTCCACATTTTTTAACTCAAGTAGGCTGTAAAGTATTTAATCTGTTTGAAAACGTGGAGGGTTTGATCATCTCCAGCTTTATCAAAGCAAGATGCAAAGCTTTGGATCTATTCAGTTACATCCTGGTCATATATAAAGACATGTTTTTATTAACAGAGCAGACATTAGGCGAGATACTTTTGTTCTGCTTCAACGTGACCTTGAAGGTGGGGGCAGTGGGAAGCTTAAGCTGAGGTACAGATGAGCTTCCCAATAACCCTTACTATAATCTATTTACACAGTTCCTGCAGAGACTCCTTGGACAGACAACTGTTTTATTTACACAGTGCTTTATACTTCAAGTTCTAGCCATTTACCGGAGCAACTAAACATTTTTAAGCAGATAAAAATCAGAAGAGATGAGACATCCTCTAGCAGACAATTCCAGACGAAAAGAACGTTAGTGACAGATTTTGTATTGTATTAGCCAAAAGTGAGAAGCAGTTGTGGATGCTACATTTAAAGCCGCTGTGCTATTAATTATCTCACTGGAAAAAATCATATTCAAATCCATCTATGACATGACCAGTGGCAAAACCTGAAAGGATGACATCTGACTTTAAATGATACTCATCCTGCAAATAAATACAAATATTCTCTCTTTGTAAAGATGGCAGAGGTTTTGGGGTTTTTTTTACAAGGCAAATTATTATGAAAATCAAGTGAGCTATGGGTCACATACTGTGTTAGTTAGAAGTCAGCAGCCTGCAAAGGTGCTGAGCATCCTTAATGCATTTTTCATTGCAAAAATATTCAGCACTTCACTGAGTCAGGCCCCACAGTCAATTAAGACTGATTACAAGAAGATGGTCTAAAACACCACTGCCACCTCATACAGAACAATTCCTCCCTTTTTTACACTAAACATTTTACAATTTACAGTAACGCCCATCAGGCTCAGCTGCATCAGTGTCCATTGCAAAATACTAGCTTTGTCTGTAAGTGAGAACTTCACATGTTTTGCATGATAAGCAGGAAGAGGAAGCAGATGACTATGTTGCTGGTCCCTCCTGACTCCTTTCAAAAATAAGATAGAAAGTAAGAGTTTATCCTGTCCAAATTCAGCAAGGTCCAAAATCACCTCAGAAAGCCATCCTATGACATCCCAGGGATGCCAAGGGTGACAACAGCACAAAGCCAACTGCTACATTCCACTTCTGAAAGGTTCATGGAGGTCATGACTGCGACCAGGGTACCATCCTGCCATACAGTGTAAAACCATTGTTTGGTTTTCTCCCCCACTCCAGGACTTCTAGGAACAAAATCTTGACTACAGGTAAAATAGCAGCAACCAAGACAAGTCAAGTCTCCAAAGGAACCCTTTCTATTTCACTAAAATGCTTTTCATTTTGGGAAGTCTATATTTTCCACAAGACATTGTCAGAAACCTTCTAGCCAGCTCAGACCTGTAACACACATTGCCTCTGAAGCAGCAAACAAGTCCGGTATTTCTTTAGACGATAACCTGAACGCATGCTTAGCTCATCTGTGCTGGCTACACTCAAGACTCCTCTCCACTCATCTGACTTGTGTGTTCAAGAAATACAGCAGCAGGTTACACTCTAGCCGTGAGCTCGTTCTGATCTTCAAATCCAGTTAAAATGAATTATTAAACTGCTGAAATAAAATTAAATAAAAGTTATACAGCAATATTTCTTGCTGGCCCTACAGGCTGCACTCTGTCTTACATTACACAAGCCCATAAAATATTAAAAGTGACCATGTCTACACAATTACACATAATTCAGTTGAGAGGAATATACTGCTAAACGAAATAAATCATGATGGCATTTGTGTCTATGCAGAACTACTATTAAATATAATTAAAATATTTCATGTTTTTCCTAAGAGAAATTACTAGGCAGACTGCATTTGAACAACAGTAGCTGTTCAACATAGTTGTTTCATAGCCACCCTATAACAGACTGCAGATATCAGGGTAAGATCTCGAGCAAGCACTTGGACATTCAGCAGTATTTACCTGGATGAAATTCAAAACAGCTAAGCTGCGCTACAGCCCCAACACGCTGCTGGGCAACCTGAGCATGCCAGCGTGCACCTTCAAAACTAAAGCGGTTTGAAATCTCTGCATTGAAGTCCTCTGAGCAGCTAAATCCAGAAAACGTATTCAGACATGGATAGCTTTGATTTCACTATAAACCACATCAAACAGGCATATTGACTTGACAACACAGGAAGTTGACAGCAACGTTTGAAAGATTTCTATTTTTTTACGTGACAGCAAAGAGCAGACGATGAGGTTTCTCTTCCCCACCATCTCCCACTTTCTAGTCAAACTAAGGATGAGATCAAAAGATGGCCAATATGACACATGCAACACGCAGTTCTTCATGGTGAGAGCAGGACATGCAAAATTGTCACCAATCAACTGATGACCACAACAGTTGTCAACGTAAGTAGTTCAAATTTTCTGTGTTACGCTCAATTCCAGTCTGCAAGATCGAGCCTAGAGGCTGTATTTTGTGTACAACCAGTTAAGAAACACAAGTCAAACTGTATGCTATTTAATAAGCATAAGCAAAGTATTAGGAAAATTTAGAAAGCAATACCAGTTATTTCAACTCCCACTAAGAACACATGAACATATACAGAGAACGCTTGTTACATGAGATCATTTGAGAGACTAATTCAAATTACCACTGAAACTCTAAAGATTTTTTTTTTTTCACATCCTCTCAGAATTACTGTCCCAGCCACTATGCCTTAGGTGTATATTAGTAGTATAAAATTTTTATTGCATAAAGTTTCCATTATTCTACCTTAAGTAGAAAGGCTCTGCCCTCTCAAAAGACTCATAAAGCCTCCTATATGGGACAAAAACACAAGGTAAATTTTATGTTACTACAGAAATTGAAGCATCATTCTGTTATCTTCTTATGCCATACTATAACATGTATTCTAAATCCTGCAGTTTTCTATTGCCCTTCTCCTCTGGCCCAGACAAAAGCATATCACTTCTGCTATGCACATGGAAGTACAAAAATAGCCAAGAAAAGGAAGATCACTCAAAACACTCACCCATCACTGTCACGTGTAGTCTCAACAATTCTTTGTCTACCTAAACCCACAGCGTCATCCGTAAATTACAAACTGAGAGAATAAAGCAGCTTCTCATGCCTTCTTACGGTACAAGATCTCTGGTCTCCAGCAAACCCTGCCAGATTTTTAATTCATTGATTTGGGACAATTTGTTAAGGAGCTCCAGCTGCCAGTCTCCTCCCAAAGAGTTCAAGCCCAGAGGATTTGAAAGTCAGCGTATGCTGTTGCACGACCTGGAAAGACAAGCTCCTGGGGCAGGCATGACACAAACCGATTAGCCCATCGCAGGTGAACATCAACACTTCAAGTGCCACCTGCAAAACACTTGATAGTTTGTACAGAGAATGGTTCGCAGGTGTTACCTGGTCCCTGCATGAAACAAAGTTTGGCAAGCAAGCGTGCGCAAGCTGACACCTCCAGATGGCTTCAGAGCAGCCAAAAATATAGAAGACAAAGCTCCACTCAGGGAGAAACAGCATCCAGCCTTTCTGCACTTGGAAAAAAAGCAATTCTAAGGTTACGGGGCTCCTGAACTCCAATGCAACACCAACTTCACAACTAAAAGCCAGCACAGCAGACTACAGGAAACACTCTTGGTTCTCTTTTGGTTGTCCCCTCACCTTATAACATCTCATGCACCACTCGGCTGTTTTTCATTGACCTCCAGACACCCCAAGCAAGCAGCAGAAGGCTTACACAAGAGCTAGCAGGCTCCACGTGAGCAGGTTTAACCAGTCTCCTCAATACTTCACTAACACTTTATGCCCTCCCATCACGGGTAAGAGACCAAAAGCAGCCAAGCAGTGTCAGCAGACACTTTACTGATTTCTCTCATAATTCTTTACATAGGTTAAGTAAAGAGCAAGACAGCAAAACCCACTGCCCTGTAGGTTAGGGAAGAGCTATGTGTTCTGGATTTTTCTGCAACTTTGCCCAGCCTTTTAGCTGCCCAGTTGTTTTAAATAACCTCAGGGTTTTCTATTCTGTTGTGTTAAAGGAAGTATTTTTCTTTCTGTTCAGATTTTTCCACATTTAGGAATACTATGATCAGTCATATTGATTTTTCATGGGCTAACTAGACTGAGGAAATGAATAATGTGTTATTGCTTACACACAACTTTTCCAAATGGCTTCTTTGCCCAGGGCATGATGTGGTAAACACTGTGCTGCCCTGCTGCTGACCGATACAAACACATGCTGCAATCTCATATACCATCCCTCGCTTGCTCTACAAGGGGCAGATGCTTCACGCTGGCTCTGCTGGAAATGCAGGTGGCTGCAGTGCTCCAGCATCTATCATATTATAGGTAACCCCAGCAATAAAAAATGTTGACCAGATAGAGTTTATACATACTGTGACCCACACTGTACTTAGTATAGCATCATTAACACAGTTTCAAACAATTTCCTCATGCCCCAAGCTAGGGTTGTTTTGGTAGATGACATCCATGAGAATTTGAGATTTATTCCCAGCAAAACTCCAGACAGGAGCACAGTATTAAAAATTCCCTGATCTAGAGCATGAAACAGTCTCAAAGACGTGACACATTACAGACTGTGACCATAAGAAAGGAGAAATAATTTCACAGTTCAGCATGACTCCAGCTGTTTAGCAAACAAGCAATAAATAACACAAAGTGGCTATGGCCTCATGAAGGTAAGGGAGCAGCTGAAAGTGGACGTGCTGAGGGATGAAGGAAAGCACGTTTTGCATTCAGGAAGGAAATGAAAAGCAAGTTACAGGGAGTGAAAGGGGCAGGAGATGTATGCTAGGAGGAAACAACGGGGATTGACCAGACAAGTAACATAGGAAAGACAAAACCAAAGCTATGACCAGCTGGTTTCCCACTGCCCTGCCAGCTGTGCCAGCCCCGGGTGGAAACATCAAATCAGGACAGCAACACCTGCACCCTTGGTGAAGACCTGAGGGGCTACATACAAATGTAGGTGAATGCAAAATGAGGTCTGCTGAGACTATATGAAAAAAAATTCCAACAAATATCTGCTCCTGGTAGGTAGTGTGGCAAACTTCCACAGGCTGAGCACAACTGTATTTATGTTCTTTGATAGATCACTGACAACAGGACCCTTGCATTTTCCTCTTATGAAAACACAGCTACTTAATGTGTATAAAGATAGGAAATAAAAGGCAAATACAGACTCAGTATAACAGATCTTCACACCTGTGAACAATTCTCCCTCTCAATGGAAGCTCCCTTACCCTTGAGGTAACTATCCAAATAACAGCAGATTTGCAGGATTGGATCCTAAACAGTTCACAAGGACAGGAAATACGCAGCTCAAGGTGGACATGATGCTCTTCACCCAAGTTCTTTTCGTCTCCTGAAGCTGCCATGAGATCCATTTTGCAGAGCAAGGATGGTTCAGCTGTATGTTCATGGGTTGACAGAACAGTAGGGGCCAAGACAAAACTTTCCAGCATAATTGCCTGTGGAGTTTGTCCTTCACTTTATTAAAACTGGAAGGATATTTATAGAATAAAGTTTCACTTCCAGCCCTGTCACATACTATATTACTCAGGAAGTGTCAAAAGTACAGCAGCAAAACTGAAATGAATTAAAATCATCTTTTGAACCATTTGATTCCTGGCAAAATAGGAAAGGACAGGATGAGCAATGATACCCTTTGGAACCAAAACAGGAACAGAATTTTAATCCATCTCTTTAGAGCTTATCTACCCATTTGAGTACTTTGGGAAGAAGTTGACATACCTGACTGTAAGGTTCAGATGACTCAGCCAGTGATCGAATTTGTAGCTTACAAAACAAAAACGGTGGTTTGCTTACTACTATTTTGCATCACCAGACAAGTCACATTGTGACTCTTATGCTAGTACACTATTCGAGTATGTTTGCAACTATACTTCTGCTCTCACTCTGTCCCACAAGTTTTTACATTGCACTTAAATGTTAGAACTGATTTTTCAGTCTTAAGAGAAGATGCAATAAATGTAAGTATATGAAGAAGCAGAAGGAGTAATTAGCGAATTTGAGAGAATGACTTTAAAAAAAATCCACATATGACTACTTTTATTTCTGTGTATGTCTGTCCAGCAGATGCAATGACAAAAAAAAAATTAGTAACTTGATCAGTAGCTATCGATCATCCCAGCAACAACATATATAATATAGCGTGATGCCTGGCAGCAGTATATTTCAAGAATTTTGTTCAGACAGCTACATAAATAAAAATTCTCAGTCCTCAAGCTCATTTAACCCTGATATGAGCAGAACAAGAAAACAAAGGTGTTTCCTTTATATGTATTCTTAGGGCTGCTCCAAGTTATACCACATGCTAATTACTGAAAGGTAACATGTCTGTCCAGAATCAGAGCAGAAGGCATGACCAGAAGAAAATTTCCAGAAATAAAAGAGAAATTTTACGTATCTTCACACCAGAAACTGCAGGTCTTGTAGAAGAAAAGGGCAGGGAATACCCATGATTTCCCTGAAAGAAAACAAAACTAACTTTTCAGCTAGGAAAATTTCCTCAAATTTTAATGTTCAGGGAAGGGAATTAAGTGGATTATTTAATTATTTCCTGCTACATTAAAATACTTTTACACAGCCCTAGGACATTTTGGGTTGAATCAATTCACGCTATATCCCATTGCTTTCTTACTGCTATCAATGTATTACTGCATGGCAGCAAGTTCAAGCCACCATTATTTCATTTGTTGCAGGCACTTCAGCTATCACAGTGCACACACCTTTTGCTCTGACCAAATCACATGGATGTATCTGACCCCAGAGCATTACAGAAATCATGCTGGGGCCTTACAACTCCAAGCCCTCCTCTGGGCATGGCTTAATTTCCTGAACTGCAGCAAAGAAACAAATATACCACAGCAGGAAACAGTTTGATTTCAAACTGATTTGTAAGAATATGTCTGCTGCTCCCATGTACTGAAACAAACCACTTCCCTTTCAGATTTGTTGAGATTGTTTTAAAAAATAAAAATAGCTAAATTAAACAACAAATTTCAAGATAACCTCAGAACCTTTATTTTCTACACAAAGAAATTTCATCCTACTTATAGTTGCATCCTCAGCTTGCTTTTAGGTGATAGGAACACTTGGGTACATTACCCACCCAAGGAGCAAGAGAAACAGATGCTGCATGGCCTTCCTGAACTAGGCAGCGCTTCATAGCTGCATCAACTTAGACCTCGAGGTATGGTGTTGCCCTTCTGAACCTTAGTTCTTAATTTAGATCGAAAAAAACCCTGCTGAAATGCCAGAATTTTCCACCTGACATCAAAATTCATTCAGCTCAGCTACCCTCCCTGGCTTGTCAGTGCTCCTGGTCCATGCAGACAATTGCTTTCCCCAGAATGTTGCAGAGGAGTGATTTCTCAAACCAGCCCACAGCATCAGCACCAGACCACTGTGGTCTTGTACCTGACAATCAGCTGCTGTGGAAAACATGAGAAAGTAAATTCCAGGTAAGAGGTTAATCACAGAGTTACTCTTATTTGTAGACTCAGTGGAGATCCCTAGAAGCAGTTCTATGGAAAAGGCTTTTGAGTGATGGACCCAAAAATTATGTCAGTTCTTTGCAAACCTTACTAGAGCACAATATTTTCTTGAGGGCTTCTGCAGAACTTTCTTGAACATGTTTTCATTTCTTATGTGTCACCAGAAACAGTAAATTCTACCCATAAATCTTCCAACCAAAACAGGTGGGAAAATCCTCTATTATATTATTTTCTTAGGTTTATTTTGCTATCTGTTACACAGAGTTCAAAAAGGAGCATAATTAAAAATTTACTCTTCAAAACCAAGTTTGCATCTTTTTTTCCCCACAGGTTCTGGGGGGGAAGGGGGGGGGGGGGGGGGGGGAGGGGGATAAGAGTTCTTGTCACATAAATAATGAAAAAGATGCTCAAAGACTGAAAATTTCACACACCGCTTTTGAAGTTATTTTTTTACTTCTTTATATTTTGTTGCATGTTCTACCTGCTTTTTTTTTTTTCCTTGGTAGCTTGACAAGTTCTTTTTAAAAAATAGTTTTAAAAGGCTGAGAAGTAGGCAATTCAGGAAGTTTTCACTGATCTTGTCCAAACAGAAGAAAGATTCTTTTCGTTAAGTATGCAAACTGCAATCCTTTGAACAAAGGGCACTTGACTCACATGATGCCAAATCTCTTCTCAGCTGAGAGCTTACACAATGCAGGCTCCATCCACAATAGCACAAGCGTGTGCAATAGGGGAGGGGGAGAAAAAATAAATTAAACCAATCTCCTCCTTTGGCAAAGCTCACCATATAGAAATTATCTTTTTACCACGTAGGCACGAAGAAGCATCACGTTTTGCTGTATAATTTTTCTGTGACAGACAATGCTCGGGTCCAGGCAGACAGGGTGACAGAGCAGTACCTGCATGTAAGGTGGGCAGGCAGCTCCACCAGCCAAGGAGGCACACAACCCCTCCAGTGACAGTCTGTATCAAGCTGATTTCCTCAGAGCTTGCTGCATTATCCACAAAATGGTTACAAAACAAAAGCAAATCTCCGGAAAACCATTCAACTGTAATCTCTATAGACATTTCCAGCATCAGCCAGCCAAAAGGCAAGAGACTCACCTTTCTCCTTAGCTTACCTTTACTCAGCTTTCCTTTCTACTTGCACTGTTCCCAGAACTAACAAACACTAAAGCCTGTTAACACCTTACAAACTCCTGTGCTTTCCACAAACTAACACAAAACACACATTTGTAACAGCTCAGATAGGTAGCTCATGAAGCCACTCACTGCCATCCTTCACCATGCGTTTTTAGGTACTGGGATGCTAACCACTGTCTCTGTGAGGAGGGTGCCAAGCAGGCCACAGGTCTAAATGGACTCTCGATCTTCTGGTTTTGCAAGTCTGTGGAAGATGTGGCTAGCACGAAGTTGTGAAACCCAATCTACATAGAAGTAGGGAGTGAACCTTGTAGAAAAGGGCTCAATGAAAATAGTCCATGCTTCATAAAGCTTGCAAAGCACTGCTGCTCCTGGCATTCAAGCCACCACCACTTTAGTTTTATCTTGGGAGGAACTTGGAGAACCAGATACATTGACCTCCAGATCCCTTGCTATTTCCCCTTTTATATTACATACCAATTATTCATGTTACAATAGCCACAAGGGTGCTGAGATCTTCATCAGCTAGCACTCCACAGGCCACACTGCACCCGGAGGTACACAGCGTTAACCATGCTCCAAGCACACCCGCAGCCTTAAAACCAGAACAGTTGTTCGAATCAGCAATTCTTTTATTCAGATAAATATGTTTGTGAAGTAGGTGAAATACACAATGTTACCTATAAATGTTTTCCTTTTCCTTAGCTATCTTTAGTCAAAAAGAACACAAACCTAATTCATAAATGTGGACTCTCACCGTATACCTCTGCAGTCTTCCAGTGTAAAGAACACTGAAATTAAAGGTTTGAAAATCACATCTTCTCTAAGCCAAACGGTTTCCTTTCAGGCACTAATAGCTTTGCAGAAAATTCTCCTGCGAAGATGGAGGGGGGTGTGATGTGTTAGAAACGCTGTTCTGAGCTAATTTATGAGTACTGCATGTGGCCAGGCTGTAGAAATATTTTCTTCATGATTGAACAGAATTACTGGAAGGCTTATTGTATGCATATGTTGATTAACTTCAATTGCAGAAGTATTATGAAACTAGCAGGAAAGAACACAACAGACCAACATATCTTCTTGGAAACTCATCATATCAAGAAAACTCAGGAGAAAAACACAGGGAAGTAAAGTAGGCACATGGGACACCAGACTCCTCAGCTTACATGGCCATTCTGCTGAGGCAGCGTTCCTATCACTTCAGCAGGACCTTTCCTACTTCCTAATACAAAATACTTGTGTCTTCCTCATACAGCAGTAACACAGTGTCATCTCCAAGCAAAAAAACGACAATTAGATAACTCACCTAAGAGCCTCTATGAAACAGCAGTTTCATGGGTGGTTTCAAAACCAGAACAGAGGTTAACACTGTTTGTGATGGTGTGGTACATGCCTACAACCTCCCAGATTATTGACATGAAGCTGCTATTAACACCAAAGCCTTCCTCAAGCACTCCAGTCTCATGGTTTTTCAGATACACTGCATAAATCCCAAGTAACACTTCCCTGTAGCAGTCACAACTGTGAGAATAGCATCTTTTTCCAGTCTCTGATTTACACCACAGGATCACTCTAAAATGCCTTCCACACTTCTGGGATATATGAGAAAAGTATGCTTGTTTTCTTTTTAAATAGGAGATGTAACACACCAAAGACATGTTACACACAGATAAACACATAGTCCACACCCTCACCCCAAGAGGCCCTAAGATGTGAATCATGAAGAAGCACATATCCTATTACCAGTTAGTGATGCTTGATCACTACATTTTAAGTGATCACTACATTTAAGTCCCACGAGGAATAAGCAAATAACAGAAGCCAACAGTTTCTGGCATCACCATTGTTCATCCTCTCCTTTATACGTTGGCATCGCCATCATCTCATGAAAGCTTTGAGCTCAGTTTGTCATTAGGAAAGGTGAATACCGTGCAGGGAGGGATTAACATACATTTGAGATGTAATAGCAAATGCAATTTCAAATTGCAGCCCTACCTCTTCTGCCTTTCTTTACTTCAGCAGGATTATTGAACATGGTTCAGAAGCGCATTTTAGTTTCAACTTACTCCCACAGCCACATCTCTATCCTTTGTGGCACATGCACCCCAGAGGGTAAAAGATCAACTCCTACCATAAAAGCTTGATCCTATTTGCACTTAAACATGTTTCCTAAATGTTTGATAAGAACACACAGAATTCAGAAGAACATCAGGATTTGCTGATTCACTCTGACACACATCACTGCAAACCAGCATGTGTTTTACTGAATTCTTTTCAGCCTTTCAAATTGGTTCTTCACCTGAGCAAGTTCAGCCTCAGAGGACACCAGGCATTACCTCTGCAGCCATTCACCTTGGAGCCACGTGTCTTCCACGAGCATAATCAACCGAGCCTGTGCTAGAGCAGTCCTCCCTGCTCCCAATCAACTGCAAAGGAAACAAAGTGCCCTTTGCTGGAAAGGCACATGACGTTGCAGAGACACTAATTTATCCCAAGTATTTACTGACTAAATTAGCTAAGCCCTAGAACATGGCTGTTAACAGGACTCATCAAATTGCTTTAAGGACCATGAAGTAGGCACCTACCTACCCAAAGGCAAGCAGAAAAGCAAAATGGCCAAAGGCAAAACCTTCGTAACTCACCGACCACTTCCCATGTCACAGAGGCTGTAATTTATCACAATGTTAGAATCGTCCTGTTCCCAAGAGGTAAGCAACAGCATTCAGATTCTTGCAGATAATGACGGAAAACTTCTACAGTATAAAGGAGGAAAAGAGATATTTTGTCTTTTCTAACTTGGAGAGATAGGGAAATGCACCAAACCCCCCCCTGAGAATTCCGATGGAGCTCAAATAAGCTGGGAGGAGGAGGAAGAGGAGGAAGAAAACAGCTACAACCTATATCATGTTTTTCCCCACAGTTTTGCTGGGTACAAAGCAAACCAGCATGAATTCAAATCTATTCTTCCAGTCACATGATGTTCTGAGATAGGCAGCCTGGAGCATGTGAGCTACACAAGCTGTTTCTGTTTGCCAGAGGCAGAAACCACAGGCAGGAGCTTTGTGTTACTGCAGGTCATACATGTTCTCCAGCTTTTACAGAGTTGTCAATGGACCTCCATATGGACAGAATCCTATAGGCCTCTGTAAAGGGAATACACCCATCAGGTTCTCTTTCCAGATAGGAAGGAGTGAAGAAACCAAAAATATTTTCATACCCTGAGCAACCCAAGTGTTAAAAACCCAACCCAAACGTTCTGATTACCACGACAGCCTTCACATTGTTCAAATGCTTTTCACATTCAGTTCAGGCACTGGACCCACTCCTCCTTTTAACTGTAGACTCTACACCACTTTAATCCAGAAAACAGTTAATCCATAGGACTAGACATTTAATCACATTGATCCAGCTTTGTACATTGGCAAGAATGCCATCTAAAATTCTATCAGTAACAAAAATGAAACTTTCAAATAAAAATGCAATGCATTCAATCCTTTGATTTTCATTGAAGCATCATGATGAATTCACTAGAGATTAAAACAGCACAATCAATTTAATTTCTCTTTCCTAATTTTAACACCTGAAGTCATAACTCATCAATAATCATGGGATTGGGTACCATTCACTATTGCATCTGAATGGCTGCTGAGAGCAGGATCCAACATTAGAAATCATACTTGGTTGCTTTGAAAGGCCACACTCCTCAGCTCAGTCCTGCCTGGTGGATACTTACTGCAACACCTGCTTTCCCACGCTAACAACCACTGCACTGGGCAGCCACCCGCACCAAAATCCCTTTGGGAGGTGGCAGTATGAACCAGGCACAGTGGCAAGGGACAGGCAGCTTGAGAGCTCCTTGGCAGAGCTGGAGGGCAGCATTCCCTGCAGGAGGGGCAAGGCACGCCGGCAAATACGCTGCAGTGGGGATAGAGAGAGAGAATTAAATCCACTCTAGCAGAGGCAGGGTTGAAGGTACAGGTACATGACGATGGCAGCAGAAACTGCTTGTCCGCTAACCAATTTCTTGGGGAGCACAGCAGGAGAAGAGGGAGAAAAAGCAGGAGTTAGCATAGCAGACTCTGAAGGCTGACGTTTATTCAAGACTGCTTCTGTGCACACAAAACAGGCACAATAGAAAAGGCTTTTATTTGGTTAACGCACTAAAAAGTAGATGCTTTTATTATTTGAGATTTTACGATGTTAATCCTGCAAGAAAACTGGACTGGAGCTATTTATCATCTGGCACACTAGACTTTGTTTCCATAGAAGGAAATTAAAAAGGCCAGGAAGGTTCAGCCAGTTTGTCTTTTAATACTCTTTATTGGCTCATTAATGATTAATTCTTTTTAACACTCTGCCCTAGATCCTAAATTCACAATGGCTCAATGTAGATGAAAGATTTCAAATCCCTATTTCTCCTCCCTCTTCTCCTCTGCTTCCCAAGCCTCTGTAAAAAAATAACTTGCCACTGCTCAGCACATTGCTGTCAAAGGAAATCATCCAGGGCAGGAAAACGTCTTTGGAAGATTAAGTGGTGCAAAAGATGAAACAAGCAAAGATCACAACCCAACTCAGTCCAGAAGAGCCACAAACAGTAAAGGACCTACTCAAGAATGATAATAGCTGCCACTGCTTAGCCGCTAAGTCTGCAACTTATTTATGCCTGGCACTGCGCTACTGCAGTACTGCAGCATTCAACTGTGTTTAGTTATTGAATTCTTCTTTTTGAAGGAACATGGATTTATTTCTTCAGCATATTACTAAAAGCAGAAAATATTACTGTTCCACAATCAGAAATCAAAGAAAAGTCTTAGAAATGCCACACAACAAGAATATTATTCATTTGCACATTTCTTTTGGATTACAGAAAGCTACAGCCCTGATCACAGTGGTCTTTACAAGTCCCAGAGCAATTTAATAACGATGCATTTGTCAATACACTGTCCTATATGCTATAATATGGATAAGAATATTCTGCCTACATCGAGTTTCTTCCAGCATTTCAGTTAATCTCTTCACAGTCTTTCCTGAAGGCATAAAAGAATCTCACAAATAGGATAGTGGTCTTGGGTCCTTTTCCTACCACAACTATCAACACACCATTTATGGCCAATTCACTTACCAATTTTAGATCTCACTTCTATTTATAGATAAGAAAGCAAATAAATAACCACCTTCACGCTGTGCTTTGAGATCTGTGGAGGAATGATGCCATTGCTGTTTGTATTTTTGCTAGCCTGCTGACATGCTGTTACTAGCTGTTGCAGTTCGAAGCAAAGGTGACTGCGCTTCACCGATGCTGGATGAAAAGCACGATATTTTTATCAGTCTTACTATTAAATTCGTTAAGGAGGCCTACAGAAATCAAGTCATAAAATCAACTGGGTGAACTAATCGTAGTGTATCATTAAGTAATCATGTCACATGTAACACAGTGCTTACCAAGGAGAGAGAAACGGAGCACCCGTAGTAAGCCTGTTTGAGCAATACCACCCTCAGACACATATTCCTTGTCTGGCACATTTTTTTTTGTTCATACAGCTACAGAGCGAGAGTATGCCATGGATTCAGTAAACACAGGATTAGTAGTAATCAGAAGGTAGAGGAGAATCAGCATAAAGACTGATTTCTAATAGATTAATACATTGGCACATAACTCATTTACTCAAATTGGTTGATACGACAGTACTTTGAAAGTACTTTATACAGGGGATAGTAATGAAGATAAATTGAATTGAATTGCAATTGAAATCACAGGTGCATACATTTTTTAGTTTCCTGGATAATGGGGCACAAAGCCTCTGCCTGCTGGTCACCTGCTCCACTGCAGCTTACACCTGCAGTGCTGTAAGACTTTGTCCATGTCTTCAATGGCTGACACAAATGGAGAGAAACATCATGACACTGGGAACTAAAACGAGAAATACAATCTCCCTAGAACAGCACTGCTAACAAGGATGTCTATCAGAAACTCAGGTGGGAGGTCAGGGACTTTACTGCAAAAAGAAACCGGATTTATCCTCCCTCCCATACTCTGCTAATAAGGACGTGGGCAGTGGCAGCCTGCATTGTCCTGCCACTATTGCAGGAGTTTCAAGAGAAACTTCAGTTGACGAGACTGTCAATCCAAGTACTTCCAAGTCCAAAAATCACATTTAAGAAGAGATTTGCAAGAATGATGCAGTACAATGTAGCATCCTTACACAGATGCAAGTACCTGTGCCTTCTGTTAACTTTGTAATGATACTTCGAAGTTTTGCTATTAGTTCTGTATTTTGAAACACAAATCTAAGCCTGCTAGTAAGATTTCATTAAACAATATGCAATCTTAATCAAAGGTTATTACCATCATTACATATAATTACCCAATCTGAAACTTCGAATTTTACAGATAAGGCATTCACAGCAAAAAATTATTCATGCCTGCAATAGGTTCTTTTTACAGGGATGGTTAGATTTCAACAGCTTCAGATTTGGTGAGTTGATGTATGGAATGGAAAGAGCAATATCAAATCAGTAACATTTTACACATCTCATTCATTGGCATAAATAAACTTATAACATCTCCAATAAATGCAGAAGCTTTAGTGAATACGTATCTACTTCTAAGTACGCTTGACAAGACTGTAGCTCTAGCATTCATCCCAAATAAACAGAATCATATGTAAACATGTACATTTCCATGCAATGCAATTAACCCAGGCAATGTATTCATCTGAATCATAGAAGGGTGGTTTTTTTAATAAAAAGCCAAAAACAAGCAAAGAAAAACCAAGTAACATTCGTTCCCTAGATAGACTAATATTTTTGGCCTAAGTACACTGACACCACCAGTCAACATTTTACTCAGAAAGCTAAAAGCTTTAGTACCACGGCCAGGAAGGTTACTCAACAAAGTTAATGGAGATCTCTGAGGGAATTTAACACTTGAGGAGCTGGTTGGTCTCTAGCCACATGGCTGAATGATGTTAATTAGAGCATTACCTAGTCATTACTGTTAAAAATACATTTGCCATGATTACATGCTGCATAGTCTGCACTCAGCTACATCACTTCACACAGCTTCCCACTGTCATTAACCATAAGCAAATCTGTGCAAGAAAAAAAACATGTTGCCCGAACCATTTTTGTATCTCCATCATCACACAAATGATCAATAGTGTTGGAAATGCCTCTAGAGCTTAATAGCCCGCAACAATTCATCATTAATTCTGCTTTTTCATTCCCTTCCTCCTACCATGTTCTGATTCTCATTACTATCAAACTGGCAAGGCTAGAAACTGACCAAAATTACTGGGTCTAACCAGCCCAGTGCTGGTCCAGAGCACCAAAGGGGGCCAGCAGGCACTACAGCCTCTGCACAGGACCTGGCCAGTTCCACCCCACAGAGCAGTGCCAAGGCTGGCCCACATCATACCTTATGCAGCAAGGGATCTTTTAAATCTAACGTCACACTTTTCTTTCCGTTCTCACCACTACAGATACAGACTTTCAAAGTTGTAGCATAGCACACTAAAATAAAAACTTTATCAGCATTCATAAATATACCAAATACCAGGCTTTATTACTTCTCAAAAAGCAGCAGAGAGTTGTTTAACATTATTGATAACGAGTTTTTGAGAAATCTTCTTTGTCTAATAAAATATGTAATTCCCTATAGAAACAGAGCTTTACACTGTATTTTGTTTGCATCTTACACTTCTCAAATCATTGGGGGGGGGTTTGAGGTGTGTGTGCTTTTTTTTGTTTTAGGGTACAGTTTTACTTGTTATGGTTGCACAAGAAATGTATTTAAAGGCCTCTGATAAGACTCGATTGATATGCTTTTGTTGCTCTCTGCACCTTACTTTCCACGACGTCTTCCTGGTTAACAGACACACAAAGTATTATTATGTGTTGCTGTAGCTACAGGCCACTTCTGAAGGAACTTTTGTAAGTTTTGGTGTTGGTTGGGAGTGAGGTTTTTGCTTGGCTTTTTGCTTTTATAAATAACAGTATTATGTCATTTTTTCCTGTATAAAAAGGACTTTCAAGAGCATCTACTTCTCTCGTACTAAGTATTCCAATTTCAGCTTTTCCTTGCAAGTGGCTTCACTTAGGCCTTTCTACTTGACAGTTCACAGACTGGCTTTGGAGATTCAGAGGTCATGAAAATCCTCAGGGAAAGATCTCCCAAGATCATCGTCATGTCAGGTTTACTGCAGTGTTTTGCTTACTGTGGGTGCTGTGAAATCCAGAAGTTCCCCATGGACCTCACAGCCACTGAAACCTGCTCCTCAGCAACCACACACAATATAAAGCACATACAAAGATCCTGCAGTTTCCAGTCATTCATCTTTTTGGTGTTTTTCCCCCAAACTTCTCCTACCATCAGTCCCTGGGAATGGCCAACTTCAGGATTTGCCAGAGTTCCCAGATTTGTTTTGGCAACTCCCAGCACAAGGTGCCCCAGGAAGGTAATGCCAGAAGCAGCTCCTGGTTGCAGGCAAAACTTCAAATTGCTCTGAAGTTGTTGGAGTGCCACAGCTGCGCTCCTGCCTGCTCTGCTCCTGATCACACACACAGAAATCCGAAAGGCCCCAGTTCCACAAGAAAGTCTGCCCTCTATGTTATTTTAAGTAAGTGCATAGTCCAATTGACTTCAGAGGACTTACTCACACGCTGAGCTGGACGTATGCTTAAACACTTCCTCAAATTAACACCAGATACTACCTCACCTGCACCAAGTCCTCTGCTCTCCACCCATGCCCTCCTGCACTCCATCTCCTCCCAAGGTGCTCAGAGCCTGCTCTGATGGGGTGCTCCTGCAGCACAGGGACAATGGTGTCCACACAGATTACACTCAGGAACATTTTAAGATCCCTCTCCAAGCACGCACACAACCCGAAGCATGCCTGAGACTGATCTTGTAGCTACAGCCTCTTCACATTTCCACACTTGAAACAAAGATCAGAATCTCTTCTGGCATTTGCCAGACATGGAATTTCCTCCCATAGCATCTTTTCCTCTGAAAGCAAACACCCAAATTTTAGTCTGGCACAAATGCACCTGCTGAAACAGTTTCATGTACGTCAGCTCAAGCAACACTCTTTCAGTTAACTCTCACTTGGCTGGAGCAGCATGAACACATGTAACAGGCTGGATTGGACCCTGCTCTCACTCCACAGTAATGTGGTCCACAGAGATGGTGGCAGAATTCGTAATTATTCTACTGTATTTCTGCCAGCTGCATTATAAAGATACACTCCCCACCCCCTATTTTTTTTAACAAAGGCAGTAAACCATAACCTATATAGATAAGCCCTCTGAAGAGCAAAGAGAAACCTATGCCTGCCTGCCTTTGTCTGGATTCATTAGCCACTTTCCTTATATATTCTGAGGAGCTGAGAAGGCACCCGAGATAAATAGCTTGTAATCATCTGATATATTCATGTGACCTCCTCTCTGCAATTTGCATTGGCTTTGAGTTTCCAGATGAAGACATTGGACGAAATAGTGCTAGGATTAATTTTAGCCTTCTCCTCAAAATGACTCGCTAATACCAGAATAAGGCCGTAATACTTGACAGAGCAGAATATTTTCCTTGCCAACATAATGTGTTACAGGCTTCTCAGGACTGAAAGTGTGGAAAAACAATTCCAAGCAAAGAAGCATTGTGAGCTTTGGGAGCAGAGAAAGAGCTAAAATAGCATCATTCTTCCTGGTTTGCAAATCGGGATACACAGCACACACCGGCAGGGCAGTCTGCACGGTACAAATCTGAACTCAACAGCATCTCCTTTGCATGAGACAGTCACTAAAAGCTTGTCAAAAGATGGTGCAAACACAGTTTTGGTATGTTGGTGGAACAAGTTTCTCCACTTTTTAAATTCCAAGTGCCTGCAGTAATAAGACTGTGGGAAGCTTTAGTACCACAAGGAACAAAGGCATTTTCACAGGGATGGCCTTGCATCCTTCAGTCCAAAGCACTAAAAGCTACCCTGCCTGTCAATTAATTTTAGCATATACTCGACAGGACAGTTAATGCAGCTTCAAGACTCTATTACCTTGATTTTTTCAGAGATGCTTGATGAGAACAGCTCTAGAGAGAGCAATCAAGCCTTTCTGAACCTCCACCATACAGAGAAAGAGCCCAGTTCTGCTCACTCTCATACATTATCAGCCTGCCTGCAGCCCCTGAACTGGCTCACTTTGAGTTTAGTCATGCAACTTTCAAAAATGAGCTCGTGCTTCAGTAACTTGCAGTGTCCTTGTAGGCCAAAATAGTGTCAGGTGTGTTCGTGAAGAGATCTTTTTCGGACAATTGTCAGAGCAAAACAAAATCTACTGTGGTAGCACAGTCATGCTATTCTATCGGTGTAATGAAAAACTGAAGGAGTGAGAAGTGCTGAATGCCAAGGTTGCTGAGACAACAGATGAGCCAGGGATGAGGATGTTCTTTGAGAGCATCCAAACTGCACTGAGGAGGAGTCTGAAAACTGCATTCTGTAACTGCAGGTTTGGTATGTGCCGAAGTCATGGCCTCAGCTCACAAGGAGGTAAGTGCACACTGCGGTAGCAGAAGTGACTGTTCACTCTTCATTGATGTGGCAGCCTGACCTTTTCCTGTCTGCCACAAACCAATTCACCAGGAAAACTCTTGCAACTTTTCCTCTCTGCCACAGAAATAGTAATCAACTTATATGTCCAGCCTATGTACAAAAACCAGCAGTGCTGTCTCTGTTTCCACAGGCACGATGCCTTGGAATTTTGACGTGGTAAGAACTTTATTTTAAATATTTAGAAATACCCCCAAAATATATGAGAACCCAGCAGGAGCTATTAGGTTGCAGGTTGTGTGGAAAAATCGACATTTACCTTGCGTATCACAAGACATGTTTACAAGCAAGTAAGCTCAAGGGTGTGTACATATTTCTGTCAAGAAAATCCCAGGGAAAAAAAATATAACAAGACTAAGTAGGTGTCTGAAAGGCACTCAATCGTGTTCTAATACTTAGGTTATTAATAAACTAGACCAATATATTTTGCGTGAACTACACCATAAATTAATTACATTGGAAGCTAAAGCAGATCATAACTATATTTGTTAACATGAACTTTTTCTTGCTGCGGATAACTGCTCGACTCTACCAGGACATGAATGCTGGCTCCTAAGTGGAGTTCAGAGGATTTAATTTTTTTTTTAACTACCATCTCTAATGAGACTTCCCAATAGAGTCTACACTTTCAGCACTTGAAAGAGAATGAAGAGGGATGAAACCTGGGGCAAAAAGATATAGGAGCATAAAAATATCCCAGATCAACACAAGCAGAAATAAATGCTGTCTTACAAACAGTAACGTGAACAAAAAGGAAAAAGTAGCTGATGAAATCGGCAGATGAATCCAACAGACAAATATGTCAATGGGCTGGGAAGCCTTGGCACAATGACACCTGTGTTGGAAAGGCATGGAAATGATGTGGAAAATGAAGCAATGAAGGACAGAGAAAATGCGAGTCAGCCTCACAGGCAGAAGTGAACAAGACTGCTGGGGAGTGTAAAAGCCACCAGGGTGAGGAGATGAAAACACTGTCACAACTGAAACCAGCATTGACTCGAGCACATGCTAACAGCAAAAGCACACAAACAGCATTGCCCTAAAAATGTCACGGTTGGGCTGGCAAGGACCCCGAGGAGGTAGGGGGCTTTCCTGGGGGTCGTCTTGCTCACAAGCTCGCAGCAGCTGGTGCTGGCTGGTGCCACAGCTCCTCAAGCAACCCCAAAGGTGCCGCAATGGTATCTCACACCCTGCCGGTGCCAAAGCCGTGACATTCTATGTCACCTTTGCTCCATGAGCCCAGGGATCCCTCACTGGGTGCCCAGCCCTGGGAGGGGGCGAGGGGCAGCCGCTTGCGGGGATTACGCAGGCACAGCTGTAATCGCAGCCAGTCTCACCAGCAGCTTCTCCCCTTCCCACGGAGCCCGGGAAGCTGCATACTGTAAGGGACTGTCGTGACATTTTCGGCCAGACTGAATAACAGCCATTGACTGTAATCCTAGACTTTTACAATCAACAGCACTTGTCTTCAGAAGCTCCAGGATTTTATCCATGACATTCAGATGGCCGGGGTGCCTATAGCTCACCTCCCAGGAACAGCCACCTCTGCAGCAGGAAGCACCAGTGGCTCTTCTGAAAAAACACACAAAAGTCCCCACACTCCTGACCAGGGGAGCAGATACCTACTTATAAAGCAGCTACAAATGTGGTTTCATTTTTTTGTTTTGTTTTTCAAAATCATAGATATTTAATACCTAAAGTTCTTTAGAAAGTATTTTAAGAATTAAAACCAAAGCCACACAGCAGCAGGAAGATCTTTGGAAAGCTTCAAGGAAATACAGTGTGCATTAGTTTTTCTTGTGAAGTAAAGGATTCAGTACACTTATGGGCTAAGAAACAAAATAAAGTGGTATTTCAGCAACCATATTGTGTCCCAATACAAAGTATTTGTGAAATGGTGAAAAGAAGTAAGTGGAAAGGCTAGAATATCTCATTTTATAAATACAGCAAATACAGATAAAATGAGGAGTTCCTGAGTAGGGGAACAGTGGTCCAACTACCACATGAAAGCACTTTTGCATGTGCTGCAGAGATTAAAAATATTAAACAGACATATATGATTTGCCTTGCCTATGGAACACAGTTTGTCTCAAAAACCTCAAAAAGATTCTCAGGATTTATGAGAAGCCGTTAAGAATTTAAGTTTCAATATATTAAGGGATGAATACTGGCACAGTGATAGCACTTGCATAGTTTGTTCCAGTGCATTAAAGAATACAAATTAACACAGTGAATAAAACCCAAGCTAATACTCCCTCTTACTATGCCTCATATGTGGAGAAAGGTAAGTTATGAAGATTAAAGAATTTACTGAATAAAACAAGCAAAATATGCTGTAGCTCTCCTACAAAAGAAAAACTGTCAAGCTATTATTTCCCTAACCAATTAATCACATCAGGAGAACACCACATGAGCTTTTAAGAGTTTTCAGCGCTACAGACTGAATACCAAATTCAATTACCTCTCCTGAGTTTCTGGTAGTAGGGTAGGAGGTATGGTTTTGCACAGCACAGTGTATTTCTTTCCTATTATTATATACGTGGCTTTTTTGTTGTTTGTTTGGTTTGTGGGTTATTGGGGGTTTTTGTTTGTTTTTTTTTTTAAATGAACAGCCAAGTAAACTATCCATTTTCATTACATTTACTTCCTATTACTCCTTTCAAAGTATGTCATCTCTCCTAAAGTTAGTTCTGCGTGGAAGAACTTTAAATTAAAAGAAACCGGCAGACCTATAAATCATATGTTGCTTTACATAACCCCTCATCAGAAGTTACAAGTCTACTACTTAATATCCAATCAATTAATTACTAGTGAAATCCATTGTGACGAAGTGTGCACAGAATAAATGTGAAAACTAAAATCTGAGTAAAATCTTGAGTAAGAGCTGTTACCAAAGTAGGATTTGTTTGAATTTTCTTTCAAATTTCTACAAATACTGTAATTTAAGCTTTCTTTTTAAAAAGAAATTTTTCACAATTAAAGCGACAAAACTGAAATGTTCAGCTAACTTTTCTTATTATATGTATCTCAGCAAATCCACAATTCTGAAAAAATTACATCTCCATAGACATAAAACTAAGTCATGCAAAGCAGATGATTCACCTCTGCAAAAATCCCAAGATTTTTCTAATCTTTGTGAGTCCTGTCTTCTAAAATAATTTTCAGGAAAGCATGTGCAGAATTCCACCATAAACAAGTATCACAGAAGAAAAAAACCAAATAAAAATACTGCAATATTCACAGAATATATACACAGACATCTAACAGAAATAGCCCGATTCAGTTACAGAATAAAAACTTATTAAAAATGGCCAATTCACTTCAAGTTTTCCTTACTGAATGTTTCAAAACTTCTTGTCATGAGCAATACACAGACCAAGAATTCATCATGCAGAATCAATTAATAACTTTGAATGTATGACATTTTTCCCTGCAAGCAGTTTATTTTCTCAGTGGATCAATAAAACCTTTTATCAAGCACGTAATTATTTGTTCAGTTTTTATCTCATCTCTGACTAAAGGCACGCAAAGTAGGGAGAGAAGTTCCATTATAAAACCAACCTGTTACTGGCGCCAACCCAAAAACATCTTTTCAAAATCTCAAAGAATTTTAAACATCGCATAGTCAAATGTATAAATGGGTATCAGTTTTAATTGGATCACTCATAGCATCTCTCTGAAACCATTTCTTCACCTATGTTTACCTGCTCCCAGACAAGCGAAAATAGAATGTGTGTGTTCATTATTGGATAATTGAATTAAGCCTAAAAAAAAATACCATCTGTGATCAAGTATTCTATAATTAACATATGTTTACAGATATGGTGTAATCAAAACTAACTACACTCTAATCTCAATAGATGTGAATTTTGATCCTTTTATTAACTAATCTATTGAACACATTTTGCAGGCTCTTGACAAAAGGTCATTTCATTAGCAGTGAACTCTGGCTGTAAGAACACCTGACACCTTGTTGAACTGCTTCAGTTACTTGCCAAATACTGGCTCTAAGCCTTGGGGTGGGAGAGTGGGATAAAAAAAAAAAAAAAAAAGCAAAAAAAAAAGCAGTATTTGTCTAAATAGTTTTACAGCAGATAGATTCTTCCTTCTCCAAAAGTTTTTTTCATTTGTCTGTCCTGTGCAAACTACCAGCCATGAGCATACTAAAAGTTCAGGATAAAATGACAACTATATATTGTAAATTACACACAGCAGAACGGAGCATGAATACCACAGGGCAAGCAGCTGAACTGCACCCATTCATTTACCCTTATGAATTACAAGAAACCTTAAACAATGACAATACAGTCTCTAAACACAAGTTCAGAGAGTATCATAATATGACACAACTGCATCCCAGTTTCTCCTAGATTAACAAAAAGAGCACCAATGTTCCTAGGCACACGTGGCAAAGCAACAGAGTTAGCGGTTGCAGAAATGCAGGCAGGGCACCAGTGGGGATACAGCCCGGACCGAGGTGTCTCCCTTGTCCTCAAATGCAGAAGTCTTTCCTTGACGATACATGCTAGGCATCTACAGGAATCTTGGCTGCACTACCAACGATGTTTCATGATGTGCTTCAAAGCATACTTTTCCCACTTATTTAATTTGCATACGCAGCACCCTTATTTACTAACCAATGTGGTAAATAGCTTCCCAACCACAGGACCAAGCTGTAACATCTCCTTCTTAACCAGACATCTCCCCTGGTGAGAAGGCAGCCATGCATTTCATGTGAACAACCGTGCTCATACCATACGCACTCCTGTACTTCTCCTGTCTCCTGTGAACAAAGAGGTGGCAGTTTCTAAACTGTCCCTGCTACTTTGTTAAAATCACAAGCCTCTGAACTACCCTGCCAGGCTGTACAGTCTCTGTTCTGTAGGCATTTAAGGTAACTGTTTCAATCACAGTTGATGCAAACAGGACTAATGGGAGCCCTACCAACAAAAGAAGGGGCTGAATCTAGAAAGGTACACACTTCTAAAAAAGCAAATCACTATAATACCAAATTAGTAGATAAACAGACTTTTGCAACCATTAGCCTTAGGATATGGAGCTTAGGAACAAAGACCCATATCCAAAAATCTGTCTGGACTCACTGTACCAGCTAGCGGTGAAGAGAGAAGATGATGTGATCCCTGCTGAATACATTCAAATACAGAAAATTTCACTCCAAGTACGGCATTTCCAGTCAAACCTACTCTGAGATCCTCTGTTCTGCACGTGTTTGGCCACAAGTCTTTGAAAAGCAGCAAGGTTTTCCAAAAATGCACAAACTGAGGAATGTGGCAACCCACTGCAAAGCAAGACAGAAACCCCATCCATTTGATGGGTATTTGAAAAGTAAGAGAGGCAAAAAAAGACAGGAAAAAGTAATTTTCACATTAAATATCACCAGCCACAACCACCAAGGAAAAAGCTTTCCTAGCTCTTCCCCCTGCTTTCTCAGCCAAAGCTGATATAAGAACAAGACCCAGCCCTTGTCTTGTGACATTCTTCTGTAGCTTTACTGCAGACTCTAGACTTCCTAAGAAAATAATACACATTTTAATTTAGTTTTCAATGTCAAATAACTGATTTCAAGTGCATTTCCCATAGCAATCCATACATTCTCTGGCTTTCTATTTTTAAATGCGTGATAGCTTGCAGCTCTTTGAGGCTGCAGTATACATTATACTGCAAAATTACCATGTCAACAAATAATTTTTCTTTACTTGTAAACAGTGCCTCTTTGTGAGCTGGCAGATGTCTGCCAAATTACACTTTTACTCATCGAGATGTTCATTGGGAAAAATATCAGTAAGATACAACCCTCTTGTGCAGCAAGCAGCAACGAAAGACTTGATGGAAAATGACTACCCCAAAATACTCATCTCTCAGCAGTAAAAGACAGTTCTGAGAACTGGTGTGCAAGCAAGGGATCTCAGGCCCTTCAGGAGAGCAGAGGTCTGATAAATCCTTTACAAAGGGGAGACATAATTCAAAACCAATCAAAAAGTAGGTACCCAAATTCTCAGCAAATGAATCCTGGAGTACATATGTAAAGTGTGTAGATACGTGCCGTTACACTTGCACATATGCTGAGGCTGCAAAAACCAACAGCACTTGAATTCATACCTTTGTAGGAATGTAGAGGTCGAATGCTGCCAAAATTGCCCCAACTACATGCACAGATCAGCTCCTGTCCATCGACTGACCCCAGAGGGAACATGACACTCAGCTAGCTGACTTTCCACCAGACAGGCAGAGTGCAAGCCCTCTGGCCCACTGTCCCTTCCTGCCACATCTCACCCACCCCAAAGAATCCCTGGAGCTCAGCCTCCTCCAAGCACTTAGAGGGGCAGCACCGAGAGACCCCATTTGGGAATGCTCCAGGACCACGCCACTACCACCCCGGCATGTCATTCACCTGACATGGGTGCAGCTCTGCCTCCATGCAACATGTAAAATGGGGAGGACTCAAGTACTTCCCCCAGCTAAAATTAATCAGGCAATAACTTAATCATTACTGGGGTAATTCAAGCCCCTACTTCAAAAGCCACTGTGTAAATTGGTCACCAGCATGTCAGTCTCAATTTTATGTTTTAGAAGCTGTGCTTCACAAAACACTCGAACAGATTTAAAAAAAAAAAGGAATTCGTAGGTGCACATATCCAGCTTTAACCCTCAGTGCCTGAGGAAAGGACCCAAACTGCAAACTTTCCAAGTAAAAGGAAGCATCCTATCGCTCCTGAAATGAAATGAATGTGCCTATTAATTGTTTACAGCAAGAAACATGTAATCTTCTGGTGAGGAGCCTGTTGTAGGCAGGAGTAAGATGCTGGTGACCACAGGCATAATTCCTATTTTTGGAGGCAAAGCTGGAAGAGGCAGCACAAACTGTTGTGCTGGAAGCACCTGGGCTCCCACAGACAACAGATTCAGAGCTCTGTGGGGCTCCCCACAGCTCTCTTACTCTTCCAAAGCAAGACTTAAAATGCAGGATATCATGAAAGAGCCTTCTAATGAGCACTGATTCTCCTTCGTCCTGCAGGGAGATGCACAACAAGGGGGAAAAGAGTGAGTTTTCCCATGGCCACAACTTGACAATGCTGACAGCTGTGCAACACCCTGATGGTCCTCCAACACCCCTGCAATGTGCATGTGCGTAACATGCTGCTCATTTCTGATGCTTTTTATCCAAAAGGATTGCAGGGCCACACAAACTAAACAAGAAAGTGTGTCACTAGCACAAATGCTTGCTCATGCCCTGTCCCCTTGAAGGGAGGCCACTCAAAAAAGGTGGTTTCACTGATTCGTATCACCAACGGCTAGGCAGAAATAAACACGCAAGGAATTTCTCCTTGTACAGATGAGGGGGAAAAACCAAAACCTTTCTAAACATTATTATGAACTGTCACCAACAGGTTCCAATAACACCCACAGGAACAAGGGTGGGTATATGAGCAGCAGGTCATAACACATCTACGATCTGGTCTCAACACCACAAACTAAGAGGACGGGAGGTGGGTGCTTGCTATAAATGGCAGGAAAGGGGGCGATGAGGCCATGTGGATGAAGGCAAAGCTATAGTTACTGCTGGCAGTGTCAAAAGGAGCACAAGTAACTAAAACTGTAGGGCCTTTTTAAGCACATGCATTGCAACGCAAGATTAATTAAAAGTATCCATTTTCATCATAAGCAGGATCTGTTTACTGCTGCATTATCATGGCTATGTACAGCACAAGTATTCAGACTATGGAAAAGAGATTAACAGCATATGAAAACTAACCATAGAAGACTGAAAAGTGTAAATGTGAACCAGATAGGTAAGTTGTATAGCTTTGACAGCACGACTGAAAATCCAAATCAGACAGGTGGCCATAGAGACCAGCCTAGAAAAGAAGCTACTCTTACACTAAAAAAATAAATCAGTCTCTCCCTGGACACTTAATTTCTTTCTGCGCTCAACAGCAGCCATGCAAATGTAGTAATAAAACAATAAAGAAGAGAAAGGAATTCGGAAACACAAGCACAAGAAAGGACTGTTCCACACAGAAAATCTCATAAAACTGGAAAACATTAAATGGAAGCTGAAGAAGTTAGTTCATGTCACCGGAATCCAGATCTTGCAACAAACAGTAAAATTTAATATCCTTCTACTAATATCCTTCTGTGAAACCTAGGTCTTGCAACAAACAGCCCAATCCAATATCCTTCTATTGAAGCACCAAATGAAATCCTTATGTACCAAAGAGGACAAAGCAGCTTTCTGCACTGAACAATAGCTACCCTCAATTTGCATTTAAAATTCTCTAATCTAAGTATGATCTGAGTGTAACTCCCAAAGCAATCAAACCTCATGTATTTTGATATTATTTTCTAAGTGAACAGGAAAAAAGCTTACACACACAGGAGAGGGATAACACCTTCAACCAAAAACTATTGAGCTGACTTGAAAACAAGGACAATGATGAGAACCCACCAACAGGAATGAAGTGCCTCGACTCAATCACACAGCTACCCAAGAATGCCTTGGAAGGAGAAAAACATTTTAGGTACCCGAAGGTAAATGGTAAATCATTTTACAGTTAACAGAAATGGGGACAGTCTATACAAAACTTCATGAAGTTTATGAAGTTTACTTTATTTAGCCATCTGAAATCTAAACCAGCGGTCTGTCTTCAGTTTCCACAGACCACCTTGACAAAACACATGCATAATAATTTCCTTACAGAAAGCAGACAGCAGCCCTCACTGGTGTTGAATTTCAGATGGGTCTTTCTACAGTAAGCCTCCTTCACAACTTTTAGTGTTGTTGGTGACAGCGGTTTTGGGGTTTGGGTTTGTTGGGTCTTTTCAATTGTGAAGTGTGAGACCTAAAACTTCTTAGAAATGATTAGAGGCATCATATGGCCATATACACATTATAATGCTGGCTTGAAATACAATGACAAATGAAAACCAAACAAGCAATTCTTTCATTCAGTGTTTTTTGTCTCCGTGCATATCTATAATCCCCCTAATTAAGGCCTGGATAGTATTTCACTAACATTTTGTGGGTATACAATACAATATTGGCACACTTTTCAGAGCATATAGGGCCTGGTCCAAAATCCACTGGCTAAGGTGGGTTCATGTCATGCAGTGCCTGTGTGGAGCTAGAACCCAACAATCAGGGAGAGCATCAGCACTGTCTCCGGAGGGGAATTCTCCACTGACTTATGCTGACAAACAGAAGTAATCATATTCAGGAATTCTTGAGTTTTATTCTGCTTCTGATGTACAGCTTTAGAGCAAATGGGCTTTGTGCAAATAATCAAAGCATGAGAAGGCACCAAAACCCAACTACAACTTCAAATTAGCTGCTGGACAAAAGAGCACCAAGAAGAAACATCATCTTGCTAGGCCCTGTCTACAGGGCGATGCTCCAGCAGTTCCTGCCTGTGGGCAGCACAGAGGGCAGCGCAGTCAGGCTGCCCACCCCAGGTCCCACACCAGCCCCAGTGGCAGGAAGAAGGGGGCATGGCAGCTTCCCCGTGAGCCTGGTTCATCCTTGCCCCCCCAGCCTGCTACTCTGCAGCATGACGTGGCAGCAGCATCTCCCAGCCTGTGGGTTTCTAAACCCTTTGGTGCTACTATTAATGCCACAGCTCCTTCCCTAATGCATTTCTCTTGCTATAGGTTAAAGTCTTTAACAAGAAGCACAGTATTTTCACAGGTTCATCTTTACTGGTCATTGTTTTCATGTTCACCACAATTATTTCTTCATCACAGAGATGAAGGTAATAAGACACCCTGTAGGCATTTCACTGCCAAAATGACATCCACTTGATTACATCCTCGTGTCATCTTCTGCACAAATGGCAGACTGGGTTTTCCTACATTGCTAAAGTCTGCCTTAACCTTCAGTGCAGCTCTTTGACACGTAAAGCTAATGACGACACCAAGGAGAAGTGACAGAATCTGTTTCTGCTTTATAACTATAAACACTTTTGCCCAAAATGTGTTTAAAGAACTTGGAGGGAACCCAAAATCCTGCTTTAACACTAGGATTTTGTCACTGGTAGTGAAGAGCTGCACAAAGCAAATTACTTTTCTTAAAAGCCACGTGCTCATTCAATTATTTTTTCTTGACTAGTCACACCCTCTCATTCTTTTTAAAAACAAGATTTTTTGAAGTTGCCAATAGCCGTTTCAAGTATCTTTCTTTGCTGAATAAGCCTCCCAGTTTCTATATTCAGAGCACAACTGATGCAGAAGTCTCTTTACACCCACTAAACTTGAATAATTTATACTCTTACAGTCTTGTATGGCAAGATACAAAGTGACTTAATCATGAGGTATTCATAGCATTCTCCTCCACAGAAGTATGAAACTCAGTGAAAAATAACATTCCAATACAAGTCCTCAGGCAGTATGTTCCACATAGGAGATTGACTTGAGTTTTCATTAAAAATTCAGAGCTGTAGACAAATCAGATACTTTTGGTTTTGTATGACTGCTTGCCTGGCCAGCTGAACAATTCATTAAGTGCACTCCATTTCCAGATTAAGCTAAGAAAACAGGATAGGTTGCTTTAATACTATTTCGTGTGTCTGCACAGTGCCTATTGCATCTCATGAAAATTTTTAAGCACAATTCAAATTTAACATTGTCTTACTGCTTCAGCGTTTACAGTGAAAACACCTACAGCATAGCTAAACTTTACTACACGGATACTACTTTCTAAAAAAGAAAACATGGCACGATAGCAGGACTCCTATGTGTTTCCATGCTTCATTTTTATCTTGCTTATATTGTTTAGAAATACATAATCAAAGCAAGCAAGCGTGTCCCTTATGTCCTGAGACACAAGCTACTGTAATGGTTTTGTAAGAGTGCCACAGAAGTAATCCTGTCTTTGGACTCTCTGTTCTGTTTTGGTTTGGAATAGAGATTTTCCAAGAGACAAATGGGTGCGCGTACTCAAACACCACTGATGTTCTGTGGAGGTTGGATACCAGGCTGTCTTTGAGAAATCCCCACAGAGATGTTTTGCTCCTTTAAACATTTGAAAGGTTTATGAAAATGAAAGGAGGTTAAAAACATATATGTGATTGACTGTTACATAAGTAGTCTTTGAAAGCATGCTGAGTTTAATGATATCTCAGTGGAACAAAACGAAGCAAATCACTAATCAGTTACCAAAAAAATTCTTGTCAAAATATTTTCTCATGAGTTTCTTGGGGGTTTGCAAGTTAAAAGTGGTTTCACCTGCCTTATAAACATGCACATTCAATTAACCTATTTTAAAAAAGGATATTGACATCAAAGTGCCCCCCCAAAAAAAACCCCAAACACAACAAAACAATGACCAAACAAAAACCAAAAACCCCACAACACATCACAAGCCTGACGAACCGTCCAACAAATCCATCTGAGCCAGGGCAGTTCAGTGGATAAGACACTGGACTGAGAGCCAGGGGACATGGACATAAAAACTTATGTCCTATGTCAGGGCAAAGGTTCACTCTAGTCCATTCTGCAGACGCAGCAGCAAGTGCCAGGGGAGTGATTTGAGCACTGAGGGTGCACAAACCGACCCCCTCCCAGCACACAGCAATCGGCAGCTAATCATCTCCCTCCACAGCTGTGTATCGTCACATTTAACAGCACCGACAGATCAGCTGCAACGTACCACCAAGTGCTGTGATCAGCTACAGCTCACTTGGCCTTTTCTCTTCTCCTCCCCCGCACCCCCCACCCCTCCTTTCTGATGTCCTATCTATTTAAACTCACCTTTTCAAGGCAAGGACCATCTCTCACATTGTTGCATTCATGTAATACTTAGTTCAATGCAGCCTTGATCACAGCTAAGGCCTCCGAGAGTTATGATCCCTGGGAAGCTGTGTATGTTAAGCAAATGGAATAGGGTGGCTGGATGCACACCCTACCGTAAGGGAGTAATTTCCTGGCAGCCAGCAAGTACCTGAGGCTTGCTATAAAAGTCATCAGGCCAGCCTAAACAGGGAAGTTTAGCTCTCTTTTTTTATTAACTGCATGCAAAGCTATTTATATTTCAGTTCTCAGTTAATATCATGGCTTTGTGGTTTCCCAAAGCCTGTCTTAGCATTTCCCTTTTGCTGTGGCATCTGGCAGTGCATCTTCAATATTCCCTTAGAGCAGATACGGCTGTCTGTATTCATTTCAATATCTGGATTGCAATCACATTGACTAGGTCTTTGGTCTGCAAGCGGTTCCATCAGTTACCCTGAAACTATTCTCACAAAAGAAGGTAAGAGCAACAGAATTTGGCTTCAAACACATGAGTACTTGCCAGATAGAAATTTTAAGGATTGACACCTAAACGAATAAAATCATTCACTTGATAATATACCACTGAAAGCAATGTCATCTAGGCTTTCATAAAGGGAAAAGCTTTTAAGAAATCATCTCCAATTTGCTGAACTCAGTTATGTTACCCACTATTATAGAATAAAGTAAATTTCAGTATCTTATTTTTAGCATCTTCTGCACTACAGATTAGTGTCTTTGACCAAAAAACTACTCTGCTAATCATCCAAAAGGCTCTTCTCCTTCCACGTAGTTTAAGCCACTAGCAACTAGCTGTTATCCTACACTGACAATACTATAACACACAAGTAATACCATGGATACAACACCAAAAGGCTAACAAAATCCTACTCTTCCAAAGTTAATAACTGGAGAGTCCAATGTGGCACCTCCAAGCTCGGCGATCAAGAGGCTACAAAGGGAATGAGCCAGCTCAACTTCTACAGAAGCCAAAATGAGTACAAAGATAATGCTAGAAAGCCCCTGGCATTATTAATCACCTGTCCACAAAGCAATAGCACTTCTGTGCGATCCAGCTGCAGACACGCCAGTGGTGGATTTACTAATTAAGCAGCAATACATGCACAAAAATTATAGCTATTGCATCATCAGATATTCTCCCCTAATTATTTCTAGCTATAATTTTTACACCTTAGAATGCAACAAAAATGGCAAAGGCCTTTCTTAAGTTCTTCTTACCCATTTTCCCCACATTAATTTTCACAGTTCAATGGAGAGCTACAGCCAGTGTGAATGCAAGCTAGGGCTGGACATTGTTACATAAACATGACCTTGAAAGCACTGAGCCAAAAGAAAGCTGGTTTATTTATTCAATTTTACTGGAATGTGTGTTTATTTGAGAATATGAATTTCACATATGTACCTCCTGGCTGACTAGACCAGCAACAAACTGTCAAATTATATCCATTGTGAAAAGATTGTACTTATATTTAAACTAGGGTTTCCAACTGCTCTCCATGCAATGCCCTTTTAGGAACCAAGACATCAATCTAAACCCTAGCAGCCTCACTACTATTTTTTGCAAGGTTTCCTTGTACATGCATTTCTGTAATAGCAGAAAACACAGTTCAAGCTTTCAAGCCAACTAAAGATGAACTACACAAAAAAGAAACACACGCTGCTACCTACCCAAAAGCTGTTGAGTTAGTGTAAGAAAACCCTAGTCACTTGCAATTTATCCTGTTAAATGTATTTAGACAATATTCTTGAAGTCTCAAGAACTCAAAGCAACATAGGAAGAATTCACCAAATGGGACATAATGATCCCTGTTACTACTAAAATAATCATCTAAGCAGTTTGAGAGTGTTTAGCCTGGTGGGTGATCCATGCACATTTTTCCCATTAAACAGAAATTTTAACCTACTATAGTCAACATAAAACTAACTCCTAGCTAAAGCAACCAGCAGCAAAAATACACAGATACACCTACCAACCTCTGAGCTCCCAGACTTGCCAAGCAAGTTTGTCAAATCATTTAACCAAATACATTTTCCTTTTTGAATGCTAATACGAGTGTATGCTGGTTTCTTACTAGAGCTTTACAAGACTTCAAAATACATCCAACCACTTGTGCATTCTCCTCCATGGGTGTCCTATCACTCCCCCAAATCTTGCAATAGTTAGGTATACATGCCAGTGAGATTTCTCTTTCATTTTTATCTACATCTAAGAGATATTTGTATCTACCTCGTTCACAGACCTACCAGGAGATGTAATGGAACAAGCAACATGTCTTCCTATTTAAGCTTTTTTGGCTATTACTGTGGGGGGAATGCCAGCCACTGAAAATAGGATCAGAGAACTCGTTAGCTTCCACATGCAGTCATAGCTGGCCTAAATAACATGAAACACATATAGACATAACTGCCCTTAAGACTGAATAGCTCAACTTTTGCCCCACTAGGGGCAGCTCCTTTCACTGCAGCAGCTCTGCAGTTTCTCCACTGCTAGAAGATAGCTTCACAGTGGTTTTGCAAGTCCTGCACTGCCAATTCCTACAGAACTGATGATGAAGTTCTTTAGGGCATCTGGGCAGCAGCTGAGGGTTATGAGACCATGTTCACTCCTGACCAGGGCACTTGGCAGCTCAGCAGCAGCCAAATGCTGACAATCATCCCACAGACCAAGCTCCCTGCATCCCACCCCTACCACTGCTCTCTGGGGAGGGGGAGGCAGGGAGAGGAACGCATGCTTCCAGTCTCCAACTTATTACAAGGCACCCAGTGTGTACTAGGAAGATAACCCTTTCCTCTGTGAAGGCAGCATTTAAACCTAAAGGTCTTGCCAGGGGATTTCGTTCACAGACTACCACAAGAGAAGGCTGGTGTTTCAGCACCACTTGCTGCTAAGCCATAGCAACCCACTTCCCATGACACAAAGCTGTGACTTTTTCAGCTGTATGAGAAAACCATCTCAATCATTTGAATGAATGCAGTTCCAAGCAGACACACCGGTCCTGCAACATCCCTTGACAAAAACAGCTGCGTGCCCAGAGCACGCCACCATACCCCACATGATTCTGCTGGCAGTAGCATCACATCCCAAAGCCCTGACCCCAATTTATAAGACTCTATATAGGCACGACCTGTGAGTCTTCGATAACGCCTCACCAGCCGCAGTCTGGAGAGACAGAAAATGAATAAATCAAGCAAATCCATCTCACCTGCTGTGGGGTCCCTTAGTGGTTCTTTATCAGCAGATGTCCCTTGCTGAAGATCTCTCCCAAGTGCTGCTGGCTTAGGCACGTATTGAAATGCAGCTCACCTCTCTCTGAGTATGAGGCTTTCTGATTCCTTTCAGAGGAGGGATCAGAAAGAGTAAGGGGGAAAGTTACAAGAAAGAAAAACTACATCAGGATAAGATCCAAACACTGCCAAAATCAATAGGAGCCTCTCTATTAACTTCAGTGGGTTTTTGATGTACCAGAGAAGTCAAACAGACTGAATGGCAAGCAAATTGATTTGTTAGATGCTTAGATACCATGGTGAATGATGCCTTGGGCAGAGACTAAAGATTACTGATCTCCACTCACTATGGTTTTCATATATTATACATCATACACAGACATGTAGATTTCCTAAATAGTATTGAAAAAACACCAGAATAAAGGCATTCTGTGTTACCTCATTAAGCATGTCAAAAAATACTCAAGAAAATATCACCCTTCATCTCCACTTTTGCCTCTAATATTAGATGATTGCATCATTTTTAAACAGCACTAGGCTAGCAAAAACATAGGACTGAGATTTTTGCATTGAAAACATTCACTAGCAACAATTACTTTTTGTCAAACTGCAAAAATTTCATGAAATTGAGTCTAATTTTGAATGCACACAAAAGCAAAATAGATCTGACCATTTTTCAATTTCTAATTCGCTTACCTTAGCAAGCACATATTCCCACTGAGTATTTAAAAAGACATTTTTCAGATGTTGAGGAAAAACAGGACTACAATAACCAAATAATTTTTGCAGTTCCGAAAAGGAAATTTCCAAGTATGGCATGGTAATAACAGAAGAAAGAAATAAGGCAGTCATTACAGATTTTGGTCAAGAAATCCAGGCAGAAGTGGCTATACATTATTACTATTGCCAGTTGTACTTCATCCTTATGGTTCCTTGTTTATGTTTTTACTGACTTCATTAAAGTCATGGTAACTCTCCCCTAAGTTCTTCTGTTTATTCTGAGCAAGAAAACTGAAAAGTTCAAAGCTGACAAAACTTCAGCTTCAACCAAAAAGACTACTCCTATGGCTGTGATTTGCCACCATCGTTTGCACGCTTTTCAGGACTGGGCTTTTTGTGCCAAAGGCCAAGTACAGGTACAGCGCTGGTCACATATGGAAGAGCGATAGCACTATTGTTTAGACAACGTTGCCAGTCAAGCCAATAAACTAGTCCATTGCTTCTTGCTTTTTAAAGCGCATTTAGTAAGACAGATGGTCCTGCTATCACTTCTGCTACTCCAAATGCTAATCTTTTTGCCTTTCCCGACATGATGAAGTGAGCCTGAACTGCCTAAATCATCTTACAGAGTCCAACTCTCTTCCACCCCAAAGACTGATTAACAACTTACAAAAAACAATGCTTGCCCCATTAAAACTTTGTTCTTCTGCATCATTTATAAGCCCTATTCACTGATACTCACATTCTCACAACACCCACACCAGTGTTGTATGTGAAGTGCCCGATTCACTGGCTTTCATTTACTCATGAATCACTCTTCTTTGGGGGCTACAGCACTAGCGCACTCCCAACACAAATTTTCACTTTGCACTTGTAAGCAACCCTGTAGCTGCCTGCATTCACCCCACAATACACAGAAAAACTGTCCCTCCATCAGCAGTCTCTTCCCCAGCAGCCCAGCGTCAGCAGCTCCACAGCTTGTCCCAACAGCTTTGCAGCAGTTACCCTAACTTGCTCCACTATCAGCAGATTCCTGCACTTCCCCTTTTCACCGTTATTCCAATTGTGCGTGTACCTATAGATCTAGATAAAACAGTAATATAATTGCCCACATTACACCATCGTCCTACACAAAAGTCCTACAGTTGTGAAATAAAGAGGCCAGAGACATTACAGTTCTAACAGCATCAGCACATCCTCCTTGCACAGAACAGATTTGGCACCATAAATCTACTTGTAACATTCAGAGCTGCAGGTTCAACTAGTAAAGCAGAGCAGAAAAACCTACATAAGCATGTGCTGTTATAATATTAAGTTTGTGCAGAAATGGCAGGGTTTGTACTTCCTGATACATGTTTATTTGAACTGTACAGCCTCAAAGATGCAGCTGAAGCGACTGCTTGCATGTAAACGCTTCAAGGTGATTTTGCAGGGGGTTGCAGGGGTGGGGAGTGGAGGGGGTTGATTGGTTGGTATTTGGGGGGGGTTGGTTTGAGTAAGGGTTATTTTGTGGTTGGTTTTGGGTGGTTTTTTTTCCTTAAATCTCTTCGTGGCAGGTTCCAAGCACACAAAAAACCTCCCAGAAATTTGGAAAGTTTAATAAGTGAAAACTATTCTGAAATGCAAAAGCTGCATTGTTACCCAGGTGCTCCTCAAGATAGAATCAATCCAGTAAATTAACACTGTGGTTTCTTGCTATCTTTAAGTCATACCAGCACTTCTCACTAAGGCACAGTCTCTCCTATAAAACAGTTCACACTTGCTCAGCTGCGCTGTCCTATAATTGCAACAGCCCTTCTGAAAAGCAAATGACACCACTTGTTTAGCTCATCAGCCTACCAAGAGCCACAGGTTATACAGTCTGCTTATTTCCCCCTACACTTTTTCTTTCTTTCTTTTTAATTATGATACTTTGGACACAAGTAGCTCTTCCTGCAGAGGAAATCAATTATGAAATAAATCTAATATTCAGATCAGACTGTATTAGAAAGGACCAGTCATCCTATATCTGGTATTTCCAGATTACATCTTAGCATGGCTGAGTCATCACTTCAGCATTCTCACTAAATTAAAAATTAAACAAAGCAAATCAGTCAATTAACGTGGCTGCTTCTTGCTCTGTGCACATATAATCTTCTCAAGTCCAATCCTTAACTTAATTTCGAGCAGGGAGTGCTCAGTATCTAGGAAGATGCACTCATCTCACGGAGCTGGCTCCAGCATTACAGAACTGCTGATGTCCAGCTTAGTGTTTGAAATCACTGCTACACAAATGCAACCTCAGTCAGCCAAAGGTCAAGGCCAAAAGTCATTCATTTCCATCAGAGTGACTACTGAATAGTGGACAATATAACAATTGCTACCAACAAGCAGAACTCAATATTCTGCTTTACTCCTTCAAGACACCAAAGATATTTTCTCTCCTGAACCCCTGCCAAGCATGGAAGACACCCTGGGAATCTAATCATTTGCCCATCCATTTCACAAACTGGCTACACTCACAGCCATAACAAAAGATGCAAAATGCTTTGATCCTCAACAGACACAGACCTGAGTAATTTACTGATTATATATGTAGCATACAGTTTTCAGCAGCTGTAATCTAAGGTAAAGGGAAGGATGGGTTATGTCCACAAAGAAATATTTTGCCCTTGAGAATTACTTTCTAAAACTTCACTGGAACATCTGTCTTACCACTCCAGAGATGAACCCAACTCCATCAAATGCGATGATTTATGCAGCCTCTCTCCTGTTACATAAAAGTTAGATTTTTTTAAAGCAAAAAAATGGCTTCTAGAAACTCCTTCTGGCACAAAAAGCTAAAACTCTGAAGTCACCATCCACCACCCATGATTTTGGAGGCCCATACCAGCGCTCGTAAAAGACAGAAATAAGCCCTAGCACATCTAACACAAAGACACCCTCCTTCCAATGTAATGGTGCACACTGCATTCAATATCCAGTTCCTGAAGAATCTGGAAAACAACCCTGTTCAAATTCTTTCTCAGCTGAGGTACAGGCAAAGCAAGTGGGCAAATATTCCTGTTCCTCACTAGCAAAGGTAAGACTGTTTCTCCTCTTAGACAAACGTGTTTGCAAATTTGCTTTCCAATTCAAAACACACTTCCCTTTAATTCCCCGCTCTCTCCCCACATGCACATGCTTCAAGAAAAAAATTCTGAACTAGTGATGAAACAAGCTCTAGTCTCATTAAAGTCAGCACAGGAGCTTTGCAATGGACTTAAATGGGATTAGAGCATTTATCTAGATTAACAATGCTTAATAGCACAGCTACCAAACAAATCGCTCTGTACACAGTAGAAGTGATGACTATATTTTTGTCGACTGGTCACTTTTTTCCCCCCAGCACCTTTCCCCTACAAGGGTCTGCAGTGTCCATACACATTCTACCCTACAATATTTTCCCACTTTCCCCCAGTTTCTGGCCCATCTGCTGGACATGTGTAGTGCTGATTCAAGGACACAATTGCATCAGGCAGCTCACCAGCTCTCTGGATGCAAGAGATGAGGTGCAATCCCCCTCCCTCTCACTGAAGGTGCTAGTTTGGGGCCTTCTAATTTACACAACAGTGCTTTCTATAAATTTTTTTAGAAACTGTATGTTTGAAAGTCCCACTGACTTTGCTCAGTTCAAGTTTCATGTGGATGAAAACATTTGACAGACCATGTGCTCACACACCATGCTGTCCTTAAGAAACCAAACTAGGATGTCATATTTTCAACAAATGTAGGGGTTGAATATAATTTGTTATAACTACAAAACTAAAAGCCTAAGGACTTATACTTCGCCTTGCATTTGCTAAGAATTGCTGCTATGGTGAATGTTCAGCAGTGCAAGCTAACAAGGGAGACACACTCTCAACTATGAGGGCAGAGTGCTACCTGGATACATCTGCATCATATTCTTGTATTTCGTATTGTTTTGATAAATCCAAACAATTCAACTTCATAGATATTTTTGCACCTTGGAAAATGACTGCAGATACCCATCACCAACCACAGACCCCTGCACTTTGGATGAAGAGCTGTAAAAGACAGCATTTTCCTAACAAAAGCTATTGCTCGGACATTTCCACTGGTGAACATTTACCAATAGGTTTGCCCCTGCTTGTTCTTTTATTGTGCCAAACAGGCTTCCTGGAAATCTTTCTTTATGTCCCAATCCACCAACTTAAAAGACACTACCATTGCAAAGTCAGGTGAGCATAGCATCTGGCACTTGAATGCTTTCCAACAAGGTACTGATCATATCAAAAGTATTTTCCCTTTTAATGCATGTATTTCAGCACCCCATCTTCAAGCCCTCTACCTACAGCTTTGTCAAAACAGCTTCACAAGAACTGCCTGCTAAGCTTCATAATTATGCTAAGTAGCAGCATCTAATAATCCATGTGCATATATGAAAACTATCTCAACTATTAACCTTACATACTTCTCAATGCAAAGTAAAATATGTCTGTATATACTCCACTAAAAACTTGTGTTGCTTTTACGTAACATCACAGCAAAGTCACTTGGTCACTCAGTGAAGTGTATAAGTAGGTTTTTTTAAGGATATGGACCCAACCAAAAGGTCCTTCCCCCTTTCAATTTTAAAACATTAAAAAAACAAAGAGGTGCATGACCCATTTTGTGGCTAAACGCTGTTCACTTCAGGTATTTTTACTCATACTGTAGAGATGGTTCCTGTGCCAAATCAAGCTTTTGCACAGAAGGGCAGTGTAGAGGGCAGTAAGCTTTTCAGATACCCATTTCACTTTTTCTCACACCCTGGTGGTTCTTCACCCTGGTGTGACAGCACTGGCCATGCTGGGCACTGCTCTCAGTCTATCTTATCACCATGAGCTTTCACCTCTGCAACTGCTCTACTGCAGTGATGACATGAGGATGGAGCTAATATCCTCAACTGACTCCAGCCATGCTCACCAGAAAGGCTTCAAACCAGGCTGCTGTAGAGAGGCAGGGATGCTACACTTGAGCTGCCCTGCACAAAGCTGTGCTGGTCCAGTAGAATCTGCTTGTGCAAACACCAGGAACGCACATCAGATTGGGAGCCAGTGCCCCAGAGCCAATCATTCCCAAACCCACACCCATTCAAGCATAAGATGGGACCTCCAACTAACAGCTGGAGTGATGAGCAGCAGCAAGGTAACTCAAATAAGAGCACTAGATCTTTTAGTTTACAAATATACAAGTATCCTTATCTTTTTACATACAAATAAGTATTTTACTTTTCTGATATGCATTACTTTGACTATGTTACTAGCTATTACACTAACCATTCCAATCAGTTTTCTTTCTCCCCCCCCCCCCCCCCCCCCCCCCCCCCCCCAGTCTTTGAGCAAGTCATCTCTGGCAAATATTTCTGAGAGTCTCCACCTGGTTCTGAATATGAATATAATAATGTAATGAATAGATTTTGTTCTATTACCTTTAAGACATCTTCTACCTCTGATTACTTCTCATTTTGCATACAAAACAAATTCACATGTAATCTGGAACATGTAGGGCACACAGATTAATAATTATATAGATGGTGGTAAAGAGCCACCATTTAAATGTGTGCTATTTACATTTTAAATCCTGCTTAACATTCTATATTAAAGCTGATTAAAATCATATACAAATATTGCCTTGTAATTGCAAGAGTAATGTTTAGTGTTTATTCCAAAGTTAATGAGTATCTAAAACTTAAATTAACAGGAAAGCCATAAATTCCAATAAAATATGATTTACTGCACTAAAAACCTAGCAGAAATTCTATTCCAGCATGCCAGGTTGTCCAGTTCTCGTATTTAAAAGTTAGTGCCACAGGTGACAAGTGGAGTCAGCAACAGTCCACTCAGGCACAGAGATGGCTCTAGCCAATCTTTTAATCCCTCTGATGCCAAAGTACCATCCAAACACCATTTCCCTACTGTCTTTGAGATCTTCAACATCCATAAGCAGGGCATAAGAAATGCAGGGGGTGTCCTTAAATCAAGGCATGAAATGCAAACCCCACCATGAAATACACTGTCTTCTTTGTACGGACAAGGACCCCCTCCTACAAGAAACACTCTGTGTGCAGGTCTCAGCACCAAGGTTTAGCTCAACTTCTGAGCAGAACGAGCTAGAATGAGACAAACTTCAATGACTACTGCTCCACCAAACTGGTCAGTTCTGGTTTCCTGAAGCCACGCAAGTTACACAGGTCACACAAACCCCCCTGGGCTTTCGTTTTGGGCTTTGTTTTCACTATGGAATACAAATCACTAATATTTTGAAGGATCCACTATGAAAGAGGTACCATTTTAATACCTCTGTGAAGGAAAACCAGAACAAGAGCATACGTGACTCCAGTTTCCCCTGGCTTGGACAGTTGCCTTACAGCCACTGGCCACAGTCACATCTGTGCACAGATTAACACAAGGCTCAGATGCCAAACAAGCCTGCTCAAGTGAACCATGATTGGTAACAGAACAGCAGAGAACAGAAAATTTGCCTGACAAAAGCCCAAAGACAGCATCACAGTTACAGACAGTACTCTGAAATACCAGCTCCATTTGGAGCACATATTTAATAACTACACAGCATCATCACTGGAAAGAGAATGAGCCTTCTTAATATTTTGTTTCAGAAGGTACACACCTGTATTTCTAAAGAAGTGTGATTTGTTTATTCTACACAGATGTAATTAACATCTACAGATTGGATAATATCCTTCACAACTGCTTCTAGTTACTCATTTAGCCAATCTTTAAAAAGGGAGGCATGCAAACTGGAAAGCCAGACTCATTACCTTTGCAACAAAGACCACCAGTTGATTCCCACCAGGACCTGGCCTTATTAACCTTACTTTTAAATTACAAAGTCACAGATGTACTCATCAGTTGCTTGATGAAGATTCATTTGCCAACCTCATCTCACAAAAGGAGTAATTAACATGCAGACATTACAGACTGACGATTGAAGTTCTTATAATGAAGGACTATGGACAAATAGTGAGGCACCTGTGTATCTGTAACAACTAAAAGTTCTCTCAAAAGTTCCAATTAACCAGCATAATTGTAAGAAATTAAGTAAAAAGCAAGTAATTGCATCAGTCATGGTCTTGTTCTGTGCACAGTCAGACAAATAAATTAATGCCTACAAATGCAGCACTGTTACAGCCATGGTGGTTTAAGGACAGAAAGAACTATGTCATTTATTTGACTATTTTATTAGGAAAGATTGGACAAATCTTTGGCACACAGTCCCTTCACCAGATCTGACAAAGCAGAAGCAAACTCCAAGCTAAATACAGGTTAGAGACAAGTGCTCTTAATTAACCTAATTATGTTATTTAATCAGGCAACTTTAGAGAAAGGATGGTGGAGGAAAGAAGGGCATCGAGGGGGTTGAAAGGTTGGCAGCTGTGGAGCAAGGAGGTAGGACCTGAGGAAGAGAAAAGGGTCAGTGGGAAGCAAACTCAGAAAATAATAGATCACAAGAGCACAGACATTTCCAGCCATGCTTCAGGTGCCAAAGCTTTCCATTAAGTCCAGGGAAAGAGTCTGGATTTGGTCAGCCTGCACCAGCTCTAGAGCCCTCCTGACTACCAAGGACACTCACGCCCATCACAGCCTCTCAACAGAGCTCTGAAGATGGACAGTGTGAAAATCCCTGACAAATTCCAGAGGAACATCCTGGGATAAACTGGGGTGCACAAATCTACCTGGAAGCTGGTGTTGATGCACAGCGCAGCAGCCTGCCTGCAAAGCCAGCTCCAAATTAATGTCAGGGTATTGCTGCTATGGGATCCACGAAGCCGTGAATGGCTGGAGACATTCCTCCCCAAGGCAACACTTCCCTCTCCTTTCTTGTGCCAGACGCCTGTCTCAGTCTGTAAGTGCTACTTGCCCAAAAGCCTCTTTTTATACTATTTTCTTGAGTGTTTGAAGGAAGGACCAGAGACAGCACATGATACACAGGACAAGAAACCCACTGGTGCCCTTATCAAGTAGCATCACAGACACAGAGACCCTGTTGAGCAGCAGGTTTGATGCACTGCTGAAAAACTTGGTATTTCAGTGTAGGAGGGTTTGCTTGAGTAGAAATTTTAAACTGCATCTCTACTGTAATAAAATCAACAGTACCTGTGTTGCTTTGTTTTCCTGGCACCTTTAGGGGTATATCTGCACTGCACCACACATCACACTGCAGAATGCTGCAGGCAAGTGCCAGCTCCTCTCAAAATGGGAATATTCAAGTCGGAGGAAGGGCTAAGCCACAGGACACGGCAGTGAGCTGACAGACGTGCAGCCTCCAGGTCCCGAGGCAGTGCACTGGACTGCATTTTGCCATGCAGATGTGACAGCCTATTCACAGCTGGAGTCACAAATGCAGAGTATCCTGATGTGTGTTGCAGATGTCCCCTCTCCCTTCTACAGAGGGCACTTTGGCATCCTATGCCCAAAGCCTAGGTAGGTCCTGTACATTTGCAGGCCCTTCCCAGCATGATTATTCTTCAAAATCTAAATTCACCAGTATAAAGCAGCAAAACCCACAGAAACGTTAATTTTGTAAAAACAACAACGCTACTTTAGAAAAAAAAAAAGAAAAGCTGTGTGTGTAGGGGGGGTTATCCTATCAAAGGCAACAGTTTATGCATCTCCAGGTTCTTGGTCTTTCGCAATTTTCTGTCTTACCACTGTCATTTAACAACTCGCAGGCATTTGCTGAGTAGTTCATCTCCACTCTGCTTCCCCTCTGTTTTCATTGCAACCATCTAATATCCAAAAGCACTATACACATGCAGGAAACATCCAATAACCAGGTAAATACAGTGTATTTACAAAGCAACTCCATCATGAAGGCATTACTAAGGACTTGTGGATTTAGCCTGAACATATTTACCAGGAACAGAAAAATAAAAACTTGGACAAACAAAATGCACTAGATCACTAAAGCCTGAGGACAAAAAAAGAAAACCCCACGATCATCATACGAACCTCACAGGAAGACTGGTTTCCCAGAAAAGGATATAATGAATATGTGATAATATTGGAAAAGAAAATAAGTACCCTTGTAAGGTATACTAAACTAATCTCTCCTGTCCAATGAAAAGCACTAAGATTTCATGCTAAGATTCTTCAGCAGCTAAGAACGAGCTTTTTTTCTAAACATATTCAGGGACAGAGAGATGCTATTTTGAAAGATGCATAGAAGTGTTTTCAGGAGACAAAGACACACAAAAAGAAGTCAGTGATGAGCAGTAACTATAATCCCGAGTCTGCATTGCCTGTCTGAATATCAGCAGTTAAATGCACAATTCTCCTCTGATGTTTTTGCTTTCAAGATTGCCTGCCTGCTCAGTTCTCAAGCTACAAATTTTGTTCAGCTAATCCTGATCTGTTGAGAAGTTTTATCAGTATCTTGCTATTTAATAGCAATGCGGCTACACGAAAACACAAACAACAAATGAACAGTTGGAGTGGTAGGTAGATAGATTTCCTTGCATAACCACCAACATAAGGAATAAAGACAGTTTGAGGACGCATATGGTCATTGAAAAGTTTTTCCACTGAAATGAGAAGCACCAGGTTGTACAGACCTTATTATTAATGAGAAGAATTTACTTAGCTAAGCAGCCTGGAAAATCTAGTCTTTTGGGGATCTGCTTTCAGTGTGAAAGCACTGCAGTGGAGCCCATACACATGAAGCAGAGAAGAAACCCCTGAAATATTAAATATTAAATCACTGCTATTCAGTTAAGGAAAGCTTTCACACATTATGTGTATTACACTGAAAAAGGACTTAATGGTTTTGAAGACAACTCTCAGTATCTAGTAGCTCGGCAAGTGCAGGAATACACTCTACCATCCCTTTTGCTCCAAAGGAGAGCACAGAGTATTTGTTCATTCAACATATGGATGTAACTATGTAGAGAGTACCCTGATCACAGCAACATGTGTGTCCCCAGTTTCAAAAACATAAAAGCACAGAAACCTTCAGAAGTACAGGTGTTACATTTCTGTAGCAATTGAAAAGCTAGGAACTTAGAAGTAAGGATGACAGTCAACTATGATAAACCTATTTTGGCCCGCTCCTCACCTTTATGAAGATAAAAAGGTTGAAAAATAAATCTGATCAGAAGGGTTTAATTTACATTATACCTGTTGTTCTCAGGCAGGGGGGATAGCGTGCAATAATCTTTTGGGCTTTGGAAAAGTATCTTTAAAATGTCATTTCTAATAGGTCACGTAGAGTTCTTCATAGGTTGGTGTGGTTTTTTTTTTATTATTACTACTTCAGATCAGAGAGGACTAATAAATCATCTCACCATAACCCCTATATACTATTTACCAAGTTCCTCCTTGAAGAAGCCCATTAACTTGGATTAAGGACAAACCACAAGATTCAAGATGAAAGCTTTCCAAGCCAAACAAATGAACTGAACAGCACCCAGACACGGTGCTCCTTCCCCAGAGGCAGAGCCCTCAGCCAGCCAGTGGCCACACCACCTTAGAAGGGGGATGGCTGAGCCAGCTCAAACCTGGACCAAGTGAGGCCATGGAGGACCATTCAATATCATCCATCATCCTCCCTCCAATAGTTACCAAACCCCTGGTGATTCAGAAGGTGAATAAAATCACCCAAAACACCAGATATCCACAGCAGTACCCTGACAGAACATTTCATCCCCCACAGTGACAGAGTTGTGAACTGCCCTGAACATCACATTCGTGACGTGAGTTTTATTCAATTTCATCCCCAATTTTATTCTCACCCACATGTCCCATAAATACCCAGTACCCTTAACCTGGGTCACAGCTGCCTGGAGCATGGCAAGGGGAGATTCATATATATTGATGCAGGAAAAAGAAATAAACTTCTAGTGGAGGAGTGGGTCCCACCTGTGTTGCCCCAGGAGCCTCAGTGTCATCAGCACTTTGTGGTGTCAAACATAATTTAAAAGCTGAATTTTGTACCAGATCACAGGCCCTGTCCGTGCCAGTCAAGGCCTCCCATCCTCCTTTTCAGCCCATCAATATCACAAGAAGCCAAGAGTCTTTCTTGGCCTCATCACCACTTCTGAAAAGGACTCATACTGACTCTACAATCTGCTCCTCCTGATGAGTCTGTGAGAGAAGGTGCTCTTCACATGCCAGGAAAGCACAAACTTCCCAATCTCTGAAATCCAAAGTCCAGCACCAGCCAGCAGGATTTGTTTTTCAAAGTAATGCATTTTCAAAAGAGACTTGGTTTTCTGATTCAGAAGAGCCTTCTAATAATGGACTGTATGGATCACAGCTATTTCCATTTAGTGTTTATCAAATAGCACAAAAAATATTATTGACGAATCATGGTTTTTAAATAACTTCAGGTAGGGAAAAAAAATAATCACAAGCAATTCATTTATTTGCAAGAAAAAGCCTCTCAGTAAGCACCTCCTTCATAAAGGACAGAAAATACAGAAAAGTTCTGCTCTGCCCACTAAAACTCAGGTTTTACCATAGAGGCCAACAGCAGACAGCAAGAGCTGAGCTCAGTAAGTCACTAACTGATTATCTCCCCTAGAGAATAATGCAGTTTTCATATCAAGAACACACAGTTATAGGTCTCTGCAAGAAATTGTTCAGAAATACAATTAGCAGATAATGTAACTGAACAAGTATGTCTCATGGAAACGAAGGACATAAAACTTCAAATTAACCGGTGCCTGAATTGCCTTTGCTATTGATCACACCTCATACGAGCTTAAACCACTGCAGTTCAACAAATCCAACCTAGAACTATAGGGACATTCAAGCCATCAAACATAGCGTAGCCGAAGTTTGCACCCAGATGGACCTCATGGACAGAAAGACAAAACTGCATGCATATTTTTAATTCAATATCTGCGATTCAAGATGCTGTTGTATTGATATTCAAACAATTCTCACTGGTATTTATCTACAATGTGTTACATCTGCCCAATCAAGAGAACAGTGAACTGCAGCTGGGGTGGCAGGAGGTCGTAACAGACTGAAGAAAGCCTACATAGACCCTTAGAGAAGGTTATCTATCCTTTCACCCTATAGATCTGTATGTGTAAAAAGTCTAAGCAATTTAAGCTGTGTGCCTGCAGGTACACCCTGTGAAAATGCCTTCAGGCCCCAAACCTGTATGCATGTATAATTTATTTTTTGCATGAGTGAGTAGTTTCAACACCGCTGGTATTTGCCAGAGAATCAGAGCATTAAAAATTAAAGCAAACCGACTACTGCCGTCCCACAGCAAAACAGCACAAACACGTGTCATCACTCATCTCTGCAGTTACAGGCACCGAATTGGTTCTAAAAGCAAGGACCAGCAGTCCAAGGAGAAAAATATCACCGGCAGTACAACTGAAACAAAAGTTAAAAAATGGCATTTAAATGCCTCCAATCTCATATGAAAAACTACTTCATACGGTAATCAATAGGTGTCATGTCCCCTCAAATTGGCAATTTTCTGCATGACCAAACAGGAATATTGTTGCCCACTAGAAACCAAATGCCACCTGTACATCAGCATTTCAGGGTAAGCCTCGCTCTGTAACATTTACCTCTCCATGCTGAAGGTCTTTGAGGTTTTTTGAGGTTTTTAAAACCACAGATGGATTAATAAAATTAACCAAGGATGAAGAGGGACTAAAATAGCTCTTTTTTTTCCTAAAGCCAATGGCAAAAATCAAACCAATTAAAATCATGATCCAAGTCAGTTTTAGTCAATTGTTAGCACCTCAGGCAAAATACTGCTAGAGCAGAGTTGCAGTTGGTTTCAAATTTATCTGTCAGTATGATGACTGAAGGGGCTGGAAGAGATGGAGTAAGGCATTAATAGTAACAGAAGCAATGACAAGAGCTTGGTCCACACCATGGGCACAGGATTTGCATCAGTTTCTCCTGCCTATCTGACAGCAAGCCTGGCCCAAAGCAAGTATAAAACTAGGAGAGAAAGAGGAAAACTTAAAGGGAAGCCAAAAAATAAAGGTTGATAAACACACAATCAATAAAATCTTTTTTCAAAAAAGCACTTTAAGCCAAATGTTCTCAGAAGAAATGTTTTCAATGAGCACATAACAGAAGCATCTTGCACAGAGCACTACAGATGTTTCATGGAAAGCAAGTCCTGTCTTCTAACCAAGCAGAGCAGGCATCCTGGGAACATTACCACCAAACTGAAATATCCCCCTAGACTGCTAAGTGCCACATCAGGCTGTGGGGTCTACCAAGGACACCCTACATATCTATATGCAATCTTCATTGCAGAATTGCCTCAGCTGGCTTCATCCAGGACAACAAGATGTAGTCAATTCGACAACAACAATATTTGCTAGTGGCTAGAGAAACACATGCAATAACTACATCAATACCAAGAAATTAATTTTGCCTAAGGCAGTGTGCTTATTTTACAAGATACCTTGCAACAAGAGCAGCGTGCCAGTCACATCAACAGCACAGATACATCAGCCACAGGGCACTTACCCAACCAGGCTGGACCACCAAGTAATACAGACAAAAAAAAACCATACAGTATGATGCTGTTCAGAACACCCCTGACAGGAACAGTCCAAATCTAAAAAAAAGCCCCAAATGATCAAACAACAAAAAAATTCCCCGTAAGACAGAAGCTAAAAATAAAATTTGGCAATGCTGCTTTTCACCAGCACTTCCTTTGGGCCTGACAGAGAAGGGCTTGCAGCAATACCTACCATCACTTTGGATTCAGGATCACAAACAACTCATTGTATCCCAATAGTTCACATGCAGCCTGAGCAAAGATATTACTTTTCTGGGGAGGAAGAACAAGGGTGAGAAACACAACGAAATATATCATGGGAGTGACGAACTGGAAGGCTGGGTCCTTAAGAGAAGCTGATTTTCTTGCCTCTTCTCACACAGATGTGTTTGCTCTGGCAGTACAAGCAGCCATTCCTCCGCCCCGCAGCAGACATGCCGTGGGAGCTGTGTGTCAAGACACTGTGGGTAGGACCAATTACCCATTTTGGGGATAACACAGGGACTTTTCTTTGCAGGAAAGTACTGGCGAGGTACCCACTCCCTTTTTGCTATACTCTCCCATGCTTTAGGCTGATCAAAAGTGGGTCTTTATGATTCACAAGGGCCTTAACAAGAGCACAGGAAGGATTTACATGTTTGTCAACCCACATCGACTTATGGACAGCATCCCACAGTGTCAGAGAAACTGAAACAGGAACTAGTTCCCAGAGGTAGCCAAGGCATAGGAAATGATTTTGCAAACCATATTAGCCTACTGAAAGAGGTGGAAAACTGTGAGTCTTTGCACTTGGAAGCTCCCCTCACATGTACCCTTAACATCTCTTACAGATGAAGGGACAAGGATCAAGACACAACCTATTTCCTACAGGAAGACTGAAAAAAACCCACTAACCTGAGTACAAGAAAAGAGTGTTTAATACTACAGCACCCAGCAAAAAGTCTGTTATTACAGCAGATGGGAACTTAGCAACCACCATGTCACATCAAAAGGAAGCTCAAGAAGTTTTAGTCTTCTACTTTAAAACCTGCCCCACGCCTTTCTCATACGCCTGCATGTCCCAATCAATTACTTTACGTCAAAGCCTTGTTACACACACGCAGACTTTCAATTGATTCACTCAAGTCAGTGAGCAAAGAAATTACATCTTGGAAAATAAAGCTGGGCAGACTAGGGCAGCCTGCTTCATCACTATGAGACTTAGAAGTTCGAAACAAAGGCAGATCTGGTTTCACCCCACAGCTCGATTGTAAGCTTCAGAGCACCTGCTGCTCTGAGACACCCTGTTAGCTGGCCTAATCATCAGGCAGCCCACTGATTTTTCGTATCAGTGCAGGCAGGGTATTATGCCTACAAGTACAGTCACGTTCCACATCAAGATCTTGTTTATCTGGCAATAAACATACACTAATCAAAGTAGTATTAGCTTGAATTTATAAAGCATGAGCTGTTCTTTCTACATAGCAAAACACGAAGACATCCTATAGCATATTACAAACCTGAATACTGATTAGAAAAGGTACATACAACCAACATTTCCATACTTTGTGGTGGCATTAGTCAAAAACTGCGATATCACACCACAGTCTTGATTCCCACCATATGCATCAAGGTATTAACCATCCTTCAAGGCCTTTGACTCAATAATCCTTACATTTGTGGATAAAGGTAAAACATAAATAAGGAAGAAATAAAGATGAAGTGAATGGAGGAGACTGAATTACACACTTTTGACACCATAATTCCCAAAGCCAAACTGTGAAGCACAAACTACCATATTACAGTGAAACTGGAGAAGCAGCAGCTGCCTCCAAGACCATCCAGCACAGTAAGTACATTGTAAAATTTCATGCCACACTTTCAGTTGCAGCATCATCTAGGTGATCTTTGAAGAGGTAAACTAAACATAGGATCCTGCTACCTTTTATTCACCAAAAGGTGTTTCTGCTGATTCGCAAGATCACATTTCAGGAGCCAAATCCATTTGTTTTATATATTTCAGTCTCTATTAAAATTGCTGGAACTATCATGGCAATTTGTCCTACACATACAAATCCCATATTGCAGAATCAAGCCTCAATACAGTTTAATCTACATATCTCCAGGCTTATATTAAAACACAACATTGATTCAACACAAAAATACTATTTCTAAAAAAGAAAAAAAAATGGAAAAAGAGTCCAAACATTTAAAATCTTCATCACAACAGTGGTCAGCACCACAACATGCAAAGTATATCACACTCCCACTGAGGATATTTCTCAGCAAGACTGATACTGAGCAGCACAAACCACGTTTCAACCTAACCTGACAAGACGGTACTGGTGCAAGCTCTGTTCTTTGTAAGGTGTCACCCAAATAAACACAGATAAGCTATCAAAGTCTCTTACCTGGAGAATTATTCAAACACATTCCATGCACAGTAATAGTTTAAAATGTTTAAAGCAGTAATAAAAACAGTAACTGGAGATCCTACTGAGGAGGCTAAAGTGCCTCAAGACATATAAAAGAATAGGGTGTTTCACATTGAGTGTAATAATTTGCTGATGAATTAACAGCAACAATTTTAACTTTATGAAAGAAGAGAAACACATTATCTTCACCTCTTAGTGACAGAGGTACTACTTTGACAAACAGCTCATTCACACAAGTTTGAATGGGAGGCATGGAAGCGTGCCACGTTTTGTTGATTTCTTTTATAAGCCTTTTGCCACTCACTCCGTCTTCCTCATACACAGTCAATTGGTCCTTCTGAAATACATTTAATGTAAGAATTTATGACAATAGGAACATAACACGACAAGAATATGTGACATTCAGTGATACGGGGCCCAAACCAGAGTGCTAAGACTTTTTGGGTAAATGAAAAGTAGAGGTGCTTGGCACCCTGCAGGACACATTGTCAAGGTTTTTTGCAGTGTTTTAGGTTGTCAAACCTGTGTGCTTTCACCACAGCCCAGTATTACTGCTAAGAGTCTCAAAGACATGGCAGTTGGGGATTCTTCCCTTTCAAAACTACTACAGAAGTTAACCCCGTTGACACCATTAGAAAACACAAGTACCTAAATTTCCTTTCAAGCTACTTTATCAGTGAAAGCAAGATTTGGCCTCCAAATCCCAAATATATATCTGATAATTATTCAGGTAAGTCCAGTAGAAGCACACACTTTGAATTCAATGGAAATGTGCATGTACCACCACATTACTTTCAACACGTCAGTAAAAGTATTTATGTTTCTGTGACAGAGTTTCCCACGTGTAGAAAAAAAAAATAATCAAATAATAATTCCAGACCTCATTTTTGGGGCTCACTGACACTGGTGCAATGTGTGGGCTTTCAGAGGACTGGTTATTAGGGTAGTACTTGTCTCAATATGGTGCAAGTCCAGGATAGACTGGGGGGGAGGGGGGGTTAATGGTAAGCGGACAGGCAAACTCTGGGAAACTCAAGCATAGAAGGGAGATATCTGAAGGCTTCATTTAAATGTATAGTTTCATTCTTGGGTGTTTGAACCAGTACACATAGGACACAGATTTTAACGAGCAACACAAAATACCCTCAGTTTAGGACACTGAAGAGGTGAAAAATCACACTTGGTGACAGAAGTTTTTTTAAATCCTTGAGTTCTGACTAATCAGACCATTACACTCGACAGAACTGAGTCTCTCATTTCCAACACAGCTACTTAACTTTTTTTTTTTTAATTTGTAAGCCAAGTACTGTCTCTCTTTATTAGAAGTCAGCCTTTCCTGCCACTTCAAAATTTGACTGCTTTTCTGACAATCTGCAAAACTCCCAAAACCTACTTAGGCAATCAATTCAGCAAGTTAAACTGGTATGCAAAGGTATTTCTCTTTGTATACTCAGTATTTGCAACACCTTCAGTGGCTCAAATGCTAATAGTTTTGCCAGCTCCTGCCAACAGTCATTGATAAACCTGTATCTTTGGTCCTCTTATGAGAAGCCCTGGAGTTGCAGCAAATTCAGAAGCTCCCTTTCCTTCTCGTACCTCTCTACCTCCATCTCTGTGTCATCACTAACTTCATCTCTCCCTTGACCCTGGCTCCACTGAAAGTCTTCCCACCAATCACTTCCCGCCTCGGCTACCCTCAGTGCTTCTCTTCTGGTCTTCATAAATCCACACTCTGCAGTAAGAAAATACGTGGTCAGGCTCCCAGAAACAGTGATAAATTACACCCATAATATCGCCTCTTCCATTACATTTTTCAGCTTCCTCATGCTCTCCAGAGCCTTTTCAAAGCTAATTTTCTATCGTTCAAAGTTTCACAGGATTTGCTTTCTCCTGGCACTCCATCACACTTTCCCCCCCTTGCACTCCCATTCTGGCATCTCTTATTCCTTCCACAAATCGCAAAGCAATTGAAAGTTCATTCTTCACCATACAGTGCGCAGTGAAATAAAAACAAGACACATCCAGTCCAAAAGGCACATATACAAAACCTCCCTGCCTCACTACAAAGCTTCTCACCATCCTCCACTCCACTGAGTTGAAATTGTGCCTTTTTTTCCCACAAACCCTTTTATTCCAAAATGTATTCCTAACATTGTTCAGAAGTGCCTAACCAATTTTTCTGATCATACTCAAAAGTCTTGCAAAAACATCCCAGTTCTGACTGGAGGGCTTCTCAGATCAAGGGTGGAACAAGGACATAGATGGAAAACCTGACAGGTCTTTTTCCTTAAAATAATTCTGGTATGCTTTTTTCCTGAGTAGCTTCAAAGAAGTTTTGCTTATGTCTCAATGAGGGAACAAATACAAGTGTTTAAACCCTGAAAGCTGCCATGAAAAAGAATTGACAATTTTCACAGCTCTGCATAATCCTGCTCTCCTCTGTATTCAGTGCTGCCGCTTCAGTGTCCTAAACAAGAACATCCACTGTTCTTAAATGCACTACTAGGAAAAAGTACAATTTTACCTTCCTTCTGTCTTCTGTGCTGTTCTCTGCTCATATATGAGTTACCACATGAATAGCCACAAAGCTTTCACTCATTTCCTTCATCTACTACTTGGATACCCTATATGGAAAGGCTATTATTTGTACCAATTTGTTACTCCCAACATCCTAGAAACCATGTGATAGAAAATTTTCCCAAAGCCACAATTATAGAAACAACACTTAAAAACTGGTTTCTGCACTGGTATTTTGAAAAGGAAAAAACCCCAACAACCAAACAAAACAACAACCAGCTAAAAAACCAACCCCAAAACCCCTTTTCCAGCCAAAGACGCAGCTTTCCAGTGGCCACGCAACACAAGCCTGTAAGCTCAACAGACCAGATAACAAACTCCAGCATTAGACTCATTGCTTTGTTGCTTCCCTAGCCAGGAAGCATCCTGACACTGGGGTGGAACAGAAACAGGTCACGCTTCATCCCAGAAATCTTTTCTGAGCTCCTGGAACTGGCCTCACTGTCTTTCTGCTGCTGTAGCCTTCCCATCAGGTGACCAGAGAAGAGACTTGCCATTTGATCCCTTTTGACTCACTTCACTTTCACCACCTTTTATTGACTTCCACCAAAATAGATTAAAAAAAAAATAACATCCTTTCTTCAGAAAGCAAACACAGGGCAGACAGGGAAGAAGAGAAAAGAAGAGCAGCAAATGAAAGTTGTTCTAGGTCTCCTTGCCCAATCACTTGAAACCAGCTATTTTTGGCAGTCTCTGAACATTCAGTCACTGGTATGCAAGATGAGAAGCAAACGTAAAGCAGAGCACATGACAAACCTGCACTGATCATACATCAGTATGGTTGCAGAGACCTTCCTCCTATTTGCAGTCAGAAGAATTATTACTTCAACATCTGCAGTGGTGGGTAGGAGGGAGCACCTGCACTACACGATGGTCTCAAAACAATTACAAATCATGACTCCCCCAGGCAATGCATACGCCTGCGATTCCCACCAATACTACAACTCCCCAAAATACCACCACATCTTTATTTCACTAGAAAAGAGACTTTCACGGTTCAGGTATTCCAGCTCTGCACCCCATGAGAAGTGACAATGGCTTGCAGTGGCAATTGGCTCCATCATAGTTTCTTATTCTCTTGCAGCACTCAGAGGAACAAAGCATAAGTGACAGCAGTTCAGAGTACTGTGTATAATTACAATTAAAAAAATTAACATTTTCAAGACAGCACTGTAGCACAGCTTGGGCAGATTGAGATACAAGAGCAACATAAGATATTTGTATGTCTATTGAACATAAAGATAGCTGTATAGAAATTCATAGCAGATGTAAAATCCAAAGAAAAAAAAGTTTCTACGTAAGCAATTTGACAGAACGTTGACAATGTGTGGAAGTCAATCCAGTCTGAGCTACTGGAACAAACATTGTGGCCAGTACCAGGGAACTACTGAGAGATGCAAGGGGGAGGGGCGGGGAAGTAAAAAAGGTGCCTACTGCCTTCTGTGATTTTGGTAACTCCTGAAGAAACGGCTGAAAAAAAATCAGAAGAAACTTCTCTCTCCCCCTGTGTGTCTGATGGGCAGGTAAGACAGAGTTTGAGGCCAGGCGTGAGCAAATGACATGGTGCAGTTGACTTGGAGCTTATTCGGCAACACTCCCTTCTCCCCATCCCTCTCCTGTCAAGCCTTCCTCTCTGGTTCTTTCATACTTTCTTTCCATTGCATCTTTCCTATTTTATGTACTTTTCCCCTTCATCTAGAAAAAATCAGAAATACTTCTAAAATTGAGGAAAAACTCACCTATAACAGACAAGGAAAAACTCCAAGGATTCAATACACAAAACAAACAGAAAAATCAAACAAAACCAGATTAGTGCTAATTACCACTGGATTTGCAAACACAGGCTATGGGGGGCAGGGGAAAACTGTTCAGAACTCCTAAACTTCTATAATTAAACCAAGTGTGTCAATAAAACCTGCATGAGCCTCCTGGCAGCGGAGAGCTCGGGGCCATCACCTCCTCCTCCTGCATGAGGAGCTGAAGTCCCGGCTGAAATCACTGACACAACAGGAAAGACCACCTTCTGCCAGGAGAAAGAGTGAATTTTCTGTGTAATTCCTTTCACTTGTCCCATTCTAATGAGAACTGCAATTAGCCGGCTACCTTCGTCATCAGAAGTTGAGGCTAAGCCACAAAGCCCTCTTCAGCCACCACGTTGTCCTGCAAGTCCAACCGTGTCGTGCCCAGGTGCCATCGGCCGGGGCCTCTGTGCGGGGAGGCCGGGGCCGGTTCCCCACAGCCCGGACGCAGCCATGTGCTGGCACCTCTAGGGAAGTGCCTTGGAGACGGGAGGAGTGAGGGGGAGACGTGTGAGGAACAACCCTGGGAGCGCTGGGAAAGCACCTCGGAGACAGGGGGAATGAGGGGAAGACGCATGAGGGACAGCCCTTGGAGCGCCGGGGCCGGTGAAGGCGGAGGGGAGCGGGCGCGCCAGGCCGCGGGGCAGGGGAGACCGCCGGGGAGCAGGCGGAGACCCCAGGCCAGAGCAGCTGAGTATTCCCTGACGGAGCCGCAGCCCATGGTGAGCCCATGCTGGAGCAGGTTTACCCCGGAGGACTGCAGCTCGCGGGAAGGACGCAAGCGGGGCAGGGAGCGGCGTGAGGAGGAAGGAGCAGCAGGGGCGAGCGCCCACGGAGTGACCCTGAGCCCCAGCCCTGCTGCGCTGCTGGGGCAGGGGAGCAGCTACAGGAGCTGGGGGTGGAGGAATGAAGCTGGGGAAAAGGAAGGGGAGTGGGGAAGGCATTTGACTTTTTGTCTTTATTTCTCACCATCCAACTCTACTTTAATCGGCAATAAATTAATTTTTCCCTAGGCAAGGTTGTTTTGCCCGTGACGGTCATTAGTAAGGGATTCCCCCGTTTTTGTCATCTCGACCCATGAGCTTTTCCATCTCATTTTCTCCCCCTTCCTGTTGAGGAGGGTGAGCAAGAGGGGCTGGGTGGGCGCCTGGCAGCTGGCCAAGGTCAACACACCACGAGTACATTCCCTCTTGGCACACTATGTTTTAAGGGGATGGAGGAGGAAGAAGATAAGAAAAATACTCACAAACACTACTGTTTATGAAATCCCACGTCTGTGTTGCCAGTCTCTGTTGTTAAACCTTACACGAACATGGAGACAGAAGCCCACCAGAGCAGTACAGCAATGCTACTGGATTGCCTATGCTGGTGTCTAAAACTGATGAACAGAGATGAAGCCGTCACTTTACAAAAGCCAGCAAATGCCTGTGGACCACCCAGGTCAGATGGGGATTACACGATGCGTAGATTTGATCTGATCCCACCAAGACAAAAAGGAATTCATCCTGAATTGGGTGGTATCTAAAAGCACATGTATCAAAAATACCAAGCACTTTGTTAAACAATTTATTCTTAAAGCAACCAACAGAGCCTTCTATCAATTATGTCAGGCCTCAGCTGAAAAGCATCTAGAGATTACTTGGGCCACAGAAGAGAGTAATCTCTACAACTACACCTTCATTTCAGCTACAATCACCCCCACAGCATCAAAGGTAATGAAGCACCACTAGTTCAGATTTAGTCAATCTTGAACGGTGTGTGTGTGATACAAACCAGCCCAATGGCAATTCAGTTGCTATTTCAGGAATACCTCTTCTTCCCACTTCATTTCAGTCCCTCTGCTCCCTCCTACCTCAGTGTGATGCTCTAATTATTCAAACAACGTAAGCAGCGTTCAATCCATGCCAGCCCTTTCTTCCTTTAGCACTGACCTTGCCTTATACATCACTCTCACAAAACTAATTAAGTGCAGAACAGTCTCACTGTACACTCTCTTCATGAAAAGAACTGAATGGTTACCTGCCTGAGGGTGCAATTCAAATTATTTTTGCCTTTGTTTCTCTCAGCAAAACAATACAAATATTAAGCAAGAAACCAGACAATTCAAAGAAACCTTTTACTCAAGTTACCACACAAAAACATAAAAGGATTATTGTAAATAACATACTCCTTTAGCTGTTTCATTTTGGTTTTTAACATATGTCTTTTCATGTAAGCTTGGCCAAGACATGTTTTGGGAAAAGTGGGGAATTTTGTTGGGCCAAGAAACATAGTCAAGGAAAGAAAAGCAATGTTTGGGGAACACAGACCCAAGGGCCAGGCTTCACTATGAGGGATCCAAGTGGCTACAAAAGCTTCAGTCCTACAAAACAGATCTGAAACCACCAAATCTATAAAAGCACCCAGTAATCAACAAAGCAGTTCCTCTCTGATACACATTAACTGACAAACACAAAGATCCTGGACTGAAAAGAGTTAGCTGTAGGTCATCTAGGATGCAAAGCTTGTCCTCCCAGATATACAAATGGTTTGTTTGTACACAGAATCGACCACACATCTAGATTCACAGATGATTTTATAAAAGCATGAATACACTCTTTGCAGGGAGAAACCGAGGAACAGGATTTCCCACATCTTTGCTCCTGAGAAAGTGGTTCAAATAACCCTGGAGCTGACTCTTTTCCTAAGCACACTATAGCAATAACACACAATGGGGAACAGAGGAAGAAAATTAACATTCATTTGACCCAAGACTACACTGCAGCATGAAATTCCCCAAAGTGCAGGGGTAAGACCAATGCCTTGCAGGAAATCACGGTAAATGGCACAAATACATTTAATGACAAGTCTCCAGCATATTGTGGGTGGCCACAGATCAGAGATGCCAGAAGCCTGAGCCATACCAATTCTTATGCATCTGCTGTGGATGCTGGTACTCACCCCTTTGCAGCCCCCTGCAATGCTCTGTGCGGCTACTCATCCCTCAAGCTTCATCTGCCTGGGAGTTCTTCCTTTGAAGATGAGATTTGGCATCTGCCAAGAAGCAACTATTATTTTTTCCTCCAGAAGCAAAAAAGATGGCTATCTTTTACTACCTTCTGTACAACACAAGTCCTTTGCCACAGACAGCAGCCATACGAGAACCAACAGTATCACAAACCGCAGAGTTTGGAGCTTGTCCCTGAAAATACTGCCTTACTGTGGATTTCCTCAGCTAACACTGAAAACCATTACAGAGCATCAGCATGAATGTGCTGGCGTTTTGATCTCAAAGGTCACTTCCATTTTTTTAATTGCTGGTGTTTCACCAACAGATGTCAGGGACCACTGCCTTGGGACTGAGAGGGAAGGACGTTTCTTTTATAAAGAGTTACTGTAGTTTGTGGAACCAAAACCAATCACAGATAATGAGTCATAACAGGAGGTAGTTACTGTAAATATTCCAAGCATGGGCACATTAACAACCACCCACTATATCAGAGGCAATGCCACAGGCAGACACAGAGAACTCCCACTGGTGTCAATAGGAATTTTGAATGGATCAGGACCTCAGCCAAGAGCTGGGTATGTATTGTAACCTGCAGCATTAAAATCCAGGATGGGGTGGGTCATGCCTCAGATTTTGGCTGTCGCTTTCCAGTGGGCGACGCAGGCATCTATTCAAAGTGGATCTGCAATCTCAAATTTCAGACAGGAGGCACAGAGATTTCTAGTGTGAAGCAAACAAAATAAAAGCATTGAGTTTAACTACTCATTCTTTAGTGTCATTAAATGTTTATGAAAAACACAAGTTCTGATGCATAAGTCAATAGCACCAATTGACCGAATAAGAGCCAATCTACTGCTGGCAAACACCTGCCTGAACAGAGGCTCAAGTTCATGTCAAACTGCAGCTGCTGGTGGAGTTTGGTGGGGCTTTTCGTTTGGGATGCAAAAGAATTGGCACCCAAACTTCTGATAGAAAGACAAAAGAAATGCCCTGTCTCCCACGTGAGTTGGCCAAGCAGCAGATAAGGGTGCCAGCACCACACTCCCTTCCCCCTTCTCACATGGGTCTGCACTTGCTGCTAATTTTGATTCAGTGGACTCAGACCAAGACATGGTCAGCTTACATGTTGCCTCTGCACCGCTCTTCTTCAGTCCCTGAAGTAAGTTACTTTCTCATGATTCAGTACTATAGAAATATAACTGTTGAGATCAGCTTCTTTATTTCTGTCAGCTTTTCTACAGACCTTTCAATCATAAGCCGCATTATACTATATTCCCATAAAGCCAGGAAAAGCAGTAATAGATACCTCAAAATTCTGACTTCTATTTTTCCTGCCAAGTGCTTTCTCTAAGTGCTTTGTTTTCTGCTGTCACTGAATTAGAATAGTACCTATACTTCCAAAGTCTTCACCCTTACTGTCACTATTTCAATAGCTTCTAATCTGAGAAGAGTGTATCAGCTTCGAAAATACTCCTCCTATTTTGCTTTCTGGAGAAAAAAAATGTTCTCTGCATTTTCTCACTGCTTACAGCTGAGGTTATCAGACTTCTGGGCAAAGCTACCCAAGTTTCTTTCAGTAAGAGCACGGCGACAGGAAAAGATCCCCCTGCGCCTGCCTCGATGGGGAAGGCAACAGCACATAATCTAATTAGTAAAAGGAAAACCAAATGAAGATGAACTTATCAGATTTAGGTTCAGATTCTCTACTCCATCCTTTGACTTTGCTTGGAAGAGCCACACAAATTGCAAAGCAGCCTCTGGAAAGAGTCTGGCTGTAATACCACACAGCACGAGCTCTTTAAGGCCCAGATCCAAAGTACAAGGATTTCAGCAGGTCTCGGCTCACTTTCTAACGCCCTGTATTCTCCTACTGCCCCATGCCTCTCCCCCAGATAAAAGGTTAACAAATATTTCATTCAAAATGGGTTGTGTTGATACAGCCCCAAGGCTTGCTGGGGACACTGGATATACTGTTCTCAAAGTGCAAAGTAAACGTTTTTTGAGGGAGAACTGGGCAAAGTCACCTGCCTTGCCACACACACGGCGCTCTGCACACCAGCTACGTGGCAGGAGAAGAACCCAGCTGGTGGGAACTGCACTGCAGCCAGTGGGAATGTACCTGGGGGGATTTCTTGAGCACATAGCTAACTTCCATTGAGGAAGAGCTGTTACCAACCATCAAGCTACCTCTGCAGGATGCTGAGCTGTTGTTACCCAGGTCCTCGTACTCCTGCAAATCCCCGAGAGAGCACAAAATGAGAAGAGACACAGGAACCTGCCCCATGCTTGAAACCACCAACACAGCTGGGACAAGCTTGCTTTCTGAAACAAGCTGCTCACTACCACAAATAAACCCCACTGTAGCAGCAGCCCAGCTGATCTACATTTGTAAAGCAGCTTGGAGGCTACCTAGGCTATCCTGCAGCTCTCTCAACACTCACACAGTTTAAAAAAAAATAATAATCAACACTAATATCTTATACATTCACAGTTAATGCAGCATTTTGCAGAAAGTAAAGGTGCACATCCCTGACTTCATCAGGTTAATCCATAAGCTTTATTTAGATTGGGATAGTTAATTCTCAAACATCTGCAGCCAGGTTTAAAAGCAGCAAAATAGTGAGGAAAATCATCATCACCGGGTTTTCTAGGCAAAGCTTACAAGTGGGGCCAACAAACTCGGAAGCAAGTAGTTACTTTCCTCTTTAAGAAAAGATGTGAAGGAAACCTATTTCTTTAAAAATAGATTTTGGGACTTCTGTTACACCTGCGCAACTCCGCTGATACCACCACAGCCTTTAAGGAGAGGGCAATTTAACTTAAAATACCCATTGCAAGACAGCTACTTGCACTGGACTGTGCCGATTCCTACTGAAATCCATGGCCTTTCAAGGTTCTGTGTAAGTCAGGTTTCTCTACAAAGACCCACCCCAAATACTGGTTGCAGAAAGTGCCATTCAACAACTTACACAAAGCAGCTCCTTACATTAGGGCTGAATATGGCCCTCCCCGAGTTCTTTGGAGAAATACAGCAAAGTCTCATCTCAAGCACAACCCTGTCATGTATAAGAAAGCTTCAGGAGTAAGAAAGGCTGACACTGTTCTCACTAACAAAGTACTCCACATTTATTATGCAAATATAGCCCTGGGACACCTGCATTTACAGCAGGTATTACAATTACATCCTATATCTTACAGGACGTGGGGTACATGAACATATCACCACAATAACATACTCTCATATGAAACCTGATTGCATTGTTCTTTGAAGGAGCAGGTAACTAACTCAAAAACATACAGGCTTCTGTTTGGACTGGAGTATACCCAGTGCCACAGTATGGCTGCAGAAACGTGCAGGAAATGGATCCCATTTTCCCGACAAATTATTGCTTCTTTGTATAAACAAACAAAAAAACCACCAGCCTGTTTTTACTATGGCTAGATGCAAATTAAACATTCTCTCTAAAGGCAATAACACTTGCAATCGCCAAAAGAAAATTCAGGTGGTTCAGAGGAAAAAAAAAAAAAATGTCCTATTTCAGTCTACAACATAAGAGGTTGTAGGTTGTAAAGAAGGCCACACAGCCTACACATTAACTGGTAAATACTACCTCCTTACCACTACCCCTGGACCCCTTTTAAAAGCCTATTTCACAAGCAGTAACCATCACTCACTTTTATACAGCAGTACTAGAACCACCTCATACATGTACCAGCTCCTCCTGCTGTATCTAAAACTGCCTCTTTACTTTGTGATAACAGAGAAAGTTTTATACGAGCTCCAAGAGCGTACCAGCATCTCCTAGAAGCAGAGTATCAGCATCAACTGTTTTTCTTGGGATTCTCAGAATATATACCTTCTGCTACACTGTCACCCCTGGAATCAAAGCCTTGTGCATCTCAGTCATTATTGACTCATTAACAGCAGATACAAAGGCCTTTGTCTCCGCGTTTTCAAATACAGATATGTCCCAAAACCTATACACAAGCAATCCCAAGCATGAAGTTAATGTCGTTAAAACTTGTAATCATAGCACAAAAGGGAATATATCTTTGATTTTAAAAGCAAGCTTTCAAACAAATATAACACAAGTATGGAAAATTCCTTTTGTGTAAGATTATAAACACAGTTCTAAATCATGCAAAATATTCCTCAGAAAGGCAGGAGTCTTTTGTTCTGCATTGCTTAATAAATTATTTAAAGAGCATTTTAGTGAATAAGGCCACCATAAAACAAAACAAAAAAAACCAAAAACCCTCACCATCAAAGAAAATAATGTAAAGACAAAAAATATTTATTTACAAAATGTAAGGTTTTGCAATGCATCCGAATAGTGAATTTGATTATGTTGTGAAAAAAAAAACATAACCTGAGGAAAACACTAACACAGTTACAACTGGAAAGAGTTGGAGGAAAAAAGAACACAAAGTCTCAAAAATCTGGTGTTAAACACAAACTTTCAAAATCAAAAAACCGAAAAGTTTTTTTTTAAATAGTAGAAAGGATGATTTGTTTTGATTTGGCCTCTCAGGCTGCTAAAAAAAAGTGACAGGGAAGTGCCCATGACGTTTGATAAAACTAGTAAACGCGGAGCAGGTTTTTCCCCTCTCTCGGGGAGGCCAAGCGCAGACCCTTCACCGGGGCGCCCCGGCAGCCCCAGCCTGCCGCACGGCTGTACGCCGGGTGACATACACAGCTTTACCTACCAATCCACAGAGCCACGACTTACTGGAGAGATACCAGCGCACGCACCAGCTACCGCTCGGATGCGCTCCGAGCCCCCGAGCGCGGGTGCCACCGCAGAGCGAGCTGCGCGGGGGCTGCGGGCCCGCAGGGCGGAGGGCAGAGCCACCTGTGCGTGGCAGCCCGCAGCGGGCACCCCGCCCCCGGGCATGCACCCCCCGCGTGCACTGCACCCCCCCAGGCATCACCCCCGGAGCGGGTACCCCGCCCCCTCCGTGCCCCCAGCTGCCCCGCCGGTCCCGCGGGCCGGTCGGGATGGGGCAGCCTCCCGTGCCCGGCCCCAGCTGGGGGGTCCGCATGCACCCCCCAGCCTCTCGGCACCGGCGGGGCCCCGGCTCCGCGTCTCCATGGCGATGGCTCCGCCGGCCCGGCACGCTTCGGCCGGGGCCAGGGCCGGGCCGGGGCCGCCGGCAGCGCCGAGCACCCGCCCGGTCGGCGGCAGGGGGCCCGGCTCCCCCTGGCGCAGGGAGGGGGGGGCACTTACTTTCGCCGGTGCCGCATTGAGCCGGGCCCCCCCGCGCCGTGCCGGGGTGCCGGTGCAGCGCCCCGCACGCCGGGCACCGGTTCCCCACCCGTGCCCGGGGTCCCCCGAGCTACGGACTCGCACCGGAGCGTTACCCCCCCCCCCGCCCCAGCGCGGTAAGGTCGGGCTGTCCGCGGTCGGGCCGGGGAACATGCTGTTCATCGGAGCGGCTGCGCCTGCCTTACCCTTGGAAGCATCTTTCTCTTCTTTGGGCTTGATCACCTTCCCGCTCATAGACCCCAGCTTGGGTGGGAAAATCCCCGGGAGCGTCGCGGATTCCGGCTGGACCCAGAGAAACCTCGGGCGGGGGGCAGCGTGCGTGCGTGTGGGGGATCCTCTACGCCGAAAAGGCAGAAATAACACCAACAGAAGGGGAGGGGAAAAAAAAATCGAGGAGCGGCGAGCTGCCCGCTCCCCGGCGCGCTGCCTCGGAGCCCGGCGGCGCCGCCGCGGTGCCTGCGGGAGCGGAGCGGGGCGGTGAGCGGGGGGCTCCGGCAGCCGCAGCACCGAGCCCCTGCGCCGCTCGCCGTGCCGGAGACAAAAGCGATTTTCCCTGTGTCTGCCTGGCCCTGGCCCCCTCCTTTCCCCCGCCTCCCCGGCTCTGCCTCCCCTCCCCAGGGCCAGGGAAGCGCAGCCGGTCCTGGAAGTCCCACCGACCGGGGCGGGGGGGGGAGGGGGTACTGTGAGTTGGGCGGGGGATGGGGGGCTTTGGTTGTTTGCTTGGGTGTGTTGGGTTTTGGTTCGGTGTTGGGTGGGTTTGGGTTGGGTTTTTTTATTCGTATCCTCCCCTAATAATGGGATGGAGCAGCAGAGCTGCAGCCGTGGATGGGAGGAGGAGGACGCGAGTCCCCGGCACTGCAGAAGAGGCGGCAGGTTTACGCTCGCCAGCAGCAAGGAGGGCTGGAGCTAGAGCTGCCCCCTCCAGTTCCGCACCTCCCCCTCCCCATCGCCCAGCCCGGGCCCCCATGAAACGGCACCGAGAGGGGCAACGCGCATCCCCGCTGCCCTCCAGCCCCGGGACGGTGCCCCGCGACGGGCTGGGGGCGGCACAGGCCCGGCCTGCCCTCCCCTTGGGCAGCCGCTCCCACCCCCCATCCCGCAAAGCGGAGGCTGTGGCCTCCGGCGTCGCCCGAGCCCGGCAGCCTGTTGCTGCCGTCGCGGGAGTGCGAGGAGCCGGGGGACAGTGGAGGGGCTGGTGGGAAACGGGGGACACGCAAAGCTTGCGCCGTCCCGCTTCCAGCCCTGCTGCTCTGCCCCGGGCTGTGGGACGGGACTCTCCCTGTCTCCCCTCCGTCGGCCCTCGGGGAAGAGGGAGAGACACCCCCAAACCCAAGAGCCGCCGAAGCTCCTCTCACCTGTGCTACAAAACCGCTCCCCCCCTACCCCCTCCTTCGCCCCGTCCTCGGTGGGGGCAAAACTTCCCACGGCCGAGACCACCGCGGGCGCCCATCCTTTGCCCCCCGCCGAGCGGGCGGGGATGGAAACCCGAAGCAGCCAGCGCCCCTTGGAGCCGGGCCCGGCAGCGCCCGAAATAAAGTGCTGGGAAGGGCGAGCCGCGACGCGCCGGGGGGAGCCCTCGGTGCGGCAGCCGGGCTGCCCCAGCCCCCCGGAGCGGCCTGTTTGGTGGGGGGACGCACGATGGACATCTCCAAGGCCCGGGGGCCAGGCACCCCCCGGAGGAAGACAATGTGACCAGGGCACTGCCCTCCCCGTGGCCTCTGGGCACTCCTCTGCTTGCCGTGCCCCGGGGCAGCCGCCGCACCGGGGGTCTGCGGGAGAGGCAGCAGCAGCCGCCGGGGCTGCGCGGCCGCTATTTTTAGCGGAGCCGAATTCCTTCCCCCTTCACCCTGCCTGCGCTCCAGCCCAGCGCCGGGGACAGCTGGGGGCAGATCGGCTTACCGCGGCCGACGGGCCCCAGCCTTGCTCCTGCCCCGAGCCTGGGCAAACGAGGTAACGAGCCACCGCTGGCCCACAGCGTGGGGTAAAGCCCCCCTCCCAGCTCACACAGGTGGCTGGAGCTCAGGTGGGACTAGGAGGATGAGGGCTGTTTAAGCGAAGAATGAGGAGCCAGGGTCAAAGCTGCCACGTGGAAGATCCGTATGCTTGTGCTTACTGAATGGCTTTCCCCTAAGAAATGCACAGAACACAAAATTGAACCCCACATCCTCAGACAGAACTCCTCCAGGCTTCCATGCATCTGTCTGCACAGTGAACAACCTCGGCTCTGTTTCTGGATCCAAGGAAGTGTCTTGGCAGGGTCAGCTTGGCTTCATGGAGGTTGAGGCTGCCCAGGGAAGTGGTTGAATCGCCATCCCTGAAGGTATTTAGAAGACACATAGGAGTGGCGCTTAGGGGCATGGTTTAGCCGTGGACTTGGCAGTTGTTAGGTTTATGGTTTGACTTAATGATCTTAAAGATCTTTCCCAACCTACATGATTCAGTAAGCCCTCTGATGACAGTGGACTAAGGTGCTGTCAATATGATTGTTGTACTTGAGCCTTTCCTGTGATTTTTTTTTTTTTAACACCTGCCAGGAGGATCAAAAACTTGGGCTTTCTCTTGGCCATTTCTCTCCAATTTAACTTGGACCACTGAAACCAGTGAGTCAGAAGAAGGGAAGTGGGGAAGGAGGGATTCTGCGGTTCAGCTGAGCCAGTGCTGTCAGAAGTAGCCAGTGAGCCACAGCAAGATTTCCGCTGGCCGATACAACTCAGACCCTATTTTCAAAGGCACTTGCAGTGACTTGGATGAGAATTACAAACAATTCACACCTCTGGTCCCAGCACCGAGGCCACTGATAAATGCTGTGTTTAGTACTGACAGTGAACTTGCCTTACATGAGCTATTCTCACCTTTGCCAGGAGATCTGTTAAATTTTACAGGAGTAGTTATTACGTTGACCAAATGAGGCCTACACACTCAAACTAAACGTTGGAAGGAGGCAGCAGCTCAGCATGGTGCAGAGGAACTGTACCTACTGGTGGGCAGAGAGAGCTTACCCTGCTGTTTTGAAATGAGTTAGTTTTTCCCCTTACTAGCTAGAGGCTTAGAAGTGTCAGATAAAACAGTAATAAAATATGGTGTTATGCATGCAAAATATAAGGGGATTTGCATGAAGGCTTATTGCAGTCTGGGTACAGTTTGCATAGCCTTTACTTTTAAAGCTACCTTGATGGCTTAAGTATTCTAGTGCAGAGGGTATTTGGGGTTGGGGCACTGACTTAGGTCGTCAGATTGCCTCATCAGTTCCTTGCTTTGATGTGAGCATCTCTGGATTTGGGGTAAATCACGTAAGGTCTAGCTTTGCAACAAGGTTTTGTTAACTAACTCACAAATATTTAAATATGAACCTGAGCCTTAGGATGCCTGTACATCGCTTTCCAACTATAGTAAGGAAAAGTGTCACCTCATTGCTTTACAGCTATAATACTGGAAACTGAGAAGCACTCAGATGCTGTGGAGACAGAACTGATATGCAACAAGCTACATATAGCAGCCAGGCTTATGCAGAAATTTACCTATGTGTGGCCATGACACAGAGCTTGTACCTCTCATTGACAACATTCTCTGAGTTTCTGAATTAGAAACCATTTCTGCACTTCCAGATAAATCAGACATACAGAAGAAGTAGCTTTAGTGATGCTTAATACAAAGAAATCTGATGTTGCGTGCAAATGCTGTTTGGGTGTTCCCAGTCACCTGAGTGGCTAGGGAGGGTTTAAATTCAAGACTCTTTTTGGTGGGGGGAGCAGGATTTAAAGTCAAATATAGTGAATTGCTGTAACTGCGCACCTTTTGTGCTCCTCCCAAGACTGCGATGGAGTCATCTAAACTGAGTGGCAACAAGCCAGCAAGGCAGCACAAACAGTTGAAGCATCATCTGTACCCTTTTATGGTTCCTGAACTCTCCTGCCCAGAGGGACAAACACGATTGCCCCAAGCACAGTGAAGTCTCACAAGCTCCAAGTGTGAAGTGAAACATGAGGCTTTTGCAGCAGAGGCACACACAGCAGGTCCTATTTGGGCTTGCCGAATATTTGCAGCTCGGGGTTGCTCTCTGGAACCAAACGTGGCAGAGCTGACGTGCTGCACGGAGCTGTGCCTCCGCAGAGGGTATTTATTCCCCTGGGAACATCTCCTGGAAGGTTCTGACTTGGCACGGGTTCGGCTAACTCTCGTATCATTTACAATCTGAAATTGTAAACTATAAGTGCCTTTATACAACATAACTATTGCTGCTTAATGTCCAATAGCTGTACGGTTTGCCCATAAAACACATACTCAAGTCAAGAACATGCTTTTCCTACCCTCGTAAAATATCTATAGAGACATATATCCCCTGAGGAATGCTGGTACTCACGTAGATACATAGTGGCATTGCTCCTCAGTGTACTTTTCCCTTGGTTCTTTGGCTTATTCTCAAGTTGAAATTTTCTCTTTTCTGCAGGCAGTGGTTTGTAAAAGGTCCAGATTCTACTTTTTTATATAGTGGGAATTTTACATTATGAATTTAAAACAGTCCAGCAAGTTTAAATCAGCTTTGTCATGATGGTTCCTGTTATGTTCCCAGTTAAATCTGAAGTTAAACTTTTCCTGCATTCAGGTGGAGCAGAATTAGGCCTTAAATTTAAGATTCCAAACATGATAAAGCCTCAGTAATATAAGTACTTAGTCCTAATTTTAAATTATATTTTAATATTCATACTGGCATCTAGAGGTATCCATTGCATTATGATAAAATAAGTAAATGATGCAGTGGGCATGTCTATAATTTTGTTGCCACTGTTTTGTAATGACGCTTATAAAATTGGTGCGAATGAACTTACCACTTATTTGCATCGGCTTATTGCCTGGCCCACCACTGCTTTAACTGGAATGTTAGGGCAAGTTTCTTTACTACCAGTTGTGTGATTTAACAAAAGCCACAAAGCTTTAAAGGTGAGGTACGTACATAATACAAGTCCAAAGCACAGCCTATTCTCTAGCAGGTACATCCCTGTTCTAAAGGATGTTTAATGTGCTCCCCATCTTATTTTTACCACTCCTATTCATACGCAGTCTTTAGTGCTACACAGAGGATCCGTTTTGAGCAGACAACTTGCTGTAGAGAATCTTCCTCTTTCTGATTGCCCAAACCCAACTGCTATATGCAAATAGAGTTCCAGCTAATGGATCGTATGGAGATTGCAGTTTAATTTCCCTAAATAATTCAGTCTGATCAACAGAGAAGCCCTAAGCAGACACCAGTGGTAAGGGATAATGATTACACTCACACAGTGTGGTGGGCTGAGCCCGGCTGGGTGCTGGGTGCCCCCCGCTGGGTGCTGGGTTCCCCCCCGCTGGGTGCTGGGTGCCCCCCGGGCCGCCCTGTCCCTGCCCTGCTCAGCCGGGCCGGGGGCAGAGACACAGCGAGGGGCTCCTGGGGCGGGATAAGGGCAGGGGGAGATCTCTGGCGCCTGGAGCCCCCCGGCCCCCTCCTGCCCCGGCCTGGGGGCTGCAGGGCTGCTGCTCCCACTTCTCACGCCTCTCGCCATTATTGTTCTTCCACAGGTCATTTCTCCCCCTTCTTAACCGTGTTACCCCAGAGGCGCTGCCACCGTCACTGCTGGGCTCAGCCTGGGCCAGCGGTGGGTCCGTCTCGGAGCCGGCTGGCACGGGCTCCATCGGACATGGGCGAAGCTTCTGGCAGCTTCTCACAGAGCCGCCCCTGCAGCCCCCGCGCTACCAAACCCTTGCCACATAAATGCAATAAACTGTGAATCTTTCACCTATTTACTATGAATCATTTCAATTAAAATTAATGGACATCAAGCATCCTGTGATGCAAGCCTGGCACTTTGGATTGCTTCTCTAGGCAGGGGAATGTGCTCAGCACCTGGGAAATGGATGGGAAATGGAGCATCTCGCCTTGCTACGCAATAATCCCTCTGGCTGATAAGGCTCTGCGAACTGCAAAGCAAATCCCAATCAAGGCTGCTGGATTGAGCACTACAGTGATGTGAGGCCTTTAGCACTGGAGATCAAAGTCTTCCAGACTACTGAAAGTCTAAAACAGACCAACCTTGAAGGTCTTTCCTCTCTGCATTCCAGTACATTTGCCAAGCTAGCTTGATCACAGTTTACATAGGTATGCATTTCTGTAACAGAGTATGGTATTAGTTTTGGTGTCCAAGTAAAAAAAAACAACAAAACAAAACAGTAAAAACCCCAAAAAATTATTCTTACAGCTCCAGGGAAGCCTACAAAGTAGTGATTTAATGTACAAAGACTGTATCTCATGTGCAGTCTGAGAGCTTCACTCCCTGCTAACAAATCTTTTAAAGGCTCACAGCAGACCTTGGTTTTAAGTCCTGGATTTACTGAAACTAAAACAACCTGAAATATACCGTGAAGTTCTGGAGTAAGTGAAATTCTGGCAAAATGTGTTTGGGGATGCTAGTGGTTACGCAAACACCACACAGCAAATGCGATAAATTTATGGGAATCACTGATAGTATTTAAGACAATGTATGAATTATCACCTGAAATCTGCATTTAGCAGAAATGTTTATACAGATCTTTATTAAGCCTGGAAAGCCCGAGTGGACCTACAAAATCAATTTGGTCTCAAGATCCTACCCAGATTACATCTAGTAATTCCAGCTTTCAAATTTCAAAAAATAATAAATATATATATATATATATATATATAAAGATTGTTTGGCAGCTGCCTTTTTTTGATGTTTATCCTCTCTTCAAGTTTGGTGAATTTCAGCTGTTTAAAAAAATCTCATCTCCTTTGCACCAGCAGCAGCACACTGACACCAGAGCATCTATACCTCCGATAACCATTCATCACCAGCACACTAAACCTGAGTAACACTGGGAACGTGAAGGACACAGGTCTGCAGGTGTATGAGGTGGCAATGTCACAGTGGGAGAATGCAATAAGGGGACCTCCAATGCTTTCTAGCGCTTTTCCGTAAAGCCAGCACTTGCAGCAGAGGCTGAAGCAGTGCGTGGCTTGCAGCATGTCGTGGAAGCACTACCTGTACCTCAGCCTTGAGAGGCAGGCAAACAAACAAAGCTTCATGACTCTGAACTGATTCCTTAGTTCCGATTTGTGCTTTCGCAGGTAAATTAAAAGGTGAGAGGTTTTGTATGAAGTCTTTCATATTATGACTGCAGGGCAGAAGCCAGTAAGAGCAGCCACAAACCGAAGATGCCGGCCGAGCTGTTGGAGCTGCAGCTGCAGTCTTTACCTTCACCTCATCCAGCCTTCCTTAAGTTCGCAGGAATGCATACACATGCACAAAGAGGGTGAAGTTGGGACCTTGGAAAAATGTCAGGCAGTTAGTTTCCTCTCCAGGGGAGGCAGTGGGGAACATACTCGATGTAAAGAAAGCTGTTACTCCATAGCTTTTGTAAGTCACCTGCAGACTGAACTTCTGCAGGTGGAGTGAAAAAAAACCAAAAGGGGCAGGAGGAAACATTTGGTGTCCTAACTGAAAACTAGTGCTTTAATGTCAAAAGGGATTTTTGCCCAAGGCCCCTCCTCGAAGGCTGGTGAAAGATTTGTTGCAGAGAGCATAAAGATGAAAGACCCGGGAGTGGTTCTGCTGCTATTCATAGCAAGGCAGAGGGTGAAGGTGGTCCCACACCCCTTCATGGTAACAAGAAGCACAAATTGCTATCACTCACTACATTTACTGTGTAAAGTAAGAGGAAAATGCCCTTCCTCACAGAGCCAGCCATCCCGCACATTACAGCTTTCCCCTTACCACTCTTTCTGTTACTTGGTCAAGTCTTAAAACTTGAAAGGTTTTGAAGTTGAGCTGGAACGGGAGCTTTGATGTTCAACTCTGCCGAGCTGCAGACTGGCAGTGGCAGCTGATCTCACTCCAGCTTTTGTGGAGCTGAGAAAAAACAGTATTTAAAGAAGATGCTGGGGAGGCAAAATGTATGTGATACCCAATCTGGACCTGAAATCCAGAGGTAAACTCCGGTGGACGTGAATTCCCAGTGCAATGGGAGACCTGACATTAGAAACCTTGGGCCACCTCAATAATAGGCAGGCAAGGAGTGTGATGAGCATTATGTGACTGATCTGAGCCTTCCCTGGAGCTACACCAGAGTTTCAGACACAGAAAGCTAATAGAGCAACAGCAGGAAAAAAACCATGCAGCAACATTTGAAAGGAAACTTATCAAGTAGAGCTCTAACATTATTGTGGGCTTGCATATGCAATGATATCATAGGATAACATTTTTTCATGCCTGACTTTTTCCTTAAGCGTGGTAAAAATTAATCAGTGTTTGATTTTTACAAGCCTGAGAGAAAGAGAGAGGAATGTAATGATTAGCTTTTCAGACCTATTTTGGGGCTTAAAGAAATCTAAAAAAACAGTTATGCTTAAAGTGTGAGCCACTTCAGAGTGGACCCTTAAAGGAAAAACTGAAAGATATTCTATTAGTTCAAGAAACTCGTCTAGAAAGAATTTTCTGAGTGTTGCGAGAAGCCTACAGTGCATAAGGCAAGATATTCTCTGTTAACGTGAACATGCTTTTATGCACCAAGCAGCACTAGAACTGTATAGCCACAAAACAAGTTGCTTTCCTCTGTCATGAACCTATTCCCTCTCTGCTACTTTCTGTTCCTTTCCTGCATGAAATTGCTTTCCCCTGTAACGCTCCACACAGTTCATCCCAGATGCCTCAGTTCTTGAACTTGCAGCAATTTTAAGTGGCATCTGATGTAATTTTTCTAGCATTTCCTTCACTAAGACCTGGGCTGGGGTCAGCGCTCACTCAGGGTCAGAAGATGAAGCTCCCCTATATTACACTGAGCACTTAGGCACCGTTTCTCTGCTGTTTCCTCTGGTCACGGCACTATGGCCACGCTATGCGGCTCTGAGCCTTCCCGTTCATTTCCAGCTGAGCTGAACTTGTAAGCTACCTCATAAACCTCTCACATGTCTTAATCAGATGGCAGCTGGTGTTTCTCATGTGTCAGCCGAGTTTTGGTCTGAATAACATGCACAGTGCCATGGGTGAGCACAAGCAAAGAAAAAAAGACAGACTTTCCCTTTTTGTTTTTATAGATTTTCTTGAGTCCCTATGACCCATGAAATTCCCATAGCACAAGGCAGCTGGCTGCAACAGTGGTCTAGTAGCTAGCTTGATTTTTGAGAAGAAGCAAAGCCTTAGCTCTGAGAGTCAAGTATTGCATGACCTGGAGGCATTTTTACAAAGCAGACTTCAGGCAAGTTGAGGGATTTGGATTTCTTCAAGGCAGAGTGTGTAGCTATAGCCTTTCTCCTTCAAACTGTCATCGAGTGAAGGTCCTTGCCTCACCAACCCATGAGGATTCTGCCTGCTCATCCTTTGTAGAAAACCACAAACACTTTAGGAGATGTTCCCTGTTCAAAGAACTGCATTTGAAGGTCATGGCTCTGAAAGGGAAAGAATTTTAAACTGGTATGTATGTATGTATTTAAAATCTCTTTCTAAAGCTCCGCATGAACTGTGTTGACATAATTGAATTTGACTTTTTGCTCTTGTCTCATCTCAAATCGGTAGCTAAACAGTGTGTGCAGGTCAGGAACATTGCACGCCATAACTGCTATGTACCAACACTTGGCATTCTGGTTGAGGCAGGGCTGCACCCTGGGCTTGGTGCTGGTGACAGCTGTCAGACATAGCCGCAACTTGATTATTTCTTGTCGTACCATTCTGCTTTGGCCTTTTCCTGAGCCATTGCAAGACACTGCCTTGGAGCACCACTAAGAAGCAGTGCTTTCAGACTCAGCCTCCTGCTCCCCATTTCTCTCCTACAAAATTATTCCTAGGTGTATATCCTTCCTACTTTCTGGTGACACTGATATCTGCAGACATATTATTTATAGGCACAAGATTTGGCATTCAGTGCCTCCAATCTGAATGCTCCCTCAGCATCTTTTAATAGCTATCTCTATTTTGTATCCCTTTTTGTTTTTTCTCCAGGGAATATGCCAGCAGGGATGGGGCTGAAATCCTCCTGGATCAGGAGCAGAGACAAATACTGCTCTGTTTGTAAACACTCCAAGGCTAAAATTAGCAGGAGTCAGAAGAATCGTTTATAAACTTCAGGCTCCTCGAGCCATCTTGAGGAACGTCACAGGCATATCGACACATCTGCTGCCGATTTAAATAGCAACCGGCATCACCTTCCCTCCGAGTGCCCCCGCGGGGCGCGGTGCCCCCAGCGCCCGCCCCACCAGCTGACTTCTCCGCGTGCTGCAGCCCCTCGCCTCGCTTTAACAACGCTGTCGCAAACAGTCAAGCACATTTTCAGCTGGAAGAACCATCCAGATCCTCCTTAACACCTTGCAGAAATGGGAAGAAAAGCCTTGGTCAGCTGGAATGTTGCCCCACAAACCCTTTTTGAGGGTTTTGGGATCTGATTAAACATTGGAAGACCAGGAAAGCCCTCACAGCACCAGCAATTTTTAAGCAGGCTTGTGCTGTGCAGGTTCAAGCTTGAGAGAAAACTAAGCCACACCGGGTACAGCAAACAACATCAACTAGGGTGGGTAACACCTACATATGTCTGTCCTTTCAGCAGTTACGGGTAGTGGCATATAAAAATGACCTTGGCCGTGTCTGAAGGAAGACATGACAATAGAGAAGCAGCGGTACGCTCGAACAGTGTGTTCAATAAAATCCATGTTTCTCAGAACAGGCTGCCAACCAAATGCCAAACGATCTTAACATGTCAACAGTTAAACACAAGTCTTCATAGATCCCAAAGGAGCAACGGGGTTGGTTGGTTGAGGTTTTTTTTGTTTCGCAAAGCACATGAATACATACAACTACGCACCTCAAGCTTTTTTAAAAGGCACAGCAAAACCACAGCATCTTCTTTTTTGGCCATCTGCTGGCTTCATGAGACTGAAGGACAATAAAATACATACAAAGGAAATAGGTGGTGTATTCTAAAAAGAAAAAAAACCCAGTATTACAGTCAAATAAAGCAAACATATTTGGAAACTGTCTGAGGCCACAACAATACAATTTGGAGTTTTATTCAGTGTTGGAGAATATGGACTTTTTTTTTGAAAGTGAACATTCATGCCTATAAACCTGAGGTTATAGAAGGAACTTACAGAAAGAGTAGGCTTTATTTAAGAGAGAAAAACAACTGAACTGAAAAGTGTAACTCCTCTCTGCTTTGTGGTACTGGCTTAATACAGGAAAAACTAACACCTTCATCTCCACCAAAGAAATGGAGAGAAGAATTCAGTGAGAAGGGATTGCACCCAGTTCCCAGGCTAGGAGGTCTTAGTCAGTCTGTTCTGTACAACTAGTATACCTGGTAGCACAGCTAGCATTTTCTTTGAGAAAAATAGGAAAATAAACTAGATATTTGTAACAAGCAGTCAGGATATTCTGAACACACAACTTGATATAACAAAGCTGCTTACCACCCCCTGCCCTCCTGCCTGCTCAATGTTTTGCTCTTCAAGTCATCCCCTGAGTGCAGGGGAGCTGCTCCAAGGGCAAGTTCCTTGCACGCTCCTGTCTATAAGGGTTTGCATACAAAGTGTTGACCCTGATGCTTCTGACTGCTGTGTACCCCTCCTTTACAGCACTTTCTCTATAGCAGCAGACCCCTGTAACACCATCAGAGAGGCCATCAGTAAGAGGGCCTCTGGCCCTGTTAGCAGCAGATGCTCTCCTCTGGGGACGCCCTGACAGGCCACTGCTTCTCAGGGTGCTGCGGTCACTGGCCAGAGCTCCCCTGCACAGCCTCATGCTGTCAGACGCTGCCAATTTAAAAAGTGGGATTTTAATTTTTTTTCCCTCGTTCTTATCTAATCCTGGATGTTAAGGGCTTGTTCCAGTTTTAACTGATTGTGATCATGGGGCATCCCCTCCAGTGATGTGAGGCATGAAGGACTGGGGTGTGCTCTGCTTTAGCTCCCTCCTGTCGGAAGCACAGTAGGAGAAAAAAGCACCCAGTGTGAGCGGGGCTCCCGATGGCAGATGCCATCCCTGTTGCCAAGCCACCACCAGCAGCAGAGGTGTGATCGGGGCTGAGCTGCCTCAGGTACAGTCCTCAAGGGACACAAAGCCCTGACTGCTGGCCCTCTCTGTAATGGATATGGGGACACCTGAATCGGTGACAAAGCAAGCTGCCACCTCTCGGGCAGGCACATGTCCGGCATCAGGGCACGGTGTGTGTGTGTGGGGGGGCTGATGCACCCAAGACCACCCTAGGCTAACGTGGCAATAGCCCAGCACCCCCAGCCCACCCAAAGCCACGGATCCTACCAGACTTACACACAAAGCCAGAGCTGCTATATTTGGAAAGCAACAGCGGCTCCGCAAAAGAAGCAGTAAGAGTCAAAGTGCGTGACTCAAGGCACTTTGGAAAGAGCCATATCCTTTCCATTTAAAGCGTGGTGCTTGTCGACATTTCTCTTTCTCTACCCTTGGCAGAACACACACACGTACGCCATGTCGTGTCCACAAAATACTTGGCTGTGATTTATATCCACAAAATCCTTACCATATGCAAGATATCCCATCCATTTAAATAGGAGGATTATAGGAGTAGGAGGAAGCTTAGCACAAACAATAGCTGCGATCAAATGCAGCGTGCACGAGTGATTTGTGGGAAGTGCAAGACATATCAAAGATGGCAGGTGCTGCTCTTGCTTGCAAGCTATTTATACTCGTGGAGTCACTCAATAAACACTTCCTACTTTAGTACACTCGTAGGATTCTTTTTCAAAGGGAGAGAAGAGGTGTGGAGTATGACTGCACGGGCCAAGTCTGTCATTTTAAAGATAACCGAATTAAGTATTGTGTAAAAATCCCACTATAATATACAAAAAGGAGTAGCTTGATATAACTAGCTTCAAAGTAGGGAATCATGACAAACCAGGAGATATGTAACGGGGCGGGGGAAGACACAAAAGGAGTGGAGGGGAAGCAAATAAAACTCTTTCCTCTTAGCAAGCACTAATCTTAGAGATCCAGGCTCTGGTGGGATTTTCTCTTTTATTTTTTTAACAATGGAATCACTGTCTCCCAGAAGAGGTAGATATATTTGGTAACAGGACTTACTTCTGAGTACTTCACTGCAGGATCCAGTCACAGGATGAAGGTTTTTCAATTCAACTGGAAAGAAAAGCTGAAAGCCATAGAGCATGGACCATCCAGGGACAGCACCAGAATTGGTCGCAGTATTTCTCAGTTGGTGCGAGATGTTGTAAACCCCAGGATTAATCCCTTACACACTCTCCTTGGAGTCAGGGAGGAGCAGAGGTGTCACCATGATCTGAGCTCTGCATCCACACTCCAGCAACCATGTTGAGCTGCGGTTCAGATGCCCTTTCAGTGATAACACCCAGAGCACTGTCATCCTCACTGGTGTGTGTCTGGAAATAATTGTTTGAGAAACTGCTATTTCTGACTCACTATTCGGGCTGTGAGCATGTGTACGATGAAAAGGTTAGCGCCTATGTTATTTACATGTCAGTGCAGTTCAGAGGTGCTAACAAAGGTTAAAGAAAAGCAAGTGAAGATGAATGTGACCTATTCTTTGTAGTCCTGACCTTAAGCCTTTTAGCCTGGCAGATCTCCATTAAAATGAACACGAATTTCTGTGCTAAAGCTGAAAAATTCACCGAAAATACTTCTCCTTGTGTTTTGTTATTACAGCTGTGTAGTCTTCAATTGCTCCTCAGACACAGTTCTTGTAGGCATGAATTGCATCATTACCACTTATTTTTCTTGAAGTACGAAGTATCACTGTCACTGTGACATAACTAAGGCAATAATACAAGTCCCAGAAGTGATTTTGGAAAAATAAACAAACCTGATTAGCAAGCATCTCCTTTAAAAGCAAGCTACCACAAGTCATTAATCATAGAAGTTTCTAATTTCAGAAATGAGTTAACTGAACTTTAATGAGACAAACAGCTTTTAAAAGCTGCCACCACAAGACTGTGTGCATTAAACTGGAGACTTGCAAAATGACTGATTTCATTACCAGTTCCAGGAAGTGCTCCACCAGAAACAGCTTGAGGAATCTACAAAATCTCCAAATTCCTTTCAAAAATTGTTATGGTACTTGGTATTCCAGGGCACATTTGCACATAGACCTGAGGTCACCACCATAGTACAGCAGCAGATAATTTTATAATTAATGAGGCAGATTCTGTGCCGTGTCCCAAATGGTTCTGGCTGGTGGCAGCTCCTCGGCAAGGAGCGCAGTGATGCAGCCACCTCCCCCAGCGGGGCAGAGGAGAGCTCCAGGGCTCCTCAGAACCGGTCTCACACATGATGCTGTGTATTCCCATCTGTCCTTTCCTCCAGCTTCTCAACCCAACACTAAGAAGTTGAGAGGGAGAGGAGGGGACTGGGGAAGGGCACAGAGTTGTTGACAATGGCCATGGAATATCCCTTCTGCGTCTGGGCTCCTAAGGTCTCTTCCAGGCCAATGTTGCGGTGATTAACGACCTCAGGACATCAATGTGGATGCATGCATTTAAGTCCAATATAGGAGGGAGAGAAACAGAAAATTTCTGCTGGGGAACTGCTCCTTCTCAAGTGTGACGTTAGAGCAGAGTCTTGCACTGTTGGTGCAGGAAAGCTCATAGACACCGCTAACAGAAGATACTCGGCAAGTCAAAACAGATACAGCATGAAGAATGTATTAGTCACTGTGGGGAAACAGTCAAAGGGGAAGCTTGATGTCACTGCCCCATTTGGCCTAAGCAGAAAGTTGCTCTGAATGGGATGAAAGGCTTCCCAAGAAGTATTCAGCCACAGCATTACTGCAAGTGAAACACATGGTCCTGGGACAATCCTCATTTCAAACTACACCCCGCTGACCTTCATGCAAACAGATGTTCATAGGCAAGTGACTTACTGTTGTCTTCCCGTGACAAAAGCTAAACAGATCGCTGTGTGAGGCACAGAGTGGATGCTGCTATTAGCAAAATACAGCATCATCCTGTCAAGGCAGGAGCGCCAGCATGCCGAGAGCTGCCAAAGCGGTGCTCACGTACAGCGATACCCACTTTGCAGGCATCCAGCTCCCTCCTCTACAGCACAGAGATACTGCCTGAGGTACTCGGGCCACCTCCTTCTCCCGAGAAACATTTTCAGCCTGGTTCCCCCAGCCATGTTTATGTAAGGATGCACTGCTAGCCCATCATCAGTCAGCTTTAGCAACATTTCTGACACAGCCACGGGTCACAATGTGGCTTTTATTGGGAAAAGACATGGGGTCGCAAGGTCTGAACTGGCTGGGGAGGAGGCTTGGTTTGTGCCTGAGGAACCTGTGCTTTTGGGCAGAGAGGTGAGGATATGCCACACACCATCTTACCCAACCAGCAGCAGATTTGTGCCCCTTGCCTGTTTTCCTGCTGGACTGCGGATCAGTGACAGAGCCGGAGGCACCGAGCGCAGCTGCACATGGCCAGCCACAAGACACCCACCTCCTTCCACAGCACAGATCTCGGGCTCTACACCACCATCGGGTCCTCCAAAACCAGCTCTGGCCCCAGAGGTGAGGGATGGGGGGATGCAGATGCTCTGAGCAGCCTCCCTGGGGCTGGAGAGCAGCTCTGCGTGCTGCTGTGTGCCTGCATGTCACATTGCCACCTAGTGACTGGCACCCAAAGCCAGCAGCCTGCTAGCTGGGGGCAATAGTTTTGCCCCTGTAAGAAGAAAATCGCCCCCAGCAACCACACAGGCAGGCGCTGGCTCTCTGCTAGCCTGAAACCGGCAGTCACTCCACTACCTGCCCTCTTGTCCCCCCTCCGCTGTCCAGGCACCACAGAGCCACAGAGTTTTAAATGAAAACCTTGAGTGGTTAATGTACCAATTACTAATCACAGCAGTTACTGTTAAAGCAAAAAGCCAAACACATCAGTAAAGTGCACGGAAGGGATAGATGCTTCATTCTGCAAGCGAGCTCCCCTCACCAAGTGCTGTACTTGCAAAGCGGATTGAAATCAACAATATAAGTGACTTCATCCCCCTAAATTTAAACAAATTTGACTGTAAGCAGTTTAAGAATCTTTTTACTGTGTTAATCAGTACAATATACTGTCATATTTGTTTTTCCATTAAAAGATAATTAAAGCAAACAGCAGCAGCCAATAATTTGAAAAAAGGGAACTGAATCAACTAAAAATCCCCTTCCTTGAGCAAAAAGTTAGATACGCCTGTATTTACTGATGTCTAGCGTGGCAAGATAATGCTTCTTGAGAAACAATTCAGCTTCTATTCCTGACACCAAAGCAATAAGAACAACTCCCATGAAGAATACCTAGAAGAGCTACTTCTTCCTGAAGAAGGGATGAACTGAGAGCTCTTCACTAATGACTTCTGATTCATTTCCTTAACACTGCCGGTAATGAAGTACTGTTGCATTCACTTCCACGAGTAAAGCACCTACTCCATCTTCTGAGCTGTGCCCAGCACACAATTTCAGTTTTTTCCCTTTCCTAACACAGCCAGAACTCCAAAATGCCATTACACTATCTGGGTAGCTTTGGTCCCCAGGAAAAACAGGTTATTTCTAGCAGAAATATTTGCTCTCCAAACTCGCTGTTTTAACTGTGCTGCTCAGAATTCAGGAAGGTCAGCAAGGACTTCAAGGCAGCACCTACCAGCAAGAAATTAAGGTTGGAAATTGCTGAAAAGTCACACGGACAAATAAAAGAAAGTTTTGTGCAACTCTTTCTTCCTGGAGCCATCCAGGAAACAACATAAAGCATTGCTGTACCAAGAAAGCATTTAATGGCTTTTTCTATGGTTCTTTGTTATCCAACAGTACTGAAAGTAGTTTCCTATGGTCAATAATAATGCTCTCAGCTGTGTGAAGGTCTGCTCCCGTTTAAAGATGCAATGTGATTCCCACACTCCAGAAAGAGCCGAATCTAATTTCATGAAGCCTGTGAAGCATCATGCAGCACAACTGCAAGAGCCCTGCCTGTGGTATCATCACCTGTAGAGGAGAGGCTGACACCTATTCCTTTCTCCAAAAAACTGTTATTGTTTCCAAACACCGCCAGTACATTTCTGTTTGGTTGTACAGTCACAAAAAATCATGTCAATTCTCCTGCTTCACTAGATGTACTGAACCCAGCTTGCTACACTGTGTGGCCTTTGGTCAAAATCGGATGCATTCATAATTAATGTGCAATGCTTGAAATGGGTACTTGTTAAAGAATCCACTTCCCGCACCCAACCATACAGCCTTATTTTATATGGTGTGGCTACTTAGCTTGGACTCACCTTAAGCAGGAATGGAGACAAGGGTTTCCTAACTTTATATAAAGAGAAGATACGTTTTTAAACCACATGAAATGTACCCTAGAAAATGACTTAGCAATATTCACAATTGCAGGACTCTAATACCACTGCTTATTAGCTGAATATAACCCGGTGACGACAATTCAGAACATTACTTAACAGCTAATTGCAAGATGGTTGTTCCTGCTGGATAGTGCAGCTCAGCCCCAGGTGGGGGGGCAGGTGGGCTCCCTGCCCTCCGAGCCTCTCCAGCCAGCCAGCAGCTTTGGAACACAGCCTAATGAAAGGAATCGATGCCTGTTCCTCGAACGATCACACTACTCGGTGGCACGTCAACTTTGAATCCTTACAGATCCAACGGTAAGCGCTGAGGTTGTTTACAGTGTGCTGTAAGAAATGAGACCCTTGCCTTCTGCAGTCGGTGTTTCGTGACTCATTGCCAAATGCTGCTGTATCCCGAAGGGCTGCAACCCCACAGCACAGAGAAACTGCTTACTCCACCATGGCTTGGGAAAACCTGGATGAAGCCCTCCTGCCCGCTAAGTCTCCATGGCCCCGCCAAATTAGTGAATGTAATTCGTCATGTTCCACCACTTGGTTCAATCAATATTTTGCTGGCTGCCCAACCTCCGTGGGAGCGTTTCCGGGCCAGTTCATCCCTATGCTGTGATTACTGGGAAAAGGTGCAACTACATTTGAAATGTAAATGGCTGTTTCTCTGCTTGGGACTGCAAGATTCAGAGTTGCTCTGTGTCTAGTAAAGTAGAGGCCATACACGCCCTCGCCAGGCTGGGATTCATTTTAATTACACAATGCCTCTGATGCCGAACATTGGCTTCTGGAGAGCTGTTATCATTGTACCACATTTGTCATGCAGGATCAAAACCCTACAGGATTTGCACAGCTGTTCCTATTGCTTACGTACCTGTGCATGAAGCGGCCTCCCTGGTTCATCTCCCACCAACTCCAATCACAGCTCCAGTTCTCCTGATTTACGGGTGGGCAGCATGACAGTGGTTAACACTACTTATCAATTACTTTCATGGCTTTTCACCCAGACTAGATGTCTTACTTTAGACTGCAGCCCTGCTACGTGCTGTTGTATAAACACAAAGAAAACAAGGTTCCATCCAAAAATGTTGGTATTTTACAAATTCCCTGTTTGTGCCTTTTTTTCCCTTCTGTCTTCTATCTCCTACACTGTTGACTAGATGCTAGAAAAAGCAGAGCTGGACCTATACTAGGTCTGAATCATATTAGGCTTTCAATCACAAAAAAGTCATGCCACCTAGTGCTGTGCAAGAAGATGCTCTAGAAGCACAATGCAGGTGCTTATGAGATGCTGAAAAGATCAGAAGATCAGCGTCTGTGTTCCCAGATGTCGCAAGCGTTCAGACCTGAGGTCTGGCCCATCTCATAATCCTTCCCATGTTCTATTAACAATGCCTTTGTCACCATAGATTAAATAGCAACAGATCAACTCTCATAAAAGCCTCTTGCTCTATTCCCTTCAGCCCTTCCCATCTTTCACCAGTGGTACATTAGCCAATTGCAAATGCCGACTCGTGTTTGCTGGGCAGAGAGCTGGGGCCCTGAGGATGCTGTCTGGAGACAGGGAGAAGCTCATGCCTGCAAAGCACGAGAGTCCCTCAGCTCAGGGACACACGTGGCGTTTGGCAGCTGCACGGCACTGAGTGCTCTTTGTTAGATGCTTTTCAGGGGTTGGGCTCTATGAAAAATTGATTATGATTCTGCAGGTTCCCAAATGTCGTTTCAACCACAAATCAAGCTGAAGAGGTAAGATCTGTTGCGGAATGACACAGCAAAGCTGTCATTCGGTAACAAAGGGAGCAAAGGCCTTACTCCATCCCTTGCATGGCTGCGTTTCCTTCGATTAGTGCCATTTTGCCATTGGCTGCAGAGAGACAAACCCATCTTTTGTACAAATTTGGTTGGCAAGTGTTTGTGGCAGGGACCTGGCTCCTCTCAGCACAGGACACACGAGGTCTGTGCAACACAGTGTGTGAACGGGAATCAGCTTTGAGACGCTCATAGCGTTACATTCACTGATGCCTGCTGTCAGCAGGAAAATCCCAGTTACACCCATGAGGGGAAGAACATCCCCACAGAGAGGAAGAGGTGATGGGTGGGTGCTCCCGGGCTAGCTGTGGGCAAGCAGGAAGGAGGCACCTGTGCTCTCTCTCCTCCATCTAACACACTGGAGCTCAGCAGCCACAATTAGCATTAGATGAGGAGTTTTAATGGGCTAACTACCTGTCACGTGCACTGGATCTGACTTTCAGGTACCCTAATTGCAGAGATGAAAGATTTTTTTTTTTTGTCCATCTGTGTCTGAGGGAGTTTTGCATCCATTAGCAATTATGATAATGGATCTATTTCCAAAGAATTAATTGCTCCTTTGCCCAAGTCCTAGACGTTTGCTGTAAAAATTAATTACTTGGCATATACAATACGCTTAACAGTCAAGTAATAAGCTAATTTTCAGAGAATCCACGGAGGGCCCCCAGTCTCTCAACTTCTCAGAGGAGTTTCTGAATACACAGTGAAAAGTCAGTTGTCTTCTCGCAGTTCCTTTCCCATGGTATTTGACAGTCCCAAAACACCCAGCTTGGCACTTGACAGCTCAGGACCCTGCAAACAGCCCAGGAAAGCACAGGGGGTATCAAAATAAACCGTATCTGTAAACCAGCCCTCCCAACCAAGCAATTCCCTCCTTCCCAAAACCCTGACGCTTTCCCGAGCGGCAGTATGCGTTATGGATGAAAATAATGCAAACAAGCAGAGGAGAATCAGAACTGACAAAACACACCACCTTCCTCTCTCAATTTACATCTTCCCCCTGGGAGGGCTTCACCATTTACACTAGTGGGATGTACCAGCAGGGAAGAAAAAGAGATTGTTTATCATCAGAAGATCACCTGACACTGAAAGCCTTCAGCTTTAGGTCCCTTTCTAGTTCAGGGACTTGCTGTTGCATTTTCCAACATTCCAGGTGAGTACCTCGTCCATGGCAGAGGTGGATGGGCCAAGACAAGGGGCATGGATATCTCTGTGCTTTGTTGTCTGAAAGAACTCAAGCTCCCGTTGCTGTCTGTTCTGCAGGAATCTGCTTTCTGCCTAGCTGTCCGTTTGTGAAAACTGGAGAAAGCCAATATTTTGCAACTTCTGCTCTTTTCTCCAATTTTCTTGGAGCTGACCAAAGAGTTCAACAGAGAAGGACAGCAGGATCGCAACAAGACTTTTTTTCCTTAGGAAAGCAGACTGAAAATTTGCATAGCATGTTTGCAAGCAACCTAATTACCTCTCCTGAACAAGCTACCACCCGTCAGGTGGCCCACAGTAATTGATGCCATGTGCTCCACTTGCCTGCCCCAAAAGCAGAGTGAAACAGTTTTACTTACGTTAGTACAATGACATTGGTTTTGACTAGGATCTTTTGCTACATGCACACAATAAACAAAGCTAAATGCTTTCTGTGCATGTGTGAACACAAGAGAGTTAATCTACTTGGGTTCATAAAATGGTCAGCCCCACAGGCTTTAAAAGAACAGGGGTGCTTGGCCTTTTTTCTTGGAGTTTATTGCAGATCTCTGCAGTCCACATTTCTTTCGGTAGCTTAAGTATTAGGATTTTATTTTTATAGCTCTCATAAACATATGTAGTACTTTGCACAAAAAACACACCAATGGATGCAAAGGGATAGTATTTAAATAACAGAGATGACCCAACACATAGATGTAAATGAAAGGAGACAAGCTTGCAGAGGACAGAGAGGCTGGGTGCCAAAACAAGAGAGCATCGTTAGCAAGGACAGCAGCTCCTGGGGCAGCTGGCCCCAGCAGACCTTCTCAGAGCTGCTACGGGGCTTTGGATGTTTTTTTCCTGTTTATTTATGAAAACTGAGCAGCCGAATACCAGCATCAGAAATCTCAGTCTAGTTAGCACACCGATACAGAGATTGCTTTCAAAAGTCCTGCCCAAAGTCTGGAAATTCCTCCAGCTCAGGAGAAAGTCATCAGTTCCCATGGATATCAACAGGAATACCATGAAACTAACATTGAGTGTGTTTAGGGGGAAAAAAAAACCAAACAAAAAACCACCAAGCCACAAAACCAGCACCCTCCTGATAGTAGAGACTATGATTTTCAACATAAGCTCCTTTTTGCTGGTGTGTGTCATGACTGCTTTTGCTTGATGCAGGTGTTTTTAGCAATAAGACCATCCTCAACAAATCAGCAGCTAATCTAAATGTTAATATAACTTCTCTTTAGGAAATTAGTTTAAGTGCAGAACAGTCCTGGCTCAGTTATTTACTTAACCTTCTCTGTGCCCTTGAGCTTACACAGTTCATACAAGGAAACAGCATTTTTAATTTCTCATGGACATATGTTATACAGCCTCGCAGAAGAATGCTGGAAATGATCATCTATGAAGAGCATGGGGCTTCCATCTGGCACCGTTTTGATTCGAGACGGACAAAAATATCTGCTAGAACTGCACAGAAAATGCTGAGATCACTAATGGTCCAAATGGTATCCTCTAAGCGGGAAGTGGGGAAGAAAGGGAATAAAGATAATAAAAATCAAGCCATCTGCAAAGAGACATTTCAAGTAGAAACAGGGAGATTTGTGGGGTTTGGTTTTGGGTGTTTTTTTTTCCTGTGGTGCTGTAAATGTACTGATTCCTGCTGCAGGGAGACACACAAATCTTTTCTTCAAGTTTTATTCACAGGAGGTGGGGAAATCACAACTGCCAAAGGAAGACAGGTCAGGATTAAAAGCAAGAAATATGTTGTTTTGGTCCCAGAAAATTCAGTAGCAAAGAACCCTCTCAGAAACCTTCAGTTCTGCCTCGGCTCATGCTAAATGCAAGATGGAATTTGCATCCATTTGATACCAAACCATTAAAAATGTCAGTTTAATGAAGAATAATTTTTTTTTTTAAAAAAAAGGTAAGGATAAAGATCTCACATGTAAATTACCATAGAGTCCTAGTACCCAGAGACAACTGCTTGAACTGGATCCTGAATCTGGAACAACTGAAACCAAACAGTATGGACAGACACGTCTCGGACCTCCTAGAGGGAGGTTTCACACCTCTGTGATTCAAGACAGAGATGAGACTTTGGAAAAGTTTCCACAGTGCTCTGCCCCTTGCTCCCATCTAGCCAACTGCATTTTTATATGCTGGGAAATTGCTGTAATGGGCTAAACCACTCACAGAACAGAGGAAAAACAAAATTGCAAGGAATAACTTTTTGCAATGAAAGCCAGTGTGTAGGCTGCACCATCAAACTTTTACAGACTTCCAAACATCAGCCAGACTCAAGACCTTCTACTGTAACACAGAATATTTATTTCTGAGGAAACTCTCAGCTTTATGTCATAGCGGGGTTTTAAAAGGAAAAATTATCTGCTTTCCTGGGACTTCTGAGAGCTTGATATGGCTTATTACATCCATTATGCATCTGAATGGAGCGATGAGAAGTTTTTGTATCATTTAAAGGGGATTTATTAAGTTAAGACCACAGCATTTGCAGATATTACACAAGTTATGACTAACAGGGAAATATGAGAGAAAATTCTCCCTCCAGACAAAAAAAACACAAGGCAAAGCAAGCCTATAGTATGGCCTCGTGACAACAAGGAGGTACAGTACTTCCCCTCAGCCACCTCAGTGGAGACACTGGTGGTAAGACAAGGAGCGTGCCATCCTTTCATCCCCCCCGATATGTCTGGCAGCCTCCACTGTACAGTGCAGGGAAAGAAAGGAGATCTTCACCTTCTCTTGCTCTTTGCTGCTGAAATGCTGCATGGTCCCAGAGACAAGGACTTCTAATTCAGGGCCGGCTGTTGCATCTGCCTCTCAAGGCGTCAAACCTGAGCATAACCCCAGTTACTTTGGTGCAAGCATCCTCCTCCTCTCCTCTTGCCTTACCTGTGTATTTCATTGCAGCATCTCTCCTGCTCACCTCCCAAAAGCATTTGTCCTCTCCCTTGTTTGCATACCACGTCTGCCTCGTTTCCTACACAGGGGCTCAACAGCAGGGCACTTCAGTGGGAGCGACAGCTGCACTCAAGCTGAAAATAAGGCAGGTCAGCATTAAAGCCCAGGGGTGCTGCCCAGGCTCCCTTCTCCACTGGCCCAACACAACCCAGCTGGAAGCAATTAGGTGCCTGCCACCCCCTTCCCACAGGGTAACTGGCTGGGACCATGGTCACCAGCAGCTGGCTTTGTCCCCACTCCTGCACGGCCACCTGGGCTTTGCCTGCAAACCATCACAGCGCCCACACCCCGCGGGTGTTCCAATCTCCTTGGCCCTCTGCTCTCCAACATACACAGGCAATTTCTGGTGTATAAAACCTGCAAAACAAACCAGGTTGGGTTTCCCTACCAAAGCTGCCCGCTGTAGCTTAGTCCTTTATCCCCAGACCTGCCTGCACCCTTGACACACACATATTTCTGTGTTTGGGGAACATGAAACATACTTTGCAAGCCCAATTCCTGCCAGAACAAATCCCTTTAGCATCCTTATTTCTAGGAATAGCACAGAAAAGTGTTTAGAGAGCTTTTTATTGATGCCATTTCCATCACAAACCCTTCCAGGGCCTTTGGTCACATCACTATCTTATTGCAGCTGGGAAGTGGGTCAGTATCTCACCAGCACAGGGGGTAAAACACATCAAGAATGTTGAAGGGAGAACAGCTTTATAACTTCCCAGCACCGTTCTTAGGGACTTAGCAGCTCTGCCTTGGACAAGCCATTTCCCAGCCTGCAGGTTTTGCTTCAGAACATCCAGAGAAACGTAGACCAGCTTTAAACAATATGTTTAAAGGAAATACTCAACTGTTAAATGCCTTGGCTGTCTACCTCCCTGCAGAGAACGATGCAAATTTCTGAGTCCAGGCAGCTTCCAAAAAAATTTATCAGATTTCTGTCTAGTAATGCTACTGAGTGCCGAGTGCTAAGAAATACTTCTCTTACTCTGAGCCACGATAAACTCAATCCAGGGGAAAATTTTCTCTTAAAGTAGACTAATTTTTCATTTGACTCAGGTTGAAAAACAAGCCCTGCACCCCTACCTTTCCACCAGCTAGAAGCTCTTGTTTGTAGACATGCCCATGTCACGGAAATGTGGGGAAAATGATGTAAATCAGGTGTAGCATTCAAGGCGAAGGAGCCTCGCTTGTCATAACACTGGAAAAGGGCTCTAGCCCAGCAGAACAGCGCTGAAGGTGCATAGGTACAACTACCACTTGGGTGCTGGGGAAGGCGAAATCGGAAAATGCAAGACACAAAGCAGTCTGGTGACAATTTTGGCACCGGAGCACCCACAGCTTCAGCGCCTGGCAGAGGCTCTTGCAGCCTGTGCTACCTTCCTTTTGCTGTACATTCGTGGCAATAAAGGCAAGCAGTTTTTATTTCAGGGTGTGCAGCTCCTGATTTTATAGAGCTATAGATTAGATTTAGATAGACTAAGTGTTGATAGAGCCAATATATCTCTCGATTGCTCCTCAAGGAGAACAAATGCCTTTGAGACCTCTGAATAAATATGCTTTAGGACCAGTTCTGAGGCTGCAAAGTGCATGCTGTCTGTGCATAGCATGTTACTGAGGTAAGATCTTAAAGGAAAAAATCCTCCAAACTGTGTGAAAACAAACTTCTTAATTGGTGAAAACCACAGTTGGGAAACATCCCAGGCAGCTGTTCTTCAGCTAGCTGGAGATCAGCCAAGTCTTATATATCAGCTTTGAGCTGAGAACAAGTGTGATAAATTCCCACCAAAAGCGTAATGTTTTTGAGTTATAAGCACCTAAAAATAGGCGTATGTAATGAAATTGCCTCCTCAGCCATAACTGGAGTGTCACTGGTATAACAGTGTAATGCGCTGTGCCTGCCTGAAAGCTGATGGGGTCCTGCATCCCAGAGTTGGGGCAAGGCTCCCATTGCTGGTGCTAGGCACAGGGCAGCATTAGCCCAGGGTCTTCCGCAAACCTCCACTCACCAGACTGTCATGCAGGCTGAAAATCACCACCAGGAACAGGTTCTCCCACTGCATGTGCCCACTTCATCCCCGACTCAGGCAGGACACACACCAGCTCCAGCCAGGGCAGCAATGTTTGCAGCACCATTACTCATGTTTCCACTGGGATAATGCAGGATGATCATCTCTAAACATCACCCTTTCAGTGCACACAGAAAGCTCAGCGTTAATCTCATAATATTTGCAAGGAAATCTTTTTAATCAGCAATGAAACCCAAACATTATCTAGCCTTTATTGACCTGCAATAACAGAACACCACGGCTATATTTCCCCCGTGCCTCTTGCAGAGGTTCATTTGACTCGATCTATGGTTGGTGTTTATTCTTAGCTCACAAAGCTCAAAGAGTTTATATTATTGATTTGCTGTATTTCAGGTTCAATCCCTTGGCACCCTTCAACCTGAGTGAATTAAGTCAGAAAGAGTTAACACCTTTACTTCCAAGACACAAACATGATGGTGGTTTATATAATCTACACACCAATTTTCACTCTGCCAGCCTTCAGCACATTAACTGAAAAGTGCCAAACGCTGCAGCAATATTGATATTTGCAACAGCAAAGGTATTCGCAAACAGCAGCCTGCTCCCGTCAGAGGAAATCGCTATGTATTCAGAAATGGAGAGGGAAGAGGCAAAGCAGAATAATCCATACGGTGTGGGAAACATCATTCCCTCACTAATGCCTCCTCAGGTGATTTGTTACCCTGTGTGCAGATGTGGCCACCACAGCACCATGCTGAGGTCATGGTTTCCAAATCCTTTTCCCCATCACTTATTTCATGTACCTCTTCCAGCTGGTTTACAAGTTAGATGGTATGCACATGGGGGCAGAGGCTATCCACACTTGCTTGCTATCTCAGTGCAAGGAACAAGGAGCATCAACTGAAATTAGTACATAGAAAGTTCAAAACCAAGAAAAAGAGAGGCCACTGCCAGCAGCAAGCAGTGACCTGTGGAACGCCTTGTCCTGCAGATTTGTGGATGCTCATAGCTTACAGGGATTTAAGAAGCGATCGGACAAATCCATGGGGGAAATCTCCATCGGGACCATTAAAAACAACAGCCTCTGCCTCAGGAAATCCTTGACCCGCTGATAAACAGAAGCTGGGAAAGGAACTAGGTGTGTACCACTACCCCTCTATCTTATTCTCATACTCTTCCCCAGAATTGCTTTTGGCTCTCTGCTCTAAAACAAGTATTCTTCAGTCACATTAAAAACCTGTGTCACCAGAGAAAACCCAAAAGTTTTGTGACTTGCAGAAGCTAGGCATTTATTTCTTTCCTCATTTACACCAACAGAACCAGAGAGTTCTTCATTAATTGGGACAAAAGCCTTCCAGGGAAGTAAACTGGTGGGAATATATGCAAGGAATCTGGGTTTGCATTAAAAAGCTGCTAGAAGAATTTCACCAGCTTGTGCCCCCCAGCCCCAAGACCAGCCACCAGAGCACACCAGTTCTTTCTGAGATTTTTTTGCTTACTTTTAACCATGGTTCAATTTCTTTACCTTGGGATGGCCATCAAACAACACTCCCCCACCTCTTTTGTCCTATCCCTAAGAAAGATCTCTTTGTTTTCCAACAGAAGAAAGCTCCCTCCCAAATATTTCCATGTGGCAAGGGGCCATGATATTCCCAGTTGCACAGGATGTGCTAGTCTGACATCTAAACAGGCATCTCCTCTCTCAGAGCTTCTCATGGTACATTTGAGCTCTGCTTAGGACAGGACCAGCTGCTGAGACCGGCTATCAACACATAACCTAGTAGTTAAATTCCTTCTGATCCTCAGGGCTCCTCTAACCCCAAAACGAACAACTCAACTTTCTGCACAAAGTCAACCACCTGCCTGCCACATGATGGAGGGTGCTCCGAGGCTGGGAGCAGACTCCACCAACACCTCTAGGTGGTGGCTGGGCAGCAGGAAATGCATGCATGTCATCGCTTTCCTAAGAACTTTATGACATACAGCCCCGTCCCTTGGGCCTTCTGCGATGGGTGAGCTTTTTCAAGAGCGTCTGCCTCTTTTTCAGAAATGGCTTACACACTGTTTATCTTCAGCTTAGAGGAACCCAAAGCCACAGTAAATGTTATATAATTTCCACATTATTTTTCTCTCAATATGTTGCATCCCTGAGGACATGACAAGAGGAGTTTGAAGAAGATTTAATAAACAGCACAGAGAGGGTAGAAACAGACTGGACCACGTCCTGCTCTGCAGTGGCTATGGAAATGTTTTCCCAGGTATGTCAGCTGCATGAAAATGTATTTCTCCAACTCTTCAAAACACCCAGCTCCAGCCTGGGGCAGTGCCGCCTGGGTGCAAGCACAGGAGCACACAGTACCCAGGAGCCCTCTGAAAACTGGACTGATCGAGGCAAGGTGGGAGAGCAGATACAGAGGTGCCTCAAATGCTTTTATTTTCCCTTCCTCAGAAACTTTCCCAACGAATTTGAGCTAAAACCTTGCCTTCTTGAATTTGGCTACATTAGTAACATAGGAGCAGTAACAGCCACTGCTATGTACCTCAAGTGGCCATAAGCTTCCCACCTCCTCTTCCCAGTGCCATGGTTGCGTGCCAATGCCATCTCTGTAGGCAGACAAGTTGTAGGACACAAAACATTTCAAACTTTGTCATGGAGCATTCTCATGTAAGAATACACCTTATGAAGAAAATACGACTGAAAAAGATAACTATTTCACTAATACTTGGGGTCCAGGAATGAAAGAAACTCTGGCCAGAGCCAGGAGCACCTGCAGTACTTTAATCACACGGCTTCAGAAACAGGAATCTTGAAACAACTACTACAACAGCACATGTACCAGTAATGTGTTAACCATTAAACCATTTCTTCTATGCAAAAAGCTCAGGCAGAATGCTCCAGCATCTGCTAGGTCCATAACCACAACCTCACCCACCACCTGGTACCATGCAGCGTTTCACAGGTTCAGCTCAGCCCTTTTCCATTCACTGCAGAGTGGGTCAAGAGATGGTGCGTGCAAACACAAATAGCCAGTCTCTGCATTAATGCTGTTGCCTAGGTAAGTGTTTCTCAAAAAGGTTTGTGCTGGGGCTGCATGCCCAGCCGCACAAATTTATAGTGACCACAGGGTGACAGAAAACTGAAGTATTAAAGTCTTTGCATTGTGATTGTACTTGGGAATTGCTCAGTTGGCTTTGAAAAGTAGGTAGGATTCTATAAATAGTAAGTACTTTATCATTTCTTGCCTACTTCAAACACACAGCTATATTTCAATCGTGATTCAGAGTAAATCAAATTCCATGTGAGGTATGGTAGAAATGCTGTGTGTGCCAGAGGTGCGCCCCAAGCTCATATAAATCAGCATAGCTCCATGGTGCCTGGGGAAAGGATGCTGGCTTATGCCAGCTGAAGATCTGCAGGGCAGCACTGGTATCATTCTCTTAAGACTGAAAGACAAGTAAGTAAACATTGAGCATCAAATTATTCACTATGGTCCTCACTGTCCTCCCGAGAACTACTGAAAAAAGGCACTGTAAAAGTTCTTATCTTCTACATCATTCACTCATAAAAATGTAGGAAGTGTTGTTTAGAACTAGTTATGATTTGCCATAAATCTCAGTGCTATGTAACGGTACATTTTATTTAGGAATATTACCTGAAAATTAGAAACCCAGTGAGCCATTGATTTTAAATATGCCATGAATCCAAAATTTCTTCACAATGGGATGCAAATAAAAAAAAAAAAATGTTTATCAGAGGGGAAAAGGGAACAGGATCTATATGCTAACATTACAAAACAAAAGATTAATGAAACCCTTACTTGAAAACTCTAATGGCCAAGGAATTAAAACATGTACCTGTAAAAGGTAGTAGTAATTGAAGAGCTGTAGGGAAATACAGAGCTGTTACAGCCCAAATATATTTTCCTCCTCTCTGCAGCTTTACAGCTTGCTGTGCCCGCTGTGTTCTTCTTCTGAGCTGGGATGATAACTGACCTTTTAATGCAAAGTTGCACAGTGTCTTAGGTCAGAGGGAATCATTAAATCATCCACCCTGGCTTTCCACATAACACAGGTCTTTACATTTCACCCATTTACCTCTACATTGAACCCAGCAACCTGACATAGGCAATAATTTTTTTGTCTTGGCCTCAGACAGAAGTTTTTTGGGCTCAAAGCGTTGCTATCTTTTTGCCGAGGGTGACTACACTTGCTATCTCAGAACAAGTGGAACCACTCCTGTGCAGCTGCTTTCAAAGGACTGTAAGGTACTGAAAAGGCAGAAGCAAAGACTTATGTTATCCCATGTTCCTGAGCCCTGGTTTTCAAATACACTCTGCTGGTGGCATTAAAGCATCAAAGTCCTCTTCTGCTCCCACAGGATAGTGCAACAGGCAGAGCCACTGCACAGGATCCCCAGACAGCGCATCGATACATCCACAGAAGAGTTAAAGCAGCACCACATAAAAGCAGGCAGCAGTGCTAAAAATAGAAAAGTGCTCCAAAAAAAAAAAGAAAAAAAAAAGAAAAAAAAACCTTTAACACATCTTAAATAAATCCATTTATTCTAGGATTTCGTAGAAACCATATAGCTGAAATTGCTACAGGATAATTCCTTATAAGCCTTATAAGAAATGTTGCTGTCCCAGAGCCCCAGTACAAATCCTGGCAAGAATATTGGAGATAACAGATTGGATGCCATGGAAACCGAGACAGACCTAATTTGAGCAGTAACTATTGCTGTTATTTATTTAATTCTGATAAGCCATCTAAATGTAGAATGCCTAAAGGTTCCTCTGCACTAAAAATAGCAGGCTTGTAATATTTTAAATCACAATTTGCCTGTGTTTAACAATATTTTGGGCATCCGACGTTAACATTTTGCATGCATTTTTGAAAGCTCAAAATTAACCCCGCTCTGTTTTATACTGTAAGGAGGAGAAAAATCCCTTGTCCCTCCTTATATTAACATTATACATCAAGGATGCCTTCCATCAGCCCAGGCTTCTCATGGGAGGGTGGGAGCCAGGATGTCCCAGCTGCCCTCTTGCCCTCCCCCAAGCTTAAAGCGAATGTTTGAAAGAAGGCAGCACAGGGCCGTAGGAAGCAAACACCCCTTCTCCAATTGATAGCAAGGATCTTCTGTGATTGTTTGATCTGAACGTCTCCATAAATAAAACACCTCCTGAGGCACGTCAGTTTTGAGCTGGCTGACAGCTCCCATCTGTTTTTGCACCCCTGCCTCCCTTTCCTGAGCTGGAGAAGCAAAAACCCGCAGGTGTAAATTTGCAATTTCTGGGGCTTTGGGATTTTGCAATGCTGCCAAAATGCCTGGAAGCAGAGGAGCAACGAGGTTGCTGTTGGGATGTCAGTACCACCTGAAGGACCAAACTGAATTTCCTCATGACTCTGCTACGTTTTTCCCCCTTTGTAACCTTCACTGGTTCCACAGCAGGAATAACACCTCCATTTCTCTACCCTTTTGGATTTTAACCTTAAAGTGTAAATGCAACTGTATTCCCTGGGAGGTTGTACACACCATGTGCAACAAATAATAATAATAAAAAAAGCCTAGATATGTTTTGTTTCTTAGAAATGCTCTGCTTCTGGTGCTCCTGCATCTGAAGAACTCGGCAGCAGCCCTGGTGCTGTCCATACACAGCTGGCTCCTCACAGCAGCGCTGGCACTTGCCCTTTCGTGGGGAAGGTCCATCAGCCAGAGCACCAGGCACCCACTATGCCTCAGCACACCCTCCCCTTGGAAACGTCACTGTCCTCCTACACCTGCCTCAGTTTTTCAGGTTTTTATTTTTCATTATTTATCTTTTGAGCTGGAAATTCATGGTGCGGATGGCGAGGATAAAGCAGCTGCTGATAGCACTGCGCCATCCAGACAAACCCAAAGCACCAGCTGGGCTAATGAAGTTACAAGGCTGGATCCTCTTGCCAATTAATGCCAAATAGCGCCGATGGTATCAGTGTAGCTGTGCCAGTCTAAATCAGCTAAGGATCTGGGCTATGGCGCTTAATGACAGTCTGGATTTTGTACAGAAAGGAGGGAAATGACCAATACTGTGTTTCACTTTGCAATTAGCTGAGCCCTGTAACACCAGCCAAGCCTTTCTCATCTGCAGCGCAGGGCTGAGGGGGGAGTTGTCAGCGTTGTTTTCTTCAACGATTCAGAAGTAGGACTGCAAGAAAGATATTCTGGGCAAGAATCAAAATGAATAAGAATCGGTTTCAGGATCTGTCACACTACAGTCAGCATATATTTAGCTTCCATTGCTCTCGTTTAGGAACAGGGATCAACGCTGGGATATTTATAGCCTTCAAAGACCTTTTTCAATGGATTGCAGCTCCAAGGGTCCATGCTGGGATGGACGAGCAGTGACACACTATATTAGTATACCATGGTATAGCATTGAATCTATACATGGCACAATAAGTCTGGAATTATTTTGAAGAAGTACAGGTTGCGATTACAGCTTTTTACCATTTCACTGACTGTGCGCGCTACAGAACTGTTGGCAGTTTAAGGCTTTAATGGTGAGCAATTACATTCAAAAGTGAAGGGTTCATTCATCAGCTAGGGTTTAATCTCAAGCATGATACAACTACACAGTGAATATTCCACAACACGCTGTTCATGTTATCCGAGTAAATGAAATCCTGTTGGGCAGGCTCAAAATGAAGAATTGGATATAGCACTTTCCTCCAAAAGCCTGCACAAGGCTCCTAACCACCAGGTTTTAGCTGTCACAGAAAAAGAAACAGTTTCTAGTCCAACTTTCCAAAGAGAAAATGTTGTAGGGGATAGAGGGCATGTGAGATCTCACAACCTGCTTAGCTCTCTTTTCTCATTAGAGTCTGCAGAGATGTTAGTCTTCTGAAGAGTATCCGATGGCTGCTTTTCATAAAGGAAATCTCTCCTGAGTTATCCAACCAACAGCAAAGAAATACTTTCTAAAAGGATTTTTGTTCAGACAGTTTCACAGTGCAATAAAACACTGATTATTCAAATATAATAGGAAGATGTTAAATAATTCCAAGCTGAGATTTCATATAATAGATATGAGACTGTCTATATTTAGCCATCCAAATCTATACTTAAACTCCTATGTAAAAAGGGCCAAATGGAAATCAGCTGTCGGAAGGTGGTTGTTACAGATCATGTTATTATTGGTATGAGTTTGTTGGTACCATTTAAGTTTTCCTTTCTCTTTCTGATCCTCCTCCTCTCTGCTACTAAGCATCTCCACCCCCCCACCCTGTCTTTCTCTGCCTTTTAATAAGGATGCACAAAACCTACATCTGGCTTTGAGGGTGATTGGACAGCAGCACCTTTGAAAATTTGGACCAAGACTTTGAACGATACCTGAAAACTTCAATGACCCTGAAGAGATGATGTGATGCAACCACTGTATGTCCAGCTCCTTCCATCTTCTTTGCAGACCCCATCCACCACCCAGTGGTCTGTACTGACACCTCAACACACCAGAGAAGAACATAGGTGGCTTATTAACAGATTCCTTGAATTACACGTGATATTGTGTCCTAAATTTAAATAGACAAATCTGTGACTCTGTAGAATTGCAGGGACTTGTCTCCATACACGCCAGCATGCACAAGATGAGAATCTGGCCACCATCCGTATAACAGCTGAACACTGCTGTTCAACACCAAAACCTTCTACTACCCCTTCACTACCTCAAAGCTGAACCAATTTCATTACATTGAAAGACACAGGAAGAAATTGTTAATTCTGTGTAATTCTTGAGCTGCCCTTGACATTCAGCAGAAAGACATGAGTGTACTGAAACAAGTGTAAATAAGGTTAACACATCAAGAGAATTGCTCCTAAAATTGAAAAATGCAGTCATCTGCTGACAGTAATCTATTCTCTCCTCGCAGACTCATGGCAGGGCCACTGTGACTACAGCTACGGTTGAGTCAGCATTTCCATTATCAACTGCCATTTTCAAGGATTTATGTCTTGGGCATTTAAAAAAAACCAAAAAAGTTCTTGGCTGAAATTTCTATACAAGCTCCTTGGGCCTGATCACGCCTCTGCTCTCCACCTGGTACTATCAGCTGTTCCTGCACAGCATGAGTATGAAACACTCCAGCACTGAATTACTGGCCATTGAATCACTTTGCACAACCAGGACCAGCAAATGAAGGGGCAAGAGATCAGCGAATCCGTCCCTGCAAAAACGCTGCCTTTGCTGAACAGATACCAGCAGCCTGCCAGAGCTGGAGAGTTAGTTGAGTTAGCTTCCAGAATTTAAGTCTGGCAAATGACTCCCCCACTGTGCCGGGTAGCATCATCACAGAATCACGCATGATATGACTTGAAATCACAACTGTTGAGTCTGCAGTCAAAGTTTTTGCTTTAAAGACAGCTCTTATGAGGTTTATTGCGTGTTTGATTCCTGACTGCATAGACAGGCAGCTGATGGCTCCTTTGCGATGCAGTATTCACAAAGCTATTACCGGGATTTAGAAACTACTTGTAACAAATTATTCAGCTACACATAATCTATCTTCTGCAGCGAAGAGATTATTCAGTGACTATCGGTTTAGCCATGGGAGGAGGCACTTCTTTGTCAAAAGAGGGAGGAAAAGAACAGCTGCATGCACATCAGCCAGATCACTACCACCCTGCAGAAGCAGAGGAAGGTTTAGCTCAAGATTTATGTTAAGGCTTTCCACCTGATGCCAAGTCAGACCACTGACTCACTGAACTACATCAGCTGGGTGAATTGTGAGAGCCACCAAATAACACACTGGAAGTTACACCAAGGGCTCACATTCATCATGGCTTTACCCTGCCAGCCTGGCTGCTAAAGGCAACTTCTAGTCATAGAGATGCTTGTAGAGACACTTAAACTACTAATTCACATCCTACAAGCTGGTTGTGTGTAGTAGCATGCAAGAAATACAACTTAGAGTAGCTTAAATGAACCTGTCTTCACCAGGGCCATTTCACTGTGAATGGGTTATTTTGGTCTCCCTCAATGTGGCAAGAGCGTTAAAACATGACCTACTTGTGACCAAGTCCTTCGCACACGTAGAGGCCAACCTGGGATGGACAGGGCATCTTTCCATAGCCGTATCCTGTCGCAGCACTCTCCAAACTATCAAGCTGCAACAAGGTCTTTTATCATCTCATACCAACATACTCTTCATACCAGTCCCTCTGCTGCCTTCTCCCAGTCTCTCCTCATCCCGGGCATGCATTTTCCCTCTTCTTCCCCCTCCCTCTTCATTGGCTGCCCGACCACTTAACAGAACCAGCCACACCTGCACCTTATCTACATCAGCCAACACCCTCCCCACACCAAGCCAGCCCACAGCTGTATATTATCAATGTTAATTAACCCAGATTCATCCCTCTACAGTTTCCCCACCTCTCCCTGCACACATCAGCTAACCTGCCTCCAGGAGCCCTCGCGAGCAGTGATCCTGCCTGCCCGACCTGACTCCTTTGGACATCCCTGGGCTGGATGGCCTCTGAGTCTTCCTACCTATGGGCACTACTGGCACAGATGAGGTCTCAGCACGTACTTCAATAAGAACTACTTTGTTTGGCATTGTTTACACAAAGCCTTAATCAGCTTCGTGGTTTAACGCTGTTTCCTTTGTGCTATTTTTTCCCCGAAGGAGGGTTTTATCCTATCGGCTCGCATGCAGCAGCACTGAGTTATTACATTTTGTTCACCTCTTTCTTATGTTCTTTACTGCCTCATGAAGCCTTCAGAGCCACGTCCATTCCCCTGTGCCAAGTGTTTCTTGTCCTCCTGTGATCCATTGTGGCTGTCACTTACCTTCTAATGACTTTCAAATGGAAGCACCGTGCTGTCAGGCTACTCAGTGCTAATAATATAATTTAAATGATCGACTAGTCTTCAGAGACTGTGTTTATTTGTTTTATATGTTAAAGAAATTGAAGAAAAACAAAGCTAAAAGCTGTAGACCTTAGAATGTGTTTAGGTAAATGGGGCACATGTAATTTCAACTAGAAAACACCTCACAGCAACTATTTATGTAAATACTGAGTGTGTCTCAATGTGAAGTGTTATTCCTCTTTTCTTTGGCTTTTCCTAGCCAGAACTAAATATTGCCATTGGGATATTTTTAAGTTACATGAAAGAACGAATTTAAGTCTCAATGGGAGGCTTCAACACAGTGAAATACTTAAGCCCTTGTGTAACTTTAAAAGGACACGAATAGTCCCACTGAAGTCAATGGGATTTAATACACACGCTTTAGCGCCAAGTTGAATCATGGCCTGAACAAATGTTGGTTTCATCTGACGGAATCGTGTGACCTGATACCCTACTTCCAGCTGTAGCCCAGCTCTGCTGACTGCTTTCCATCACACACAGCCTAAACATTAAGCCCAAATCCTGTCTCACTCACAGCTTAACAGGACTCCATTTTTTAAAAGTCACATCCCCCAGACATCTTATCTTTTTACCTCCTCTATTAGAAGTAACACTAGATATGACTATTATAAGATGAGATTCCAGGGAAAACTATTTGCCAGTCCATTTATTTTATGCAATTGTCAATCATTAATGTATCATCACTGTCACATGGCAGGTCCTACTCCCTGTACCTGATAGTACTCTCCTACTGGTTTTTTCTATCACCAGCATGTCCCTGCACAGCAGCAGGAGGAACAGCAAAGAATTAAAACACAAACATGCTGCTGTAAGGACATGAAACCCACAGGAGCTCTCAGGGTAGAAGCTGCAGCCACTTGGATTTCCATCTCCAGGGGTGGACATGGTCCTGATCTAACTGGGAGTTTTGTCACTGGTCATGCCGGGAGCCGGTACAGCAACCTGGACAGTGCAAGGGAGAGGGAGAGTATGGACAGGGCACCATGCCACCCACACGACAGTCAGGGTCCCAGCCACTGCAACCCCCACGTGAGACCTCCCTCCGGCTTAGTGCCCCTTCCTCTATCTCAGGTGGCCATCAGGCAGGGCCAGGCACTGGGGTCAGGAGAGACCCTGCAGCACATCCCCATGCCTCACGTGGCCCCCTCTGCCTCCAGCATCTGTCTTTTAACCATATGGATGTGGAGGAGAAGCGTGGGCCAGGGTGCTTGCTCCATACAATCCACGCAGGGGGGATCAAGCTGAGTCCAAATGCTCGTCGCCCAAATCATAATTTAGCCTTACACTCTAGCAGGTTTGGGTCTGTGGGCAACAAACACCTTTAAAAGGGGGGGGAGGAGGTGATGAATTCTCCCAGGCAGAGGAGAAAAGAGGTCATTTAAATATTAAAACTCTCCTTGTCTTTGAAAAGGTTAGATGTGCCTGCAATGGGATTGTTTTTGTAGGCAGCATTTCTCTGTACCCTTGAAATTAGCAGCATCAGGGAGGCTGAACCACGGACAACAGAACCTCGCAGCTGTGTCACACCAGAAGCTTCATCCTTCCCCTATACAGAAGGTTTTCCAAGCTTCTGTTACCAAAAAAGGGAACAGGCAAGCTGAGCAAACCTGTTTGCGTGCCAGTTTAAGGATTACAGTTCAACTCAATGCTATGGCTCTGTACACCAAAGCAACTAAAATATTGACAAGGCTACTTCCAGGACTTATAGCGTTGCTAAAAAAGAACCACAGTAAATAGGGCAATTGAGTGGAAGCTAAAATGGTGTACGCTTTCTGGGCTAAAAATTCCTTCAAAGTTATTTATTAATTCATTATTCAATGATGACGTGCACAGTGCTGCACACACTTAAAAATGAGGCACTGCTGCAACTGCTTCTTGAAATTCTGATTTGCTTAAAATATTTAGTCCATTTTCATGCTAATTAAGGAGCAGTCCAGAAGGGAAGCCATAGATCTGTGAGAGGAAATCCAGATATTCTCACTGAAATGAGACCTGCCCCTTTCACCTTTCCCCACAGCCAGAATCTTACATGCCCTTACAAACACTGTCTCGTATTTTAGCCATTTGAAGCAATCACAGCTACAGGAGAGATCACAGCCAGCACAGGTTAAGAGGTGAGGTATGTCAGCCATGGTCAAGAATTAGAGGTAAGATACAAAAGGCAATGCAACAGCTGTCAAAACCAAATGAAGCTTCTTGGAGCCTGCAGTGTTCCCAAGACAGCCACTTTTGCTACTTCAGTAGCAATAATTGTACATCTGGCAGCAAGGATCTGAGCACAGAACCAGCGCTCCAGTCGTTTCTCAATTGCAATTGTGACTGGAGGATGTCAGACATGGCTGACCAGCTGGGAAACAGCAGTTTTTGCCAACAGGATCAAAAGACTAATCTTTCTGAACACTGTGATATTATTACTCTTGAGTTCCAGGGTTTGGGGGCTCAGGATTTTCAGCCCTCTGTTGCATTTCTCCACCTGTTTGCCATCCCACACACCCTCTTCCTCAGGCAACAAAGTCATCCACAAAGAGCCAGCCGGAGGAGAACGAGGGGCTGGCAGCCACAAACCAAATCCCAAATTTTATGATTACAACAATTGCTTTTGGACCCGACCCAACAATTAAAGTAGCATTTCTTTAGACAGCACTTTTCTTAGGGTTTCCAAGGCTGTTCCAGACAAATGTCCCTCCTTGGCTGGCAGAAGGAGATTGACTATAGCATTGCAGTTATGGCAACTGGAGGTTGCCAGTCACAGTACAATGTGGGAGCTGCAATCTAAAGGACCATGGCAGGGAGGTGGCAGAGTTCCCATTTCATTTTACCTATCAGGCTGAAAGCAATGTTCAAAACGTTGGTCAGAAAACACTGCCTAGAGAAACTAGTCAAATGGGTAAAACAAAAGAAAACGCTGCCTGGGAAAGCTGCTGCTGTGTCAGAACATTGCCCTAAGAAACTCTGTTTGTGAATACATATTCCAGCATTTCACGCCTGAAGTGAAAATGCAAGAACTACCCCAAGAGATTTTGCTGCAATGAACTACTACAAAGAGACTCCAGAGAAAAGACAGGCGGTTGCGTCCTCCTAGATTACTAGATTCCTACAGCAATTTAAAAAGAATATGAAATGGATCGGGGTGACTCTTCCCACTTGCGCAAGTTTCATGAGCAAGTTTATTACTTCTTCCTGATTTACTATTCTGTTTTCATTGAGAAGCACCAGCAACCCTTTGGTGATACCTAGTCCTCCACATAAGGGGGGGGGGGGGGGGGGGGCGGGGGGGAAGGCAGAAAGGAGTTCTTCTAGAACAAGCCCTGACTCATCCTGGTGAGTCAGGCTATCATTCATTTCAGTTTGTCTGCTAACTTTGAATCTCCAACTTTGGATGGGCGCATAGATCTTTTCATTGGCAAGTGCCAGAAGTTAACACTCTACCTACTCATTAAAAACCTTGGTGACCTCCTAAAAATGGTGTGAACCAGGAATTCATACTGCCTCCAGGAGCTATGACTGACTTTTGTCTTCACTGTGGTCTATAAACCATTTTGAGCTCTGAAAATGTGTCTGACTACACAGGAACTCCAAAAGTACTTAATGTCTACAGTTCATCATTTTAGCTCCGATTCTTGTCTTAGATCTCCAAATAAGTTATCATATGATCCACCAAAAAGCTGCCTGACTTCCACCCACCAAATCTGGCCCCGCTCTCGATCTGAGGGATTTCACTGCACTTAAGTTTTGCCAGTGCTGTTCTGCCAACTGAAATTTCTAGCTGCAAATTACATTTGAGAAGATGTGCAAATATTTTAGGTGCATAGTCAATATGCTGTAGATGACAAATTACAAAGCAGGAACAGAATAGCTGGCCATAAAGCATGGCTTCAGCGCTGAACTAAAAAGTCTAATAAAGTGACAGCTACCATCATGCAACACAGACATCTGATTCACTCTGTCAGCACGTGCATTATTTCAAAGAAACATTTATATGGTATTTATCTTAGCCCATTCATCAGCTCCCATCAAATCAAGAGTGTCCCTACACTACAGATTCTCTATCCCTAAAATAAAGCTGTGAAAATTGAAGGGCTAAAGACATGAAAATTACATTATGGATAATGCAAAAATACACGCTAATTATCTCTGTATGGAGAACTTCCAGTGCAGTTTTGAAAGCAGTGGTCTGCATATCCCAAGAAGTGAATGACACATGGTATGATGAGATAGGCATGTGGAAAGAGCACCTGCAATATTTTAAAAAATATTTTCCTATTCAAGTATGATCCCGATTTTTAAAACCGCCTGACTAGTACAATCAATCGGATGCTAGAGGAAACGCCTGTGCTCATCCTCCTGGTGTTCCCAGGATGCCCTGACTGCTGTGCCTGCAGCTCAAAGCAGGCATGCTGGCGCTTCACATGTTGGCAGTGTGTCTACCCCCACTTGCCTTCCCGTGCCCTGGGAGGGAATTCTGCTTTTGACTTGTATTCACCCATAAGGTTGAGATTTTGGAGAGGAGACAGCACAGTGCTGCCCTTTTTCTGGAGCAGGCATTTTGTTTGCGCCATAATGACTCCGTCGAACTGCAAATCCAGCTGATTACCTGGGATGTTAAAACATTAATAGTACTCTTCTATAAAGCCTTGCCTGTGAGTCCGAGGCTAGCCCCACAGAAAGATGGAGCTTGCACAGACAGCAGCAGCAGTTATGGCACATCCTCTGCCTATTTCCACAGCAGCCCTTGGTAGGCAGCCCTGCCACAGCTTTACACAGAATTACAAATAAAATGTAGGGACTCACCTTTCCCAAGGTATCAAAAATTCACATCTCCAAGTCTTTACCTACAGCCTCAAACCTTTCCCCGAGCAGGTGTACACTAGTCCATAGCTCCAAGAGTTGGTGCTTTCCTTTCTCTGGAATAGGGAAAGGAGGAGAATGGGGGAAAGCTAAAGGAATCCAGGACATGCATAGGCACCACTCTGAGCTTGTCAGAAGATCCTAAAAGTGATTTAGCAGCCTAACTAGCAGCACTCCCATTCCACACACCAGTGACAGGGGTAAAGAAGTCCACAGCTTAGGACATCTGAAGAGCTGTGGGGAGACCGAAGCCCCCCAGCAGAAGGCTGCAACCTGTTCCGCCACCTGCAGTCACAGGTGCTCTTTGGGAAGTCTTCCCCTGGCAGCTTAATATTTCCACCACTCCCAGAAGTGTAAGCAAAATTGGAGATTTTTGCCTAGAGAATTTTTCCTGAAACCAGTCTATCTGTAGTAGCTGACCCCTGCATTTATTATCCTCCTTCTCAACGCTGGTTTTGGACAAGGACCAGCCCAACCAAGTTTGGGCTCTTAGGGGATTTCCCATGCAATTTTCTGTGGGACGCTAGGTGAGCCTCACATTTCCTCCTCCTATCTGTGGTGCCTGGTGGGGCAGGGGGAGGGCTCAGTTTGTGGCCATCACTACATGATTTTTACATCTAGAAGTACTGAGGCAAGCAACTAGATTCAGAGGTGCTGAAATGAGATGCAGAGAGGCATTTGCCTTAAGAATTTGATGGAGCAAGGCATTATTCCCTTTCAAGTATGAGAAAAGCAGATGGGTTTTGAAGTCTGCTCCTGTAATGGAGGAAAAGGTGCTGGAATCTGGCTGTTTGAATCAGAGAGAATAAAACAGACAGTAAAAATGAGTGTGAATGAATGATTGGCCTGTCTCTCTCCTACATAAAAATACCATTAGCTCATTTCATGTGCCACATGTTATTTACCGACTAGGTCGCTGAGAAGCCCATGTTTTCCACCCCGAACCCTGCTGCTGCTGAATGTACAAATGCTTTTTTACACGGGGTAGATTGAGGCAGGAGTGGCTCTCCCTAGCAGTAGCTGACACTGTTATTGGGGTCAAACATCTATTTAATCCTCAGTGGCAACAGGCAAACAGCTTATACCAGCACCTGAAACCCTTCCCAAAACAGCCTCAGACCAAAACACAGCAAAAGTGAAATAGGTCTGAGCCAAAACCTCACCCTGATCATGCAGGAGTGGTTGTCCCGCCAGCCGTAGGGGTTTTTGTCAGCCTGGGTATGAATTTGAGCAAACCTGCAGATGTCAGTACTTTGCCCCTGACAGATCCCACATTGCCATCAGGAGTCAAGAAAACAGGGAAGCTAGTAGTCATGTCAGACACACAATTGCTTCTGGAGGTCCAAGAGCAAGACCAAGAGCTGCCATGTTCACCTGAGTTGTTCCCAGTGGATAAGCTGTGCTGGGAACACACCCAGCCCGCCGAGATGAGGTCTCTGGTTTACCCACTGCTCTTGTGGGTAGGCTGGCAGGGAGCAACAGAGAGGAACCCTGCTCGGGCCCTCTGCCTGAGTTGCTTGGAGTTTTAAAAGGATGGTTTTGAGAATAAAGACACTGAAAAGCAGCCTAGCTAGTATCTGACTCTCCAAGAAAGCTAAGCTCTCTACAGTATGACAAGTATTGCCAAAGGTAGAGAAAAAAAGACCGTGTTGTGAACATCCCAGTAGACCTGAGTCTCAGCAGAACTGACATTTGTCCAGTTCTCCAGTAAATGCCACATCAACCATCTGTGGGTTTTCCTATCAACCAAACAGGCACAGGATCACACCCTTCTCTACCTGAGGGATGCAGAGACCATCCCTTACCAGGGGTACATATAGCAGTTGCCATTTTGTTAGACATGACAGTGCTAGAAGCCTTGAGCTGCACCCTTCAGAGCTGAAGAAGCTCTCCCAGGGTAAGAGGGATGGACCTTTTTGTATCCCAGGACAAGGGGAGACAGCACACCTCCTCAGTATGTAGGGATGAGGCTGTGCATAATATGCCAGCCAGAATGGAGTGGAGTCCGAAGTCCTTCCTCCTGATTACAGACAAAAACAAACAAACAAAAAAGAATCCAGCTGAAAAACATTCAGCAAATACAATTTTGGGATTCAGTGTGAATTTCAAGACTGACTGAGGCTGGCTGAGAAGTAATGTATTTAATTATTGAGAAACCCAGACAAAGCTAATTCTGCTGTGGTCCAGCCTGGCTGCCTCCCTCAAGCTGTGTCTGGGTTGCGGAGGGAGGCAGGAGCCGGGGCTTGGTGCCAGGTCCCTGCGAGAGCCCCCCACCTCCTGGGCACAGACCCTCCAGATGGAGCCTGCACGTACAGGAGGTGCCCAGAAAAGCTGTCAGTCCTGCTGTCCACCGCCACACATACAACCTGGCAGCTATTTGGGGAGATGCGGGCTTGCATGATGGTTTCGACATCACTGCATCAGCATCCTTGTTACAGAAAACGCTACTGGTTTTCTCCAGCTCCTGCTGGAGCCTTGCTGGGGCCGGGGCCTCCAGGCAGCTGCTGTGGATGCAAACAAGCCCACAACAGTGACCATCAGCACCATCTCACCAGGAGCTTCACATCCTTCTCCTGGTTGTCATTTCTGATTTTGCAGCCTGCTGGCCCAGACCATTTTCATCCTCTGTCGCTGCATAGTAAGGACAGAGCCAAGCTTTTTGTCGCAGGACTTTGCACACTCGGAAAGCAAGCTTCTTCCAATGTCTTGGTAGATATGGAGGAAATTTTGCACGCTCTCACCTTGCTGTTCACTAGTGAAAGGCAGTAGTCACCTGGGGTCAGAGCTAATTTAAGAGCACAGACGGTAAGATGAGGCTTCATGTAAGGGGCAATGGAGACACTGCCCAGTTAGATGGCTAACCTTGCAATTCAGAATCAGAGGCAGCTCCCCACAGAAGATAACCTGTTTCCTCCACAACCACCCAGGAGGTGTCGAGGGGTGCAGGAAGGACAGCAAATCTCATTGCATACAGGAATGTGCAATACGAAAACAACATCAAGCCCAACTCTGATATTCACCCATGCTGAGGCAGAATAGAGGTCAACCAGCAACCCAGCTTCAACCAAAGCAAGAACTCTTGAAAACCAGACTCCTGACTCCTGCAGCACAGACATATTTATTTATAGAAATAAAAAAATTTTAGGCTTTTCAAAATATTTCTCAGTAAATACAGCCTTGGGTTCCACTGCATGATAAGGGAACATAAGGAATAAAAATAGGTAGAGAGCTCTTGGGGGAAGAAAGAAAAGTGAACATTAAATCTGTTTATGAAAATGCTTTTCCTGTAAAATAATCTTTTTCAAGCACATTGGCAGCAGTTTGTTCAGCGAAAAACAGCAACCTCAGGAATGGACAATTTTTGGAAAGATAATTAAACAAGAGGCCAAAATACATCTGGGGAAGCAGGTAAGGCAATTACTTAGCCCCGATGCTTAACAGTAGGTGAGAGACAAATTTATACAGCACCCTTCTGGGCAGTTCAGGCTTCCATTTTCCTATTCCAGTGGCTTAACTGCTTCTAAACCAGCTAATATCTACCTACAATGAAACAGCCTTTTCTCCTTGTAGCTAGACTAAAAAGACAACCCAAAAGGCTTCCCAAACTGCAGGAAGCTGACACTTCAAAACTTACCCAGGCCTTTGAGCTCCCCACACTCTGATCCAGGCTGTCTTTAGGTCAGATTATTTAGCCTGAGAAACCCAACGCAGTCACCTTGGTGCCCACCAAAGTTTCATCTGCCTTGAGGGAAGCCAGCTAGCTATAGTGCCTTTCCGTGACTTTTGCCATGGAAAAGCACGGATTTCTGTGCCCAGGCAGTTTAACAGAGGGGAGGCAGACTAGGGTGGAGAAACATGGAGCCCAGCAAATGGCGAGACACCCCAAGAACACAGGAAAGCACGCTGGTTCTGACCTCCATCAGCAGAACCTTGCCTACTTTTAGACCCCAACCACTTGCAGACTCAGCGCTGACCTTGCTTTGAGCAAGCGGTCAGTCTAGATTACTTGCTTGGGTCCCTTTCCACAAGATCTGTCTCCCCTGTGGTTACAAAGAGCCTACATGGCATTGCATAAATGCTGAAAGAGGAGGAAAACCACCAGCAGGAGTGTGCTCAGCAGCAATTTGCTGTTTGCTAATTGGAAAGTAGGAGACAGCTCAGGACTCCCAAGTCAGGTCACTCCTGAATGAACCTGTAGGGAGATGCACCCTCCAGCCCCATGGGATGGAGCTGGCTGCTCCAGCCATGCTGTGGGTGTTACAGCACTGGCACCAGAGAAGGCACGGGGACAGCTCCTGTCCATTCCTCCCGGTGCAAGGGATGAAGAGTTGACGCTGTCTGAGGAGAAAATAGGTGAATGGCCAACGGGAAATAGAAACTAGCACAAGGGGACGAATTTGCAGTCACACTGCCTTCACCACTCATTCATTAGCCCTGCTAAATCACTGAAATAACAGTGGGTCCATTTGGAACCGTATTTGGGCACCTCGAGACTTTTTTTTTTGTGGCTCTTCATGGAGGAGTAAAAATACAACAACTTTTTGTATTGCATAGAGAAATCTCCTTTGAATGACTCCAAGCTATCAAGCCAAAGCTGAGCCTCCATATTTGCCTTATTCCCAAGAAACACTCAGCTTCCCCTCTGCAACAGTATACACATCACAGCTTTGAATCTCAAGAGGAATGAGCACAAGGCAGAAGTTTCCCTGATGGTTAATAACGAAGGGTTAGGTGGGAGCACTGGGCATCAGGCAATGCTAGCGGCTAAACGGGCTGCCTGCGGTAAAGGCAGCAGACCAAAATACTTGATCTCGCCTTCCCCAAGGCACCTGCCCTTAGCCCCGGGTACATGGCTTGCCTCGTGTTGCCAGTCAAAAAGATAAACCTGTGAACACCAGCCTCTGCAGAGCAGCAAAGCCAAGTGGTGTTACGCCAAGAAAGGCAGGCGGGGTGATTCAGAGTTGCTTTTAAATTACAGGCTTCCTTCAAAGTGGCAGCCATCTGCAGCCACGCAAGCTGCAAGACAAGTGCCTAGGGGAGACAACTCACTAAACGCAGTGGAAGAGGCACCTTACTCACTCTCACCAGCTCTAATTGCTACTGTTTCCATCAATTTTTAGGTCTGAATGTTGGATAAGAAATAGAGTTCCTATTTTAAAACCATCCTCAGTTCTTCACTCTGTGCAAAGTCAATGGGAAACAGGAAAAAATCTAATCTAAAGCTCTGATCCTGCAGATTCTGAAGATGCTTATCGCCTTACGCAGAGACCCACATGGCGGAAGGGGTTTCTGTCTCCATGATGAGGCTGAAGCCACACAGTTTTCCCCAGACCGTTAGATTTCAGGTGTCCAACCTGGGCCAGCGTCTAGGACTGAATTCAGAGGGCTCCTGGGACGACTCCTCCGGTACAGGATGGAAGAATTGCTCTGATCCTCCAGCCTAAACTGCACAGCTGGACCCACAGGTCTTCCCAATACACCATTTTTTAAATTCCACATCAACGCTAAATGCATCTAGAATTCTCCAGGAATGGTACTTGACTATGACCTCTGGTATTGTCTCAATGACCATTCGCTGGTATTTCTTGTGTGAAGATGCTTCTCTTCAACTTCCCAGATCTCACTAGAACTTTACCTGATATCTGAAAAGGTTCCCCTTACAACCTTTAGTTCCAGATGTGGAAAGTTAAGATTTGCCTTGGTTAACAAGATACTGTTATTCTAATAGCTAAGCAAATTGCTCAGGTTTCTCACAATAAGGCATGTTATTCAATCCTTCTATTATTTTTGTAAATATTTTTAGAAGGAACCCTGATTAACCCCAAAACTTTTTGGACGGCTGACCTACACAGACTCTTCATATAGTAACTATATTAGCACAGAGGCAATATCCCCTTCTCAGACTAACATTTTGGCTATAAGTGAACTCATATGCAGCATATTTTTCCACTGGCCATCCTTTGCCATCTCTCCCCATAGCACTGTCACAACTTGTGAGCTGGAATCTTATTGCCAGTGCTGTTTCCAGTCAGCTGGTAAATATTATGGAAGGGCAGAAAAAGATCAGCTCTGGAGAGTCCCCACAGCACCAGTAGCTGATAGTGATCATTTTGAGGATCATTACTTAGGCAGTCTTAAATCCATCTAATAACACAATATTAATGTTTGCACTCTCCAGTTCCTTAATATGAAGGGCTCTGCGGTACCAAATTATGTGTCTTGCAGAAGTCTATGTATATTCTGTTGTATCAACCCAAGTGTTTTCATCAACTAAACTTGTAATCTCACCCTAAAAATACTACATCAAGTTACTTCAACAAGATTACATTTTCCCTAACACAGAGTGGTGGAAATGAAGGAAATTTTTCCTCCTGTAATTCACTATTCAGTCTAATTCTTTGAGACTTCTTTCAGATCACAAATTTTATGGACTGTTGATATTATTCTCTGCATAAATCCAAAATCCAGCAAGTTTAATCACTGTTTTATTTGCATTTGCTTGAAGCATAAACACCAAAGACTTAAAAGCATCCCTATTCGGAGCAGGTAAAGGGAAAAAAAAAAAAAAGAAAAAGAAAAAAGGTCAGAGAAAGAAAACAGCAACAAAAAATAATTCCTTCTCTCTACATCTAACATGCAAGCCTAAATTCATTTTTATTTCAAAGCACTGGCTGTTTTCTGCTATTAAATGTACCACAGAGGCTACAGGATAGAAGACTATGGAGAGCTGCCATAACACCATTCTGTATAATGTAAAAGGAAGAAATGGCTGAGGCTCCTGGCAGATTATTCACACATTTAAGCATCAGCAAAATAAGGATGCATCAGATTTGCGGGATGGTAAAAACAATGGAGAGAAATGATGCTTACGTGTGGCTCTGCAAAGGCTTATTTTTCAAAGGGCTCGTTCTAGTTTTAAATTTCCTTTTATTGGAAAGAATTCATGAACAACGAGATATGCTTAATGTTAATCATGTATGTCAGATTCTGCAGAACATTTACATATCTTCAGGTCTGTGCGAAAATGCTATGGAAAGACTCCCCCCTGGAATAAGCCTTTGACCAGACTGTAACACCCTTTCAACTGGTAGAAGTGAATCGGCGACCAGCCCAGCTCACTGAGCTTTTGTTTCTACAGCTGAGGACCAAAGGCCTCGAAGACACGCAATCAGCTCTGCTGGAAGAGCAGAAGCAAAAGACTGAGGGGCTCTGGGGCTAGCTGCAAAACCAAAGAGATATGTTCCCATTTTCCTTCTGTCTCATTTTGCAGATCACCTTCAGGGACTTGGACCACTTCTACAACTGCCAGCAGGTCTTTCCACCCAAGAAGCTCTTCCCTTAATGAGCACAGGGCAGAAGCCTAGATAAACCTTGCACTTGGTGGTCATAGATACAGTTTTGTCCCCTCCCACCTCAGTCCGAGATCACCTACTGTCCTGGCTGATTGCTTTTAACAGGTTTTACTTTCAAGCTTTTTTTGACCACTTCTTCCCCACCTGCCCCCCATCCCCGCTGCTACTAGGCACTTCCCAAACTCTTCCCTTACTCTAGGGTGAGGAACTTGTCTCTAAATTCTAGCTCAGATTTATTTATGACTGCTTCATACTCTTCTGCTCTTACAACACTGCTCCTTTCCTCCTGCAGGACACAACATTTAGACTAAAAAAAAATCCATAAAATAACCAACAAGAAAAAAATCCCAACAAGATCTTGTCTTAATCTTGAAGAGTATCTCCAGCCTGCAAGCTATGCACACACTGGCAAGACACGGATTTGCTCTTTTCTGCAGGTATGCATCCTGTACTTTTAAAGAGGAAAACAGAGGCAAAAATTGATAGGGGCAAGAAAAATAAAGGTCTGCACCAAGTTCAGCTTGCTTAGGCTTCTGCAGAGCCTGTGCTGGGAAAAAGGTGTTACTTAGCTTTCACTCTGAATAAATTACCTTCTGGAAGGCTTAAATTCTTTTCTCCAACTAAAAAGAAAGCTTCCCCCTTCCCCAGGCAGGAGCACTGCTCAGTGGTGTTGGTTTTGCAGGTAGCTGCCTGCAGAAATAATCCACAACCAGACTTTTCCATCTTGGAGCGCACAGGGAGAGGTCTCCTCCAAAGAGACAGGACTGGGAGTATGGGGACTGTGTCTGCAGGAATTCTCATACTAATTGGGAGCACACAGAAATCCCAGTTCTACGCGGGACTTATTAAAAGCTGCGGGAGGTGGGAGGTGATGAGTGAACTTCAGGGCTACAGCACGTTTCCCTACGATGTACTTTTCCACATTATTTATTCCACTTCTGGTACGTTTTAGCTTCCGTGGCACATATTGCAATTTGTTTGCCTCTGATGAGTTTGTCACTGTTTAGAGCAACAATGAAGACACAAATGGCATTTAAAACTTTCACTAGACATATTAGAGGCATTAATTAAAACTCATTGGATTTCAGGCACAATAATTTGTTCTCCTTCGCTCTGCCATCAACGCTTTTGGTGCCACCTTGTCTTTTGCAAGGAAGACTGACTGCAGCAGCCCTTTTAGCTGAGGGCTCAGTTACCAAGAATCTGTCGTCTTTTGGCACCAGAGAGAGGGAAGCTGGGCCATTTAGAAGACAAGACAGAGGGGATGCCTTCACAGGCTGAACTAGCAGAGATTTAAGAGGGAGGTGGGATGCACATTGTGCAAACCAAGTGGCTCAGCTGAAGACAAGGTGTATTATCCAGCTGTATATTTGCTTATCTATGAAATTACACACTTGGGAGAAAGTCCTACCTCATTTAACAGAGAATATTTCCTTTTATCAAGCTTTTTATTGCTCCACGTCCCAGAGAATTTCACAGATGATTCAGTTATATAGGGTATCGTCAGTGCATGCCAGGAACACGCCATGTCCTGTGTAGACTCCCTAGAGACACTGCTGGCCTTCCCATAATGGGATTAGCCTGAAAGAAGAGTCAGGGAGCTGGATCTGCTCTCTGGATAACCAGAGCTCTCTGTCCTGTCCCTGGCACTTTGTCATCGTACCAGAGGCAGTCATGGACAGGCTCTTCTACTGTCTCCATCCCCCCTGCCTCTTCTCTGTGGGTTCTTGGTGGAGAGGTTTTCCTCTCCCTGTACACTGGTACCGATGACCACTGTGAAGCCTTTATTTCCACTGAATCTTGCATGCATTGGTGGGGTGCACACACACACACACACAAATTCAGAACTTTCCTATAAGAATAGCTTCTTAAACATTCACTACTAAGTGATTAAAACATCCTAGCACTGTCCTTCTAGCTATGGTTAACCCAACAACCTTTACAGAACATAACCTTGCAGAGATTTACAAATGAGACCGTTTTCTACCATGAGATAGTTTTCTTTGGGAACTCACATTTTAAATGAGTTTTCATCCTTCCCCTCTTCCCAGGAGGCACCAGGCACCTCCCCAGGCAAAGCAATTCTGGCTCCATGTGCACTCATGATTCAGGGCGTTCTTTGCCAGCTGACAACTTGATGCAGATTAAAATTGAAATGCTATTTGACAATCACGTCTTTCTTCACCATTGCTTACTACTGTGTAGAGAATTATTTTAAAGATTTTAAGCTTTTTCCCTTTTAAAGAAGAAAAAGTACAGGTAGTTCGATCAGTGCATGGGGAGATGAAGTTTCCTCAGATTTCCCAAACTTCAAGTTACTGCCTTCTGAGATTACAGCAGGCTGTTTCCTACATAGCTAGAGCAAGGGAAAAACAGAACTTAAAATGGGCCCTTGGGTGCTTAATGTTCCCATATTTGCAAACGAAGAACATGAAGCATGTTAAGAACTCATTTTAGGGAGCAACTTGGTGGATCTGCCTGGGCAAATGCCAACATTGCTCCTACAGGGCCAGGCCATGACAAAGGACCACAGAATCTGTAGGGCGAAGAAGGTTTAAGGGAGGAAAACAAAACCAAAACCCATTTCCAGCTGTACTACATGGAAGACAAAAGTGCCAACCGTTTCTCCAAACACTGTAATCTGACCTGAAGGCTTTCTTTAGAAATGGCATTTGTTCTTTGTTAATTGAGTGGATTGCTTTCCTCCTTAGACTGGGGCTGAGCCTTTTAACTGCTGCAGAGCAGAGATGCTGCTAATAAATATTTAAAGACTCAGAGTTTTAAGTGAAAGGAAGGATTTGTTGGATAATACTTCACTTTTCTTAAACTGTTTGTTCGTGATTATAATTGAAAATTTTAGTTTTATGGTGATTGCTCAGATAGCTGATGTTCAGACACTTCCCCAAGAAACCCAAGAGCCAGGAAGGTAGTCTATAAATAGAAACACTGCCTTGGAAATAAACTCCTGTGAATTGGACATAACCCAGATCAGATTTTCAAGCATGTCGCAGATTACCCACAGCCAGAGCATAGGTCAGAAATATTTACTAGTATTGAGCTTCGTTCCTCAGACTTACCTCCCAGGAGTATTTTAAATCTGGAGCAGGCACTACAGAGCCTGAGGTCCGGGTTTGCTTGCCTTCAGCCCCGGGTGGGTGTTTGGTCCTGTGCAGACACAGCAGTATTTCTCCTGTCCTTGCACTAGTGGAAATGTCCATAACAACCAGAAACATCATCTGAATTTTCTATTATATTCATACCGAAAAGACTGCTTGTGATCCAGCTGACTTGAAAACAACTATGATAGCCTTACAGAGATGCAAGAGAGCAGAATTACGTGGGAGAAGGGAGAAAGGGAAAGGGATTGCACCATCATGCTCCCAAAGAGGAAACAGAGAGATCTCCTCCTTAAAATGAGCAGAGTAGTGGCTATGTGGGATAACACATGTTTTGGGTGCCATTTTGCACCGTGGTCATTTAGGTCCAACACAGGCTGTCCCGGTTGGTGGAGGGTGATGAGGCAGCACTGCCAGTGCCTCCTGGGGACGTTGGTTCCAGTCACTTGTGCAAAGCACAAATAGACTCATTGGCTTTGATGAGTTAGTGCCCGAGCTCCCTGTGAAGTTTTGGCTCTACGAGTACATCTCTCCATTTTTTTCAGGCTGCAAGTAATTAAGGTTGTTTATTTATAAAGTCCCACACCTCCCTGATCCGTATCTGCTGTGCCAGTGGTGGACCTCTCTCCTTGGGCACACACAATCCCTTCTCGCATGCCTGGGAAGCTCCCAGTATGCTTCAGACACCACAGAAAACTAACCAGAGAAATTATTAGGAAAAAAAACCCATGTGGAGACCATTCAGAGGTGGTGACCAGGCTAAGCTGCTGAGGGGAGGATAGGTCCTCACAGGTTTGCTGTGCAAACTACCAACGGGTTTGACATGATGATTGTGGGGTCCTGCCAGCTGTTTCCTTACTAGCCTGGTTTTATTCAAGGGCTGAGACAGCCAGTGTTGTCACGGCTCCCGTCACAGAGTTTTGCAGCAAGGTGGCCCATTAAGAGACAGCCAAACCCACAGCCCCCTTACAGTCAATCAAACTGTGCTGGCATGAAGGAGCGACAGAATGTGGCCCTAAATTTACAAGAATATCACAAGAAGGTCAGTACTTGGACAGCTTGAGAGAGATTAATTGTGTTCCTGTCCTGCATTTCTTGCATGGTGCAACCTCAACTGGAAAGCTCAAAACCTTGAAGAGAAACACTCAGGCCCATATTCCCTTGTAGGAAGAGCATATGTAACATTCACCTGTCAAACCAGGATTCATAGCTGGAAACTGGGATGCTTTTTAGAAGGAGCATACATCAGAAACTCTTCATGTTTCCATGAGTTTGACACAGCTTTCAAGAAAAAAAGCTGATGTGAAGAAGCACCTATCAAAAACCCTTGGGAGATGCTTTTTATGATTTCTGAGATAATCCTCTGCAGTTTCAAATTATGATCTAAGCCTGAGCTGTGTGCATTTTTCCAAAGAGAGGAGCCTAATTTAGAAAGAGCGTGTCATATGTTAGACATCGCATCTTTTAACTGCTTGTATTTCCATGCATGTGGGATGTTTCACTTGATTTAAGAAGTTTACAATATGCTTCAGCTCAAACAGTATGTTCATAATTGGTCATGCTACCTTAACTGCAAAGAGTGCTAGCTAGAACGAGGCAGAGAATTTTCCTAAGGTAGGATAGGGATGCTGCTTTTTTAAGATTACTTTGCACTAGTTTAGATGCAAAACTTTCAGGACATTCACAGTGGCATTTAAATTAGCAACTTCAACTAAAAGTTCAACCACTGCAAATCTGATGGAACAACACTGGACCCTGTACAATCACTTCAGGTTCCAGCCCTCATCCACCCCTTTGCATCGTACTTTCCAGGCTCTCAACATCTGAACAAAGCACAGGCCTGGCACAGCAGCTCTACAGGCTCCAAACACGTATGGACACTGAGGTGTCATTTTCTCCTTGTGCTTGGAGTGTGTGTACACTCCCTGTGTGGTGAACACAAGGAGGAAGGTATGTCAAAGCTCAGCCATATCCCCAGTGTTTAATCTTTTGGGTCTCTGACCCTCTAGAAGTGTGTCTTTCCTGCAGCTATAAAGCCTGTGGTCCTGGATTTGGCAATTCAAGTTAGGAAATTAAATTCAGAAAGATGAACCTAAGCTTCTCTGCCTGCTTTGCACCAGAGACTGGAAAAGCCACCTGTAGTCACGGCAGATCTTTATGTCAACAGGTTCCTTCCTCCATCAGGGAGGTGACTCCACTGTACACCAGTGAAAATCGCCGCTCTGAAGCAAACACTGGGTACCCAACTACCAACCTTCCTGAATTTTCAGAACAATGCCCAGGTAGTGCAGACGAGCTTGCCTAGCTCTTGGTGAATCTGGCTACAAATGGACCTTCACAGCAGAGCACTGTTGGCTTTGTTAGAACTGGTAAGTCAGAGCATCCAGCCATCCTGTAGTGAAGACTTTTAGTGAGAAAAGTACTCCAGGACACCAGGGCAGGGAGACAGAAGAGAAAACCCACGTAGGTCAGACTCACCAGAAAGGCCAATTCAGTCTTAACTGTTCATCACACCATACACCTTCTGATGGGCCTGGGACTTCAGGAGAAAAATTGTGGTGTCTCCCACTGGAACCAGAGTAGTGGTTTCTTCCATCGTATGTGTTGGCGCGAGCAGAGAATGAAGACCATGAGGTCCCTTTCTCCAAATGTCGACTAGTGACTGCCTCTTGCAGCAGGTCTGAGCGTTACAGAGGGCTCTCAGCTCTTCCAGTTCCTCCCAAGTCAGCCAGCTAGAACGTGTGTTCTAAGACCACATTTATTTAGCAGAGGACAAGCTTCAGGTGCCACCGCTTCAAGTACCTATGACTCACAGAGCTGGCTGGTGGTATCAATTAGGGATACACAGATTAGAGTTACCCTTATCTCTTCTCTGCATATCCTCCCCTTAGACTGTAATGTTAATACCACAGACAGTTTTGTCCCTAAAGGGCAATAAGGCAAATTATTAAGACAGTAGAAAGAAAGGGAGATGGAAAAGATGAATAGGGCACAAAGATGCCCTGGTACAATGAGAAAATAGAAACTCCAGGTAGAATATGGTTAAGGCAAAGAAAACGAACAAGGTCATAGTCAAACATTGGTGTAGAAAATGGGCAGAGTGGGAACACTGAATGTTATTGCTTTAAGCTCAGTGTGGAGTTAAGTGCAAGGGTTTTGACTATGGTGGGTTTGGATGTGCTGGTTGAGACTCATTTCACCTTGGTTTTAACTATCCAAAAATAAAGTTTGACATATAGCGTAAACTGTCAGTCAAGGCTCCTTTTCTAGTCAACAGAAAGGGAGAGAAAGAGAGAGACTCTCCATCAACAGGCATCACAGCAAGGCAAGGTGAATCCTTTCCCAAGAGCAAAGAAGGGAACAAGCTCCCTCTGCTCAGCTGGATGCTGCTGGCTGGAGTTAACTCATCTCTGTTCGAGCCCTGGTCCAGGAGCACTTCTCTAGGTCACCATGCTACTGATACCACCAGCAGATGGGAGCAATGGGTTTTCTGGAGGAGAGAGAAACATCTTTCAGAGATCTGTTTCAAAGCAACCTCCAGAACTCACATTCACGTCAGCAAGCCTGGGGCAGGACACACGTGCCTGGCCTGCAAGAGGGGTTGTGTCATCTTGTGCCAAACACAGCGGCAAGCCAACTTTGGAGCTTATATTTAATTTAGTTCTTGTTCTGTATGATGATGTTTGAGCTTGCTGATCTACCTGACCCATCAAAACCTGCTGGAGCTGCTGTGTCCTCTGAGCTTTGTTTCATTGCTTTATCCAGAGTCTGAAGTTGAGATGGCGAAGCCTAAATTTAGACTAACTTCAGCCACGTGTTGCATCTGTGTTTGCACTCCACTTTCTGAAAAGATGATGACCAAACCAAATCCAGATTTCCTTTTAATCTGGCCTATTTAAAATCAAACTGCAAAAAAAGATATTAAAGCTGCTTCTGTGAAACATGCTGCTCCATGAATTAGTAATTGTGTTTACCTTCTACATAGGGAATTTTTTGCCTGTGTTGCTGTTTCTTACTGCCACTCAACGTGAGGAACTTCTATTCAAATGAGACTATTTCAAAGTGCTTTTACACTCACGTAAAGTCAGGGTCTGATTTACTTTCTGACAGTTATTTACTTCCCTTAAATATTTCACAGCCACAGGATCTCCCAGATGAAAGCAGAGTTTGCTCTGTGCTCCTGTTCAGGAGTCTAATTAAAAACTGAATAAAATGGGAGGGACGGAGCTTAAGTGCTAACCGCAATGGATGTGTCTGGAGGGAATTCAGCAGGAGAAGCCCGTTTCTTGGCACAAGTATTGAAGCCTCTGCACAAAAGCAGAAGAAAAATGCCCAACACATGAACCGAAAGCCCTGAGAGGGATGCGGGGAGTAGGGGAGAGGCTTTTAGGGATGGGAGAGCTATGAGCCAGCACTGCTCCTGCACAAACTGTATGCTGCTGTCACTGAGGAGTTGGTCCTGGTCACTATTCCACATTACCAAAGCCTGAATACCCCTCCCACAGCACAGGACCAAAGTCACCAGCAGCATCTCCTGCCCCTGCCATCCCACCAGCCCAGAACCACCACCCCGGGGACAAGGCTTCCACATCCACCTGTGAAAGCTGAGGGCATATCCTCACCTGGGGTAGGTCACTAATGCCACTGATGTCCAAATACACCCTAGTATCTCTAGAGGCTATGGGTCTTTTAACAGAATTGGTACTTTCTCCAGTATGTTAATCATTACAACAGAATGATAGGCACTGCAAAGGACTCCATAGCTGTGCTGTCTCTATATTTGGATAACTTCCCACAATCACTGCTCTAGAAAAAGCCAGGGACTTCAAAGTAATCAAATAAAGAAGAAAAGAAAAAAAAGGGAAAAAAACCCCAACCAAAACATCAAGCATTACTTTCCCTGGATTTGAGGTTTTGCTTTGGGTTTGTTTTTTTTTTTATGGCTTCCCTCAACCCCCCTCCCCCAAACAGCTTGTTTGCTCTTGGTTAAGGAAAGATTACTTGCCGTAACTGTCTAGAGGGCAAGGGCAAATTGCAATTTGGTTAAGGTTTTGAGTGAGGATTTTTTGCTTAAAAGAGTGCATTTGGAGACAAGGGAGATTATGAACAATCCTTTAAAAAGATCCGCAAGCCATCAGGCTCTTTAACATTATTGATCTGTGCAGCCAGAGCACATTTAAAAAAAATCTATCAGATTAAAATGGAAATAGCTTTCTTGTTCTGACTTCTCATAAACTTTATTTCATTTTGCAGCAGAAAGCTTCTCCGAAAGACGGGCAGTTGCCAAGCCTGAGGTGGTGGCCCTGCCGGGAACATGCTGTCCTGCACCCCTGCCAGCACCTTCTGCCTTTGACACAAACACATGTCCAGCAGCCACATGTGTGTGACAGTTCCATTCCAACAAAAAAAGGGATATTTCAACAAAAAAAACCCCTCCAAACCTAACACCTCAAACTGAAAGAAGCATCTTCTAGCAGCTTGTTGCTGCAAAAAACCTGTTTAATAGGAAGGAACATGGCTTGGGTATGTATTTTAAATAGCCTTCTTTTGAGAATGTAGTCAAAGTATATCAAGATCTGATTTATGTCATCCACCTGAACAGCAAAGCTTTCATCCTCAAAGTGTCCATGGTAGGGGTTGCAATTCTGGGTATTTTGTTTGCAAAATAAATAAAAAGAAACACTTGGCTTCCAATTTAGTGCTCCCGAAGTTGACAGCACTAGTAGTAAACAATAGAAATTATTTGTATTAATAGCCTTGTTTATTCTAATGATGTTGGCATTTTGTGACGATTAATTAGCAATAATGTTGCAAATACTATTACAAGTGAAATATGCACCATAAACCAAAAATAATTTGACTGACCTATGTTCTAAAGAAAAATATTTACAGTAATGAGATTCTAATTATCCTTTGTTATGTCAGGCCATTCTCTGTACTCCTCTATTGATAGGAGACGTATTGTTTCAGCATTTTAGCTCAATTTATTTTCTCACATTTGCATTTTCTTATGCACAGAAAATGAAGGATGATCACTACCTTCTTTACTTTGCATTCAATTTACATCAACAGCACATTACCTCATCCTAACTCATTTATCTGCCACAGAAATTTGATAACAAAAGCTACTGTCAGTCATGAATAAAGATAATTTCAAGTGGAGCAAGAAGAAACAAGATGAATTATAGGTTTCAGGACCTTTTGTTTGCTCAAGAAAAGGAAGATAAAGGAATTTTTCCACCTAGGCAACACAGATCTCGCAAGGCTGTAACTCACATTCAGCATCTTGTGTTTACCTGCAGCTGATCGGTTCTTTCTGCATACAAAAGTAACTCTAAACACCAATACAACCATCAACGTCTCTCCCATTTGCTGCGCGAAGGAACATTTTTAATTTTTCAGATGGAGTGCACAGAATTTATGGTTCATAAGCTCAAGCAAACACTTGAACAACTACCCGAGGGTTACTGTAGCCTCATAGCACCTAATAGCTCTCCAGCCTGGGAGACGCAGGCACATCCAGCACCAAACGTACCCTGCGTCTCACCCGGCAGCCTTAGCCTGCTTGTGAGCCTCATGGTGCTGTGAAAAACACTATGGGATTCCCTTGCATTGACAATAGCAGAATATCCATCTCACTTTGCTGGAAACTTGTGAAACCTGCCAGCTTTCCTCTTCTAGCTCTTCTGCTTTAACAAGCCATCAGAGCCTGCCAGCCTCTTGCCGCTCTTCTGAAGTACAGTAGTAGAACTAAGCCAGTACCAAACAGCACCAGCAGCACACTCAGAAATGGAGTTCTACTTTAAAATGCCTCTGACGGGACCTTTTTGTAGTCAGGCAGAGCACTGCAAGCCCCAGTTTGCACGGTGCAATGGTGGGTTTCAGTTCTGCCCTGTGCCCGGGGAGTGGGGACAGAAGCAGGTGTTGAGGAACGGGTCATCGGCAGAAAGCCCACAAGCCCCCCGCAGGGTGGGATAAATGATTTTGGCCCACTTTCCCTACAGCTCCTCAAGGAAGGAGGTAGGGGGGAGATTTTTGACATTTCCAGAAGTGAATGTTTCATTTATATTTTCACAATATTCAGTATTTTCCCAAAAGCAATTACTCACCTTGAAATGGCTCTTCGTATTAAGGGGAAGTCAGAAGAAGTGAAGAAATGGGTTTTAAAAGTTGTAAGTACCCTATGGTTTCACATGAAAACTTACTCTTTCCTGTGTGAAAACCTGCTTTTTTCCCCTATTTCCCCCATCTTCCCTCTCCTTCAATCCACTCTGTGTCCAGTGTGGATGAGGAGCAGCCAGTGACCCTGCCTGGGCAGAGGCTGCCCTGCTCCACGGGTGCCTGCTCCCCTAAAGGAACCATCAGCCCCAGGGCCACCTTCAAGGGAATTGTGCTGGCTCTTTTGGATTAAATGTGGACTGTGCTGAAGCCTGTGCAAATGCTGCTGTGTACTTTCATACGGCCAACAATATCACCTGGGTAGGTATGGTAAATGCAGTGCTTCAAAGAAGTTCATGACGCTGAATTCATTTATTCTTGTGCCATGCTCAGCCCCCAAAAGTGGCAGTAATATCCTACAGGGGAGGAGATGAGCCCAAGGACTGCAGCTACCTAGCAGGTTTCTTGTACGTGGCCGTGCCCCCTCCAATAAGACCCGCGTTGCCATTTCAAGCTTCAGCAATGGCACATCTGGGGAGCTTAAATTAAAGGGTTACCCAGAGTAAATAAACAAGCACTTGCACTTTGGAACTATTGACTGAGCTCCGCCACCCGAACAATTTGTTAGCAAGAGGTTTGGGCAGTGGGAGGAAGATGGCAAACATCCTCCTTGTACTCTCCATTTGTCTTCTGGGAGCTTGTCTGGGTGCCGAAAGAACAGGTGGGTTCATTTAAAACCTGGCAAGAAGTTCACTTTTGGGTGCAGGGGGTTACTGACACAGGTGAAGTGACACGGTCTGTCACTTGACGGTGGACAGCTTGTGCAGTCTCATAGAGGTGAGAGCTCAGAGGGATTGCTGCGTTTCGTAGCTCCTCTTTTTGAAGCTCCGGTTCTTTTCTCGGGAATGAAATAATAGTTTTTATGCTGATTTTACACAGAATGTGTCACAGGGATTAATTTTTAGAATGGATTTAAAAAAAATATTTTTTGCAGCTTTTAAGCCTTCAGCGCTTGATTCAGCCATTTTAGAATGCAGGCACCCACACACAGAAGGAAAAAAAGGGGAGAGCATTGCTGGTGGAATAACATCCACACCGCTGCATGTGCCATCACTTTGTCCTGGAGTACAAACAAGTACTCACATCCATAAATCAGTCATTGGATTCAGTACTGCAAGAACAATTCAAAGCCAAAACCAGCATGAATTTAAGACTAAGATGCAGCCAAAATTGTAGACAAGATAGAACAGCTGATGGATGTGGGCAATCACACATAGTAATGCAGGCTGTTGCTTGATTTATTTGTAGCAGCAACAGTTCCAGCAGAGGTTGGTTCATGTCCAGTGCGAGTACTTGTTTGGTGCAAGGCTGGACTTTCTTCTTTCATTAAAACATTGCAAGTAACATGTTCAAAAAAAAAAAAAAAAAAAAAGCCTCTCTCCAAAATGTTTGCTTAGCAAGGAAAAGTGAGCAGAACTTTGTGTTGGGATCACCGCCCACCCAGGGGTACCTCCTAGAAAATACTATACTCAGCTGGCAAGCCAGGTCTGTCCCACAGCCCCTTGGCCCAGAGACCCACCTCACTCCCTCCGATACTGGTTCAGAAGTTGGCAAGTCGCATGTGAGCACATTCGTGGTGTGAGGATGGTTTCCAGCCAGGGTGAGTACCATGCCTGTGACCCCACGGAGCCTGCAACCTTCAGTTCAAACCAAGTATCGCTTGTAAAGCAGCATGTGGGATCAGTAAGCAACGGAGAAAGCCTAGAGGGATCTGAGGGAGGCAAAGCTGCATTCATTAAACTGAGTTCTCTCCCATTACACGGGTTAATTACAGCAGGTGCCTGGCACATCCCACTGGGAAGAGATGGAGGAGTGGGTCTAATGCGGCTGCTTTGCTTCATGCAGGGCAATGTGTGGCTGCCCCACATCGGGTTCCCCGGGCACGAAGCACATGGAGACCCCAACAGCCTTACAAAACCAAGGAAGGCTGCTCCACCGTTCCCACCTGAAACTCTTCTGCCCAGCCTGGGGACAAGCTGGAGGCTGCAGCCCGTGCCATGGGGAGAAGGGGACAGGTCTCCAGCGAGGCTGTGCACCCCCGCAGTGCCACCATGCTCTCAGCACCTGGCTCAGCAGAGCAGGCTCGCTGGGGGATGTACATTCGTGTCCCACACATAAACCACCCTGAGCTGGGAGGGGACCAGCCACCCCACAGGGGCTGCAGCATTTGAAACAAGCCTGGCTTCTTCAGAGGCCAGTGCTTTACCCATCAACATCTACTGCCAAACAGACTAAGGTCAGGATTTTAATGCACTCCTCCTTTTTAACCAAAAACACACCAGCATGAGGAAGGCGGAGGTGCAAGCTTGCTGTACATTGCAAAAACTGTTAGTTCAGTCTGCTGCAGAGAGATCTTTAGGTGCAGGGGCTGGTTACACCATCAGCGGCATGGTGTAAATCAGAACAATCTACCTGGGGCTCATGAGAGTTCAACAAACCTGATACTCTGCGGCTTGGGAGGGGCTGGGATCTGCTCTGGATCAAGAGCAGCAGGTAGCCATGAGAAGGAGCGAGTGGCTGGTACTTGCACCTCACTCTCCTCTGCCCACCTGGCTGAGCCTGTGCTCTCCTTAACCAGCAGAGGGGCCAGAGCCACGGGTGCTGGAACCCCTTCCAGCACAGAGACCCTAGATAAGGGTCCATGTCCAGGATGGCCACCAGCAGCTCCGAGAGCTGCTCTACCGTGCCATCTGGTGACAACAGGGAATGTGGCTGCAAGTGCCAGGAGGTGGCTGGGGCTTGAGGCTGGGGAGGCAAAAAAGCAGGAAGTTCCTCTGGAGGAACAATTTCTTTTTTAGAGTGGTGGGATGGGGGAAGAGTGCTCAGCAGAGGCGGGGGTCTCCGAGGGGTGGGTCAGGAGCAAACACTGGTAGGTGGCTGCCGCAGGAGGGCTGCTGCTGCTGCCCCTGCCGATGGGACACGTGGCCCTGCTGGGAGAGCATTCACGGTACCACCATGATGGGACTGCACGTCCTTCTGTCCCTCACCAGGCAGCCACCATGGGAAGGCTGGTGGCCACTGCAGACATCCCAGCTAGACTGGGGGTCCCTGCAGCACCAGCAGCTCTCTGCTGGTGGTGCCTGCCCAGGCACTTGGTCAGCAAGGTGAAGGAGGATGCACACCACCTCGTTGACATGATGTGGTCCAGGAGGTGAGGAGGGCTCATGTCACCCCTCCTGCCAGCAGGAACTGGTGGTACCCCCGGCACATCGGCAAGGCTGAGGAGCAGGGAGAGAAGCAAATGGCCTGTGGCTTCCAAGGGCCTTGGCTGCTTGCAGAGGCAAATGGCTTTTCACAGCCAGAACAGGCAGAGGCAGCTAAAACACGATAATTTCTGTGTCCAGCAAGACCTCACCAAGCAGCAGCATGAAAAAAACGTATTATTTCCTCCTCTCAAATAGCTTATTCTGGTCTGTGCATCTATGACAGGAGACAGTCATACCATCCACTTTAGGGTATTTTAAGCATCAAACTTCAGTGCTCCTAATCACCCCCTCACCATCAGCCATGTCTGTCTATTGACTGCTTTGACCCTTGGCTCTCCAGATTTGATCCTCTGAATTGCATGTAAGTTAGACACCAAAGAAACCTCAAGTAGACGATAACACTCCTGAAATGTCCCTGGCCATGGGGCAATGGGGGCGGGGGGGATAAGGGGGTGAATGCAAGAATGGGGATTGCTTTCTAGAACAGAGCCGGGACAGCCCATCCCAGCTGCACCACATGATGGCACATGCTCCTCTCTAGCTCCTATTTCTTTTCAAATTGCAGTCTTCCTCGAGAGCAAAGAGGCGAGCTCGGTTCTGCACAGGCAAAGGCGAGCCAATTCAAACAGGCTGGAAGAGGTTATTCCTGGGAACCTCGAGAGAGAATGCATAGAAGAAAAATGCAGCTTTGAAGAAGCCCGAGAAGTGTTTGAAAACACAGAGAAAACAGTGAGTATCACTGCTGCAAAACGGCAACACCTCGTTCCCCCCAGTCTGCACCTCCAGGAGCCTTTCAGGCCAGGCAGAGGGGGAAGGAGAAGCGAACAGCAAGGGCAAACCTGCAGGGGCCAAAGGCAGCAGCTACCGTGCTTTATGATATCGTTATTTTGTGATCCATCAGATGGGCTGGGGAACTGCTTTAAAGGTTTGTTCGTGACCATTGGGATGACGGAGGTGGTTGTTTCCCTGCAAGTTTTTTGCTTTAGCTTTTGAGTCATCCCTTTACTGCTTCAGTCAGGCAGTGCCCAGAAATTAGAAATCGAAAGAAAATATATTTTTTTTTTCCTTTGCAGATGGAGTTCTGGAAAACATATATTGGTAAGAGCTGCTTTTTTCATGTTCAAATGTATAATATTCACCTCTCAGTGCATAAGTAGCATGATGTTTATTGAAGCAAATTTATTCCAGCATTCAGAAACTGTGTTATGACAGAGCTAGTCAGAGTCACGCACCCTAAATCCTGCAGCCACCCAGCCTGGGCCTCTCCCATTTGTAAACAAATTGCAACCAACAACAACAACATTTCCTTTGTTCAAGCAGGTTTTTTGAATAAACTTCAAAAACCTCACAGAACAAAACCAGTTCACGCAGACCACTGGATCCATTCAGCCCAGGTCCAGCTCTGGGCTTCTAGTTTCACCCATGGTACAGAGTAAAACCAGACAGCAAGAATTAACACCCCTCCAGCAAACAGCAAATGTTCTGTTCTCAAGCAGAGATCTCCAGCTAAGGCACAGCCTCGTGCAAGCACAGCGTGGATCCCTAGAAATGCCATATTAAAGTGGAGCTTCAACGTGCTCATAGCAAATGGCTGTTTCCAATTCACACCAGTGGCCCCAAACCCTTGCTTCTCCACCATCTGCTTTCCACCATCCATTTTCTCCTTTTCAGCCTCCACCCCCAGCGACTCCTCAGCCCCTTACCGAAAAGATTTCAATGCCCACCAAAACAATCTGAAACTAATTTTAAGGGCCTTTCAATAAATGAACTGCTTTGTAGATTGGCAAAGCACCCAGAGCATCTCACTAAAAAGCCTTAAATAATTCAGATTATTCAGTCCAGACTATAAAATAAAAAAAAGTTACATTTTCACTGTAGGACTGTCCTCCGAAAACCCAGCTGCTGAAACTCAGCACTGCATTTGTTTCCCTGCCACTCTTCAAAAATAACGAGCACCATATATTTCCCTATCACCCAAAGTGCCTGCTCTACTGTTCCGCTTACAAGCTGCCATTCCCAACGTGTGCAGCCTGCAGGAGATCACCCCTCGCACAGCACCCAAGTGGTACCAAGCCCCGATTGCCCTCACCGGGCAGCAATAACCCCGCAGCCCCCCCCTTACATGCAAACCCCAGCACCACCCCTTAGGCAAGACACCACCGTTTTGTCCCTGTTTGCAATCTGCCTGTTGTATTCCAGCCCGTTCCTGAAAGCACCGTTAGCAGCCACACTTACTGGTGGGACACAAACAACATTCCCCTTCCTCCGTGCCTTTGCAGAACCATTTCAAAGCGCATTTCCCTGTAATTTAACGTCACTGAGTCACTCCTCCAAGGTGTTAGATCACCAGTTTTGCAATGCTGGGTATTTTTATTAAAGCCTTAACTTCTGAGCTGTAGGCAACTGTGAAAATAAAAGCCCTGACATATGAAGAAAAATCTAGGCCAATTCATAGTAGCACAAGATGTAGAAAGAACGAGCGACTGAGGCTCTCAATCTAATACACGGAGAGGTCTCCGAACCCTAGTGGACAAGCCCAAACCTTCAGAGGACAAAGACAGTAGCGCTAGAATGATTCAGATTAGGAAATCCTAACTGTTCTTGAGGAAGCAAACTTTCTATCTTTGTCTAACTTTTCTAACGAGGGAGACTGAAGAGGAGTTCTGCTGAAACGGGTGGAATTAACACACAGGGGACAGGGCACCTAATCAGGACTCGGTACGAAGCACCGCTGCTGACGCTACCCCGGTGCTGAGGTCGGCTGTTGTGCACTTGGGAGCCAGGATCTGACTCTATTTTCCATCACAAAGAAGGAAGGTGTGCAGTCTCTTGCTCGTCTTTGACAGGAGGCTTGCACAAAACAAGGCTCCAGTGCTTAGTCGGCACCAGCCGTGGTGGATGCTCATGTTTGTTCGTTCTCCTGTCTTCTCTCCAAGATGGAGACCAGTGTGACCCCAATCCATGCAAAAATGGAGCCGTTTGCAAGGACGCAGTAAGTTCCTATGTGTGCTGGTGCCCAGCTGGGTACGAAGGCAGAAACTGTGAGATAGGTACGTACCGGGGGCTCATCCTGTGGGTGTTCTGCCCTACTTGAAACCACATCAGATCCAAGTGGGTGCAGAGTTCCACCCCACTAGGGGACAGTTTCAGACATGTTTTGCCTTGCTGTTAGGCACTACCTAAACGTGCAAATTCAGCCTGTTGGCAACAGGATTACAGGGGGACATGCCTGGGGATACAGGAGCGGATGTCTCTGTCCTCTCCTGTCCTTGGTGGAGCCCCAGCTCCACCTCTGCTGAGCACCGAGGTGCCCGCTCTTACGCAGGGTTCAAGAGAGACACAGGCTCAAGGTCTTTTGTTTGGGCACGCTGGGGCTGCCAGTGCAAATGTTGACACAGAGACCTTCCTTTATCTCCCCAGCACAAGCCTTTCCGGGGCTGCTTGTCAATCAGGGGTGACATGCTCACCTGCTGAAAACGACAGTTTTCCACCGACCCCGATGGGGCCCCTGTGCTCTCAACCCCTCCCGTCCTTTCCCCACTCCAGGCTGGGCAGCAGGTGCTGAGCAGGGCAGGATTATCACAACCTCCTCTCAATGGCACTCTGCTAAATTCATAATTATAATTATCACTAGCAACCTTGATTCAGAAGGCAAACAAAAGGCAAATATTTTCCTGATGGGTTGAGGAGTTTATGAAAACCAAACAGCTGATAATTTAAGCAAGTGGGATATTCAGCTCTTATATTTATGATATAATCAGGGGCTGTGCGGCTCACATAATGTGCTAGACTCACTGCACTAATAAAAGATTCTCTTTCTAGTTGTGCTTCTGCTCTGGCAAGAGAGGAGTGTACGTTAAAAAGAGCATTTCAAAGCTGCATCAAATTTAAATAGTCTCATTGCAGATTTCTCGTGGAAGTGAGACAGGAACAAAAATAGAGCTAGAAGTGAGGCGTGAAAAAGAGCTCTGTAAAAATAGTAAATGATGGTATTAAAATGGCTACAGGAAGGGAGGTGTCCTTGAGGAAGTAGGAGTGGAGTTAATCTGCTGTGAAGTTATTTGAAAACTCACTGAGAATTAAAAGGGCGTCTGCGGATTAGCGGTTTCCCACCTCCAAGAGACGGGGTTCCCACCGCAGATGAGTGTGAGGTGGCGTGGGAGAAGACACACACAAGTCACGTGAATCTTGCTGTGCCTCAGGTTGGGACGCGTTTCATCAAACATCCTGCTGAAACGGGTCTTCCACGTCAGGCTGCAATGATTTATTGGTATGTCAGGAAGAGCATATGGCTTTGCTTGAGGTTTTAAATCCAGAGCCCGGCAACAATCCCGGGACAAAGCCCTTCTGGAGTTCAGAGTTTGTTCCCACTTGACACAAGATGTTCTCTGCCAGCATCCACAGCAGGGCTGGATTGCTGTAAGCGCAGGGCAGGAGGAGAGCAGCACGACGGCGGGGAAATCACGTGGCTTGTAACCAAATATTTGCAGGAGTCCTTTACGGTCAGGCTGCCAGATTTCAGGCAACATGCAGCTGTTGGAGGCAGGACGCTGTGCCAGGGCCAGGCAGGACCTCTCACAGGGCCATTCTTCAACCTGCCTTCTCAAAGAGGTGCCCCGTGCTCCTTCGTTATGAGCGGAGACGTGATGCGGAAGGAGAACACTCCTTGCAAACAATCATCCATTTTCCATAGTCTGGGACAACCAGAGTGGGTTATAGGCTGAGCCCAAAGGCCCGAGTCCCAACAAATCTCTGACCAGTTGTATTTCAAAAGAGTTTTCACAGTTTCATTTTCATTTCTTTCAGACTTCACCTGTGCTATTAAAAACGGAGGCTGCAAGCACTTCTGCAGGCATGACCCACCGCAGAAAGTTGTGTGTTCCTGCGCTGCTGGCTATAGGCTTCATGAAGATGGAAAATCCTGTGAACCTACAGGTTGACTTTAACGTGTTTTTAAGAGATTTGGGTGAAAGTTTCCAAGGTCTTGTCCTGGATTTAGCTACATGAACCTCACAGAAATGCAATCTCCTGTTGGAAACCAGCCCTGTTTTCCTGGTTAGCAAACGTAAAGAGCCTGACCCTGCACTTTCCCAAGGGCAGGTGTGGGGTCAGGCTTGAAGGATGCATTTTGAACACACTTTTTTTAGCCTAGTTGGGTGGAGAAGGAGGGGAGTCGTCCAGGAATTTGTTCACAAGGCAAATGCTCATTTCAGATGGCTGCTCGCACAGGCACCTCTCCCACCTGCAGCTGCCTTATATTTCTAGATACGGATCAGTAGTTTTCTGGAGGCAGAAACGTGATATTCACCTACACCAGCATACACACTGGTGTCCAGCCAGCCAGAGCTCACTCCTGTGTTCTTCCAATAGGAGCCACTATTTAGTTACTGATCCTACATAGAGGATGCTCAGGGCTTTTTCAGAAAAAGACAATCTTTCTTATTGTAGATACTCCTGATTGTCGGTTTGATGGCTGGCCCTTACTCACTGTCTTATAATTACCTGAGCTGGATGGCAACAAGTGAAGCTTTGTGGTGATGCAGTCCTCCCAACAGTGTGCATCTGCACACAAAGACCCTCAGCAGGAACTAGGCTGTGTGGTTTAGCTGTGGTATTGAGTGGGGTGGAAGGGAAATGTATTGCTTGAGGCTGCAACTTCATAAAGGGCTAAAAAATAGATGGTTCCTGTTACATTCCCCAACTTCACCTCACTCCTGGGCTATTACAACACCTCTAACTACACCAACACGTGCAATCCCAACCCACTGCAGCACGGCAAGTTAATTGGGCATCAACATCTCAGAAGCACATCTGGCAGAGGAAAGAGGAGATCGAGTCGAGAAATATTTTGCCATCTAAGGTCAATTTAACATTTGATGCTATCACAGTTCGAACACCTGAGAGTAACAGATTTGCACACCTAAGCTAGCATGCAGGCACCTGCACAGGTGAGTTAGTTTCTGAAGGTCTGATAACTACAGCCAAGGATAATTCCAGCTCCTGAAAGTGCTGACTTCCAGCAATCAGTGTAGGAAGTATCTTAGGCTGGGAGTCCTGTTAATGGAGATCATTAAGAGCTCAAGCCTGTGTTGCCCAACATGCTGTATCACTTTCACTGGACCAGAAAGTTTTACTGTTAGAAATAAGATCATCTTTCAGGTTGGGTAATTGTCCTTCCTGCAAAAGCTTAGCTTTTGTTGGCTCTGAAACATTCATTTCCTAGCCTAACCTCACACCTCAAGGATAGCACTTTCCATCGCTCAACACTTATTTAAGCCCTATTCCTAAAGTGGACTGTATTAAAAAGGAAAAAAATATCTCAGCAGGCCACACTTACATCTGATTTTACACTGATGTTTGTTTGCACAGTGCTGTCAAAAGCTTTTCAGATGAAAGACAATGCCTGATGCTATTTACTATTTCAACTACCACTATCAGCAGGCATTCAGCGCACACTGCGTAGGAGACAAATGGGAAGAGCTCATCTGAAATGAGCCTACAGATGAGATCTTCATTAACAGAGAAAATCTACAACTCTAGAGTTTATTAATGTTTTCCTCACCTTGGTGCCAAGCAGGATTATCTGTACAATTGGCAGATATTACTTCCTGCCCTCTCCCAGCTGGACTTTTATTGTTCTGGAGTTCCTTGCTGTAGAAATGTCAGCCAAAGGCCCGGCTGTCCTCCACAGCAAGCCTCCCAGGTATGCAGCTCCGCATCCCGTGAGATAAAGGCACAGCTGCACTGTCCTGTCGGACGTGCACTCTCGCACAAGCTTTATTCTTTTTAAAAGCTGTTCAGATGTCATTTCTAAAGCCCAGAAACAATTCCTGCTTTTGCTGCTCTTACACATTACCTGCACTGCAGCTCAAAGGCACAGACATCTGCTTGCATCAGACACACAGTCGGCGCATGGCCCTGCGTGTTCCGTACCGGTCCCAAAATAGGCAGCTGAGACGAGGCAACGTTTGCCTCCTCACTGCTCCTTTGATTGCTGTAACCCTCAGCATGATACGCAGCCAGTCGTAACCGTGACTGTTTCTCCCCCAGTGCCGTATCCCTGTGGAAAGATCACAGCTCCTGAAGCGAAGAGCAAGCTCACCCGAGCCATAAACACCTTTGAGCACTGGAACATCACCACCGATAATGACGACGATGCTCATGACGAGGTGCTCGATAACGTCACAGAAACCAGCACCGCCGCCACCACGAAAATCACACCGATAATTAAGACGGGCACCAGAGTTGTTGGTGGCTCAGACAGCATGAGAGGCGAGGTGCCTTGGCAGGTACTGGCCATTTCTGCAGCTCCCCTGTCACCCCAGCAATCGCGCTCTCTATTCATTTCCTTCTGAGTGCAAGACCATGTTACTTCTACACACCCACAGCCCATCTCTAAGGTTAGTTTAGCAATTGTTCTCAAGTCTAACAGCAGCACCGCTTCATCCAGTTCACAGTTTTATGCCACAGCAACAAAACCTGCCTCGCTGGGGGTCTATGTGGCAAAAAAGCCAGCAGTCAGACCACAGCAGCTTTAGCTGGTGGGGCACAAAGGACCCAGTTTTGAGCTATAGCAACAGATCACCCAGTAGTCCATGAATTTACCATGATTAAGCTGAAGGCTGAAGGGGTCGAGCTTTGCAAGGAGCAATGCAGATCATTTTTTAGCTCCATCAGTTGCAACAGATCCATGATAATTTATACCAACAAAGGATCTGTCCTTGTATGACTTCTACCGAATCCAGCCGCTCTTTCTTTATCCAACTTGCAACATCCTAGTCATCTCTGCCTCACCAAGAATGACATCAGAGGCGAGGGGGGGCTGCAAAGAAACCTCCTCCAGCCCACCACGCTGCAAGTACTTTAAAATTATTGTCAAAAGAAAAGTTAGCTCCTAGCTTGGATCTTTTTCAAAGTCATCTACTGCCCTTAAATTCTACTCTGACTTCAGCAGGCACAGAAATCTCAGTGGCTGAGAGTGTGAAGTAATAAATCCAGATGAGGTTTTAGAAATGGCAAATATCTTTCAGTTGCAAGCTCTGGCACAGACCGGCACTGGTGATGTCAACGAAAAGCTGCCCGCACAGGGACGTAAATGCCCATTCACGCAGATCAGCCAATCCTTCTGCATCTGCTGAGGGAGAGAAACAGTGAGCAGGGTGTATGTAGAAAGGTCAGGAGCAGGCATCTGCCCTCCATTTCGGAGCTAAAAAAGCCAGCAATGTGCTGGGGACATACACGGCCACCAGAAGCAGCAGCAGGAGGTTTGTTGGAAGGCTGTGTTTTGTGTCTGAAAGGAAGAGGCCGTACCACTGCCCTAGCCGCGCAGAGCTTTCTGGCACAGCCTTTTGTGGGACAAACCATAAGCGATGCTGGCACCCACCATGCATTCACAGAGAGTCAAGAGGAGAACCAGAAAATTAAATAAGAGAAATTGGTATCCATAAAAAAAAGTAAATTCACACGTTACAAGTTCGGCTAGTTGGCTGTGCTCACAGAGACCTTTACCTCCCTAGGCACCCTCCAAAAAAGATGTGGTTGCCCTTTTGCCAGCTGGCAAATGAAGATGCTCAACATGCTGGGATCCAGGCAACAGCCAGGAGGGGTGCTCCCTTCCCCACGGGGTTCAAGGTGGTTGTGGAGCTCAGATCCCAGTGATGGGTCTTATGAACCATGTCTCTGGTGGCTCCGCAGGCAGCCTCGCACCTGCAGGCACGTGTGGCCACTGGGCTCTGTGGCGCAGCAGCCCCTGGCAGCCTGCGCTGCCCTCCCGGGGATGGTGGCATGGGCTGGGGCAGAGCCCATGTGGGACTCCATGGAGGGGGGTGGCTGCAGGCACAGAGGCACTTTGGTTTATTGCCATGGGGGAGCTTCATCCTCTGCGTTATGGATGCTGACCTCCTTAAAGTGCAGCCGGCTCTGCCCAACGAGGCATCAAACGAGTAAATACGTGAGAAGTATAAGGCAGATAGACGGTGATGAGCCACATCACGTGAAAGGAACAAAATGGGTGAATTATAAAGAAAACCTTCTTTGAAACACAATCCTCCGAGCCAGCTGATCAATTTAATTAGAAGTTTTAGCATAAGGGATGTCCTGGGTTGTGCTCTGTAAGTGCTGAGGCAGTTAGATGGCCAAATGAAATGGGTAGTTGAGATTTTGTCCCTAGCTAACTAGTTAAGATTAGTCACCAGCAAAACAGTTTTAGGATGCATGGGCAGAAGTGGTTATATTTCAGACGCTTTGAGTTTTATGTGGAGGTTTATGCCTTCCCAGCCTGGCAGCAAAGGGAGAAGCTCAGCGGGGCAATAATACACGTGCGGGGCAGTGCTGGCCACCCTCTGTGGCAGGTGGAGAGGCAGGCACTCCCTGAGGAGCAGCATCTCAGGCAGCACTGGGTCTGTACGGCCTAAAAGTAGCCTTGTCCTACAGCCAAACAAAACCCCTGCATCTCACTTCTCTTCCCTGCCTATTTAACAAACCCACAGGTATGATTTCCTTCTGCTCCCACAGGTTTATCTGGTGGACAGCCAGGGCGTGGGCTTCTGCGGCGCATCCATCATCAACGAGAAATGGGTACTGACGGCGGCGCACTGCCTGCAGCCAGGCGACGACGTCACCGCTGTGGCAGGTGAGACCCTCGGGCAGCGCGGGTGAGGGATGCGGGCAGGGCTAGCACTGGCCAGGCACAGGGCACTGCACAGAGCCCTGGAACCCATGCCACCATGATGGGCAGCAACGTGGCATGAGTTGCTTTGAGGCACCGAGGCCCCAGTTGCAGATGGCAGCATTTCAGCAGCCTGGTCCCCTGCAGGTACCACCACCTCTGGTGGGAGCGGTGAGCTGGGTCTGTCCTTGCTCCCAAAACCACGGAGCTGCCGGACCACGTTGCAGACAGAGCTCAACCTGACCACAGGCAAGCACACCTGAGCCAGAGAAGACCCCAGGCTGCTTAAAAAATCTGTTGAGTTCAGCTGAGATGCTGCTTCATGAGCTTGTGTGATGGATTTTTATCTCTGCTGGCCATGCAGGATTTCTGCTCTTCTTGGGGGTCACGCTAAGTTTTCACACAACTCTCTGAGAATGAATTTGTGTGGCTGGCGCAAGAGGGGCACCAGTAACCTGACTAGCTCCTTGCAAGGAGAAGATGACTACTTTTGGTTCTAACTTCTTTAGAAGTAAAAAGAATTTATGGACTGAAGTAGACAAATGGGGCTGGCATGCAGGAAAGCATGCTTTTACAGTAGGGTCTCTGGGGACTTAGGCAGGGGCAGTGTGGCCAGACTGCACAGCAAGTGTTACTGCTACTTTACAATACAAATGTTAACTCTGCTTGAAAAACGGGTTTTCCCCCCTGACTCGTGGAACCCAGCTGTTCCAGACTGCCCACTAGGCAGCCTGCTGATAACAGCATGGCACCTTGGCAAGCATCGTGGTGCCACATTTCACAGCTGTGGCAGAATCAGCTTCTCCAAGTTATTTGTTTCCCCTTGTATGAGTATCGAGTGTAGGAGGGTTACACCGGTGGCTACAGGAGGGGAACACTGACATGGTTAGTAATTGCCACAAGCAGCGCCGAGAGGAGGCATGGAGGAATCATGCTTTCTGTTTAAATGCTATGAAATGTATTAGTGGCAAAAATGACATTCTACCTGAACCTCCAAGCGCTGAGTTCATGTCTACAGAAACAAGCTCATCAGGAGGGCTCCAGCTGCGTCTTCATCTTCCACGTTACTGCAGCTGAGCTCCTGGGTGTGCCTGGCCAGACCCTGGGGACCCAGTGCCATGGGGCTGGGCACCACCTGCCCCATGCTGGCAGGACAACGCTCACAGCTTGCACACAGCATTTTTTGCTATCTACTTTCAGGTGGTTTTGCTGGAAAGCCCAGCACAAAGCCCAGCCTTGCACCTGCTAACATGAGAAAGTACATGCCCAGCGCAAAAAGAATCTCCCTCCAGGAAACCACATTTCCACCTGGCAGAGGTTTTGCATTTGCTGCACCTGCATGCAAACTGTCCCTCCTTTCAGGCTCTCTCCTGCTTGTCACCCACCCTCTCCATTTAGGATGCGTTACCAGCCAAGTCCCCTTGCACTACCTTCCCACTGCTCTGCAGCACTGCTGGGCTTCCAGGGCAGGACTTTGGACAGGCAGCAAGTCAAGAAAGCAAAACACATTTTTTCAGGGCTTCAGGGACTATTGAATTTGTGCCTGTGCTATGTACAACATCCAAGTCCTTTACGTCCATTCACGCTCAATGTTCAGCTTTGTACATAGAACCCTGGGAGGCCCAGAAACTGATAGCAGGGGGTGGAAGAAGCATTCCCCTTCCCTGTCCTTCTTTGCCTCTCCACTTCAACCCCTGAAGCATATTTTCAGATCCCCAGCAATAGTAAGCAGCCGTAGCATAAGAAAAACCTTCTGAAAGTCTCCCCCACATCTGTCTCGCACTTACACTGGAGAAGCACAGCCTGCGAGGCAGCTGACGTTCACACTCCGCTGCAAAGAAACCCTCACAGAGCACATCAGCCACCAAAGCTGCCTCCGCCAGGCACCAGCATTAACGTGAACACAGAAAGCTGCCTCACCTCTCTCGCTGGGCTCCGTGCTGCTCCTCGCAGGCAGACGCAGCAGACACAGGACACTGCCAGGGCCAGGAACGCTGCAGATATTGTTTAGAGGAGATCGTATATTCTGGAGATTACAGCAAAGCATGTAGAAATACCGCAGCAGGGGTTAAACGCGCCCTGTGTCTCTTGGGCTGCAAGAAAGCGAGGAGGGAAAGTCATCCTGCTCTTGAGCCTTCAGCACAACCAGTTCACAGGCAGGAGAGGGAATTCGGCTACAGGCAGAGCCAGGCGCTGCCCATTTGCCAACCCAAGAGCAGAGAACATTTTCCCTTCCCTCTACCTGTTACACAAGCTGGAGGGGAGGTAATAGGCTGCCAGCAACTCAATCACAGGAGCCTGAGGCTGCCGGCAGCACCCTGCATCATGAGCAGCTGAGCCTCCCGCGTGCGACAGGCACCCAGGGGCACCTGGGAGCACTGGGGGGGGGGGGGGCATTTGTAGCCCTCTGCACTGCATTCTGCATTCTGCCCCATGGTTGTGTGGTTTTATAATAGAGAAGTTGGGTTTCTTTCCACCAATAAAGGACTTATTTTAAACAAAGATTTTCAGTTTGAGAGGCTTTCCCTCCTTTGATGCAAGGGCAACATCCCCTTACATCTCTTTGAGGGTGCTCAATCCCAAAACAGCCACGCTGTTCCTAAGCTTGGCTAAACCATCTGGACCTTTGGCACTTGACTGGCCGGTGTGTGCCTGGTGTCACACTTTGGGGTTCAGGTTCTGCCAGCTGCAGGGACCCAGCAGATGCTGCTGTGGGGGAACCTCTGACACCTCTTGACAAGGAGCAAGCAGCCTTGCCAGCACCAGGCTCAGAGCAGCCTGCAGGCTGGGGCACACAGTGCTCATCCCTTTGCAATCACCTGGTGCGGCTGGTATCGCATCAGGGTGGCATCCTCAGGGCACGGCCGCTGGTCTGGCCACAGAGGGGTCCAGCCCAAGCCACGTGTGTCTCCGCAGGTGAATACAACACCAACGAGGAAGACAACACGGAGCAGCGGCGTAAAGTGGTGAAAATCCTTCCCCACCCCACGTACAACGCCACCATCAACAAGCACCACAACGACATTGCCCTCCTGGAGCTGGACCAGCCACTCAGCTTCAACAGCTATGTCACCCCCATCTGCCTCGGCAGCCGGGAGTTCACCAACACCCTGCTGAAGCATGGGATGGGGACGGTGAGCGGCTGGGGCAGCACGCTCTTCCGTGGCCGGCCGGCCACCATCCTCCAGATCCTCAAGGTGCCCTTTGTTGACCGGCCAACCTGCCTCAAGAGCACCTCCACCACCATCCTGCAGAACATGTTCTGTGCAGGCTTCCCAGCCGGCGGCAGTGACACCTGCGGGGGTGACAGTGGAGGTCCCTACACCACCGAGATTGAGGGCACCTGGTTTCTCACGGGGATCACCAGCTGGGGCGAGGAATGTGCCAAGCCAGGTAAATACGGCATCTACACCAGGGTCTCCAAGTACCTGAAGTGGATAAAGGAAATCACGAGGCTTACCTAACCCGCGGGAGGTTACGCCACGCTGGGGTTCGGACTGATTCATTGAAGAGAGACCACAGCAATCTATGTGGTTTTTCTCAGAAATCATTGCAATTTAATAAACATTTCTAAACGAACCAATTTCTGCTCTTGGGAGGCAAAAGTTGAGAGAATACCGTGGAAATGTAGTAATAAGGAAATAAAAAGCCCTTTTAATTACCCGTGACTACATTCCTGAACACACCGGCACTGCGGAGATGGTGTGAGTCCCCAAATCCCAAAGGCAGGGGCTGCTGCGGATGAGCTGGGGCATGGTTCACACATGGCCTGGGCCAGCGTGCCACCAGCATTGCCCACGGCTGCTGCACAGCACCACAGGCGAGGGGAGCCCAGCAGGCGCTGGGTGCCTTGGGCACCGGCATCCAGCTGCAGCCTCTGCAGCAGAAGCGCAGGAGGGAGGTGAGCACGCCGAGCATTGCACCCCCAGTGCTCTCATCCAGGCGTCTTCACGTGAGCCGGGCTGGGATGGATCATGGGCAGCAGGAAATGCTCCTCTGCTTAAGGATGGCACAAAATTGGCTGTATAAATGACCTAAAATCTGTATAAAACTCACCTAAAGGTAGTAGCAGGCTTTACACTAATGATTTCTGCTGATCCCTGTTTGGATTATAAAGAGAACTGCTTAGTGCTCATTACCTGCCCTGGTCTCTGTATTAACCGTGTTATATTAGAGGCTGCAGCCACAGACGTGGCTGGTGGTGATGGAGGCAGCGCATCGCCCTTCCCAGACGACCTTGTGGGCTGTCCCCGGACTACAGACAGCATGGGACACCCCAGTCCGAGCAGGTGGCACAAATCTTGTTGGGGGTGCCTGCCCCGTGCCCAGGGTGGGCACTGGCACCAAAGCACAGGGACAGGGGGGTGGCATCTTGGGGATCTTGGGCATCTTGGGGCAGAGGTCCTCTGTCGGGCTGATTCAAGTGGGCTTAATTTAGTTCCCAATTTCAAAGGAAGGGAAAAATTCCAAAGGACAGGAGGTTTACCTCTGATCAGTGCTGGTTCGCCTCGTATCTCCTTCCACAGAAAACTCCAGGGGTGCATGGGGAAACAGCGTGTCCTTTGGGAACCACGCCGTGGTGCCTGGCACAGGCAGCTTGGGCACAGGCTGCAGGCACCACGCACAGGACCACAGCACACCCCCAGAGGCAGAACCCCACTGACAGGGGTTCTCCTCCTCCCGCCTGGTGGGATATGCCCCCAAGACCACCTCTCCCCCCACGCCACCTGCACAAGGGCTGTTGTTCCCAGCACAGACCCCGTGCACCCACCCATGAGTACGGCCCCATGGCCCCCAGCCCAGAGGTGCCTCCGGCCCCATGCTGGGATGCAGGGGAGGCTGGTGATGGAGACACCCCCAGCCGGGGCAGGGTTTCAATAGCTGCTATTTCAGACATTGGTATGAGTGCTACGGTGCCTCTCCCAATTTCATTGCCGCTGTGATTAGCAAGAAGCTAACTGGATCATCTGCCGCTGCTTATTTTAAAATCAAAATGCATGTAAGAAGGTTATATTTGTTCTAAAGAAATAAAATAAAACGAACACTGTGAGAATTATATTTTTCTCTAGTTAAAGCAGAGGTGTCTTTGGACAGAATTGCGTATTCCCATATGAATTTATTTAACAAGTTTTTAATCTTTAAATATAGATTTAACACTTTTTTTACAGGTACATATACAATATAATTCATTTAAACTTGCAGTCAGAGAAAATTCTCTACCGTAATTTATACATATACATTAAGAGCCTAGTTCAACAGCATACTTAAGGTAACATACCATGTCGTGTGCAAAGTTTCAAATGTTAAAAATCTCAGACTGTACATTCAGATTTGCAGAACTTATCAACCTCATAAATTAATAAAAGCTTAGATTTAAAACTATGGAAGACAAAAAAGATTAAAACCATTTAATATGCAATGTGTGCTATGTTTGAGACAAATATTTACAGTTGTACCTCAAAACGTGTACTGTTACCACAATAATTGTTACCACTATAAACAGCCCCGACAGTAACTTAAGACACTCCTATTCTTCCACCTGGCAAATGCACTGTGGCCAATTTTGAATTAGACTGAAATAATCTTCAGTGACTTAAAACCCCTCTGCTGTGATTGCTGGTGGCTGAAGAATACTGGGATCCTTCTAGGTCTTGCAGTGTTGCTCAGTTCAGACGCAGCTGGTCACGCTTTTGAGGATGTACGGAGGGGGGTTACCCACAATACCGGCCACCTGAACTGGAGAAGTGCCCATCACTGCGTGCCAGCATGCTGGGGAACCCCCCCAGGCAACCACAGCCACCAAGCAGGTTCGACAACCCCTCCATACAAAAATGGCCACCAAAAAACATCCCCCAAACCCCGGTATGTTTTAACTGAACAACTTGGGACTGTGTCTAAGAATCCACGGTTCACAAATCGAAGTCAGATCATCAAGGTCCCCCTTTAGTCCACAGTATAAAACATTTCATTTTGACGGGACAGAGCAAATTCATTACCGCATGCATAACACTAGTAACCCTGCTCTCAACACAGTCAGATGCTCTTTGCACACATCTTCTTAAAAGTCAAACCACCTGTACCTATGCTCTACAAAAGCAAAACTAGACAAAGAAACACAAAATTAAATTATGAGTGTTCAGTGTTCTCTTTTCTTTCTCAAAAATTCAATAGATACATTATTGTTAAAGATGCTGAAAAGTACAGTCTTATCACAAGAACATCCTTAGTGCAAACATGGACATTTAACTTTGATTTATGGCACATGTTCCAAAAGTACATACATTTAATGTAAACTTCAACACTTGCTAGATACAGGTTTCAGCCTCGGGACGCTTTGGGACCCTAAGTGATGAGCGACAACCCTGAGTTGTCAGTTTGACCTGATCCAAACCTCACTGAAATCAACGGGACTGACCGCCACGGGCTGCAGTCAGACCCTAAGTGCAAAAAGAGGATCTTTAACGTTATTGCATCTCCGCATGTGAGTCAGCCAGGTAATGCTCTTACAGAACATTACATTCACATAGCTGAAGTAGGTATTTAAGACAAATCCATCCATAAAATCAATTAAGCAGGACATACAGCTTCTTTGTTTTTTTGTTTGATTTTTTTTTTTTTGGTTGGATTGTGGTTTTGGTTTGGGTTTTTTTGGTTTACCAAAACTCAACTCTTTTATTTGCAACTTCAACAGTTGTCAGCTAATAAGTAGGTAAAGCCTTCAACCTGGAGAGGAATTTTCAAGCATCTAAACAAAGTGTCAGGAAACTGCAGTGTACTTCTCTGATGAAACGTGATGGATGTCATGGAAAAACAGCAGGTGAAATTAATAAAATACTGTACTTTCCATAGGAGAAACAAAAGAAAGAGCAGAGAATGGCTTCCTTTATGACTATGAGAAGCTGCTTAGGACCCCAGTCCTGTTCAGCGCAGATGAAGCTGTGGAGGTCTGTGAATGTGATGAATAGTACAGGACAACTCCAACTATTGTGCTATTTCTCTGTAACACTTAGTTGAAAGCTTCCAAAGAGCATCGAAAATAGGATGCTACCAGTTCACCCTTAATTCAAGGGGAACTAAACTTTCTCGTGTTACACAGGCCAGCATCTATAAAGTAATGAAGAATGATGTTAATATTAAAGCATCTTATACCAAGAAATACATTGTTCCCTGTAATCATGTAACATTTTGTATAACATAAAAAAGTAAGTGCGCTCCTGCAGTTCTCCCTAAAAGTTGAACTCCCACTAGCTCCAGTGAGAGCCTTGCCTAAGGCAGGACCACAGGGTTTGACTCATTTCCATCACCTACCACTTGATTATCACAGCGTGGCCAGCTGATACCTTCTCTAGACTCCTTATTTTGTCAGGTTCAAAATGGTTTTCTACAGCACTACAAAATAGCTGTTCCGTGAAGCTGGCTGGCATCACAGGTTGTGCAAGGAGACCCTGCTTTACGTTTCAAAGGCCAAAAAGAGATCAGCGTTACCTTTAATGGACCCTGCGTAAATACAAAAGCCTGTGGCTGCAATCATTAAAGTGCATAAGTAATAGTGCAAACAGCTGTGCTGCATCTGCAAAACTACAAGTGGCATTTTAAACAGAATTTAAGACAAAACTTGCACATTTCAGCTAACATGCTTATGCCAGCCTGCAAGAGCTCAAGAGTTTGGCCACATATGTTACTCTCATCGGGCAGGTTCAAACCACGTGGCCTGGGGAGCCAGGTAAGGGGTTGCCTCAAGCTCAGCACAGTCGAGAGGACGATCCCCACCGCCCTGGCCAGCAGGAGCAGAGGGCATGCAAGCTCGGTCCTTCAGGCACTACCAGCAGGGGAAACCTTTACTCAGCTTTATTGCATGAAGAGCACACATAGGGGATCCCCTTAAGGCTTAGAAGAGATAATTTGGCAAGTGGGGTGTTAAAACAAACTAGGAGAGGGTCTGGGTGTAGAACAGGAGCCTGCATCCTCCTTAAACCAAGCCGGTATGCGTGCCTGCCCTGGCACAGAGCATCCTTCCATGCCTGCTCTGAACGCTCCTTGCCTTTGGGCTCCAGGCAAATTCTGCCGTACAACTGTTCTGCTGTTTAAGAGAATTCGGAAGTTGTAGCAACGTTTCTTAAATATATATATTTATATAAAGGCATTTATCACCGCTTCCGTTTTTCATTTTAATCCCTCTTTTTATTCAGGCTACTCGCTCTAAAAGCAGTCTCATGCAGCCTTCACACAGCGAGTGAGAAATGGACACTCGCCCTTCTCTCTGCCCAGCCTGTAAAGGTCGGGTGAAAAACACTGTGGCCCCATTTTGCTCTGATGTGAAAACTTGGGAGCCAACAACATGTTTCCTTTTGCCTGCATCTGTTTACCACTGCTGAGAGAAAAGCAGAGCAGGGACAGAGCTCAGCCTCGGCGAGAGGGGCGGCTGCAAGTGCTGCTGGACACCAACACTGTCACCGAAGCGAAAACGAGTTACGCAGCAGCTCTGGGGGATGGCAAGGGCCTCATTTCTGCTCTCCCCGCTCTCCCTTTGCCATGCAGTGGGTGCTGCAGCGCAGCCAAGAAGCAAGATGCCTTTTCCTTCACTGACACAGATGCTGTCAGTGCTGTAAATCATGATCTTTGGCACGTTAGCAACCAGGGGACTTGCAGAAATGTTTTGTCTCCTGCCCCACCGTGGAATAAGAGTTGGGATTGTAACGCTGCAGCCCTCACCTTCCCCAAATGTGTGTCTTGCACAAGGGAAATGAAGAGATAATCTTGACTTTTATATGAATTAGCAAGGAGATGCAAGTCAGTTGACCAGGCAATACCTGGCTGCTTTAGCAAGGCAGCTTAAACTAGCAACACATGGGTAAACCTCAGCAGTAGCTTTTTCCTGAATATTGCTTTTTTCTGAGCAGAGCCCTCCCCTATTTGAGATTTGCACGTTATCACCTGTGACACAAAACTATTCCTACAGCACACATAAAAGCATCCACCATGGATTTACGCAGGAGACAAAATAAATCTATTCAGAAAAAAGCAGCAAGGACTAAACTCAGAAGTTATAGCTAGAGGCATAGCAGAAGGAAAACTGGTTTTCAAAGTGACCTCCAAAAGCCAGCTGTCTTCCTCCCCAAAAGCCTCCTGGCTTGTACCCAGGCCAAGATTTACAAAAAGTTTAATAAGGTTTCCCGCACGCACACATTTGCAAAAGAAGAGCTGGACCAAAATACTTGCTCTATCAACAGTTACATGGCATCGCCAATAGTAACCACTCATCTCTAAGGAAAATCACCTATGCAACCATGCAAGGAAAGGATGCAAAACCATCTGTGGTTTTGTTTGGGTGCTGCGAGTTCAGCTTTGCAGGCAGGCTGTGCCTGCGCAGGCGGGGTGCTGGAGGATGGTGGATTTGCAAAGCCAGCAATGGTAGGGAAGGGGGGCATGGACCACACACATCTGATGACTTAAACTGGGCAGCAGAAAGTTCCCTGTAACTTCATTATACAACTTCATTGTACTGGCTCAACACTGGAATAATTAGCAGGAGGGGAGAGGAACAGCTTGTAAGCGTGCAGGCATCAGCCACCCTGTGATGGGAGGTTCTTGTTAGGGCCACATATAAATCTAATAAAAAAAAAGATGTTAAGGTAAGGGAACCATTTAACCTATTCAGCTAAAGGCTTTGCTGAAAAAAACCCCAAATCCCAGATCCGTATGACTTCTGGTTATGAAATTCAGTGACAGGAAATACGTTTTTATTTATTGCGGGGACCTGGAGCTGAGCAGTATCAGAAGCACTACCCCCGCGAGGGGCAGGACTGCCTCCCCCATCCGAGTGGCTGACTCCACCACGCTCCACGCTCCTGGCGACCCCACAACATGTTCATCAAGTTTACCCTGCTTACATGCAAAACAGCATTTCAGCACAAGCAGCTCATCACATGTGAGGGTTACGGTGCTCCCTCCTGCCCCTACTTTGCTCTGCAAGCTTGGCCGCCCAATTCTCCCTCTGCTATACTGGAGCAAGAGCTCCATCTTCTGAAGAAGCAGAAAAGAGCCCAGCCCTGAGCAGTCTGGTACAGTCACCTGCGGTACAAAATGACCGGTCCACAGAGGAAAGGGAATTGCTAAATGTAAAGGTACTGTTTGAAAATCAGGTTTCAGAGTGAAAGTACATTATACACATCACTGAAAAGCTCTAGGAATAGCTCTAGGAAATAGCAAAAAAACATCCCACATCATCCTACAATATTGCCTGGAGTGCACGTACAATTGGAATCATGCCCAGTGACTGCATACATGAACAGCAACAGCAGGAGAGAACAAAGTTAATCGTAACAGGGAGAACAGAGCCTCAGGGCCACCACTAGACCCTGGCAGCAGGACTGCAAAGCACCTGGGCAGCGGCATGAGGCTCACCAGAGGAGCTTTCTGTGGTTTTGCCTTGTGAAATTCCCTTTAGTTTGTGCTCGGCGACTTTGCAAACCAGATGGTTTTGCATCTGGAGATGCGAGTCTGTTAGCTTTGGGGGATATGACCACTTGCAAAGCAAACCAGTGTTCAAAGTTTGCCGGCACTGTATTTTCAAGATGCATTTGTGGTTGGAGAAACCTCCTGCACAGGCTGCGGTGGAGGACCCGGCGACATGCACTAACCAGACTTGCTGAGAAGACAACACATGGTGCTCCAGGGTAGGAGCATGCCAAGGGCAGTCCTCTCGGCTGCACTGCTAGCCCACTGCCAGCGGCCCCTTCGGTAAAGCCACAAAACCTCCAACCTATGAAATTCGCCTGCCCTGCAACAAACGGGATAAAAAAGTATCTTCCTGCATAGGAAGGATTTTACTGAAATACACTGGAAATCCATCAGGAGCTGACTGTTACTATAAGCCTTTCAGAAGGCTTCCTTCATGGTCACCAAAACAATAGATTTTGACAAAAAAAAGGAAGTATTTATAAAGAAATCTACTTGCCAAATTTGTTTCATATGGTTATAACTAGTGTATTTATTTTTTTTCGGATGGACTGCATCTATGTGGGTTTCCTGAGCTGCTCCCATTGCAAACCCTGGTCTCCCATTCCCAGTGACATGGTGATGAGGCAAACACATGGAGTGGTGGATGCTGCGTACATGGCAAGGGCGACAGGCTGCTCTTAAGGCATTTTCTTGTGTTGTCTGTTACGCTTCCCTATCTATTTCTACGTACATTTATGGCTAGAAGACGAGAAATATGTTTTCTGAGACTAGAAGCCTCCTGCCAAAACCTGGTAACCTGTTTATTATAAACTTGGTTCTAACAACGGATTAACAAGGAGGCAGCAATGAGGGCAAGAGGTTGCAGAAATGAAGTATTGCCTTAGAGTGCTGGGGGTCAGGCCACGACGCCTTTTGCAGCAGGAGGAATTTCTGCCTAGGTACCTCCTGTTCACACGGGGTTTGAGCTATAGCAGCGAGGAGGCAACACAGTCCCGGGAATCCCTCTGTCAGACTCAGACTCTTCTCCCCGATCTTCTACCCAGTGCTCTTGCAAAGAAATCTATGTTTTTAAATGCTTGGGTTTAACTTACTAGTGCCTAAAGTCACAGAAATGTCTTAAGGTGTTGACAAACAAAAAAAGCTTAATTTACTACTTTTGCGGGTTTTTGGAGTAGCTGCTTGCTTTTTTTTTTTTCCTGCAGAGGCATATGCAGCCAGATTTAGTACATCAAGTGTAATGCAAATGGCTTAAAAGACCTGATTGGAGTTATGAAATATTTCTGCTAGGCGTGCTATATGATACCTGCGACTTTGGCATTCCGAAATCTGCAGTCACCAACTACTATCTGCAGACTGTGGACAGGAATCCAGCCTTCTTTTCTTCTGTTTAGGTTTTTCACCAACCTTGGAATGACAACGGCATTAGTAAAAGAAACAAACCAACCCAGCAGCAGTTCCATACGGGCAAACTCTACACAACTGTCAGTGCAACCAACAATTTGTTCAAACCAGGGAAGCATTTGAACTGGAGCAGGGCATGCATTGAAAATATTCTTCCCACCTAAATTTAGGTACCTAATTAAAAACCTACATCAGGAGCGCAGCTACCTTGGGCACCCCTCTAGGCAGTGGAAAGGAACAGAATGCTCCAGAGCATGAGTTATCCCACCTGAGACTTCCAGAGATGCCAGTTTTCCTCCATTGACTACCGATGGAGCCAAGGGCAACTACTTTCCTCACTTCTTTGCTATTAAGCTAGACTGGTAAGGTGAATTTAGTCAGGGTACTGTAAGTAAATTCAAGCCAAGACTTAGGCAGCTGGAAATACTCATGCTCATAAACAACATCCCTCTGTCTCACCCATGCAGTGAAGTTTGTGCTAACACAAAAGTTTGGTGTGCAAAATCTTTGCCTGGCACTGACTGAAATCACTGTAAGAGGTGGTAAGCATTCAGCAAAACTGAGATGTTTTACACCTTCCTTTTGCTAACAACAAACCAGATTTTGAAAAAGGCAGTTGGACTAGATGATCATTGTAGGTCCCTTCTTCCAACTGAAATATTCTGTTCTATTCTATTCCAATTGCCCTTGAAGTGCAAGGGCTGTAGGTGCTGGCCAGGAATCCTCCACGGGGCATTTGTGTCTGTGCATTTATGGGCTAGCGCCTGCACAAATCTGATCCAGGTTCCTTGTAACACCACCCTTCCCACATCCCGAACAAGGCATTAGCACGCTACACTCTCTCCTACCGAGACTCTGGGCTGGCTGATGAGAGCTAGTCAGAAATCAGCCTGGAAAGGAAAGGCAGCCAGAAATCTCAGCAAATTGCTGCAAAAATCAGAAAAGAGCGTGCTGCTCTCCGAGGCAAGGGAACTAACGGTTCAGAAGGCAGAGGGCTGGGTATGGTGACTTCCCAGGCAACACTCCCAGCCAGGAGAGAGCCGGCTGCAAAGCATTATCTCGGAGCCACAGTTTTAAACACAACAGAAAGATGGTTTACAGCCATTAACCATTAACACTCAGACAGCTGTCTGAGGGAGGGAAATGTCTTACAGTTACTCAACAGTGCTATTAATAAGCCCAGAGGAACTGAGTCAACAGCTGAGCTGAGGTGGGCAAGGAGCTCTCGCTTGAAGCGCCACCTGAAGCAGGCAGAGCATGGCAAGCAGGGTGGTGAAGATGCTGGCAAAGCACGGCTCACCCAGGCACCCATGGCAAGGCAAGTCCTGCCACGTTGTCCCAGGCCGAGCCAGCACGTATGGCCTCTAGTCATAGCAAGGGAATGAATTCTCCAGCTTTCCGGAATAGTCTAAAACTTAACTGGCACCTGCAATGAGTGTATCACCAGGCAAGCGAGGTCGCACAGGACTGCCTTGCAGGCTCGTAGAGAGAAGGCAAAGAAATCCTAAAATACCTACCACTGTCCCTCACCATCTTCATGCAAAAGCTGAATTTCATCCCCGTTTTTCACCAGCAGGTCCTCTGATCCTCTCCTCTTGCAGTCTGCAAGGGCTTTGTATCTTCCTGGAGACTGTGGTAGTAAGAAAAAAATTATCTTATTCAGCTGCACTTCATATCATGCAGCTGCTACGTCTGACTGCCGCAGGGAACGTGACGGAGCCCTGTCAGCTACCCTAATTCAAATTATTTCAAGAAACTGTGGCTGAGACATATCCTCATTTCCCAAAGTGAGATATGGAAAATTTGAGAGACATAGACAAGATACATCTGTTATCCAGCGAAGCAAAACAAAGCAAGATGACCAAAACCAGCAACACCCAAAGCTTTGGGACTAACCAGCTGGTTCCCGTCCTCCTCTTCAGTGTCCGAGCAGTTGGAGAGGTACTGGTTACCCGACCACTCCTCCAGCCCCTCGCAGATTTCCAGGGACTGTGACATTCCCGGCCAGCCTGCAAGACAGCGTGCAGCTCAGGCTGGGGGTACCCCAGCACCCGCAGAGCATGCCCCGAGGGAAGGGGAAGGGTCCATACTTCTGTGGGGCTTGTTCTGGGGGGACGGGAGCCCACTGTCCAGCATCACTGGGCTGGTGCGCTCCGAGTCATTCTCTTCTGAGCTTACGGAGGCTCTCTGCTGCTTTCTGATTGATTGAAAAAAAAAAAACAACAAACAGACAGACATCAGTCTTAGTTTTACTTTATGAATGAACACAACTTCACAAGGTTTTGTAAAAGAGGGTGAGAAATAACAGTGGTACTTCCTAACGTATGTTTCTATAAAGGTTAAGGACTTCAGTGCCTAGTTTTAGTTTTTTGGGAGGGGAAATACAGTGGCTATGGTCTGTCTCCTGAATTTGAGCACAGTCTTTGATCTTTGTCTCCATGTGCAGAGGATGAGCAGCTCAGGCTGCGCTGCCAGGCGAGTTCTCCAGGGTGCCCCTCACAGACCCTGTCCCCAGACCACCACCACCAAAGGATGAACGGCACCACATCCCTCCTGACCCCGATGCCAGAGGTCTCAGACAGAAACAGGGAGGGGGGAACAGCACAGAGCCAGGATACAGACAGAGGACAGCGGGTGCCCAGTGATGGGGGGGTACTGGAGGGAGCCCCCGATCTGGCTCCTGGGACTCACCCATCACTCAGCTGGGAGGAGAGCGGGAGCTGGTCTGTGCATGAGCCAGGCTGCTGCTTCTCCACTGTGGGGAGGTCAAACACCATCTTAAAATCCATATTTTTATTAGTAACCGTCACACTTGAAGCATCATTTTTAAAAATTAGACCTTTTGTACAGCTCTAATGATTTCCATCTAGAGAAAAACAGGCTCGGACTCTTGCAAAGCACAGACTTAGTTATGATTAAGATGGTATATGTTAGCACAAATCCAATAGTCAGCATGCCACTGAAGACTATAATAAGCTTAAAACTAGGCATCTGCTACGTATCTTGTTGAATTAAGCCTATGATAACAAATGTGAAATAATCCCCAAGGTAAGAAAAAAAAAAAAAAAAGTACTTCTGTAATTCATTTTCACGTAAGCATCTGGCCTTTATTGCTGTAAGTTATGTTCTTTCCCTGTAAGACCTTGCTCCAGTATTTTGCTACTAGGCTTCTAAAAATCAATTCTGTGGTGAGAATTAGTGGATTTGAAGATTAGCAATGTGAAAATAGGAAAGGTTCTGCTGCAGAGTGAACGCCACAGAGAAATTGGTCAAATGTACCTTTTATAAGCTCCTGCTGCTTGAACAAAATTTTTCTTATTTCATTCAACCATGCCATCTTCAGATCGACCGTTTGGGCCTACAAGTAGAGAAAATTGTCCTAATTTTGCATTGAGAAACATCCCTTATAATGTGTGAATGAAATTTCATACTTTTCTATGCTGAAATTATCCAAAATCCCCTTTTATCCAGAGCCACCACTAAATTTTAAACATACATGATCTTCTAAAATTGACGATCCTCACTACGCCCAGGCAAAACACTGGAAATTCTTGAGCCATCTCTTACGACACAAGAAGTGCAGGCAAAAGGACACGTGTGCGTGCATCTCATCTCTTTTACAAAATACCTGAAGGGCCAAGTCTGCCTTTTGCATATATGTATACTTGGATACATACATCTGCTTTAGGAATTTAAGTCAGCTACTCTGTTGCAACATGGAGAAAAAAAAGCTAGGCAGAAGACTAATTAAAAAAAGCATCAATCGACAGTATTTTCACAACAGGGTTGTGAACACCCCATTAGGCAAACAGTTCATCATCATCAATTTCTATTCAAAACGCTACAAAGCAGCGGGGGGGGGGGGGCGCGGGGAACCAGGAAGAACTGAAGAACTCGGGTCAGTTGGGCATTTTGTAGATGAATCCAAAGACTCCTGGGAACAGCCCCACGGGGGCTAAGCCTTTGCTCTGGGAGCAGTTCTGACATCTCACTGCACAGCAGCACGTGCCTGTGTCCATTGAAGCGCGAGGCTCGTTTCCCACCTCAATTCACACAAGCTATTAAGCACAGTAAAATCTTTTTTCCCAACTATCGGTCTATTTGAGATATTTATCTGGAATAAAAAGGGTCTATTTCCAAGGGGCAATTCAGTCTTCACTTTAAGATGACTTTTACAGTTCTAGACTGGACACCAAGGAGCAGCCACTGGGACAGCTCTGTGAACACTGATGTGGGCAAACAGGAGGACAAAACACAAGTTAAATGTCTAATAATCCTATAAAGACCAACGGGAGACATCGCCTCAACACTGTTATGAGTATGTACAAATATCAGCATTTTTGAAGATACAAACCTGCACGACATAGACCTCTTCTCGCCCACTATACCAGATTTCAAATTTCCGATGATCTCCTTTCACATTCTCAGTTATTCCAACTGCATTCATCTGCAAATCCAAAAGAACCAGAAAGTGAAACATATTACAAATTTCTCCCTTTTCCCTATGTAACCAGACTTTCTGCAGCATGTTAAATAAACCTATTTTCACCCAATTTAACACAATTCATCAATATTAATTTCAGTAGCAATGACTTATCCCCCCTGACCTTCTGCCAGCTTGCTGTATTTACAAAAGCTTTCTGAAACCAATCAACGGACCTTAGGGGACTTTTCATTTGGGCATCAGTGGAACTAACTGAAAAGTCATCTCATACCTCTTTCACCATGAAATTTCTCAGATGAGGCATATGAAGCTTTATAAATGCATGGTACGTTATTTTTCTACATACATTATTTCTGCTGTATTATTCTTTATTTACTCACTTAATTTGGTGTTTCATTCTTTCAGCGATCTTTAAAACCCTTTTGTGAAGCCCTTAGCTCCTTTAGAAATTTCAGTTCAACATCTTCTGGTCCCTAACCACCCCTGTAGTTGAGACGCCATCCCAAGGTTTCCAAAAGAAGGCTGAACTTCTGGATATAGAGCCTGAGCTGCCGTCAGCCTGGCTTTCACGAAGCACGCAGACTTAAGGCTGGATGTGGCTGAACGCGGCTCTACCTGTTGTCACAGACCACTTTTGATCATTTGGATGGAAATGTCAAAAGCCCAAATAATTCAGGACCTGCACAACGTGACCCACCTGAACAAGTAGCTCAAACTATGGTTAGAGACCGAGACGTTCCTCAGCAACAGGAGACCTCTGACCCACCTGCTGAACACGCCACGAAGCTTAAACGTGCTTTAACACCTGACCTCGCATAAACCATCTCCTCACTCAAAGCAGAATTTGTTAGCAATTTATTGCTGATTAACAGATGGTCAAAAATAGCTAAAGTATCCCACTCACGTGTTTTGAAATGGATCTAATAATAATGGTATCATCCATCAGAAATTATTCACGCAGACTGGATTAGATAAACCCAATATAACTGCAAATAAAGCCTTAGAAAGAAGATCTGTTTAACACTGCTGCTCCTCTTCGTTAGTACGTGCGTCCTCAGAGCTTTCGGTCTGAAAGGCTATGACGATGTACAGATCGGGTCATCTGGGCAAACCTTCTGTTCCCAGTTACTTTTCCAAACGGTGGCACCCATTTTCAACGACTATGAACAACCTCAGGAAATAGGAAGCAAGTTGCTCATTAGCTTTTCTCCTTTCTTCACTGGCACAAACAGCAGAGCTCTTCTGAACTGACAAAGCGCTTGCCTCCAGATGCAGAAAGGCCACTGCCGAGCAGCCGTCAGCACTGTCCAGTCTCTCTTTGCTCGCATCCCTCTCTCCACCTGGTCCTCTACAGTCACATTTGACAAAAGACTGGAGATCTGCACTGAACAGGACTGAGCTTGCAAGAAGGTGATCAAAGCCAGTGACCATTTGCACATGCACAGTTTCACACACGTCCATTGGTATTTAAAAACGCACAGGTTAAAATGTGCAGCATAGTCCTGAACATTTGGAAAAACTTTATCCTGTGCAGCATAGTGCCACGATGCCTTAGAAAGCTGGATCAGGCTCCATTCTGATTTTGTGAAAACATAAAAAACTAAAAAAAAAAACCAACCAAAAAAACCCCCCAAACTAAAAAAAAAATAAAAATTAAAGATGTCTAAAGGACAGCCTAGAGAGCACATCATCCAGCCGCTGCAATTTCCAGTTCTGGGCATCTTGTTTAGCATGACAGTTTATTATACAGGGGCTCCTACAAAACTGCTCAGGCATCAAGATATTAGTAATTTTAGATGATCCACTATGAGGATGTGAAGAAAAGTGCCAGGAATAGAGATCTTTAAGGTCTGTTCATTCATGTTAGTGGATTTAGAAATTCTATGTCCTTCCCCTGACCAGGATTTACTGTCCTCCACTGTCACTGCAATGCAGACCAAGGTGGGTTTGCACAAAGCTCTGGGATGGCGTTCGCCTGCACTGCCTTCCACAGCAGCATGAGGCAGACTGATTCACTCAGCATCGCAGGGAGTTACGAGCCTGCACCCTCCAAGTTACTGAATCTCAGCTGAGGACGCATTTGCCACTAGATGTTCTACACAGCATGTAAAATATGATCCCGAGGGGCTCTCGTTTGTTTTACAGACGTCCAGTTACACAGCTTCTACCCAACAGCTTGCTTGAATTCTGCATCCCCAGAAAACATTATGGCAAAGAAAAATGATTTCCTCATACTATCATGAATCAAACAAATGTCAAGCTCCAGAAACATGATTTTGCCCTCAGCACAGCAATTCTGAAGATGGATGTGTGCGGATGTAATCCTGCAGCATCCATGGATTTTCTAACCTCAACCTCCCAGTGTGGCAACAAAAACAACTGGAAAACAAGCCCGCACAAGGCAAAGAAAAACCCTGGCCACACTGCCTGGGCTCCTGAGCGCAGGATTTTCTCCTCCGAGCAGGCTTTCCCCACGCCACCCTCTTCAGTTGTTTCAAAAGCACGTATGGTGAAACAAGTACTACAGGGAAAACAAGCTCTCCAGAAAGAAAATGATGCTGCTCAGGGAAAACATTTAAAGTGCCTAGACATATGGCCTGGGATTTGCTTTTAATACACAATTTGTAACACACACTGGAGCTGAACAGGCTTATCTACTATTACACAGCTTTCTGACTACTTGTGGCTTCTCCCTCCCCAGACCCTGCTGAGATCAGGGACCTGCAGCATCTGGACCTGAAGGCTCTGCCCCCAAGTGCCCATTTTTTTCCATTCTAAGATATACTCACATCGAGGTTTTACTTATCAAGAAGCACAAGGCAGAGTACTGAGACAAAATGCGATGTTAGAAGTGCTCATCACACGCAGTACGGCAGAAGGTCTCCTTTAGGAGAGCACTTTTGGATTTTTATTGATAATAGTTAGCATTTATGGGCTTGGGACAGTTGTTTATGTCCCTCATATTTTGCCATAGGCCACTCTTTTCATCTGATAATTGTACTTTTAGCTGCCGTTAAAGCATGCCAAAGGAGAAGGGCAATGAGAGAGGAAGAGGAATTATCTCTGCATCCTCCGGGCTGGGAAATGGGGCTCAGCAGCAGCCAGGCAGACCCCAGCCCAAGGGAACTCCCTGAGGACCAGGGGTGTGAGGAGCCCCTTGCTCTCCCAGGTCAGCTGGGGAAGATGCAAAGGGACACCCCAGCTTCATGCCCTCACCCCCACTCCTGGAAAGTGGACTAGTGGAGGGGGGAAGACACATTCCCATCCCTGGGACTCGCCTGTAGCTCCATTTCCCTGGCAGGTGCCACCCTATATGTGACTCCGAGTCCATGGGCTCTCCCAGCTGCTGCTCCAGCTGTGGCGGTCCTCACAGCTTATTGCAACCAACCACCTTTCACTGGCATGGCACTTCCATAGGGAGCATCACAGCCCTTAACGGCAGCAAACAAGCCACTGTGTCAGGGCAAAAACACTCTCTGGGTCTGCAGAGTTACTGGTTTACAATGTACATGGCAATGGCCCCAACTAAAAAATCCTTACTTTCAAAAAATGCTTAAAACTGTAGGATGAGGTTTTGTCATATCCGTCTCCGTGCTCCTCTCGTTTCTTGCAGAAGACCAAGGCTTTCTCGTACAGGAACAGATGCCTCTGCATTGGCTTGAACCTGGCAAGATCCTTCATTTTTGTCGGACCTTTTCGGTGTCCTGTCCAAACACTGAAAGATCCTTGCATCAATACCTTCCCCAGTTCGCTCAGGTCACCCTGGTGAGAATATGACAAACAAAAAAAAGAAAGAAAAAGATGTCAATTAAAATGTAAGAGGGCTGTCCAAACAATGACAGGCGCCGAAGCCAGCTCTGTTCCAAGGCACGGCACTCTAAGAATAGGTCTTCCTGGAAGGATCAGATGATCCTTTGGGAGTGACGGCATGGTGCCAGGAGGGAAGCAGAGGTCTCTGGCGCAGGCCTGCAGCTAGTCTGTGTGAAGGGGTACAAGTCAGTAACTGGAAGAACTAGGAAGATAGGAAAACTCGCCAGCTCCTATGGAAGACCAGGTCAAGGGCTCCGGCTACTTCAGTGGGAGAGAGAGCAGATGAGATCTGAGCCTGAACGGAGGTCTTGGAGGATGGACTTCTCAAGGACTGGGACCAGCAGCTTAGGAAGCCAGCCTCTCACCCTTCCACAAAGCCCTAGGAAAGACAACCACTTCCTTGGGCAAGGATCAAAACCAGACTCAACAGAGTATTTAGTTAAATGTTGAATGAGAAATGCTATGAAGACACCCCGGGCGCATCCTAAGGTCAGCCAGCAGAGAACTAAGGTGTATGCTGGAAAAATACTCTCAAAAACCACAAGGTGGCAAGTGTGGGCACTATGCAACTTCTGATATGTCCTTTGCATGCAGATATTTTCCAAAATCCTGAAAACAGATGGAACACTATCACCTGTAAGAGCTTCCTGATCCCATTAACTTTGCAGCTGCCCTAGTGTAGTTTGTAGCTCATACGTTCTGGGACACTATCCATTCCCAATGCCCCACCTGGCCTTGCGCAAGGTCTCTCATTACCCAAAACTACTCACATCATATCCTGTTATTGAAATCTGATGCATAGAGTCATTGACTGACTTTAGCAAATCCAACATCGCAACCAGAGCTTCCTGAAGTTCCTGAACTCCATCACAGCTCGTGCTGTACTTTAGCAGCTCCTGAAAATAGAAATGGAAGAGCATGTGTTTGCACTTGAACAAAGCAGATCTTTCCATCTCGCCCAGAGTTTCCAATACCCAAAAGCAACCTACACCTCCTGAGTTTCTTTTTTCATATGTCACTGGAAAAAAACATTGACTCTAAACCACAGACAGTATGAGGTGGAGAACAGATCACTGAAGCATGGCCCATTTTTTTCTGGGTTTCCTTAAGAACATTGTCAGGTTATAGAGCAGCATCACGCTCATCTAAGTTCTGTGTGTTGTGTTTCCTGCTGGGTAAGAAATAAGGAACTAAGGCTCAGGTTTCCCATTAGCTGCCAATACGCCATATTTGCCTTCAGATGAGGTGGGCAGCAGATGATTGTCTTCAGCCTGGCAGACAGAAGGAACAGAATTTACAAAATCTAGAGCCTTCAAGTCAATAAATGGAAGGCAGATTAGGGAATTATACCATTGTTATAAAATTACTTTCATTTCAGATCTCCTGTGCCCACCTACACACTTCACGTGTACTCATCTCTCATTCCAGAGGCTAGGAGGTAGGGTACAGAAGCCACCACCCCAGTGTTATTCCACTTTACAGAGTGGCAGTAACAGCACTGCCCTGCCTCAGACAGGGGACACAAAAATAAATGCATTCAAGATTACAGGCACTATAACAGCCTGAGGAGAAGAAGAGGTGCATCAACATATTTCATTCATCGTACTGGTCGTGACCATCACGATCATCTCTCGTTCAGTTTTCTTAGAAGTGCTTCTGTCATTTTGCATCTCTGAACAGATTCAAACAGTCTTTCTCCCCTCAAAAAACGGCTCATTAAAAGCCCCTGTTCCTTTTTCAGGTACGCAAATCATCTTCACCGAAAGACACTATGGAGGGCCAAGATAAGCAATATGTAATCTAAAGCTCTGTGCTGATTTACAGGTAACCCTTAATTGAAAAATAAAACAAACTGGAAAAACAAATCCATCTCCTGATGTCCTTTCAAAGCAGAATATGAAATACCTTCAGAAGTAACTGGTATTTTGTCAGGCGCTGCACTGGTTTGAGCAAATAGGAATCCAGCCCGAGTTTGTGCTCTAATTTTCTTTGGCATTCCTGGAACAAAGAATTCAGATTAAATAAGTTCTGCACCAACTATAGGTCGTTATTCCAACAGCATGACTAGTATGGTTTAATGACTTCAAAGGTTTCATGTAAAAACATCATATGGCGCCTATAACTAAAGAAATTTCATAAAAACACATAAAATAATATCATGAATTTTTTCATGATGCTGAAACTCCTTGTGTACAAGAAACTCCAGCTGCTATTTTTGTGAAGCTTCCATGCGATGGTGAACAGAATATGCTGCAAAATTGTGGGGTACTGAGGAAGGTGTTTAGGACAAGTGAGTGTCCCAGGACGACGCCAGCCTTGGCAGGAACAAACAGCTCACCTGGAAGAAGGTGCTTTCAGAGCACTGCCTCCACAGGGACTCCGACCGGGGCTTGTTCTGGCAGTATTTCTCATACATCTGGAAATCCTCTCGCTGCAAGGGAAGCCGAAAGGCAAGTCACATGCATGCAGCCAAATCAGGTGAACACCCAAATTATAAATTTGCTTTTATCTCTGTTGCCAGCTTTAATATCTAAAAGTCACAGAGTGTGGGTAAAAAAAGCACTGCTGGGAATCACAGCAGCCTGCAGTGTAGTCACGACTGTTGCTCTCCCCCATCTGCTGCTGGCCACGCACCTACGCTCCTGCCTGGCTGTTGGTGTTGCGTGTCAGAAGCGTCTTACTCAACTGACATAACTGAGATGTTGCACAGTGCGACAAATCAGAAGAAACATTGGCCTTCAAGTCTGCTTTATATGTGAAAATGAGTCACCCACCCTGTCTAGGAAACAAAATCCCACTCTCTCGGGTGCTCCCAGGCAGCTTTCCAAACTGTGCAGGAAAATTCTGCAAGAGATGGGAGAAGAGACAAAACGCAGTGGCACACAAGGTATGGTTTGGGTATTTAATCATTATAGGAAATCAATCTGATAAAAAGGGGAACAGAGCCAGCATCGTACTTGTTGTGGAAGTCGTATATCTCGGGCATGTTTCCGAAGAGGACGTCCTTCCTGTTCCTCAGCACGGGAGGCATGAGGATGAGCATGGCAGGGTTATCCATCTCAGCTCTGTAGCCCTGCAGGATGCAAAAGGGGCTCATCACTCAGTTGGTAAGGCCTTGGCTTGGCATCTCCTCGAAGGCAGATGAAAAGGGGACATGAACAGATTTTCAACACAATCTGCTTTGCTTCAAAGCGCAACATCCCCTTTAACTCCTTATCTGCATCTCTAAACCCCTGTCCTTCAGCCCCTGGGGCACGTGGGGTTGTGGTCCAGCAGGGGATGGCTTGGGATGGCCCCTGTAGGGCTGGCCGGCGCCACAAGATGCTCCCTATTCACCAAAGGCAAACAGCAGCCACTTGCTCCTCACTATGGCCTGACTGCACGAGAGGTCCCTGAGGAATATTTGTCTGGGTTGACCATATCTGCTGCTATGACTGTGGGACACAGGAGTGACAATGTGTTTGTACGGGGTACGCAGTTACACACAACCTCACGGGACCCAGCGCAGCGAGGTGACTTGTTACAAAGCAGAGACAGCTTGAGGTCAGAATCAATGGGCTTTCTGCTCTTGTACAACGCCTGCTGAGCACTGGGGTCTCGCTCTCCTCCATACTTCAGGATTTCTGTCCTCTGTGGCTCCACCTGCCTCTTGAAATCACAGCCTCCCAAACCAGGGAGGAGCTGGAAGGGACAGCACTGCACTACAAACTGCGTGGTGGAACTAAGAAATAACGCACAGCTCCCCTCAGTAACACCACATCACCGCACCAAGGCAAAAACATTCACCGGGTATGGTGAATACCCTAACTGCAGAAGGCACGGGCAGAGCTCAGGACCGCCGCGGCAAAGAGGACATCAAGGTGGCTGCTAGCCACAGCTCAAGCTGACCATGTTAGTCACCGAGATGGCACAGCACTGAGGCCCTTCCAACCTGAGTAGCAAAAATCTTTGCAAAAATGTCTGCAGTATGCACAGCATGTCTTCTTTGGCTTGCCAAATTAATCTCTCACACTCATTATGGTAGGAATCAGTATTCCTCATACGAAGCAGGCATTTTGCAGTTGAGTAAAGATGCAGTAGAAGATAAGTACCTGTAAAATTAGTCATTTGTATTTAACCACTGCAAGCAGGCTTCCCTCTTCAAAGGAAATACTATTTTCAGAAAATCTGAGTCTATCTGTCCATTTTTCTCTATCTAGACTTGATATGCATGGTAATAAATCTATGTACCTGCCAACTGCTTTATCATACAGAGTATGGTTTAACAACAAAAAACAATCAGTGCAGGGCAATTACATGTAACTACCTGCAGTCCAACAGATTTATATCCTGCTTGCTCCTGGGTGAGAGAAATGCAAGGGGGGAGAGCTATTTAACAGCCAACTTGTTTTGGCCATCAGCAAGAGTTATTTTGGAATAAAGCAGAAATGTCTAAAATGGCAGTATGAGAAATTATTACCTGGTTTCTAAAGAAACGTGCTTTACACAATCACAAATTTCACAGCATTGAAACAGAATCCTCCCAAGGATAAAACACAAGCTTCTTTCTTTTGTTTCCAAAAGGTAAAAGAAATGGAGGAACAGTTAAAAATAACAGCTTTTTGTACACTTCTCCAGGCACTGATAAAACTAATTACCAGTGCTTTTGCGTACAAACAGAAGGCTTCTCCCTCATTCTAGATGAAAAGCTCATCCTGACACCAACTGTTCCTGCAGATGCCCCCAACAAAGGAAAACTGGGGAGATGACTTGAGCATTTACGACTAGCTTGGGATCTGACAGTCTGGTGGAAACCTGCCCCATCACATTTTTGCTCAGTTTGACAGAGCGGCAGGTGCCCTTTTGTACAAGTTGCTGGGGAACAGCAATGAACAACCTGAAAAAGTCACTCACCGTCAAAACAGTGAAGAGTTCCTCTACGTACACTCTCTCAGTTTCTATAAGCTCATTGATGACATGGCTAAAATAAAGAAAAAAATAGAAGTATATTATTTTTATGCCTGTAAAAACCCCACAGGCAACCAGTGCAGTTCAACAAGCCCAAAACACAGTGCGACCTCATTAACAGCCCACATAGGGACGATAAAACGGGTAAAAGCACAAGAGATGAAACCCAGGTCAGGTTGGAGGAACACATGCGCTGGGCAAGGACCAGCTAGAAATAAACTCACTTATTTTGAGTGATGTAAACAGGGTGAAAACTTACCCTTTTAGTATATCTAAGTTGTCATCACTGTCTGAAATAAAATACTGCAAGGAATTCCGTTTTTCCTGATAGTCATGCATTACTTCAATCTGGAAAAGAAATGGGAGGCACTGGGAAGAAGAGCTGCAGGGAGGTTACTGCAGAGGCAGGACAAGCCCAGCCCCTGATACCGGCACAGGAACTCTGTGGGGAAGGATAAATTACGTTTCCTTTTAAGAAATCTTTTGTGACACAAAATTTTGAAAGGGAATAGTGTATAATAGGTAGCCAAATATTCCCAGAAATTACTCTGCTACATAAAATCTGAAAATACTGGTAACGTAATTCATTAATGCAGAGACCAGAGAACAGTTTCCACTGGGGAAATATCTGCAGATGGGCATTTTCTTAATAGACATCACTGTTATGCAAAGAACAAGCTCAGGGAATTAACACGCAGGAAATCGATATCTGTGACTCAGGAAAACAATCCGAGATAGATCTCAGGTGCTGGACTAATCCAGCTAAGTCATATGGATATGAAAGGTTTGTTGTTTCAGGTTTTTTTAAAGGAGGGGAAAAGAAACCACCAAAGAACATCTTCAAATCAAAAGCACAAATACAATCAATATTTAGAAGGGTTTCTGTTTTTCAGTCTATAAAACTCATTCTGATTTCATGACTAATTTTTACCTTGCGAGAACTTGGAGTTTTTCTTGACGTTTTCTTCCCAGGAAGAGAGAGATCAAATGAAAATTTCAAACTGGAATTAAAATCCACACCTTGGGTAGAAAAAACCCCATAATTACATTATGCACATCTGTAGTGAAGGACAGGGTTCAGACAGAAATAATAAGTCATGAAGAAAAATGGGATATGTCTTAAGAATAAATAATTAGTTATCTAATACCACAAACAAACTGACAAAATAAAGGCTCTCTCAAACAACAGTACTAATAGCAAGTAGCACAAGTCACATGGACAGTCGCGAAGGCCATAAAGTAAAAAGTAATCAGAAAAAAAAAAAATGTCCATTAAGTGAATACTGTAATCAAAACCTAACAGTCTGTGAAGCCTGTGCAAATGACGGAAAACAATAGAATCAAATAACCTACCAAAAGGAGTATCACCTACTGGGATATTGTTTTAAAGTCCTTTTATGAACGTAGGGCAAGACGCTCAGCTGGTATAATTTGTTTCTCCACCTTGGAAGAATTTATTGATATTGTCAGTAAATAATTACAAGTTGTAATACTGTGGAATACAGAAGTAAACTGGAAGCTTAAAAATAAAACATCAATCTCCCTATTGAGTTGTACAGCATCTCCCAAATACTTCCTAGTCCTGAATAGCCAACAAGGTAATTCCTCAGCAAAACACGCCTTCTCCCCCAACATGAATGGCAATCATGAATTTCTCAAGAATCTCACTGGCCTCAGTGACAGCTCCACGTGCCAGACTGCAGCCACAGCAGCTACACCAAATTCTTAGATGGACCAAAAATTAACACATTCTGATATGTAATATCCACCTTATTCACAAATAGAAGAAAGAGGCTGGCGATGTTTAAAAAAATAATTTAAAAATAACCTGGACTAATAGGCTATCTTTCCATTGGGTCAAAAAAGGTATCACAGCACACATGAATGCAAGAGCAGCTGTGCCTAGGTTTGAGGTTTGAGCAGTGCTGACACCAAAGAGCCACCTTTGTGAAGCAGAAGATGTAGCGAGAAAAATGGATGCAGAGGGATATGCAGAGAGCCGGCAGCCCACCTTCACCTGGGGCTGCTGCCAGAGAGCTACCACCGGCAGGGGCCCACGCCTCCACCTGCACATGCACCAAGCAATCAAGGAGAGCGCTCTGGATGCTGCAGAGCACATCAAAGGCACATGTGGGGTGCACCCCGTCACGGACAGGAGGACCCAGAAGAAGGGAGGACTCGCCAGTGGTCCCCTGGGGAGCACACGGACCGGAGTTCAGCGGGGGGTGGTCACCGGCTGTGGTTCTGCTGCAAGGGTGGCTTTGCTCCAGCACGCGGGCTCGCGCCGCGCCGCTGCTGTGCATCTCGCTACGCTTTACAGCTCAAGACAGGACAGGTTTACTCTTTTTTTTCTCCCCAAAAAGTGGTTTCAAAATTAGAACCGCATTTATCAGACGGGCTTCAAACCCAGGGCAAAGATGAAAGAGGAAGCGTCTGTCCTCAGACAGAAGAGGAAGGGGGAGGAAAACAAAAGAAAGAAAGAGAGGACAAAAGTAATGTGCTCAGGGGTGGCTTGGTTTCAATCCACACCATAAAACCCATCCGTCTCAAAGCACTCCCGGCGGAGCCCAGCATGCGTCTTTGACACTGCACGTCACGCCAGCAGGCCTGCAGCATTTTGATGTTTTGTATCAAACACAGGCCTTATTAAAAAGCTCTCTTGGCGTGATCTATCCAAAGAGGAGCCTTTTGTCTTTCCCTGCTTGCTGGCTCCGCTCATTTCAACACACTTGATCATCTCTTTCAAGGAGAGGATTAATGGAGGATACCTGCGCTTGGCAGGCGACCGAGTGCCTTTGCTGGAAAAACGTGCACCCCACAAAGGCATGAAATAAGTCCAGCAATTGATGATGGTCTCACGACATCCCACGGAGGTGGCCACCCATTCACCCCTACTCTTCCAGTCAATAAATCCTCCTTAACACTTTCCTGTTTCTAGGAAGCTGGAAAAGTTACATTAGGCAAAATGGGCAATGCTCTACTTTGCAGATTCAGAGTTTTTCTCCTGATCGAGGAAAGGGGTTCACAGAGCAGTGTGGTGTAGTGAAGGTGGCAGCAGCCTGGAAAGAGGAAATCTGGGATTTACTGGCTGCACTGGCCTGCATCTTGAGTAGCTTAATTCCCCTCACTGCATCTAGCTTCATTCCCCTCCCTCCACTAGCCTGACTATTTACACTGCTGCTGCTGTATGACACCTGCTGCAATTCACCATTACCAATATTCATCAATTCACGATAAAGATTTTGTACTAAAACACAGATGTTTAATTGCTTTATGCAGTCAGATCACTGAATTTAATATTCCCACACAACTTAGCATGTCCCTGGTTTAAAATACAAGGATGTTACCTTGGAATACTTTTTAAGTCTGATACATACAGGACTGCCAAGGATGAAAGTTTTAATGTTATCATTTAAAGCTAATATTGAGCCACATCCCATTACCAAAATCAGGGCAGAACATTCAGTGACCTCAGTTCAACCAGAATTTGTACCTTTATGGACAGTAATTATTGTCCAGCAGGATTTAAGGAAGACATCCTCAAGGAATCAAAGGGAGTTAAGCATCCACCTCATTTCTGTTCATAAGATGAGCCCCTCATTTCTCCAAGCTCCTTTGCAAACATCAGTCCGACTTGATGCCAGCTCCAGCTCAAGACAGTCGCAGACAATAGGTATGCTAATAAATTTAAAAACATTGCCCTTTTTCCCTGTAGCACTAATTTACCAGGTTTCAGCCCAGTAGGATGCTAGTAAAGCAGAACTGGAAGCATGTGCTTTTTACGGCTCTCTTTTTTCATTGAGTAGGAAGTGAAAACAAATACCAAGCAACCAGCCCCATTCTTCACACAGGTTTGAGAAGCTAGACACAAAAATTGGAAAGGTAATAAATCATCTCATATACATTTAGCATTATACAACAACTCTGTACCAGCCAGCAAGCTTTAGCTGGTTTCTCAAAGCTGCCCTTAGTCTTACTCATCCTGCCTCAAAGGAAAATTATCATCTGAAAATAGCATAAACTTAAAAGATTTTACCATGTTTAGGAGAGAACAATGGCGATTTTGATCTCGGTGGATTTTCTGGCCGAGGGGCTACTAACTGGACAGGTCGCACGTGTTTATCCAACAGCTTCTTGAAGCAAGATTGCCGATTCTCAAACATGCTTCGAACGTTTTCAAGCTTGACCTGCACTGACTGTATCTGGCACTGTAGAGAGTGAAAAGGACTCCTGTGATCAAATAACCACCATAATTTTCCACTTTGACCCAAACCAGAGGACTACAAGGGTGATGACACTGCAACACAGTCCGACCCTGCCCTTCACCTGTGCAGCAAGGAACTGGAAGGGCTGCTTACCTTCAGGTCAGGTGTTAAGACTGACTCAAAATCATAGCGTAGGGCTTGGGGATCATAGTTTAAGTAGGCTGAAGAGCTTTCAAGAAATCTTTCTATGTCCTGGAGAGCTTTCTGAGCGCCTTCTTTAGACTGGCACTTATCCATCTGCTGGTTGGCGAGCAGGTAGGCACCTTCGTCACAGCACTGCAGAGCCTGGTAACAGCACAGGGCAAACACAGGGAGCAAGACTGTCAGCAGCACCCCTATGAAATCAAGGTTCCCATGAGGAATACCTTTTACTGGATCTGTATTTTCAACTTGGAGCTAATTAGTACTCCTAAAGACCTCAGCAGCTATTGCATTTTGATTAGAAAGTAGAAAGGCCACATTTTTTCTGGAGGGCGACTGCAGTCCTCAACATACCCAGCCAAGTTGCGCTCCCACTTGTACCTGGCTAAAACCAACGGTAAAACTGACACCGAAGCACTATTCAGTGCATAGTTGAACCAAATGATAAGCAGATCTTTATTTATCCAATTTAGAAAGCTGAAGGGGGCAGTACAGAGTTTACAGTGAGACACGCAGGTTTCTTGAAATAAATGCCTGCCTCTGAGCAGACCTGAATCACAAGGAATGACCACAGTAACTGCATTCCTGTTCCGAAAAAAATAAGGATTTTAAATTGCAGTTGAAAGGTCAGCATTTAACATGCACAGGTAACAGGTGAACGCCAGGCTGGGGTTTGGCTGGCACTCACACGCTGTGGTGTGCACAGGCGTAAGAAGATGCTGCAGCCAAGAACGACAGAGGACCTCCAGTGCTGCGAGCGGAAAGCGGGGTGGTGGAGAGCAGGACCACGGTGTGCGGCAGCACAGCCCATGGGCTACACCACCGCACCGGCCAGGAACGTGGGAGGCCTGAGAGAGGACACTGCCCTGCAGCTGAGGGGCTGCTGAGGGACCATGTGCCCCCACAGATTAGTGCAACATTGCAGACACAGAGAGAAAGAACAAGCTCCCAAGTCCCCCCAAACAGTGAAATGGAACAGGGTCAAACTTCGCTGCTTCTCTTAATGGCCTCAAGCATGTTACAGCAGTGTGCCTTCTGGCCTAATTAGCGTGAATTTCCCTAAATGAATATCTGACTCTGATTAAGATATCAAAGAGCATTGGAGCCACACGACTCCACTTCCATGCTAGCACACAGCAGCTGTGCCTATCTACCAATCTGTCACCGTATTTTACAGTCAGCTATGTTCATTCTTAATAAATTGCTAAGGAAAAAGGGCTGGCGTTTATCTGCAAGCATTACCTCTTTTGCACTGGGTATGAAAACCTCAAAACTCAATTAAAATGTGGATGCAACATGAAAGCATGACCAACAGCAGCAGCTGAACTTGGGCATTCTGAACTGCCCTCTGGAGATGCCCACCTCTTTCTGCTGACTATTCACAGCACCAGTAGAGAACGCTTTGCTAACTTAACCAGCTAACCAAGGGGTGAATCACTCCTCCAGCCGCTGGTGAACACTTCCCTACCATGACCTGCTGAAGCAAAGCTGCACATTTCGCACACTTCCAGCTAAGATGTGGAGAGGCTAACCCCATGGGGAAGCAAAGGGTCTACTTCTCAGGTCACTGCATCTCTGAACTGTACCTGCTGAAGGCGGGTATGAAGATCCAAGGTCTTCTGCAGTCGCAACTGCTTCCTTTTGATCTCGTCAGACAAGACATCAGAATGGTGCCGCAGCTCGTTGCATTGCTGGCAGATTAAGTTGAGTGCATAGTGATGGTTTGCTGCTAGCTGGTGTCCGTGTAGTATCACCACCTGAGCCTTCCCTATCAGATCCTTCAGTGAAAGGAAGAGAATGGATTGGACACTTACTGAAATAATGCCAAAATATCTACATGTGACAACATGCATTTTCACGTCTTACCAGATTTCAGGTACACATGGCGATGACTGCCATTAGGAGTAGGCAGATGGGTGGCTTACGCAGGATAAAATAGCACCCATCGTCTGGGAAAAAAAAACCTTTTGCTATCCAAAAAGAGGATGAAGTAAACTGTATTTCACCAAACTAGCAATGCCGTGAATGGCTGTTGGCAATGTGCTGCTGCTGTCTCCAGGAACTAGACTGGAAAAACAAACGCAGCTGATACCCGATTTAGGCACACTACGCTCCTAAGCATGAAAGGGAACTTGGGCAGTGAAGGTTTGTGGCGAAAAAAAAACAGGCACTTTGCAGCAAAGCTTGATGCAAAGACCAAGCTATCTCATCTGCACGTCTTGGCCAGTGTAACATCTTCTCCAGGGCTGGCTTTCTGCTGGGACTGCTTCCCTGTTGCACCCTCTCTGCCTGGCCTTGCATTCCTCCTCCCTCCCCCCACAAACATTTCTTCCAAAGGACCAAAAAGCCTCAGGCCTTTCCCCTAGGACTCCAATTTTCAAAGAACCCTCTGAGGGTTGTGTCCAGATCCCTCAGGACTTCTCCGCTGACCCTGTCCCGCTTGCCAAGCGCACCCTTTTACAGAAGTCCCATCTTCAGTCGGGCTCCTGTGAATCACCTCTCTTCACTCTTCTTTCCCCTACATCTCTTCGTCTTCATGCATATGTTATGTTCAATTCACAGGCACATCAAGATAACAACTTTTTTGCCTCTCCATGTGCCTCGCAACAAGTCTGCCTATTAACACTGCTAAAGCACTTAACATATAAATAATTCTTCTATCTCATTAAATCCCACGCCTCCCCTATGTTCAGACATTTATCTGTTCTGGATTTTCACGGTGGCTCAGCGATTTATTTTAACTATGATAAGTAAAAACCCTGTTCCTGGCTTTCGAAGTGATCACAGCGTTGCTGTGCAGAGGAGAGACATGAAATCAATCCTTTCATGGAGCCACTTACCAACGAATTAATCCAGAACCAGGTAATTTCAGAAAACGCTTCCTACCACAAATAGAGAATGTACCTCTTGTGTTTCACTTGTGCTTCTTTCCGTGAAAGAGTATCTCACCTGAGCCATACCATCGAAATGACCCAGGTCCTTGAGCCTCTGTTTTACTTGGGGGACACTGTCGCCAGTGTCGGGCAGCTCCGCTTGCTGACCCTTTAAAAATTCAATGGCATTCTTGACCTAGACACAAAGAAGAAGACTGCTGCAAAAGGATACAAAGCACAGGCAGAAAATCATTCTCAGACCAGAATTAATCGCACTTCAGCTAATCCAATAATAAAACTAGCGTCCAAGGACTAATATCTATGTTCAGAGATGCTTCCAACAGCAAAACCTATGCAACGGCACGGAAGCAACACCTAAATTAGCTCGGAGTAAGGAAGCAGAGTGGTCTCCCCCAGCTAGCTAGCCCTGCCAGAGTCAAGAACTGCAGCATAAATCAAATGCTCTCATAATAAAATCCACTAAAAACTTATCTCCTCTCCCCTCCTTTCCATCTCCAACTCTTCCTTCTGCCAACGGAAGTGCATCTGATCATACCTCTTGAAAACTTTGCTCAAACTTCCACAGCTGTAAATATTGCTCCATTTTTAACTGATGTTTCTCCCAGAAGCCATCAAAAGCAGTCTCCATCTCATGCAGCTGGCCAAGTAACCTTGAGCAGAGAAAAAGGACAGGATTGGAACAGTTTGCATCTAGAGGACAAGCAGAGATGGACAAGCCCTACATTCAGCTCTTCAGGTCTTCTGCACTCAAGCTCTCAGAAGTCAATGGAGTCAATGTATGACTTGTGAAGATTTCAGAGAGAATTTTAATGAAATAATCACTAGAGGTGACAGCGCCTGCGTGACGCAGTTGTTGCTACCTCCATTTATCTGAACAATACCTGGGAGCCTGGCATGGGAGCACCCTGCATCTGCTCCACAGCCTCATCGAAGCAGCGGGGGGGGAAAAAATCACAGCAGGTCAAAGTCGTTTGACAGAAGTCACCCAGCAATGTGATGGCTCTGGAGCAAAATTCCAGTATCTTTGTCTCTGTTTGATAGGTGGCCTAAACAACACATCTACGCTTAAATAACTTGAGTATTTTCACTCAAAAATCAGGCAAATTAGGAACACGGTGCACTCACCGGTGGACAGTCTCCCAGTCCCCAGGCCTCTCGTGGTGCTGGTCCTGACTGCATTCCCCAGGGTCAGGCTCTTCAAAACTGCTCAGAAGCAAGTTTCCCTCTTTTGTGACTGCTGTAATATCTTCCTGCGTAATGCAAAACATTTCTGATTCAGGATACTTCTTTTGAGGTAAGGATAAGTCATTTCATGTTTCTCCCATTTCGTTTCCCTGTGCAAAACAAAGCACCAGCATCCCTTGGACCAAAGGGCTCCCAGCAGATGTTTTAGCCCCTTTCCACGGGGCTCACCCCTGGAGCTGGAGAAGGCTGAGCTACGGACTCCTGCCAGGCTGGGTGGAAACGGGCACACAGGAAAACATCAGGCCATAAAATGATTCAAGGGCAGGAAGACAGCACCACCACAGGCCTCCTGGTGAGCAGGTGGGTTTGTATTAGGCATCTATCCACAAGCTCATGTCTTCAAGCAGGCATTCCTGCAGCTTGAAGGCTGTGCTTCTCCATCAAGGTCATCACAGGAGGTTGTAGGAAGAGCATCCCATAGCGGGACAAAGCTGGGACTGAGACCACGCAGCACCACTTACTACAGCCTCTACATAGAGAGGCAAGTCAGTGCTTTAGTGTTATCTCCACTTAGGGAAAATTTAAACCCTTGGTGTGTTCATTAGCATCAGCTGAGGTGCTTTGTGCTGTGCTGGGCTCAGCCCCGAAGCAGACAGGTGCATTTGGTCAATTATTTTCAAGGAAAAAAAGAGACCAAACACAGAGGTGAGAAGGAAGGAGAAAACAGATGTGGCTGATTAACCGATTTGGAAGAAGCTCTGAAGGAGAGACCTATGCATGGCTCCATGAGAGAGCCAACCCCTGGAGTCGTTAAGACCCCGTCCTAGGAGGTGGCCAGACTCCTACTGCAAGAGAAACAATAGCAAAACCGCTTTAGGGAGAAGATTCAGAAAGCACAGACTTGCTTAAGCATCTGCCTGCCCCAGATAGCTCACAGCAACCTAAACATAACAGCATCTTCAGGGCAGGAGCCCGGGAGCCGAAGGATACGGCCACAGGAGCTTCACCTCCTCCATATGCAGTGTATGCTGCAGGTTTGCAACCCTATCACTAAAACGTCATGGAAGATGACCACAAGGCAAAAACCCCATCTCCTTTTGACATTACCACGTCCAGGAGACTTGAAAGGGAACAGGAATCACGCAGCACGCTTTAGACCACAGGTGGCTGGTACTTCATCCTCTTACATCTCACCCTCCAGAGCCCAGCGTTCCCCTCTTGATTCAAAGCTTTTCATTATACATACAGCAAAGTAGCGTGGCTGTCAAACAGGTGTTAACTTGATTTCTTCCCCATTCAGTATATCAAAAAGGTTAATTTCTTAGTTACTCTGTTTAATTAATTTCTGTCCTTTTTTTCATTGTGTTTGCAACTAGCTTCCGTTCAGTATCACAGCTACATAAATTATTCTGATCAATTCATTATTTGAATTCAGGAATCAGCTGTACCAAGCTTGGGGTTGTCATGAGAGAGACAAGCATCCCATGTCTCGCTGTCACCACAATCTGTGCACAGTTTCTCATCGGCTTTCATCTTTCATGGTCTTAGAAGGAACAAAAGATAAAGGCAATGGACTTCATTTCAGTCAAAAGCCAACGAGCGCTTTTGATATTTGAAATTAATAGATGAGGTACTGAAAGCAACAGATGCCTAGCACTGAGGCTGCTGTGCTTTATATGCAAATGAAAACACAACATGTTTTATTTCTCCACAGAAGAAAGTGTGTATTACAGGCTGGTTTATATTCAGGGCTACGTTGTATAGCTTCTATTTTCCCCCTACACTCTGGCCACAGTCCTAAGCATGAGGTTTAAGTCAGTAAGTCATATTGTAGTGTATGTAGCTGCTGCTTTATACTAGAGCTCTCTTCACTTTCAAGGAAGAAAAAGACTATTGGCAGTATCTATAATGATGCTTTCTATACATAAGCACGCACATTTATGCCTACACATAGCACACTTTGGATGTCATTTTGCATATTTCTTACAGGCAGCCTTCTGGGAACTCACTGTCACGTGAACGGCAAATGGTAATAAATGATAGTTACGCTTCTTGGACTTATGTAAGCGAATCCGGTCAATAAAGCAAAGGAGCTCATTCTTCAGCCACACAGCACGGCTGTTAACACAGGAATTGTTCCTGAAGTGAGGGTTTGGGGACAGGCTTGTGCTGTCCCCAGAAAGATGCAGGAGCAGCAAAGACAACAGCCGGCTGCACTGATTCTTCTAATAATAGGAACGCCTCTAATATATTCCTATTCCTATAATAATAATTCCTACCATAACATTAATCATAATCACAATCAGCTGGGAAAATCTTAAAATCTTAAAGAAAAAGAAGTTGTTTAAGGTGAAACATGCAGCCTCACATGAAGACAGGGATCACATTGTAAGTCCTCTGTACCATGCGCTCATACAAATCCTGCACCTTGGATGCTCTCCAGCACAGTTCCCTTAAGTTCCCCCGGGGAAGCTGCATCAGGCGGAGGGACCTGGGGACAAACCATCCCTGCAGACCTGCCGATGATCTTTGCAGGCAGCTCCCCCCAGCCGTGGGGGGCGCGGCGGCAGCGTGCTTCCCCCCCCCCATCCTGACCTAACAACAACGGGCTGCATTCGGCTCACAGCTGAGTCGAGAGTTGGACTGGCTGTCCCACAGAACAGGTAACAGATGTGGTCTAACAAGCAAACCGAGCGACGCCCGGGGTGAGGCAGGGGCCTCGCAGCCTGGTGTTGCTTCGGTGAAGGCCAGGACGACCCCCACACATCTGTAACCACAAACCCGTACCCATGCCAAGCCCTCCCCGCTCCACGCTGAACCACAGAGCCCAAGCGACAACTTGTTAAGGGCCAGTCGGCCACAGTAATTGACTTAGTCCCGCCACACCATGAGCATAAAATCTGGCATTTTAAAATATTTTTTTTCAGAGGACGGGTCAATGTGTCTTTCTCCTCCCCAAGCAGGGACACCTCCGTGGCCAGATTTGTGCCTCCGGATACATCAGACGTTACCCAGGACAATATTACTAACAAAAGCGCTGTACTCTTGACTTGAGCTCAATTTTTGCAGTAAGTATATTTATCAACAGCAATTCCAAACTTGTTATACCTGTCGCCTTAATGAATAATCTTTTTTTTTTTTTTTAATTTTGCAAATCTGTTTCAGTGAAAGTCCTTAGCTGGGCTCTGACAGCCAAACGGTGACGCTGATGGGTGGCTGTCCATACAGTCCCTTAGATTTAAAAGTGCTGACCAGGTCCGAGACTAGGACTGGATCTAGCCATGCCGGGACTCCTCTCTGAGAAGGAGTTCAGACAGCGAGGGGATCCTCTCTGAACCTCGTGACTCAACGGGAGGGCTCCCTCCCACCACTCATCAGACCCAACATGACAGGCTGAAGGGACTCCTGCTGGAGACACAAACGCAGGGATGGCAAAGCCACCCACCCACCCACCCTCCAGCCAGCCAGACGGGCAAAGCCCACGGGGGGAACACACTGTGGACACCAACGTCTGCAGCCAGCAAGGAGGCGGCAGCTGAGACAGTTTGCTGGATGCTGGCAGGGTAATTTGCTGGAGCGGATGGCAAACATTAGGGTATAACATAGATATAGCCGTGCTGTGTTTTTTGTCTGACAACATGCACAGGAGGGAAGGAGGAGCGGGCACCAAACAAACAGGCAGTCAAACCCCAGAAATCCCATCTTGCTGTGTAAACAGGGGTTGGAAACAGGCCGTGGAGCTGCTGCTGAAACATACCTTGAGCTGGTAGTACTTTTCCGTGCGCAGGGCCAGGATGCGCTCAATTGAATACATGTCGTCCGGTAGCTCGGTCTCTGCCAGCTCCGTGCCAAAGGACTGTAACATCTGTGCAATTTCCTTCACGGTTAGTGCAAAACTCTCTATCGCCTGGTGGGAGATGATAATTGCAATCAGCTTGGGATCCAGGACATTCCTACAGCTCATTAAGAGCGCACAAAGAGCCGAGGCTGAGACCTGCAGGGGAGCCCAACCGCTTGCTCTGAGAGAGGCGGGTGGGATGTCCGCTGCCGACGGAGCCGATGTGTGCTGCGGTGCATTAGCTGGTGGCCACCCACACGTGGCGAGGTGGCTTTTAGTGTGGACTGAATCCACAACAGGACCATACGAGGCAGAGCCACCTCACGCTTTGTTTTCTGCTGCCTGTTCTTGTGCACTCCGAGACTTTTCCTACCACATACTGGAGGCTTACAGCAGAAGCCACCATAGGATCCATCTCACATATTCCTGTAATTCCTCTTCTATTATTCTTCTCCTCTGGTTAACTCACACTGGGAACCACCTCCAGGCAGTAGGGCTTTGGAGATGTATTTGGCTTCTTGGCAAGGGATGTTTCCAGCTTTGCCAGCCTGAATGGCAGGTTTCAAGGCAGCCTGGCACCAGGCCACCTCATCCGCATCTTCACCAAGACAACAAGGAAGGGAACTAAGCAGCATGCCAGAGACAAACTGGAGACAGTGGGATGGAGATGAGTGCTGTGGTACCTCCCCAGCACATCCCAGCCAGCCAGCAGGAGCTCTGGACACCAGGCAGCTCTCACACCAGGGGATGAGGTGGGGCTCTCCCACCCCACTCACAGCTCCACCTCTGCTTTTGAGAACAGGGTAAGAAATTCAAATTTAGCTGATTATATTTATATTTTCTTCAAAGAACGTGTATTTTCCATGGCAATTTCAGGAAACTTTTATGAGCACACTACAAGGGAATTTTGAGAGAGGTTTTTCATATGGACACTTAGCTACTGTATGCAGCTACGGTCTAGAAACTATCCTTTTCTTAGATTCACATTTTCTGTCATTTTTATCTCCAAGTGTGAGAGCTATGCCATTACCACTTTAACATGTCATGCAAAAGAACAAAACTAAGAGCCAAAAATTTAAACAGTTCATTAATTTGGGAGTGCATCAGTGTAAACTGTCACAAAGTTAATAGCACCAGCAATAGCTTGAGTTACTCCAGCTGCAACGTGTTGTGCTTTGACTTTATACTGAGCGCCACATCTGCGGGTGTGGATGATGTTGCAGGACAAGGGGCACTAGGATGTCAGGTACATTTTTCAATAGTGCTTTGATTTGTTGGGAAGGTAACTGAGAATCCAGCCTGCCATTAATCTGGGAGACAAAGTCCCAGTGAAAACTAAGAGTGTACAGGAAGCATAGAAACACACAGCAAGGCACAAGGTCAGGGAGTGAAATTCCTGATTCCTGGCAATACTAAAGGAAAAGTCTTGCAAAAGGAAAAAATAAAATTCTAAAGTCTCTGCATTTGGTCAGTATGCAGAAGGCACTCTGATTGCCATGGTTCCCGAACAAATTTGTAATTCACACATGAAGTAACCATTATGGAAAAAAAAAAAAAAAAAAAAGAGTCTAACTTGTATCTACCATTAAAAGAATTTTAAAAAAGACTTAAGACGACAGATCTTTTGGGAGCAATTTCAAAAGGAGCCTGAGGGAGTTAATCATCCAGTTCCCTTCTAACCCATCAAGTGCCTAATGCCACTTGACTCCTTTGCAAATCTGATCACAGAAACGTGGTTGGCTTCAGGGGTAACTTCCAGCTACCCATTGCTCACTGCCTTACGTAAACCTTCCTCAATCGATCCCAAACACCCAAGAGCCCAGTGCTCAGCCCCAGTACGTACAGTCCTGAAGATGACCCACTCGCTGTGGCAGTACTCCAGGGTGCCTCCAAACTCCGGGGTTAATTGTTGTTCATCAATGTATGTCAGCAGGTCGCTAACCGAGCTCAGCATAACAACCTGCGAACAAGGCAGCACCGTTAGTCGGTTGATCGTCGCTTCTACCCAAGGCAGACGTGGATCAAGCCTACAAATCCTTCTGGATCTAAAAACTGGGTTTTCTCTAAATAATGTTCTACAGCATGGCCTTCTTCTTATGCTTATGGCTTAACAGGGCTTTTATTTGATGTATTTGACCATTTCTGTAAGCCAGCCCTGATCTCCCAGATGCTTTCTTCCTTAAATGCAAAGCACAGTGAGATGCTGCAGTATCTGACTGCAGAACAGAGCTGGAAGCAAAAGTAATGCAGGTTTTTGCAAGGGATGACCAGTAATCTGGAAAAAATATAAACATTTTAATAAGTTATGAAGCCTTGGCCAATTCCACATAAATACATACTCATGAGGTTTTGTGTGTCTTGATTTGCCCTTGGGATAAGTAATGAGTTTTCAAAATTCTGCAAAAGGTAATCATTTTAGAGTGAAAAATGTGAAGTTCGTGGAAAATCATATTATTTCCTAAAGGAAAACGTTGGCTTGTTTTGTCTATTTGTAATTGCATCAACCTTAGATTCCATAAATGTACTTTTCTTCCCTTAATTACTCTCATTCTGTACCATAATCAAGGTGACTTTAGAAATCTTGGAAACTTTGACTTGAGAATATAAAACCATTTCAGCTGATATTTTAGAAACAAATACCAACATGATGCTGGTAAGGAGTTTACACTCAGATGAAAATGTCAATTATGGGTGGAATTCATAGCAAAAGCTTCACTAGATATGTCTTTTGACTTTTCAGACATTAGAAAAATTCCTGAGCATGTTTTCATCCTTCACAGAAGCATGCAGCCTGCATGGGGATGAGGAAAGGCCAAGAAGCCCATCACCTACTGCCATGCAGATGCTCTGTGGGCAGCAAAATGTGCACAAGGGGCCCAAAAAATGATACGGGAGAGATGTGGTGGGGAGAGATTTCGTGGAAATGGGGCATTTCTGGCAGAGACACTCCTGTTACTCTTCACATAGGTGCCACAGTGTGGGACGCTGTCACCCCTCACACCCCTCAGCCTCCGGTCACACGCAGGCACAACTCTGCATGCTCGTACCGGTAACTTGAGCAGAAAATCCTCCTGACTGAACCGAAATCCAATGTCAGTGAAGGTGCGCTGGAAAAACCCCGTGGGACGAAGAACCATCACTAAGTGCAGGTTCCCTGGGAAAGACGCCTGCAAGGAAACAGAGACAACGTTTAAGCTGGGGACATGGCAAGTCCAACCAAATGCCTTGAAAAGAGGGGAAGTCATTTAGATCTTAGCATTTTTTTTTTGATTGCCCCTGATAGCCTTTTCTTATTTTCAAAGCAGGAGGGAGATGCTGTAAGTGGTTTAGCGATACGGGACGTAACTGCAGGAGGATTGACCAGTCCCGCTTCCCTTTGGAGCAGACAGGAGTTCAGCCATGCACCTTGGAAGGCCACTTATTATAAACTTTAATATTCTGTCTTGTGTTCAGCATTATAAATCGCAGAGCGAAATTACCGTTTACCAGGGAACAGAGGGCTGGAACATCGAGAGGAATGACAGACATATTGAGGAAGCAAAATTTATTGCCAAACTCACTAATCACCCCATAACTGCACCGAGCATGCTCTTCTTGTCCCTGGTAATTACCAGGCACCATTTAATTTGTGGCAAGAATTTGAAATTTCCTGTCTATGCTGCTGGAGCCTTTTTTCAAGCATATGGTTGGCAGGTGCATTTAAATAGATCTGTGAAAAGGGTGCTTGAGAATGAAAAAGAATTTTTAAGAAAGCAGGAGTCATATCATTAAATTATGGATAAATGCATGATGCAAAGCATTGAGTTAATTAAACATATGATTTACTCCGAGATCCTGCCAGGCCAGGTTATGTTTCTCCATATATTCCTCCTTATATTATAATCCTTCATGAAACACAGTAGTAGTATCTATACCAAGGGTGAGAGTAATGAACGTGTTTAGGTATTTTGCACTGCAGGGCACTTAATCTATGCCTTCGAAACTAAGATTGCTCCCATAAACCTGCATCAAAAAAGCCACGATTTACAGTTGAGATCCGACATCCATGAACTGCATTGCAACTTATTTGCTGTGCGCTTTTTCTTTTTGTGTGTGTAGGAAAGGTCAGGTTGTGGCTTCCGTTGCCCACAGTCCCACTTAAAAATGGACAGTGAGTTTTATGATCGAATAAGCCATGTAAATTCAATATATTGATCCACTGTTATTTTTAGTAGGAGCAGATTAAAAAAAAATTAACGTGAATAAAGTGCCAAACTCATACCCTTTGGAAGTCAACAAGAATGGTGCCAGGGACAAGGATTTGGTGTTAGGAACAAGAGCAAACCATCAAATAATGGAGACGTCTGTGCTGGCTGCAGTCCCTGGGCGCTACACCGCTGCCACACAGCACCCGGTGAGCACCCAGCGCCCCCGGAGCGGCTGCCAGCCCCCGGCACACAGCGATGGCTACAGCCACGGGAGACCCCAGGAGCCAACACCCAAGCCCATCAAACTTGCAGATGGGCCAAAGATCTGAACCTGGCCATGGAGTCACCAGACCTTTGCAGCTCTAAACAGGTCTTGACCAAGAAAGCATGGGCAAGAGGCTGGAGGAGATCCAGATTCAGCTCCCTGCTTCCATGCCTGTTTAATTAGTTCTACAAGGAAGATCTGCTCTCCTGCAAGACAACCCCAGGCAGGCCCTCCAACGCCCAGCTACTAGACACAGCTCTAAAGAGGAAATCTGTCTTGGAGACCCTGCTCAGATCAGGATTCTTAACGGGAATTTCTCATATTACTAGAGAGAAAACCATCCACAGGCTACTGGATATCTCCGAGGAGTTGGAGTGGTTCCTCGCTTTGAGGAGAATCTCTGCCTGGGATGCAGAAAACCTTCGCTGAGGAAAGCACCACCAGAACTGGCACAGGTTTGTAGACATCTTGAATGAACTGAAAATTTATGGCATTAATATTTCACTGGAAAGTCTCTGGCAAGCTCAACACTCATCCTCCAGCGTGTCCCTGAGAAGCTGGCTGCCTCTTCCACCACACCGGCTCTCCGCTGGACCCAGCAAATGCTGCTATTGCTCTGTCCAGGCCTGTTGGCTGACCTGGCTAGTCCTTGACACTCTTCATGCTCCAGCACGTCCCACGGCACTAGGACGTCCCAGGAAGAGACAAGGCAGCCTGCATTCACGGCAATGTCCTGCCTGCCCCTGCAGAGCTGAGTCCATCATCTGTCACTCCCTCACGCTCTCCTTTATGTCCATGTTTGCCTCATTCAACATCCTGGTCATTTCCCAAGGGACATTTCTGTGCAGACAGGACAACAACAGCATCCCCCAACAAAGTTTCAAAGATATCACCAAAGAGCCACCATGAGCTGCAAATCTCAAAGGACAGGATGCTTTTGCTCCGAACAGGCCCTGCATCCCTGGCATTAATGGCTCACGTTGACTCGAACCAAAGCCTTGCGAGGCCAGTGGTCTTACAAGGCTTTAAAGGAGCTCAGAAGATGCAATTTTAGGTCCTTCTGCATGCTTATGAGTCCACTGGACATGAATCCAATATCCAATGGTGAAGTCCCACAGACTCTGGGGAAAGTCACTGTTTCCAGCTCAGAAGCACAACAGTATGTTCAGGCCGCTGAACTTTAGGCTCCTACCTTGACCTCCTCTGAAAAATGCATCAGGAATATCTTTGAGAAGATGCATCCTCCCTTGGTCCTACCTCATCATCCCCCTCCATCCCCTGTCCCTTTAATCCTGTTCGGCACTTCCAGCAGAGATGAGCTTGCTTTATCCCCTCCTACTCCTTCCAGTCCTTTTGACGTGCACTTTTCGTGCGCAGAGCAGGCTCCCTGGAGGAGAGGCCTGGGTCTCCAAACCACCCCACCCCATGGGATCCTGCAGGCTTTGACCATCTTGTTCTATGAGCCCTTGGCAGGAAACCCATAGCTCTAGCAACATGGACCAGTAATCAGGAGGCAAGCGGAGCCGCCTGCCCAAACTCCATGCAACAGCAATAAGGTGTGCGACACCTCTCTGAGGGCAAAGGTGCCTTTGACCACCTTGGGTTTTGTGGATGCAGGGTACCAACATGTTCCACACAACATACAAGAAGAGACCATAAGCTGGCATTCATGTCCTTCTGCCACAACCACAACAGAGGCAAACTCTTCTTTGATACAACTTTATGCCCCCCACACAGACAACTGTACCCCTTTTGCTCCTTGATACGTTTCACCTCAGAAGTAGCTGGGTTTCCAGGACAGGTTTCCATTCAGTTTAGAAAGCATTTGAGGATTTTTCAGCTGATCTTAGACACATAGGATCAAGGTCAGCACTTATAAGCAGCTACAGAACAAGAACTACAGCTTTGCAAATGATACCTAATGCATTTCAAGCATGGAAAAAACCAAACAAGCCCAAAAGTAAGTTTGCAGAAAGACAGCCACCAACCAAACCATGTCCCGTGCCCTTTTACAGACTTAAGAGAAAAGATGAAATATTAAATATATATATATATATAAACAAAGACAGACCAGTAATTCCTCAGAAATAGCATCCCTGAAGGAACTGTATCTTTCGTAGTCACTGTTAGAATTCTAATTTTTCTAAGGGCTGAAGGGTAGATAAGTTACCTGCAAACTGAACTCTAACAATACTGAAGGTACTGCTGGGAAAAAACCCTTCCTCGCAATATATTCAAGAAAGCAAGGACAACAGGGTCCTCAATCTTGCCTTATGTTTTATCTTATTATTTATAACGCTACAAAGAGCCTCGTGTGTTTGACAGACTCGGGTTTATGTAACAGAAGACCTGAAAGAACCCTCTGCTATTCCCCTGCAGCACACCAGGGAAGGCAGGAAACTATGGGCGCAATTCCACTAAATCAGGCAGTTGGCAACATTTCCCTACGAGTAACTACCTCGCCGGCCAAAGCCCATGCTCAGAGCATCCTTCCCCTTCAGAGGACATGAAGGCACCTGCCCTAAGGCCTCGGTTCAGCAACTTGTTTAACCGCACGCTCAGCTGTAACTGCGCACAGAGCCCCCACAAAACCAGCACAGACAACCCGGGCTAATAAAGCACAAGGAAGGGCACGCGTGGAGAGCATCCCCGTCATTACCTCCTTAGCGAGCATCTCACCCCGAGACATTTAATGTCGGTTTTTTCCTAATTTTGGGAATTCCGTTTTCAGGGAGCGTTCTTCCCTGCTGGTCGCTGGGGCATTCGTGAAGCTGGATATCAATAAGCATAATGGAAACGCAGGATCTGCCCCAAGTTTGTTGGTGAGCCCGAGGCCAGCGGTCCCCGTGGAGTTACCGCCTCCCTGCCGTCCCCCGCAGGGAGAGCCGGGGACCCCCACCTCGGCATCCCTGCCCCAGACCCCGCCCGCACCGCCGCGGCGCCGCGACCCTTCCCCGGCGGCTGCACCGCTCCCGGCCCCCGGCAGCGCGCCCGGCCCCGCACCGCGCCCGCCACCCCCGCGCCCCGCCGCCCCCCCGCCCGCGGCCGCCGCAGCGCGCCGGGCCCGGCCTTACCGCAGCGCCGCCGGCCCGCCGCCCGCCCCGCCGCGGGCTCGCCTCCGCCATCGCCCGCCCCCCGCTCCCCGCTCCGGCGGGCGGCACGGCGCGCAGCCCCGGCGGCCGGCTCCCGGCGGGCAGCCCCGCTCGCCGCCCCGGCGCCGGGCCGCTGTTTAAGGTGGAACGCCCCGCTCAGCCCGCAGCCGGGCCGGCGCCTTCCCGCGGGGAGCGGATCTCCCGCGCCCCCCCCGCCGCCAGCTCGAGGGTGCGGGGCGGCGCCGTGCGGGGCCGGGGCGGGGGCGGCGGGCGGGGAGGATGCTCCTGCCAAAACCGAGCCCGGGCCCCGGCTGCAGGGCTCGGCCCCCCCAGGGCAGCGCTGCCCGGCTCAGCCCTGCTCGGCCCTGCCGGCGGAGGCCGCACAAAGGGTTAAACAAAAACCCGTGCGGCCCGGTACCGAACTGCTCCGGATCAGACGCACAACCGCAGAGCTGCGATGGCATCTACATGGGCCGAAAAAAATAGGACGCTCTGTTTTTCACATTCAGCTTTATTTGCGCTTCCTTATGCCAGAATTACACACAGATAGAAGAAAAAAGATTATTTTTTTTTAATTGCAGCACGGGTGTATGATTGGAAGGAAATCAAGGTTTAACCTTTAGTGTCAGCTGCGCAAAGGCAAGTCCTGTCAAACGCCTCCTGAACACAGGCAGCCCTCCAGGGCCAGACCCTTTCTGAAGGCAATGCCCGAGCCTCCAGCTGCAATGGACACAGGTCTCCTGCTGCTCACCCCTCTGCACACAGAGCACCCCCACCGCATCTGCACACACAGCCCTGGCACCGCAGGCAAAGCCACTTCTCTACAGGGACACGCAGCGCATACAGGGACACAAACATAATACATGCTCAAAGGTCACACAATAATTGCATTTTTCTTATTAAACACAAAATGAGTGACACTTCAGTAGAAGCTACAAATTAGGGCGGGATTTTTTCACAGCTGCCACTTCCAAACTACGCAAAGAAACTACATCATCCTTAAAGGATGCTCTTCGTACTAGCACCTGTTCAAAAAGTGGCAGCAGAATGGAATTTTGATGAACACTTTAAAGAACTACTTCTTAAATGCTGCTTTGCCTCTAATGGTATGGTAACCATACTTGGAAATTCAGGTTATCACATTTCAGAAAGTCAGAACCCAAAATATCGACAGCAGTATGTGGTGCACACTGCAAAAAGGTAACCCTCTCTTCCCAGGGCACCTGTTAGCAAAACACCATCAAAGTCAGACATTCTTAACACCAAGTTCAGCTGTACTAGTATTAACTACTTAAAACAGTGTTAAGATCTAACTTTATCAAATCTAACCAGAATCAGGTGAGAGCTTTCCTTCTCAGTACATACCTCATCAAGTTTACTTCATCCTCTATCAGACGGATCAGTGTCCTTAACCGTTCAGTAATTGTAAGCAGAAACAAAGGCAATAATAATACACCCAGAATATCTTCATTGACTTACCCACATGGCATGGTCTGGTTTGGAAAGCATTTACCAATTAGCTCCTACCTATCCATGCATCTATAAACATGACTTTTCTGCACCTGCATGCACTACCATAATGCCATGCTCTCATAAGACACGATGCATTGCTGAGTTGCAGAAAGATTACTTTTGAGGTATGTTCAGATGGGTTATATGCTAATGGTGCGTAGCACATAAACATGTATAATAGATATTTAAAATACATGAAGGCATACATACACATTTAAAATAGATTTTCCACCCATGCCCACATACAAACGCTTGTGAAGTTTGCTTTAAGAACCTAACACTTTCAGTCACTGACAATTAGGTAAAATACAGTCTCACTAATAACAAGTGTCTAGAAAGAACATGAAGCCAAATTTCCACCCGTCAAAAGCACAGAACATGGCACAAAACACATCTGAACCACTATGAAAAAGCACAGAAAACAAGCAAATGAATGAGCTAATACTCAAACAGTTCATTTACGCACTCAAATGGGGCATGGAGCTATGTCTGAATTAATTATAGGGCCATAAAACAAAATACTACCTAGAGAGAAAGCACTAGCATCTGGTTCCCAGCGCTTTCTGAAAGTGGTAATAATGGGCACGATGACTTATGACATTAGAAGAAATGAACATTAAAGAGGACTTACTGCTATTTTTTGGAGAGTCAGTTTGACCGACGCCCATGTGTCCAATCTTCTATCCAGGATTAGGATAAATTTGGTGTCGGACTCATGTCGACTACGAAATAAGAAAATACCAATAACCAGACAACTTTTGAGGGAATGTGACTCCGCTCTCCCCCAAAAAAAACCAAACCCAAGAACACGGAATGCAAACCACATTTTGACATTTCCACAATTGCTGAAATGCCCTATGAAAAAAATTCCCTGAGCAGACTCCAGCAAGAAATTTGGGAAGCCCACCTGACAGTAAGCTGAGGGTGAAGCATCACCTTTGAACTGCATGGGAGGTGGAGACAACAGGTTGCCCTTGAAACCCTCACTGGTCTTCAGAAGGACTTTGTGGAGGTCAGAGGCAGCTGTGCTCCTGCTGAGCAGCTCGGGGGTGGCCAGCAACCAAGCGATGACTGGTTTTGGCGCAAGGCAAGTGAGGTGACACTGAGCCAGGGAAGGGTTATGCCAGCTTGGCAGGGGGAGAGGGGGAGCTGGTGCTGAAATAGGCTGTCGGGGCTTCCCCAGCACCTCCCGGGCCTGCTGGAAAGGAAGCAATTGCTAGGAGGCACTTTCCAACACACTCGGGTTTGCTTGGCAAGCACAGGCTTCCTGACATCCCTTTTGACACCCAGACCCTTCAAGTTTCTTTGAAATCCCCAGTCTCACCCGGCGAGCCAGCAGTACCAGGGATGCCCAGTCTGGCAGGTGACCTAACGTGCAGATGAGCTCCTGTCTGTAATTCACACGCTGCCTGCCCAGGCTAGCTGGGCAGAGCTCCGCCAGGCACAAGGCGTGACAGCACACACTCCAGGGCAGTCTGCATTACAAACTGGAATCACGTTTGCACATAAGTAAGGGTATGCCAGCTTGGAACCAAGTCCTCTGATGTGAGTGTATTTACAGGATACTCAGGTCATATTTACAATATTTATTTTGCAGATGCTGAAACAGGATAGCCGTGTCCCACACCACCCTACCCAGGCGTCTCAGTGCCGTGGAGAGGCTCCCAGTACACGTGCTGGCTCTTGAGAGCTGGGTCAGGTATCTGCGCTGGGCATGGCCCCATGCAAGCAGCGTCTTCAGTAATTCTTGTGTTTGGCAAGCAAAACCACATGGTGGATTACTCAGAACTATTACATGGCAGACAATACTTGGCAACTTCGCTACAGAAAAAAAAAAAAAAAAAAAAAAAAAGGCACCCAAAGCCAGTGCAGGAGCTTTCATACAATGCACATCTTGCTGCTTTGGTCTGTTATAACCACACTTTTGACCAATACGTTTAAAAGCAATTATCAGCTAGCCTGAGGGGAAAAAAAACCAAACCAACCACTAAAATTCCTTTTGGCTCATAAAAACAATTGACTGAAGATAGGTAGAGGTGCCCAACTCCTAAACTATCCTACAAATACATCTTATGGATCTCCAGTGCCACACCCAAAGAGCAAAGGTTCCATGCAAAGGTATACATGGCCATTGAGGTGCAGCAAAAAAGAGCAGAGCAAACAAATGTCCTGTCGCGCCCAGGGGTCGAACACAGAACTTCTGCAGGTAATAAAGCCTGAGGTTACACATTATGAGCTGGATCAGGCATGGCTTTTCTGCCAAAACCTTTTCTAGCTAAAATAGTTTTAGCAACATGAGATGGTTCTGCAGGTTACTGCCAGCTCTGCTCAGCCCCACCAAGAGTTAAATGACCCAGGCAGTGGGAGCGTGGGGCAAAAGGATTCTTTTCTTCAAGGTAAAAATAAAACCCTTTGGTTTTTCAGCACACCCCAAAACTCTAAAAGGTAGGTCTCTGTCCTTTGAGAAACAATTCCCCAACTGCCCATGGTATTTCCCCAACAGGCTGCAACTGGGGAAAAGAAAAATAATAAAAAAATTAATAGCATTTACACAGCACTGCTCTCATCATAATAAAACCTGAAGAAAAAAACCCAGAATCCAAGTAATTTAGAAAAGGCAGCCAGACTGTAGTGCATTGTCAGTTAATAGAAGTATGCCAAAGTATGCCATTTACTCAGGACAAGGTTATATTCAGACAGTAGCCTCCAAGCATGCTAATTTACTTTTATCAGCTCCCTTACAGACACAAAGAAGAAAGTTCCCAGCTGTCCAAAAGCCTTGAAACCTACTGTGGGAAATTTTTAACTTATTCTGGGGCTAGTGGAGCAAGTCTGTGCCTATTTGCAACCCAGGCCTTGCAGGTTTATCAGATTTCCAGTCCTGCAACGTACCTTGCAGGCCGACAATAAAAATAAATCAATGCTTTCTCACCGAGGCTGCAAGGGGTGTTCATTTGCATCCAGCAGCAGAAGGATGAAGACAGTTAGCCAGATTGAGGATTCTTTCTCTCTGGGTGCTTGTTGTCACTTTGGCGGGTTTTTTTCTTAACCTTAATTTTGTATGTGTTGCAGAACGCACCAGACTAAAAATAAAGACTTGGGATGTTTTGCAGGAGGACCTGAAATCAGATCCCAGAGTCTGAAGTTGTGAGATTTATCACAGGAGTGAGACACTCCTTGTGGGATCAGGGCATGCTGTCAGGACCTGCTGCCTGATACTTAAATTCAGAGATACTTCTAGTCCACAGCACCCTTCGCTGCGTTACTACTGCATGTTATCAGCCATGGCTCTAAACTTGGTACTTCATGTCCCCATCTAAGTGAAACATGGCAGAGCTTGTCTGAATACCGAAAAGCTGGAGGGTTAAAGAAGACTACACCAGACTGGACTGTTTGAGTCAGGAGGGACCTACAACAATCACTTGGTCCAACTGCTGGACCAGTTCAGGGCTGACCAAATGTTAAAGCATGTCGGTAAGGGCATGGTCCGAATGCCTCTTAAACACCGGTGGGCTTGGGGCATCAACCGCCTCTCTAGGAAGCCTGATCCAGTGACTGACCACCCCCTCGGTGAAAAAACACTTCCTCATGTCCAGTGCAAACCTCCTCTGGAGCAGCTTTGAACTGTTCCCACTTGTCCTATCGCTGGATCCCCGCGAGAGGAGCTCAACACCTCCCCCTCCACGTCCCCTCCCCAGGAAGCCGTGGGGAGCACTGCGGTTGCCCCTCAGCCTCCTTTCCTCCAAACCAGCCCAGCGCGAAGCCCTTGGCTGCTCTTCCCAGGACATCCCCTCCAGCCCTTTCACCACCTTAGCTGTCCCCCTCTGGACACGCTCAAGGACCCTCACACCCTTCTTACAGTGGTGGGGCCCAGAGCTGCACACAGTGCTCAAGGTGAGGCTGCACCAATGCTGTGCACAGCAGGAATTTTTCATTTTTCAAAGACAGCATTATTTTTCTTTTACTTTAATTGGGACAGTTTTTTTCTAATAACAATCTTACATGGACCATAACTGACCTCAATTGTTTGGTTTGGTGTGTTTTTTTCTTAAAGCTTCTACTGAAGTTCTGACTTGCATGGAAGAAATTAATTATTCTAGGGTACACAAAAGATCAGTATTTGCTGCAAAGTCTACACTGTCTTTAATGCAAGCCTGGCTCAAGTGCTGCTTTATCACTCTTACGGCCTCCTTTCTGCAAGTCACCAGGATCTGTCACACTTACCTGTGCCCTCCTTCAAGCACACCATCACACAGGGCTGTTGCAGGCAGGTAGCCCACCATGCACATTTTCAGTTGGATATGCAGACCATGGAAGGTGGAGACCTGCTCCTTATTTTCCTGTACAGCTCTTCCACAGGCACTTCCCACAGCTGCCTCCTGCCTGCAGCATGGTTCCCAGGAATCCTAAAGTAAAATGAACTTGCCTACAAGACTCACCTTCCTCCTAGGTCTGTTATTAACGCACTCACCCTGCAAAGCCAAGAGTAGCTTACAGCATCCATCTCCTTTATCTAACAATTATTTCCAGGAGAAAAATGCTTCATGAAATTCAGCTTCCCAAAATACTACAAACCTGACGCCCCATGAGGTTTCCTCAGACCAGCGTCAGTAGGACAGCACGCAGTCCTTGCTACCGACTGCGTAGGAAAGGCACTGCATGTGGGGTCTGACCTGCCCGTACCCATCCACAGGTACGTGGGAGGGAAGTGTCGGTGCACCCACAGCTAACTCTGACACGCAGGTCAAATACTGACCTCTTTTAGGGACTTTCTGGCTGATCCTGAGCTCTGATCCTGTGATGTGATGCCACTGAGGGACATGTACCCAGGGGTACCAGAGCTGACACACGTCTTCTGCCCTCACCTATATGATGCTTTTTCTTGCTCCCCAACACCACAGCCTTTTCCACTCCAAAATGTTAAAAAGCACATGTTTTTAAGATGGTCAGGTGTTGAGGCAGGCTGTTACGGTGGCAGGAGGAGCAAAGAAGCATGATTAAAGTGGTTTTACTAAAAACATGCTGAACATGTTTGAATCACCAGCAAGCTCGCAGCTCTCATTAGCTTCTTGATTGAGTTTGACCTATTACAGGGACAGCAAGACTGCTCATCACGCTAATGCTAGGGTGTTCACAGCCATATGAAATAAGAAGCCCTGGAGAAACTGGGCAGAGCTGGGAAGTGCAGATGCACTGAAGAGGCTGCCTGCACAGCGTGGAGGAGAAACCCCTCTGGCCAGCACACACCATGGCGCGCTCCTGTCCATGCTGGGACAGTGCTCTGCGGGCCAGGAGCCCACACACCTTCAGAGTCCATCCAAAAAGAGGACAGCGGAATTAAAGGCGCTTTTTTTTTTCCTGCAGAGGTGGCTAAGCACACGGTATTTCTTCCCAGGCAGCTGTCGATGGAAAGCTCCCATGTAGCTGCTGTCAACCTGCTCTCCCTGCAGGAAGAAATTTGCCAAAATGGGCATTATTCAAGGAAATTAAGCATTCCAGGTAACTGAGTCACCAGGCTCAGCAGCAAGAAATATGAGGGCCATTAATCTAAGCATACAGCCCTGTATGTGGCACGGGCAGGCTGTCAGCTGCTTAACCCCGAGCCAGAGGTGGGTAATGGGAGCTGTGGCACGCTGCTGAGCCATCGCGGGTAATGGGGACCCCAAACGGTTTGTGCCTGTAATTAGTCTCTTCCTCCTGTTACATTTCTCTCTTTCCACAGTAATGACGCTCTATTTGTACGTGTCACAATATTATTCTGCAGTGGCATGGCATATTTCAGTGGTGACGCATGTCAAAGCTTCAGGAAAGCTTGCTGTTAATTAGAAACTTAATAAACTAAATTTATGATACATGCAGGTCGACAAGTCATAAGGGGTGATGTCCACTTTTTACTCTGCAGTTAGTGGCACATAAACACCACGCCTGGACACCGTAAGGGCTTGCATCATTCATCTTCTCCCTCCTACTTGGTCTGAGGGCTGAAGATGCCCCTCACCTCCATGCGTGGCACCGTCCTGAAGATCCCCTGCTTGACCCAGGCAGGACCAACACCTCTGCCCATCACAGGCAAGAGCTAGAAGGGAGCCACATACCTCGGGACTGATGTTAGGTATGTTAAGACTTTAGATACGATCTCCTCGGGCACCTCGTTGAAGCGAGCGTTATCAGGAAGGGTGATAATCCAAGCCTTGTCTTTCCCTCGGCCACCTGGAACAAAGACAAGGATGCTTCCCTGGGCGTGCTTTCGAGGAGAGCAGCAGCCAAGTCCAGGTCCACCAGTCAGGTCAGAAAACATGCTGCCATCATCACAGAGGCTTTTTTACATTACCAGAGAGCAAAATCAGGCCAAATCCTGCCTCTGATTTCAAGTCCAACACACACACATAGGTGGTAGAAACAAACATATTGGGTACCAGATATTTCCTTTTATTTACTGAGCATACTTTACATGGGACAGCAAATGAAGTCAGAAATACAAGGATAAATCATCACACTGGTCTGGAGCCTACAGAAATACATTTCAAAGCAAAACGCTTGTTAATGTGTTGAGCGTTTGAAGGTAAGAATATTTTACAGTATGGCTTGAGACAGAAACCTAATATGCTCTTTCAAACTGCCTCAATGTTTTATTAACAACATTTCTAGTGGCACTGGAGACTACCTGATGGATAATATCCCGTGCGGAGTATCATTTAGCCAAATAGCATGGAAGTTCATCTGGAGTATTTAATTACCACATGGACAGACCCTGGAGAAGTTCACTGTACTCACCAGAAAGAAAAGCAAACTCTTTCATCAGGTCATCACTGATGTCCTTTGCACAGATGGGTATTGCGGTTTCTGGAAAAAAGCAAAAGCAGCCGTCAAAAAGGAAGGAAAAATCCACAGCAAACACGTTTATCAATGTTTTAACCCATAGGTGGGACTTGAACCAAACGCAGCTTCCCTAAATCATACATGAAATTTCCAAACAAAAGATATATGGATCTTCTAGAAACCAATGGTTTTAATGACTCTTAACAGGGCAAATGCCCTAAGTCAGCAGCAAGTTATTCTAGCAAACGTACTAAGGGATGCCTGGGAGTTTGAGTGCTCTCCCTTCAACAGGGTGTATCCAATGTTAATTTTTATATTTTGGAGTTACTGATGTCACCCCCCTATTCTACAAACTCCCCCAGTGCTTCCCAGCCTTGGCAACATAATGGTCTGAGGTTTCTGCTGAGAACAGCAGTGTCCAAGGCTGCCACGCTGGGAACAAGGTTGGGTTTTCAGACTGTAACAGTCTTTAATTTTGAGCAAATAAGCTTCTGAAATCATGTTTTCATCAGGCGTGGGGACATATGCATTGGAAACGTTGTTCTTGCGTTCGGTTATTGGCTTTCTTTTTAATTAAATAATGGGATAGGCTGTCTTAATACCATATGTAGCACGCTGACCATTTCAGTGGCAATGAAGCACATCGGAACAATATACATAATTTTACCTTTCCCCGGGAGAAGGAAACAAAAAACAGATTGACACAGGAGGAGCTTATAGCTGGCAGACATATTTCTGGATTATCTATAAATGAAATGATAGCTAAATATTAAGCATCCTTGTTCCTGCAAATAAATGCTTTAAAGCACATCCATACAGATTAAAGTCCTTGTGCTTGCTGATAATCAAATTTTAAACACTGATTATTTTACAGAGTTGGTCCTAGGGAGTAATCTTTTAGCTGTTTTAAATCACACAGGCTGCATACTTCAGCACACTCCAGCGTCATCGATATTTATTCTATTTCCCTTTTTCCAAAAGCTTTCTGGTGACTCCTACTTTACCTAGGGATTTTGCAGGCTGTGCAGCCCCGAGGTGTGGAGCTGGGGGTGCCCTGCCTCCTACAGCCCCTGCCGGCTCCCTGCTTTTCTGTGCACCCGCTGCTGCTTTCCCCTCTTGTAGATAAAAATGTTATTTTTGTTTGTTAAGGGTCGAGCCTCAGCCCCACTGGCATCTACAGAAACATTCTTGATTTTAACAGGCCCCAGAATTGGTCTTGGTAAGAAAGAAGTTTGTCTTGCAATGGTATTTCAAATATTTCTCTCTCATTCAACTGCTTCACCTCACTTGAGGACAAGCAGTGGCCACAGATTTCTTTTCTATTAGTTGATTATTATTTTTTCCCCAGGTCAACCGTTTCATACTGATAAAATTCACATTTAAGAACTCCACGAGCTCCCACACATGAAGTAGACGACATTAAATGTGCGGGTCTTTGAAAGTACAAAAGCTCACGGCTGTGCATGGGTATTTCCCACAGAACGGTGTGGGACCGTTCAACAGCTCACCTGCATTTGCAGCAGGGTGAAACGTGTCCCCAAAGCCAGCACACCTTGCCCACCCCGGCTGTCCCCAGGGATGCAGCCTCGCACAAGCTGGGCAGAGTTCTGCCCTGTGCCACAACAGCCACGCGTGACTCCAGTGGCCAGCAGCAAAAGCAAACACAGCTGCAGGTTTACAGTAAATGCAGCTTTTGTTTCTGGTTCTGCAGTGATACGGGAGGGACATGCTGGTTTATTGACAGCTGTCCAGGAAACAGGCTGGGGAAAGGGGGTTAACTTCTACATGGTTAAAAAAAAAAAAAACCCACACACACCACATTTTAAAATCACTTAATTAAAAAACTTCGCAAGGCATATTCTTCCTGAGAACACCCTCACAAACTGCAGCCTTAAACTAAGCTGGAGACAACTATGGTGGGGGAAAAAGTAGCATTTTCCCACTGATATTTTCAAACTTTGCTTTCTAGAAAAGAAATATAATCTCAAAAATGCATGCTTAACCTCTGAGCATGGCATTTATTCTCTCACGTCTCCATTACCTGCAATTTCCCAATTATCATTATGGAAACTGCAAAAACCAACTGCTGTTTCACTCCTCCCTGTGCTGGGGGGCTGCGGCAGGACCCCTGTGCCGTGCCCTCTGCAAACATGGGCACAGGCGACCCCCACCCCACACAGCCTGCCAGCCAAGCACGTACCGCCAGGCCACGCCGGCAAGCAGACCGGGCATTTGGGGGTTTGAGGTGCAAAGCACCATAGGACAGGGGGTCCCACCGTGCTTGGGAGTCATGGTTTCCAGCAAGGACCATGCTCCCCAACTTTTTATTCTACTGAAAATTTCATCCTTGACTTTGGCACAGAGGTGGAGACCCAGATTCCTACAGCACCCTTACCACTTTTTGCTTCTCGCTTCCCAAGGGATGACATTTTTGGAAGAGGGTACTCAGCACCTCCAGAAAATCAGGCCCTTCACAGCAGTCCCTAGTTGAGCACCCAAAATAACTCATTCAAGGGAAAACTAGGCAGGCGTACTTTACTTCAGGCAAGGAAGGCTCAGGGAGCAATTCCCTTACAAACCCTCCCCATCTCCTGTGGGGTAGGAGAATCCAAGAAGTGACGGAGGAGCAGGATGGATGCCCTTTGGTAAGGTCAAGGCACAACAACAGGCTGATTGTGGTCCCACTACAGCCGCTCCTTGGCCAGCTCACCCCTGGCACTGGCTCTGCACTGGCCATCAAACTCCAGCTCCTGGGCAAATGTTAGGGAAAATCAAGCACTGGCATCAAACTCGCAAGCGTGTGGCTGCGCCGGAGGCACATCGGTTGGATGTTGCTATAAATCTTGTACAGAAGCGCGACCTTTGTCCTCAAATATTAATCTGTGGAAAAAAAGAGCAGTAAAAGGCAGTGCGGCACCAAAGATATCCGCCTCTCAAACAAGGCTTCAGTTGATGTTCACCAGCAAACTGGGGATTTCTTATTTGAAGGACACTTGGGACAGTACGGAAAAGACCCTGGGGTCTTTAAAGACCCAGGCTGCACCTCACTTGGCACAAGGCAGTGGAAGTTGAAGGTTTCAAGCAAGTCCACTCTCTTCTCTTAAAAAGAGGCTTTGTGATCATCAGCTGCCACAGAATAGAGCTGTGCTGTACAAAACCAAGCCTGGACCCTCCACGTTGCAGCATTCCAGAGCACTTCACAGACTCCGCTGCTATCCCCACGCTGTTGGTATGAGCTCAGGCTTTAGGGTCTTACTGAAAACAAGCAGCATCTGGAAGATGAATTCTCATAAGTGTAGTTATATTTTTTTATATAGGTTCTAAACTGGGTATTTATAAAACGCTGCTGCAGTTACTGCATTCAGAGCCTCCTCTATGGAGGAGATCGTTGCCATGACACAGGTTTGGAGGATGCATGAAGCCAAGCAGGCAAAAGACAAAGGGGAAATACAGAGCACTCTACCCTGCTGAGAAAAAGTAATGTGGCCCAGCAGGGAACCCTGCTGAATCTGTCCTGTCCCCATCATTTGGTTTACACAGTCCAGAACCTTTGCTCCCCACAGGACCGTATCTCCAGGCAGTTGTGCAGACAGCAGTTGTGAGAATGATGCTTATTGTCAGCGATCTTCCCTTCCGAGGAGACTCGAGCACGGAGGGACTTGCACATACAGCAGAGGTCTGCAGTGACATTCAGAGAGGGGACAGCTACAGCTTGAGTCCAAATGCCTCTCAATTAAACTCCAAAGTGCTTTACTTTTTGGTAACTATTGTTTTCTTTTCCAAATTTTGCAGGCACACATCTGCAGGCAGCAGCTGTGTAACGCATCTGCCAAGCTGATGTAGTAGCACCTTACACTTCACAACACTGACCAAATATTGTTTGCAGCTATAAATCCATCTGGAAGATGCTTTTGTTATGAATGAAGAACAGCGGCTTTTCATGTGAAGGTTGCTGCTGTAGTCTAGGAAACAAAACTGAAGTAAATCAAATGAAAAGGGTAAAGGAGCACGCTGAGCTTCTCCGTGATCTGCTTATTCTCAACTGCTTGTCCATTTGGACATCTACACCCAACAAAGCAGCATTTATTTGGTGTCAAGGGAGCCTACAAATCACCACATTTGTAGCCTATTTGCACTTCCCTCCGTGACTTTCTGAGCTAACTGGGATCATCAGCCAGTGTCTGCCTCAAGTTGTCCCGCTGCAAGAAAGCTCACCTGCCTCCAGAAGTTTCTTTGAGGCTGGCAATGCCCATAAAACTAGCTACGTAACCCAAGAGCATTTGGGTTGCTTGGTGCTCGGAGAGTTTCAGTGAGCAGGGTTTCTTCCAGCTCCCCCAGGCACTCCTGTCTGAGGCCAGCATCCGTGCGAGCCTGCTGGGACAGCCCATGAAGCTTCAGCAAGGCTGGGCGTGGGGACTAGAGCATCCCTGCGCCACCCACTCTGCGCAGAAGTGGGAACAGAAATCCCTTAGAGCACAGTGCCCCAACCACGAACCCCGTGCAACGCAGAGAGCAGCCCTTTCAGCTTCTTCTGCTGAAGTTGTTCCACTTTGCAAAATGAAATATTCACTGGGGCAAAGAACAGAAACACAGCCCTGTACCTGAGGAGTGCACTGCCCGGCAATCTGTCCCTCGAACTCAGCCCGGATTGCTATACCTACTCAGAAAACTCAAGCGGAGTGACCCCACAGCCCATCGCTCCAGGAACTCACTGTGGGTAAGGGGAACAGTTTCACTTGAAATTTAATTATCTGAAAAAGCCAAAGAGCTCCTCCAGGAGAAATGGCAGAAATCCATCCTACGGCAGCAGTCGGGGCCCCAGCTCACTGCAGGGAGCCCAAGTCTCCGTCATCCCAGTGCGCGTCTGTGCTGGTTTTGGCTGGGGTAGAGTTAATTTTCTTCACAGTAGTTAATACAAGGCTTGGGTTTGGATTTTGCTGGAACCAGTGTTGATAATGCAGAGATGTTTTAGCCACTGCTGGGCAGCGCTTACACTGAGCCAAGGGCTGCTCTGCCCCTCACCCCACCCCACCAGTGAGCAGGGGGGCACAGGGAGCTGGGAGGGGACACAGCCCGGACAGCTGACCCCACCTGACCCAAGGGATGTCCCACACCATAATGACATCATGCTCAGCATACAAAGCCGGGGGAAAGAGGAAAGGGGGGGCGTTCAGAGTGATGGCGTTTGTCTTCCCAAGTCACTGTTACTTGTGATGGGGCCCTGCTCTCCTGGGGATGGCTGAACTCCTGCCTGCCCATGGGATGTGGTGAATGAATCCCTTGTTCTGCTTTGCTTGCATGCACAGCTTTTGCTTTACCTATTAAACTGTCTTTGTGTCAACCCACGAGTCTTCTCACTTTTACTCTTCCAATTCTCTCCCCATCCCTCCACGGGGGGAGTGAGCGGGTGGCTGCGTGGGGCTGAGCAGCCGGCTGGGGTTGAACCACAGCAGCATCCCAGCCAGCGAGCAGCTGAGCCTCACCCTGCCTTCTCACTGAGCAATTCCAAAAGACTTTGGATTCTACCCAATACACAACCAGAAACATTGCCATTCTCCTTATCAGCACACCACATCCAGAAAGCAAGGCAGAGGGAGTTATTAGAGAAAAACTGATACTATTTCATACCATCTGCAGGCTGCCCTGCCGGGAACAGCACGCTTGCAGATCTGCACCAAGCCTGTCCAACAGCACGGTGCTGAGCGAGAAGGTGCCTGCCTGTCCCTGGCTGCAGAGAAGGAGCGGGGCAGAGCACGGTGACACAGGGGCAGCTGCCATTACTGCCCGCGCCCCACTGCAGCGCTACCTTCCCGGGGATCCTGCCCCACCTGCCCAGTCTCCAAGCGGTGGCTTCCACGAGGAGCTTACAGCTGGAGCAGGATCCTAATTCCCACATCACCAGATCTACCCTCCCATCTCTCCCTCCTGCTCCCTGCCTGCCCAGGAACAGGATCCGAAGCTGTGTACAGGCAAAGCAGGTGTTTACACAGCATCTGTGGGAAGCGGAGCCAGGAGGGGCTGGCGGCCGGCCAGGCAGCACGAAGCTAATGGAGACACCATGCTGAACTGCACGTTCATCAGAGAACACGTAGCAGAGAATAGGACATTGTCAGCCAGACCTGCTGTGTTCACCAAAAGCTTATTTACAGGACCTGGTCTGAGCAGAACACTGACGGCCAAGGTCCTGACGCTGCTTCCCAGCTTTGGGACCAAACTCTTTGCTAGCCAGGAGCAAATCGTGTCTCCTGTTCCTTCAGTCCCTCATTTGCAAACAGGAACAGGCACAAGTGCCAGCAGGACATGGCACTAGCAAAGGGCCACGAGCATGCCTAATGGTAAGAGCCGAAAAGAAACCTGTAGCCCCCATCCATCAGGCCAATGTAGGTGTCCACATCACTACAGGTTGTGCAAGAGCTGGCCTCAAGGCGCAGGTGTTAGAAACCCTGATGAACTAACCATCGGATGGTGTTGGTCTAACCTGGACAGCTGGGCAACAAAAAGTCTCCACAACCCACAGGACTGGTTTCCAGATGCACCAAAGAACCGAAGATCCCACGATCAGCCGTGAAGCCCACCAGCCAGGACTTGGTGGCTTCCTCCCTGGGGACCTGGGTCCAAAGGATTTTTCCCTACAAGTGAGTATGCGGCACGCTGGCTCTCAGGTCCCACACCAAGGGCTTCCAAAGATTCACAGGGCAGAAAAGCAGAGGAGTCTGCTAATAAGAGACATTTCCACTTGGTTCCACCAAAGTCATCCAGAGGTGCAGAGCACATGGGCCTTAACAGCCTTATGTTGCAATTGCAGCTTAATAGCTGAGGGAACAGCCTGGCCACAGATTTAGAGCTGTGGGGAAACTCTCCCCATGTGAGGAACACCCCACAGTAAAGCACACCCTGCATCAAACAAATTTCCTTCTCTCCACACCCAAGAAGTTCAGCTGCAAAGTGCAAAGAGTGCTGTGGTCCTCTTCTGCATTTGCAAGTGATCTAAGGTATGTTGCAGAAGCCATACGTGAAATCATTAGTCATTTCCAACAGCAGCTCTGAGCTGCATTCACCCTTGTATGCACCAAACCCATGTTCAGCTGCTCAGTCACCCTGCCCTGACACAGCAGTCACCAGCGGTACCTGTTGCAAAGATGAGGTACCGTTGCTGTCCAGGGGAGCCACACACAGCAAATTCACCTTTAACTATCTCAGCGTAAAAACGGTTTCTGGTGCTGCAATAAAACCTGGCACGTGCAATAGTTTGTAATTCCAGGTGGCACAGCTGTTCCCCATGCCAAGCAAGTGAAACAGAAGACCCATTAAAATATTTATGGCAGAAAGGTTCAATACCCTCGGCTGCTGCAAGCCCCTTTGTGCCCCCCTGCCCGCAGGGTCAGCACGCACCTCGCTGCAGCTGGGGGCTGCACGGAGCATCTGCATCCCCCCAAGCCCTGGGCTCAGCCTACAGGCACCTGCTCCGTAACCACTGCCAGCTGAAACCAGGGTTTTCATTTGAAGGGAAAGATTAGTGATTAGATTAGGTTTATTAATGTCTATTTTTCCGGAAGATGTGATGTATTGATCCTGAGGAAGATAATGGGGTTCCTTGCCCAGTTTTGCCCACAGCCCGATGGCAAACCTCCCCCTGCCCCATGTGAATCTCTTGGTAAATCCTTGACTTGGCAAAGGCACTTGCAAACCCCGCTTCTAAAGGTGGCTGAGCTGCCATCTCAATCATTTCCTGGGAAGAGCATCAGCACAACACAGGGAACAAGGGATGGCAGAGCCGCGGGAAGAGCTGCACCCCAGGGATGTGGTGGGAGCCGTGGGGACAGGCTGTCTTGAGGAGGAGCTGGTGGTTCAGGTGCTGGCAGCCAGGCATGGGTGGCCTTCAGAGAGCTCGTTATGGAGGCAGGTCAGCAGCAAAACACCTCCTTCAGAACCAGATGGGACAGACACACAGCAGCAGCCGCCACGCCACCATTTCAAAGGGACCTGGCCCCTGCAAAGCCTTGCCCTGGGCAGGACAGCCACCAGGACCGGCTCCAGCTCCCCAGTACAGCTACCACCCCCCATGGCCACATGAGCATGAACGTAGACCCCTCTTCCCAACCTGCCGCAGGAACTGTCTGCATGTGAGCACACCTCAGCAAAAATCATGATTTAAACTTCACCGGGAGCATCGTCTCGTGTCACAGACAGGACACCAAGGCAGCCACATCAGGCAGAAACACATCAAAAACACCCAGGGATTCAAAAAGGTCATGGAAAGCCCCAGGAGGGTTAGTCCATCACTAGGCGTGATGGGTTGGTCACCGCAACAGGTTCAAAGACTCCTTACATTATCCTTCATCAGACTGGGGAGGATATTTTAAGGAAAGGCTCACTCTGTTTGCAAGCTCTTCCTTTTACTTCTCCCCAAGCACCTGCTCCGGCACAGCGTAGGAGGCAGGATACGGCACCAGATGGTCCTCGCTTCTGACCTAGCGGCTGTGCTTCCCTGTGGATGCCTTCCGGGGCTTCTCTGCAGCCCATGCTTCAGCGCAGGCGCATCCCCATCACCCCAACCTGGGAGTGTGCTCAGCTAAGAAACCATACAGCAAAAAAATAAGCGAAGCGTCTGAAAAACTAGAATGACCTTTTCAAAAGGTTTAAATTAATATACACTGAGGGTAAGAGCAAAAACGCAAAAGAAAATGCTGTGAAAGAAAAGAAAAAAAAAAAGAGAAGAAACGGGGGGAAATGTTAATTCAGCACAGTCCAGGCTTGTGGAACACCATCCGGGCAGCATGGCTGTCCCAGAGAGGAACGCCCTCACGGGACCAGCTGAATCATCACCTTACAATAGGAGCTGACTGGCATGGCCAAAGGGGGACAGGATGGCACTGCGTCCAGGCGTGCGCAGAGCAACCCTGGATCATGCCCCACGGCCAAGCCTGTGAGCCCCAGGGCAGGAGCCTCTCACTCCCGGGCATCCCTCCAGCAGCTGCCAGCAGGAAAATGCCTCTGCAAAAGAGTAGCAGTGCCCGGGGCACCAGCACAGCACAGCTGCGGTCACTCACTGACACACAAAACCCACAAAACTTCATTCCTGCTGACCACGGGCCATCGCTGGCAGCAGCACAAGGTGCAGCCAGCTAAGGATCCCAGACAAGGTGCAGCCAGCTAAGAACCCACATTCATGGGAACATCATCCTCCAGTACAATTCTGGGAAGCTGGAGTGAGCCAAAGGGTCCCCAGGAGCCGGGGCTGAGCCGTGCTGCCAGCGAGGAGGATACTCAGGGGAGGTTAAAAGGTCCAGGCTGTCCCTGTGTGCTGGGGACCATGGAATTTTGTGTGGAGGAATCTCTTCCAATTTAGATTTAACAGCTGACAAACTGTGGAAGCTTTGCTCAGAAAAGGCAAAGCAACAGTAAACTAAATGGGAACAAGGCTTACATCTCCTGTATTGCTCTGGCTAATCTGCTAATGTGAGGGAACAAAATCCGGGATGCTCTGATGTTTTCTGGTCCAATCAGAAAAACTATCTTCTCATATCACTCCAAACTAAGTAAAAATTGTGAAAGATAAAAGCCAGTTCGACTATACATGAATTTACATCAATTGCAAGAAACGTAATAAAAGTTTCTCAACACCCACACTGGTGGATTAAAACACAGTGTGGGAGTTGAGAAAAATCCAGTTTCTTGCATTTCTAATACTTAGGAGCTTCAAACTACTTTTAATTTTCTCCCATTCCCAATTTCAGTCACTCCTCCCCTACGAGAGACTCAGGAAAGCATCCGCAGGTGTCTGCACATCAGCACCGGAGCATGTTTGCCAGCTGCCAGGGGAAGGTGTGTTCAGCATCTGCCACCAGTACACACCTTCCCAGTCAACATCATCAGCCTTCAAACCAGAGCCCATTCAGTACAAAAGGCTTTCAAAGCCAAATAAAAACATACACACATCAATAACTTTCTCATCCTCATTCAATACCATGCAAGCGTGGTTTTTTCCAAGCTGAATTCCGGCTTTGTGCACAAAGTCACTCCTGGGAGATGGAACCCTTGGGCCCCATTACCTTCCTAGGAACCTGGAATTAAGTTCCTTGAAGTCACTGGAACAATTTATTTGCTTTCATAGCCCATACAGCCAGGAAACTAAATGATACAGCCAGGTTCCCACAACGGCATCACCTGGAAACTGCTGCAAAGTGAAGGAAACTAAGAACGCTTTTTCCTGAATTAAATGGAAATACTCAGTTCTGGCGCTCCCCTGTTGAGCAAAAGCACGTCTCCAAATCCAGCTCACCGTTTTCCTGCGGGAGAAGGTCAGTGGCACAGAAAGCAGGGGGCGGGGGGGGCAGGGCACGCTGACACTCGCTGCCTGTCTCACACTGGGCAGCCCCTGGACAGACACCCACGGAGCAGCAGACGGACAACTGCACCGTGCAGCCGCTTCCCGGGAACAGCTCTGCCCCGGCAACTCCTGGCTCAGCCCCCATCTAAAACCAAGTCCAGCATCCCCTGGGAGGAAAAGGGATTTGGAAGACAAGGCAGCTCCACCCAGCCACTTCCACAACAGCTCCTCACACTCTTGCTCCTCTGCCCCCAGTTTTGCAATGGCCTTCTGGTTTACTGCATTAGGGAAGCTGGCAGAAGGGAGAGCTTGCTTCTTGCTTCAGCAGCGGAGCAAGTTGAGGAGCTCAGGACCCGAGCTGTGCTCATCACATGTACCGAAATGACCACCGTCACAGTGACATGCATCAGTCAGCATGAAGTTACCCATCTGCAGGACAAGGCCGAGGGCACTCGCCTGGTCTGCATCTCTGGGATTTCCTCGCAAGCCCTACCTGCTAAAACCGGCTTTAACAAAAGGCTCCTACCACAAACGCGACCAGCAGCGATACCCGAGATCTGAACTCCCCGTCTCCAGGCACACGGGGGGAGCTCTGTGTCTCTGAGCATCCTCCGGCGTGGTGGCATAGACGGTGCTTTGGAAGACTCCTTTCCCCTGCCCTATCTTACACTTCAGTTGCTTCCCTCCCACACGGCCCTGCTGTCACTTCACTTTTGTCCTGGTAAATGAATGATAAACCATTAAACTGCAGTTGTAGCATATGTGATGCAGGGAGAGGAAGCACATCCCACGTACTACTGACTGCTCCCAGACTACTACTCCTCCGTGGTCCACCCAAAGGGGCCTGGACGGACAGCAGCACAGAGCTTTCAGAGGCTGCTGGCCCCATACTCCTGCAGCTCTCTGAGCGAGCCCAAGCCATTTTAGAGATGAGGATGGCTGCAAGAGGCTCGGGATCATATGGGCTTATATCCCACTGTAAGGCAGATCCGGGGGAAGCATCAACTTCTACTAGAAACAACTAAAAAAAGTTTCCTGTACTGACGCCTGAAGGGAAATGGTTAAAACACGGTCCCAGATCGGGCTGAATGTTCAGAAATCAGCAAAAAGGGAAAAACCTGCCTATTTATTTTTAATCTCATGATTTGGGGAACTTTACTCAACTTCGTATCTTTTTCAATATTTGATTTTAAGAACGCATATAGATGCCAAATCACATGTCCAGATCCTGCAGCTATAACCACACAAGTGTGCCTTTGTAGAGATATTTGATTTCATACGAGCATTATATAAAGGTCATCTGCCAAGAGCTGGTTAGACGACAGGGCTCATGCTCACGAGAAACCCGCAGCCTGCTTTCACCCGGTTTCCATTACATCGCTCATAGAAAACGTTCTCCATCTGCATCGCCATCCCTGTCTCACCCAGCTCCTGTGCAAGCAGCGTGGGTGTTTCGTTGCCAACACCAGCACAAGGAGGATCAGACTTTTTTTTGATCACACCCGTTCAAGCAGCATCCTTTGATAACTGACCGCAGCCACCCCCACCTACACTTTCCTACCCCAGTCGCAGGGTGCAGGCAAACGACCGTGTCAGCACGGGTCCGGCGGGCAGGACAGCCCACAGCAGAGTGGAAGGCACTGTCTGGGCATCATCCCAGGAGAGCACGGACACAAGGCGCTCCTGAGAAGCAGGTGAGACATTGGTAGTCTTCACCTGTGACTTTGCCCCAATAAATCCCTCCTGCACCCCAAACTGTGCTTTGCCAAGAGGTCAAGGAAACTGGAATTAAAGACTAGCAGCTTTTTTTTTGGGTCACTGTGTCTTTTTTGTGCCTCGCACAGCTCCAGGTGCTCTGCCAGCTGTGAGAAAATAAGGAACGAAGAGAGTGCCTGCACCTCCTGACAAGGTACGTACGCATCCTCTGGCAAGGCTGGAGCCACCCAAGGTGCAGCTACCCTTCCTGGATTATGGAAGACCCTGCTGCTAAAAAAAACTGTTCTCCCCACCAGAAATCAAAATAACAAAAAAGTCAGGGCTCGGCAGGGCTTCTGAGCGGATCACTGTCCATCAAAGGGACATCGCCGGGGCAGCCCGAGGGTAAGGGAGCAGACACCACCCGCTTCTCACACGAGGGGTCTGCGGCCACAGAACCACAGCAACACGCCCACCCCCCACCCGCCGTGCGCTCCGGCCCGGCCCGGAGCGGTGCTCCGAGACCCGGGAGCAGGGGGGGCAGCCGGGTGTCCCCCAGAGGCACACGCGTTACGCGCGTCTGCTGCTCCTCTGCTCCACGAACCGGGAACGGGCACGTCCCAGGCACCGGGGGCAGATGCGACTTCCCCGGGAAGGCTTCCTTAGCTTGGGCCGGGGGAAGCCGGGGCGAGGCCGGGCACCGGCCAGCACCTCTGCCCGCCCGCCGCCCCCCTCCTCCCCAGCGCACCGGGGGCAGCGCGCCCGGGCCCGACGCCCGCCAGCAGCACACGGGGCGCCGCCGCCCCCGCCCGAGCCACCGGCCCCGCCGAGCCGGCACCTGCGGGCTCCCCGCGCCCCGGGACACCCGCACCCCGGCACTCACCGGCGGCGGCGGCCTCCAGCAGCGCGGCGGCCCGCAGCAGGCAGTAGTAGCGCTCCATCTCCCCCGCCGAGGTGCCCCCAGGCGGGGGGCCGCCCGGGGCCGGGGCCAGGGCCATGCCCCGCGGCACCGCTCCGCCGCCGGCAGCGCTCCGCCGCCGCCGCCGCCCCGGGCCCGCGCGGCCGCCGAGGCGGGGCCGGGGGAAGCGGGAGGCCGCCCCCGCCCGCACCGCCCGCCCCCCGCACCGCCCCGCCGCCCGCCCGCCGCTCCCGGGCCCCGCCGCCCCCCGGCCCCGCCGCCCGCCCGCCCGCCGCTCCCGGGCCCCGCCGCCCCCCGGGCCCCGCCGCTCCCGGGCCCCGCCGCCCCCCGGGCCCCGCCGCCGTGCCGCCAGTGGCGCTCCCACCCTTTCCCCCCCTTTCTTCCCTTTTCTCCTTTATTTTTTCCAATCCCCCCCCCCCCCCCCAGTGCCCCCCCAGCCCACTGCAGGAGCCCGAACCGCTCCCTGCCTCCAGCACTTCTCCAAGGGAAAAACCCCACAAACCAAGTGTTTTCACTCTGCCAGCAGCACTTTGGCAACTTCCCTGCACAATACATGAGAACTACATTAAGCCATACCATAGCCACAGCTGGCCGGGGCAACAAGCACCGCACTGGCCTGACCCACCGGCCTCAGTTTCCCCCATGCTGAGGTTCAGACGGTGCCAGCTCATTCTCGACAGGAGCCTCAGCTGCCCGCGGAGGCAGCACAAAGAGGTGGATGTTCCTGTTTTTCCAAAACAACCTTTTAATTATGCTCCTTGCTATAATAGCAGCCTTTTCCCAACACTTCAGCAGTCAGGGCTATTAATTTAGGACCCGAGGTTTGACAGTGGTAGTATGAAAAACTCTGTCTTTTGGTAGACTGTGTCCCTTCTTCCACCGCTAAAAGAATTTTTCCAGGAAAACCCACCCGCTCAGTCAGTGCTCCTTGTTTGTAACACAGCAGATCCTCACTAACTCAACAGCCTGACCAATTTTCTGACTGGTCATAAAGCACATCTTGTGCGACAGGGAGAGCTCATGTGCAGTTACTCATCAAAAAATCCAGCTTGGGTGCACAGCAGTAAAATGCAGTTATAAAATAGCCGTACGCAAGGCTACAAGCATGGAAGAAGGACAACCACACCACATTCCTTCTGTATTCTTATCGCAGGAATGCTATTTTCCCTAAACTGCAACAGCTCATGCAGAAATGAGGCCCATCCGAGCACAGAAAGGCTTTTTTTGTTCTATCCCCGTGCAGGGGATGCCCTGCTGTAGCCGGGACTCCCCACCACTGCTGATACACCCTCACCTTTGGCACCGGCTGGGGGAAAAATAAAGGCAGCCCAGCAGAAGGTACAGCGTTATCCCTAAGGTTGGGCAATCAATCCATTTCTTGCTCTCTGAGGAGAAGACCTAACGGTTCAGACTGGGTCTGGATCTGGAGCAGGTCGCTGCAGCCAGCACACCCTACCCGAGCCCCGGGCGGCCGAGGCTGGACCACGGCGGCGGATGCTGGCAAGAAACCTGCACATCCCAAAGCTGCACCTCCTCCAGCCAACTCAGCCGGTGCAAGACAACATCAGCCGGCTCTCAGCACGGAAAAGCTGTGTTTGCTCAAACTGAAGGATAACTGGTCACGGCTTTTCCTTACCATTATTCCCTTACAAGTCTGTATGGCCACAAAGATGCTTCTTTTGGAAACCTGGCTGCTTACAGTCCCTCCTTTCGGGCATTTCAGGGTAAATGCCCAGCTATTCCAGCAATGCATTCAGCAGGGGCACCATCCAGCTTCTCACGTTTTACACTGGCAGACACTACTTGGCATATCTGTCTCCTCCAGAGACGAGTGTTACTCTCTGCCTGCCCGAGAAACAATAAGCTGAGATAAAAGGAATAAGGAGATGGATAAAAAGCAAACGACAGCCAGAAACACGGGTATTTCTTTTCCAGGGATATCCCACCCAGGCCCCATAACAATGTTCACGCTCTGAGCATGGCACATAGACATCTGTGTGCCGGGGGAAAGAGCCCTTTCACAGAGCTGGGGAAAATCTGGCTGGCACCCACAGCACCTCTGTTTGCAGAGTTTTATTTCATGTGCGTGCAATTCCTTATCCTTAAATCTTAGGGAGAAGGTATAGGGAGAATTCCTACTAATTTCATTAATTCCAGATCAGAGGTTGGAAAAAAAACCCACCACCTCAAACAGAATTCAAAACCCTCTTTTTTTTTTTTTTTCTTTTTTTTTTCTTTTCTTCTTTTTATTCCTTTCCCCCCTCAGATTAAGGCTAGGTTTTGTTGGGACTGGTGCCATTATGTGTATTTGAGAAGTCACCCTTCAATGACATCTGTTTAGTCCAGCAGGAATGCTCGATTTTAGGCAGCCACGGACACCTGAGGCCTCAGAGTGATGCGATCACCTTTTGAGACTCATCTGAATAATCATGTCAGCTATTTCTCCCCAGTATATATTTTTATTAAAATTTGGAGAAGACATAGGTTTCACTTCGGCAGCTTCCAAAGGCGGCTGCATCCCCGCTCCACCGTGGGACTGTGCAGGCAGCAAGGGCCAGCGGTGAGTCCAGCTGTGGCTGCTCCAGCCCCACCGCATCGCTGGAGATATGCTCGGTGAGAGGCTTCAGAAAGTGTCCAGAGAAATGCCCATCTGTTACCATCAGCTCAGTCCATCCCACCTCCTAGTCTCTCCTTCAGAAACACTCCTCTTCTGCTAGTTGCCAGGGAGAAGCTTCTGGTTAAATAGGGCCATTTGACTTGTCATCCTCAATTCAGCCCCCGGTCCCAGCCCTCACACACAGTCCTGCAGGTGCCAGATCATTTCTCCAGGATTCAGCCCTGGTCTCATCACTTCAGGGCTTGACCACTGCAATGTTTTTCCCTGGCTTGCCAACATCCTATTTTTCTGCTACACCACCTGGAAGGCTGCTGCAAGCATTTTTGCCCCACTATCACATTAGCCCCATCAGCTCTTACAGGCAATTCCTCCACTGATCCTCTCCTCAGCCACACATCTGCTCCGTGCCCCCTGCTCAGCCCTGAGCCCCAGCTGCGGTGGGCAGCAGCCGCCTGGTCTTCCATACACGGGAAAAACGGGACAGAAGGGCTTTTATTTTTGTTAGGGTGGTGCTGAGAACTGGAAAAACAAAGCTGGCTGAACATTGTTTGGAGTCAAACTGATGCTGAAGGGAATTGCTCACCTCTGGAATAAGCAGAGTGACATCAAAGTAATTGTGCAGAAGAGTAATTCAGCTCTGGCTGGTTTTCATAAACAGGGATTTTAGGAGGATTTCACGTGCACAAGGCAGCACCAGCCCCGACCCAGGGGGTTGTCCAGCGTGGGCTCGTTCCCAGCTGGCCCAGGAGGAGCAGAGCCTCCTCGCCCGGCAGAAATCCCAGCCCCACTGAAGCCAGTTAAGCCTGCACCGATTTCATCAGGACCAGGGTTTTATGTCACCCGCTATGTCAATTTGAAAAAGAGAAAGGACTCCACGCTGCTCTCCCACTCTCACTTTTTCCCTGCTTCAGTCAGACCTGCCTTGGTTGTTGTTAGCGCCCGGCTTTGGAAGGGAACGCAGAGGTGCACACACACCCTCTCTGCAGGCCACGGTGCGTTTTCCAGCCGAGCAGGTTATCCCCAGACATGGAGATCTAGGAAGCAAAACCCGATCCCAGCTACCAGGACTCCGCGGCTACATCCCCTCCCACAGCAGCTGCGGGGGAGCAGGGTGGGACGGGGACACCGCAGCCCCTCCAGTGTGCCTAGAGCCCTCACAAGCCAACAGCCTGACCTTTAAAAAAACTGCTGTCCTTGTTAAAAAGCACCTTATAAAATGACATGGCTTCACCCTTCTAACATGAAGGGCCATGTGGGTGCTTTGGTGCTAATTCGGTGCTCTCAGAAATACCGGGTGACCACGGCTGACTCCCATCGCTTACATTGACTTCTTCTGTCCCGTCAGCCTGGGTAGCCAGCTCAGAGTAAAACCCTTTCCAGCTCTTCAGATGATTTTCACTATCACTCACTCAGGCTATTAAGATTCTCAACGCGTGTATCTGGTTTCCAATAGTACAAGCCGCTTCTTAAAGGTTATAGTTTGTTTTAAATAGCACAGCCATCTGTCCTCCGGTGGCTGATGGGAGCTGAAGAGATCGAAGCAGCCAAAACAGAATTTTTCAAAGTGTCAGTTTTTCATTACAAACACTTCAGTCTGAATCAGATCCATGCCCTAAAAATAAAAAAAAATTAAGTCTATTTTTCTGGTGTATTATACAAACACTGTGACTCTTGCTTTAAGTTTCATTGCATTGCTGGAATTTCATCAATGCAATATCTGGCCTGAACTTCACCAGCACCAAGCACTTTACAAACCACGGAATAATCCTCATTTGTGTACCTCTAGACTTTGAATTAAAAAAAAAATACTCATTTATTACAGCTAGCCACAACACACAGAACCAATGCACAGCATCAGGAACATATGGATGTCGGGTATGCGGACCTGCGGTTTTTTATAGCCAGTTCCGAAAAGTCAGCTAAAGCTCTGAGGTCAGCTCTTCTATGAAGTTAAATCAATTTATTCACTTAATTCACAGGACTCACTCCTTAACGTGACATTATTTTTGAGGAAAATGGGTTTAGAACACGTAGGCCAGCTACATGCAGGAGCTGTTACCAGCAGAATTGCTAATACCTTGCTGGAAAACTAAAAATCCATGAGAGGCAACCAGTACTTCCTTAGGCAAATGCTGCTCCATGTCAGTAAGGCCAGCACGCCCTTGCTGGCATCATCTACTCCCCAGCAAAAATGCCAATGGACAGAGAACCAAGTGCAGCCTTGGAAAAGCCCACGTTATAATCTGTTTCCTCAGATCATCCAAGGAGACGCAACAGACAATATGTATTAATCAGAACAACATACCAAAGTTTATTGATTACTTCAAACAAAAGTTTCTGTAATGAAAAAAGAGCAAGTTGCATTCATAAAAGGTAACATTCACATTCAATTTCCTTTATATAAAGCAACAGAAATGTATAAAATTGCATTTAAGTGAAAAAAATGTAAGGTTGCAGTCTTTTTTTTTTTTTTTTTTTTTTTTTTGCAAGAAGCTGAAAATGTATCTTGTCATTGCCTGTATATAATTTACACTTTCTAAATACTATATGTTTTTTTAAAAAAATCCATAGCTGGGAAATTGGATAAATGGTGCAGTATTAGGTAAGTTTTTCAACTGTGTGTATACAAATTCAATTTTACGCTTTTATGCAATTCCAAGTCATTTGTAATATTCTCATAATGATTAGGATTAGTTTTTCAGAAGTAGCTATGACTACACCAAGTTCCTCTGTTACCACATACCAGTTTTAGAGGGAATCTTAATCACTTTTCTTATCTTTCAGTGTCACTAGCCAGTGATTAAACTTCAACAAGTTATTATGAAAAAAACCCAGCCTTTTTTCCTTCAAGTTTTTCCACCGAGAAGCCTGTACTGACCTTTTAGCTCACTAACGAGCACTGTAACAGTGCAGTGTAGACTACGGTACATGGACAACCCAAGCATCACTGTCGGATTACTGCCACTGCAGCAGCCTCTAGGCTTACACCTTACGGTTACTAACACCGCTTTTTCCTCCTTTTTCTTCCCTTTTCCATCCCCAAAAGGGATCTCCTGTTTCCTGTGATTTCACAAGTCATCCACAGCAACAGGAATTTCACTTCTGCCATTGCTGAACGATGAGGATCAGCACCACTGCTGCAGGTGCAGGGCAGCTTGCTGTCCTGGCATCCCCAGCACTACACCAGTGTACTAGCTGAAGAGCCAAGCCCCCCAAAAAAAACCCTGCACCTTCCCCAAAGAGCTCCTATTCAAGCCATTTCACGTTAATTCCAACCCATCGGTCAGCACACATGCCTTGGGTTTGAACATATAGCTATTGCAATGGCTTGCTCCATCCCGAGACAGGACACTTGGAAACGGGAAGAGAAAGACTCCGGTTCTCAGAAGGCTCCACCTTAAAACAGGCTGCAGAAATCAGCCTGTTTAAGTGGCTTTATTCAGACAGTTCACACACACATGGCAAGCTTTGCCCTGTTCCCACTAACATCACCAGCAAAACCTCCAGCGGAATTTCACGGGAACAGACTTTGACCCCAGGGGTAGAGTACAACACAAAACAAACGGAGAAGCAAGGTGTCAGGCTTGGACCATTCAGGCTTGGAATGGTTTTGAATCACAGGAATTAGGCATTTCAGCGCCCACATTTTAAAGGTTATGTAAACATAAGTCAGCAACTGTATATTTAAGGAGAAAGGTTAGATTTGGCATATAGTGTATCGTCGCTGTATTCATTGTATACTTCATCTGTAGGCACCACATCTTAGCAAGAAAAGTTGAGAACGGGACAAGGTCTGCAAGTTGAATTCTAGGTCCGTGAAATGAGGGAAAGGGGGGGCGGGGGGGGGGGGGGGAGGGGAATGAAAAAGCTTTGCCCATGGGACACATGCTGGAAGTGCAGCTCCTTACTTGCATGCAGCAAGGAGTTGAGCCGCGGTTGCTAACATGGTGCTGACAAACACCATTTGCGTTGAGGCCAGTGCAGCGTGTATAATACAGTGGTCCTGTCCATACGTCCGCTCCCATGCTGGGTGATCGAAGAGCAGCCACCGGCCATCGGGACTGTGCACACCCCTTTCCCGCTCGGCTAAGGCCCATTGCAAAGTCCTTACAATGCATGCCAGCATCTGCCTGCAGCTGATCCGCATCCTGCATCCACCAAAGACGGACCTCAGGGATGGCAGCCAGAGCGCAAGACTCAATTCTTCCAAAAATTAATAGTCCACGGTTCAGCAAAATTTGATGAAGGGAATGTTCCATCTAGTCCCGAATTGTTGTTTCTTTGCACGTGAGTGACACAAAGCCTGAGTGAGCGGCAGCCAAACCCCAGCCGCAGCGTGGAGCTTGTTACTTCTGAAATGAGACCCGAACGCTTCTCACAGCGGTTCCTCTTCACTGTCCTGCAGGGTGCCGGGGCCAGGGGATTCCAGCACAAGGGGGCACCTTCACACCAGCCGGAGGTGGCACACAGGGTGCTCCATCACTGCTTACGACTTCACGCAACAAAAAAGCTGCTTTTTCCACATATGAAGCATCAGAGAAAAAAAAAATATCAAAAGTCAGGCATCTCACCTCTGCTGTGCACAACCTAAAGAGAAAAGTTCCCACGACCATGGTACAGGTAGATTTGAAAAGAACATGCCAATTTAAAAACCAAATAAAGTGTAACGTGAAATCAGGTTCATGTTATTCCTTTTATTTTTAAACTGGCTTCTTTTTTTCTTAGTGCAAATAACTCAAGATGCAGTTTTATATGCCTGCAGGTTTACAGGCACAGGTCCCTGGGATCATCCAAGGACTGCACAGTCACTCAGGCCTTTAAAGTGTTGAAGCAACTGCACAGCGCAGTAACGTAAGCACAACCACAGGGAGCCTGGGCAAAGCGGCGGCAAGTCTGGCACAGCCCAGCTTTTGAGATTCCTTTCTTCCCCCCCGAAAGCTTTCTTCCATCACAAGCAGCCACAATACAAGGGAAAAAACGACCTTTTCTTCACCCTCCATCAGGAATAAACCATCAGCAAACTGGTGGCGGGAGGATGTTCAGGTGCTTCCCAGCACTGTGGGTCTCTGCACGGGCACCAGCGCTGCAGACGGACCACAGACCGCTTCCAGCTGTACCCAGAGGAGGGACACGCAACCGAATGCTTCGTACTGTCAGCAAAGACTTCTCCCAAATTTTCAAGTATTTCTGCAGCGTGCACCTGGCGACCCATTGCTGGGAGGGGGCAGCCCCAGCACCAGGCAAGATGCTCGCAGGGCTGCATCCAGCTTCTGCGTCTTTTCGGGGAGCCGGAGGGGGCTGTTACTGGGTTTAAAGTCTGTGCTACTTCTTTGGTCAGGCACAGCAAGAGACTTCAGCAGCTCTCTGCTGCTCTTGGACAGATCTGCAGGGGGCAGAGGAAGCCCCCTCGTGAAACGGGGCTGGCATTGCTCTCCTGCACTTCAATTCATGCTGTCTGGGATGAACTCCTAAAGATGCTTTTGCAGCCTCCCATGACATCGAATTTGGCATTTTATTTTTTTTTCCTGGGGGGTGGGGAAGCCACAAGACCAAAGACAAACGGGCACCGTGGGTTTGGTGCCCTGGCTACTGCTTTATCAGCATGGCTGCTCACTGTACTTGGTAATACTAAAGAGAATGTTAGGTTAAACCCACAGTTTTTTTCCTAGAGCATGACAATATGCAGTGTTTCTATGGAGCACTTTAAAGTATCCTGAGAGGATATTTTTCTGACAAATTAGTAACAGCATCTTCAGTCTTCACATAACCATTCTCTATACGTTTGTATGAGACTAGCATAGGCAGATCAAAGGGGCCAGTCTGCAAAAATCAGAAGGAGAACACACATGTATTGCAATTATTACATTCCCAAATTCATAACCTTTTCCTGTGTTATTTTTAGAAAAAAATACTTAAAATTTTATAGGAGAAGAATCATCATTAGCCCATGATAAAAGTGCCAAACGTCATTCACAACCACGTAACAGCACGGTAAATCAATTTGCGCAATCTGCAAAATACTGCATGAAGTCTAAAAATAGCATCTGCCTGGCTGGCCCCATCATCTTCCATTCTGCCCCAGCCCAGCCACCTCCCGCACCAGTATATGGTAGCGGAGAGCACCACCTAACGTCTGTGGGGAAGGAACGGCTGCTCAGGGTTTACACCAGATGCACTGGAGGTCTGGCAAGCCTGGCTGTTGGACCTGCCGCTTTCTTTACAGGCAGGTGTGGGTACAAAGGTAGGAGAGGTCTGCGGAAAATTTGCGGGTTTAAGTTTGCAGCGGACACCACACAGCTACGTGACATCTCACCAAAAAGCAAAACTGTGAATTCAGTTAGGCACTTTTACTTTTTTATTCTGCTATCGGCTTACTACGATGTTTAAAATCAAGTAAACTTGTACTAGGATGCTCTCTGTGTGCGTATATACATACAGACACTGAGACATACCTGCCGTACCATATGTTGACATACGTAAACAAGTACATGTGTTTAGTTTCAACCTATGCAGATGAATTAAACTGTACTTGTTTCTACCTGACAGAACTGCATGCACCCTAGAAAAAGGGATTTTGGTACAAATCAGATGCAATACTGGAATCATTTTAATAGCTGAAATTTGAATACTTTGCTGTAAATACATCAGCATTAGGTTTTACAACTGCTCTTAGCACGAGTCGCCGACTGCATTCTCGGATTACGATTTCTGTTAATATTAAAGTATCAGTTCTATTGAAAGATTTGTTTAAATACTGCAAAACATTTCTGTTTGAGAAGATCCATACACACACAGGATTCCGAGGAGGTTGGATAGCACAACATCCCCAAATTAAAATGCATCCCAAGCATTGCATCTCCATTCCACAAGGACAGGTGCCCCACACCGATAGTCAAGAGGATTACAAGAACCATAATTTAATTGATTTGAGGGGGGGTTACATTTGGTTAATTTTTAACACCATCCCAACTCTTTCGGACAGGGTACCTGTTACAACACATTAGACTCATCTGAGAACGTTCTTAAAAGAAGTGGTCTGACAGAAGGTCTGGCCGACAATGAATCAGGTGCCTTCCTGCTGCTCTGCAACAGCGAGGCAAAGAGACTTATAGCACACGCGACGTTCGCCCCTGCCTAACGGTTGAACAACATAAGACATACACACACCTTTTTACAGCTATGTCATGTCATAAAAAGGATGGAGTAATACACGGTCCCTAAACACCACGGTGATTAATACTGGCTGGGTTTTGCAGTGCAGAAGGCACAGTAGGTATTCAGAAACTAGCCCTGCTTCCCGAAATGGTTAACTTCGGGCTTGGAGGTTTATGCTACAGGTGTTTCTGAGGGAGGAGGAAACCATCCTCGACTTCCCCGTAACTGGTGTTTTGTGGTGGAATCGCCATCCCTGGAGGTGCTTAATAAACGCACAGATGTGGGGCTTAGGGACATGGTTTAGTGGTGGGCTTGGCGGTGCTGGGGTAACGGTTGGACTCTATCTTAAAGGTCTTTGCCAACCTAAATAATTCTATGATTCCAATACTGGAAATCTGCAGTGAAACCAAGTGCTAGGGACACGTATTCCAGGCACTTTGCTGTGGGGTAGCCCCACCACCCCCACAGCCAGCAAGTCCCACACCATCCCTCACCATGGGGGTTGAGTGTAGTGGCTTATTCACTTGTACAAAGAACAACATAGCACTAACATGTGGGACGGACTGGGCAAGATGGGCACTTGGGGAGCTCCTTCTGGATCAAACAAGCCTGAGCTGTTTGACACGGCATCCAGAGGACAATCTGCATCGAGTCCGCCCTGTCCCACACTTCGGAGAAGCCTGTACCTAGCCCACTGACACACAAAGCTACAGCGAGGACAGCGTAACCAGCATCGGTCACACCCACCTCGCATGGGCATCCCCAGCACGACCAGCTCACCCACCTGAGGTGCATCTGGAGACCAAAGGGGAAGAGGCAGGCGAAATACTTAAGCAAAAGACTTAAATAAAAGCAAAAGCTGGGGGGCAAGCAAGGTTTTGCTGGGTGAGCAATTCTAAACTTGGGGTTTCAGGCATTAGAAGGAAGAAAAAAGCAGTAGAGCAAGCAACACATAGTGACTCAGAAAGGGAATCACCTTATTCACTCCAAGAAAAGCTGTGATTGCTGGAAGTTTGAGAAAGCATGAAGATAGTGGATGTTCCTGAGGAAGGAAGGCGCTTCGTTACCTAGTTCACAACAGCACAAAAGACAGAAAATTGCAGTACAAGAAAGAGAAAGGCAGAAACCAAGGAAAACACAAATGCGCCTTGCAGTAAAAAAAATTAAAAAATAAAAAAATGCATTTCCACACAGAAAATTTAATCAAGACTGAGCAGAGGCAATGCGAAGTGTTATATAGAGAATTCGGGGTGAAACCTGGTCCCATTGAGGTCAAGGGCAAACACCCACTGACCTGGCCTCAGTCCATCCTCCCCTTCCAGATGGGAGCCTCAGCTGCCAAGCCGGGGGTTCAGGCGCCTACATACCATCCCTAACCTTGTTTTTCATTTCATGCTCCCCTTGGGAAACTGATGATTGGGGGTTATTTTTCCAATATTAAGGTCAGAGTTCTCAAAAAAGGTCTTGATTTGAAATCATCTACCTGGTCTCAGATGCCTTTGCAAATTAGGTGACTGACTTTGGTGTCTGACTGCCGACGCAGACATCCAGACCTCTTACTCAAAATGTACATTTAAATATGGCTCAGCCTGTATTTAGTTTGGTATGCACATACAAAGCGCCTTTTCTAGTTGACACTTACTTTGCCTTGCTAAATGATTTCACAAGAGCCTTTTTTTAATGCACATAAAGTGCTCTTGGAAGAAGGTATTGCACGGGGGAATGGATCTTCTGGCCAACAGCTGAAGGCAAGAATGGGTCATCTCTCAGGTGAGCTGAGCTGGAGCTCAGAAACCCCCAGGGCATCATCCTCAAACTGTCCTACGCCCACAGCTCAGAGCGGCTTGCTCCCAGCCTATTCAACAGGGGCATCAAGCTAGAAACTACGAAATCATATTTAACTGGAAGAAATTACGTGGAGCTTCAAAGAATTCAACTATACTTCTTTTACCATCTCTATTGTTTTCAACTTTAACGGTTTGGTGGGATTTTTTTGTCTTGCAGATACATGTTTTACTTCACTGATACTGGGGTCAAGCTTGTATGTCAAATGTTATGGGAGAGGAAAATTTCTACTACTTCATTGAAGATATATATTTTTTTTTAATTAAGACAATCACCAATTTTAAATAAGAACCAAAGACAACAAGTTTTCCCAGACAAGGGGAGGGCACTGAAACCTCGCAGGATAGAAGAGCTTCGAGGAGAGAAGCTCGTTTTGAACCTCAGCATTTGGGATGTCATCCCGTGGTTTGCTGGGACATGGCCAGACCGGCTGGGCATTGCCAGTACACGGTGCTGGCCCGGGGCACAGCTGGCAGGGCAGAAGCCACCTCTGTGTCGGTCAAACCCTGCAGCCGTGCTGCCGGGCAGAGCGATGGCTAGCTCGGGCCACCTGCTGGGGAGCCACCCTGGCCAAAGGCATGGCACCAGCACCTGCTGGGTGCTGGCAGTGCTGCCCGTGTCCCTAGGGCTGTGCCTGACCGCTGCCTAAGGACACGTAAACCTGACGGCAAGAGGGCAGGGCTGGCTGGCAACACGAGGCAGGGCTCACCGACATCGCGGGGGCAGAGAGGGGCTGCGGGGGGCGGCACGGCTGGGGTGAGCAGGGGCTGCCCGGGGGGACAGTGCTGCAGGGATGCTGGGTGCCTCTGGGCGAGAAGAGAGCAAGGGGCAGGGGTCTCAGCACAGCGTGCGTCATGACCTGGCAGTGCTGGCGTTCACCACTCGCAGGAGTGACAAAAACTTGTAGGAGACTGTTTGCACTTCTAAAACGAGCCCTCCTCCTCAGCCGTGGAGGAAAGCTGCTAAGGAACCCAACTGCTCTCCAGGAGAGCTGGACACCGAGGCGAACACCACAGCGTGAGACCCAGGTACTATGGGGGGGGTGGGAAAACGTGACAAGACCTGACCCTGTTGCCTGTGCACCTGAGGACATGCCTAAGGGGAACATCATGGGTGCGTTGTTTGATGTAAAAACATTTTTTCAGGACACAGTATGGTGGGTTTGACGATCAGTGCAGGTTGGAAAAGGGATAAGGTGCTTTTATAAGAGATGGCAGGTTTCCATCCACTGAAGGCAACTAAGGAAAGGCACGGGCTGAGTCTCTCCTGGCTACAGATCTAGGCGGTATTTTTAGAGGAGCTGCTTGGTATTTCTGGCATGTGAAAGAGCACGACAAGACTCTAGAAAGCCTTCCTTGGAGATGCAAGTGGTATATGGTACTCTTACATGTTCATCTGGTGCTTAAGAATAAGAGAGGTCTTCCTAAAAATACCGTGCGATACATCATCTTGTTCCTTACCTGATGATTTTTCTCTTTTATATTTTTTAAAACTATCAGAAGAATTTCTGGGAAAAGGCTGATAAAGATCAGGAGAATTATTGCCAGCCACGTGGAAACTGAAGTCAGCATATGGGCAAATACAAAATACATTCTTTGCTGCTTCAAGAAAGGCCTGAAAAAGAAAGGATACAAAGAAATTCTTGTTAACGCAGATTTCTCAAGATGGTCAGAATCACAGGTAGATTCAGATCAAACTATTAGCAGTAACGCCTCCTTTTCAGAAGGAGATGGATACAGTCTGCACAGAAACACATCTATTCTTTCAACTGCCCATCCTTCTCCCAACGCATCTGTTGCCTCCAGCTGTGCTTGCTCTGGAGGACTGTACTTTCACTGTACACAATGTATTTTGCACCTTCAGCACCCCTTTCATTTCGGGTTGGGAAGGGGGGGTTTGAATTTTGCTGCTATGACTGAAAGATGAACTATTCACCTTATCAAAAATCAAATCATTTTATTTCAACGCTGGACTTTGCTCCAGCTTCCGATTTGCTTTTGATGGTGGAGATCTTGGTCCCAGCAGATTATTTGCCTCTTCCTCCCTCAATGATGGAGGGGAACAGGCAGATGCAGCTGAAAAATGACTCATAAATAACTGATGACAAGGATCCCAAGGCAGTTGTTGCTTAGCATTAGCTCAAAAATATTGGGCAAGTTAAACACACCAGCAGAAAACTCACACATTTCAACACAGAGACCTGGCTAGATCACAGATCTAAATCTGCTGGTCGGGAACAATGAAGAGTTAAAGCCCACAACCACCAATTAAAATATTTAAATCAGGTCCGCATCTTTATTAGCAGGCTGCTGGGTCAAGGATCAAGCCAATACCCCTCGGCACTAGCCCATGGGAAAGCAAAGGTGCAAAATGGGAGATGCTGCCTGCCGTAAATGTCGACATGAATGTCTACTCCAGCATGGGAAAAACTAGTATTTGTGATGTACTATCACTTGCCTGCTCTTGCAAGACATCAAGCCTAAAATCCTGGTCATGTTCAAATCAATGAGAATTTCTTCTCCTCAGATCCAGGATTTCAGCAGCAGGATCTGCACTTTCTCCTGCTTATTTCTCCCTCTTAAGCTGCCCCATAGTGCTGGTCCCCTTGCTCTGAACCTGCTTCATCTGTTCCTTCCTTCTGTATCACCGAGATTCTTTCCACCATCAATTTTTCCGTTCTTTCCCATCCACATGCACAAAGAGATCCTGAGATATTTGCCCCAGCAGCTCCCAGTGAATAGGAGGGCCTCAGCACCAGAAACGACCCCACGGGCAGAAAAGCAAACCACCTCTTGCCAAAGCCGAGCACCTGGATGGCGACCAGGGCACGATCTG